>NC_138891.1:119516060-120146594 GCF_965194825.1 Balaenoptera physalus | reverse complement strand
CTGCCAATGCAGGGGACACGGGTTCGAGCCCCGGTCTGGGAAGATCCCACATGCCGCGGAGCGACTAGGCCCGTGAGCCACAATTGCTGAGCCTGCACGTCTGGAGCCTGTGCTCCGCAACAAGAGAGGCCGCAATAGTGGGAGGCCCGTGCACCGCGATGAAGAGTGGCCCCCACTTGCCGCAACTAGAGAAAGCCCTCGCACAGAAACGAAGACCCAACACAGCCATAAATAAATAAATAAATAAATAAATAAATAAATAAATAAATAAATAAATAAATAAATAAATAAATATTAAAAAAAAAAAGAGAGAGAGGCGGCCTATCTGCATCTACTCTTAAAATATTCTTGCTCCCAAGGACCCGTTTCCAGCCCACTCATGCTGCACACTCTGTGTAATTTCAATCACTCCTGTGGTTTTAACAACTACCTATATATATGATCATGATGAGTTTCTAATCTACACCTCTGACTGAGACTTCTCCCAAAGCTTCAGACACATATACCCAGTGTCTTACTCAACATTTCCACCTGGATGTCACCTCGAAACCTCAGACTCAGCATGTCTAAAATACACCTCAACTCTCACACAAAGCTTTTCTCCTTCTATAGTACCAATAACCACCCAATTAGCTAAGCCAAAAACCTGAGATTCACCTTTGAACCTTTAAAATTCCTCATTCTACTCCCTCCTTTAAATTTATTTTAGAAATTACCCAATTGTGCTAATTATACATCATATGTTTCTCAGAACTGTAGATCAGATGACAAGATCATGTCACTCCCTACTTAAAATTCTCCAGTGGCTTTTCATTGCATTTGGCATAAAATGGACATTCTAAGGCCCCACATAATCTGCCCTCCCTCCCTCTCCCACATCTCCTGCAGCTTGGACCCTCTGTTACTGGGCTGTAGCCACATTGTGTCTCTTTGCGTTCTTCAAACACTAAAGTTCATTCATATCTGCAGGTTGTGTCATTTGAGGTTTCCTCTTCCTGGAAATGTTTCCTGCCAGCTCTTTGCATGGCTTGCTCTTTTCTTCTATCTACTCAACACAAAAGCCACCTCTGAGAGCCCTAATCCTGCTCCACCACCCTCAACAAGCAGACCCTTGTAGACACAGCATCACCTGTGTTTTCTTCATGGCACTCATCACTATCTGATTTACATATTTCCTTATTGTCTATTTCCTTTATTAGAATAGCACTTATCATTTTGGAAATATTGTGTTTGTTTAACTTGTTTTGGGCCCATCTCCCCTACTAAAATTTAAATTTTATGAGAGCTGAGATCTTGTAAATATCTTATATAGCCAACTCCAGTCCCCCTTCTGGCAGCTCATGAATTCCTCTCTCATCCTCCTGGCTCAGTACTGCTGATGTCCCAGCAAGTTTTACACCTGGTCTTGACTGAAATATGACAAAGAGAAAGAAAGACAAAAAACTCTCTCCATTCACCTTCTGAGAAAAGTCTGGAGCTCCTAGTTTCTGAGTGGTGCTAAAAGTATTTTGACCCTCCCAAGGGTAGCACCATGTTCACATAAATGCTCCGTGATTCAACGTTTATTAGGCACCTTCTATGTGCCTTGTACTATATTAAGGGTTGTGTGGGTTACACTGGTGAATTCAGCCCTATGTCTGGCCTACAGGAGCTCGTACTTTTATCAGGGAAGACACACAAGCAACTGTGTGTTAGATTATCTGAGACAATTCTGATTGCTGGGTCACGTGTCCTGGTTTGTGATTCAGAATATCTTGATCTTGTAACAATGCAACATGATAAATACTTATCAACGGTATGAACAAAGTTCTCTGGGAGCATAAAAAAAGCAATTAATTCTGCTGGCAGAATCAGGGGAAACTTCACAACAGATCAGTTAGTCGGATCTTGATGTAACGGTGGGATTTTTTCCAACTGGAGAAGATGGAGAACAGCATTCAAAGCAAACTGAAAAATATGAGCAAATGTACAGAAGTGAGTGGGATCAAGTACTAGGGAAGAGAGTGAGAGAGAAAAAAAAAACCCACTAAGGTGAATACTACAGAATGACAAGAGCTTGGTGGTTGACAGCCTTGAATGTCCTGGTGAGGAATGTTAATTCCCCCCCTCCCAATTCACTGGTTCCCCACACCTGAGCTGCACTGGCTATATACGAATCACCTGGAGGGACTTCCCTGGTGGTCCAGTGGTAAAGAATCTGCCTTGCAATGCAGGGGACACAGGTTCGATCCCTGGTCAGGGAACTAAGATCCCACACACCGCGGGGCAACTAAGCCCGTGCATCACAACTACAGAGCCCACGCACCCTGGAGCCTGCATGCCACAACTTGAGAGGAGAAAAACCTGCACGCCACAACTAGAGAGAAGCCCGCATACCACAGCAAAGAGCCCACGCTGCAACAAAAGATCCCACATGCCGCAACTAAGACCTGACACAGACAAAAATAAAGAAATAAATAAATAATAAATCTTAAAAAAAAAAAAAAGAATTACCTGGAAAACTTGTTTAAAATATATATTCTTGGGAATCAGACCTGGATAATCTGATTCAGACCATTTGGAATGGATATCTGGACTGTTCCTGAGAAATTCAGTTGATGAGCTCAGCTTGGGAACCATGACTTGGAGACTAGAGGAAGCCCCTCTTAGTCTTTCTCCACTGGCCGCTACCAAGATCTAAAACTGGTTGGTTCGGCCTGGGAGAGTTCCCAAACAGGACGGGAAGCAGATCGGTTACCCTATATCCATCGAGAGTGGGCTCTGGGTCTAGTCCTGCTGTTCTATCCATCACCCCATGTGCTTGGGCACTCAATGTCCATTGGGCCCAGCTCCAGGGGCTTCTGCCTCAATGTCCTCATCAGCAATCCAGTTTTCCCCTAGGCTTGTGGCTTCTGGAAGAACCCCAAGTTACTTGGTTGGGGCCTGACAACCTGCCTAATATTAGCACTTCCTCCCCTGTAGGGCTGGACATTAGGGAAGGTCTTACTCCAAAGCAAAGAGAATCCCAGAGACACCTGTCGTCACCAAACTCATCAGAAACGTGGCAAATAAAGGTTTCAGCAGGAGGATGACATAACTGGGTCTATATTTCAGGAAGATGGATTACAAAAAATAGGGGGGAACATTTAGAAGACAGCAGTAGTAGTTCAAGGCGAGAGACAGTAAAGAACTGTGCAAGGAGTGGCTAAGAAAATAAAAAGAAGGGGACTGAGAACTTGGTCACAGATTAGAGGCAGAGAGAACAAGAGCAGAGACGATGCCAAGGTTTCTAGTTTTATAAAGCCATGTTTTAGCTGCATTAGAAATTTGCTATGAGCATCTCTCAGAATCTCAGGAGAAATAAACATTCCGAAAACAAAACGTGACTTTGCATTATTTTTACCAGAGAAATCGTCTCCTAGCCAAATACTAAAGCAATGCACATATGTTCAAATTAGTCAGAAGTAAAATTGTTAAGTAAAGCTGAAACACTCATGTGGAAAAAAAGGAAACAGAAAGATGAGCAGCCTGCCACTTATTTTTTTTATTTTCAGATTAGCAATCTTGAATGCAAAGAGTCTCCTCTCTAAAATAAACTATTAATGCTTTTTTATTTTTCTAAGATAACGTCTCAAGGGATTACTTTGGGTTCAGAATAATAGCATTACTTTTGGTGGTCGAAAATGATTGCTTTGTACATTTCCAGGCACTTTTGATATTTGTGGTGGACAAAATTAGTTCCAGCCAGGAGGAAGGCTTTCGACACGGCAGAAGTTTCAGTGCTTTTTTATAAATGGGCTGCAACACACTGTGACATCATTTAATAATAGTGTTTTCCCATGCAATGAAAACGTTGAGTAAGATTAAAAAATAGGTAACAAGTGATTAAGAAGCAAATCGCTAATCCTTTAAGGGGATAACTTAATACTAGATTTGCTCTTGGGCCTTAGAGGTGTCATTCAATGATAGAGTTATTGTCCTAAAAATAACCTCTAATATTCAAATGATGTCCAATTGCCATATCTTGATTCCTTGAAATATTATAGTTGCCTCCTTTACTCTGCTTGAAGTTGCTAAGTAGAACCAATAGTCAAATTTAGCAGTAAACCTGCTGACGTAGGATTCTTCATTCTTAATTTGGAGAGTGCCCAACTTTAAATTAGAATACAACAAAACCCTCAGGTTTTACTTGCAAAGAAACTTAACTCAAATGCTGAGTCCACAAATTCCCAAAATGCAGATTTGCCTTCTCAACTTGTCAGCCACAACTGCTGGAGGAGCACCATGGACCTGTACGCTAAAGCAGCTCTTCCTTTAACCAGAATTTTATTTTTTCCTGGCTTTCTTCTTTCAACAAAATAACAGAACAATTGCCAAACTCCACTTCTCTTCTGTTCCACAGATACTTTCCTACCATGGAGGGAGCTTTAATAACATACACTGTAGAAATTATTTTCCTCCTTGATGAGTTCATTTTGGCCTTATGTGTTCAGGAAGGAGGAACAAGCCCTATTACCAAAGAGCAGATGAATAATTGCTTACAAGTAAGAAGAATGCTCCTGCGCCAGAGGAAGGGAGTTGCCAGCTCCTTCCTCGGTATCACATCCCTTTACAAGTAACAGTTGGTAGGCTGTCCCGTGATTTTCCACACTCCAGATTTAGAGGGAGTGATGCTCTTCTTCATTAAGATAAACCAGAGAAAAGAGAAAAAAAAATAAAGGAGCAACAGGTGTGGCCTAATTCACTGCGCCTGAACTTCTGACAAAGAACAAAAACCCCCTACACTTGCATGTAAGGACAAAGCTCTACCGCAGCAGGAATTTGGAATTGAAAGCCAAGTTACCAGTAATGAGTTTGGAATTGTCTTAAGTCAAGTTGCAAAGAAAATCAGCACAGGCTAGGACTTGATGGGGTGTCTGAGGACTCGATGTCTCCCTTCTTTGGCTTCTCCAGAGCTGATGTTTAAGAGTAGAGATGGTGTGACCTGAACCCAGAGTTCTCAGGAAATTCAAGAAGGAAAGGTCCTATGGAGCAACACGAAACCTTACGTATCTTCTTAAAAATGCTTTCACTTTCAGTAAACTTCTGTACACTGGTGAGTGGAGCAAATACAGCTACATTGTCCCCATGAAGAATGGGGAGAGAGAATGTAGAAGAGCCAAAAGCATCTATACTCCAAGCCTGACAGAGCCACATCAGATTTTCAATCCTTCCAGTAGGGGCAAACGTTGGCTCCATGTTACAGGTATTGTTACTGAATCTTGGAAATGTTACATCCTAGCTCAAGGTCAAATGACTAAAAAAAGGCAGGCCAAGCGTGGCCAAACTTCATATCTGGGGTTTGTCCTTTGTCCTACTGGTTCCCAAATGCCGGTCCCTGGCCTGATGCTAGTCTGGTTGCTCAGAAGACCCAGCTGGGCAGTGTTGTCAAAATGCCTGAATCAAAAAAAAAAAAAAAAAAAAAAAAAATGCCTGAATCACAGGCTCTAAAATAGCTAATAGGTCTGGAATGAGACCTGGGAAACTGTGTTTTTAAAAAATTTCCTTGACATTATTTTGCAACAAGACTTGGGAACCATTGCAGTATATACTCTTCTAAGCATTTTCTCCAGCAGTTAACTAATTGATTTTGTGGAAATCTTAGCTCGTCTCCTAAATCAGAGTATAATGCATCTGTCACTCATAGGCAATGTATCTGATGTTTCTATGAACCGTGAAATACGTTGTCAAAATATTTAGAGTTCCAGTTCTCCTTTAGAATGTGCTTCCTTATGTTCAGAAAATGAGAGTGCATCCTTGGGACTAATGTATACAATTGTCTTGCTGCCAAACTCTGTAGTTTCCTGCAAGGTTCAAGATTTTCCTTACTTCTGGGTAGCTCAGAATGCCAGGGCTACTGGTGCTCGGGACAAACTCTCCACCTCTTAGATACTTTTGATTTACTGTACCTTCAGGGCTTTATTTGTTTTAGACATGGGCTATGCATCTATTCCAACCAATTTTCTAAAGTACACTTTTTCCTAAGACAGTTTTAATTTTGGCTTCCTGCTAAGGACTCTGTTGAGCCTCTCTTGATACCTGAGGGGAAGCTTTTTATATCCTTACGCATTCCAGTTGGAGGTTCTTTGTGTACCCCTAGGTCCAGGTCTCCAAAGCTTATTTCTCCTTCTCACTCACCCTCTTTTGTGAAGGAATCCACAGCTAGACTAAAGCAGGGTATAGCAAACTGTGATCCAGGGACCAAATCTAGCCTGGCACCTGTTTTTGTAAATGACATTTTACTGGGACACAACCAGGCCCATTCATCTGCTTGTCTATGGCTGCTTTCATGTTACAGTGGCAAAACTGAGTAGCCAGAAGTAGACAGAGACCATATGGCCTGCAAAGCCAGAAGTATTTACTTTCTGGCCCTTTACAGAAAAAGTCTGCCGATCCCTGGACTAAAGGAACATTTCTAGTGTAAATATTTATAAATTTTTCTCCAATAGAGAAACACCACATATACTTCTAGGATCACTCAAAAACACATATGCTGTGAGGATTTTGTCATTTGCCTATTTTTCTTTATTTTTAATCCTTAGGTTTAGGGATAATATACATATTCTTTTTTTAATCTCATGTTCAGATTTCACTGGTTTATTAAAGAGGCAAAATTAGGGCCTAAAAATGATGGACAGTATCTTCAATAAAAGCCATTTTTTAATACATGATGAATCACCTAGTTACATATGTAAGGGGAAGGGGTGTGGAGAAGATTATTTGAATCTCTGTTAATTTGTCATAATTCTCTCCACTTAACCTTTCCCCCATCTGCTAAATTGAACCCCAATTTCACCAATTTGTCATTTGTATTGCTGATAACAAAAGGAAACAATATTTTCTATTAATGTTCCCTAAACCATCTTGATAATTGGTGATAGTTCAAAGTATGTATCTAATAAACTATTAACACAGTAAAATAAATTTTTAGAAAAAAAGTCTCATTTCTTTCTATGAAAATAAGGAATAACATGCCTTTAAAAGCCTCATTACTCTTTTAAAATCCCACAGAAGTTACTAAAGAAAATCTTCCAGATTTGATATTTAATGATTGACAAAAAGCAACTGGCTTGTACCTGAAATCTGCACCTTGTCTTTAATGATGCTCACTTTGCCTGCCAAGTTATTGATATTTAAAAGTACCAGCACGCCCTCTTGTGGCACATTGCAGTGACTGCTCTTTTCTACTGCTAATTTAGAAGTTTGGTATGGACCCATTAAATTGTATGTAAATCATTATACAAGAGACCACTCTATCTTACATTTCATCTGTGATTGCTTCCTATGGAACAATAATCAATAATATATGCTGGGACTTGCAGAATGAACTTCTAAAATTACCCTTGACTGTAATGAAATATGATTATCACTGTTTGACACCCACTGTTTGAGTACCCAAGAACAGTAAATAATAAGTCCACCATCCATTTTCGGTCCATAGGACTACTTTGTAAGAGGAAAAACAAAGTCTAACGTTATCATATTCTTGCCTATCAGACTTTATGAAGACCCTCCACCTACTCTGCTTTCCAATTTCAGGATGTGAATATATACATAAGTGTATGTATTTTTATCGAAGGGCACAAAAAAATTCCCCTACATAGAACAAAAAGGTTTTATGCAAGTCAAATCTACATCCCAGTTTCTAGTTGCCTCCTTTCAAGGGGAGTTTTGTGTACCTGTTCTGGCCACTTGACTCTATGAATTCATTGGTTTAGGCTGTAGTGCAAGCCCATGGATTCCCCTAGATTATATTTTGGAACTTATGAGACCAACTACCTCCTCTGGACTACTTGGGATTTTGTTTTGTTTTGTTTTGTTTTTTAATATGCAAGTCCCATCACTTACTAGCTTAACTGGGATTCCTTGAGCAAGTTACTTTAATGTTCCCAGCCTTAACTTCTCACCTGTAAAATGGAGAGATTAATAATGACACTTTCATATAGCTGTCAGGAAGATTAAATACAAGAATGAATGTTAAGGTGCCTCGTTCAGGCTGGGAACAGAAGAAGAGATTAATACGTGTTACAGTCAGTATTGCTGTTAGGTTTCTAAACGTACCCTAACACTGTGATTTCTTAATATTCCCCCCTCTCCTTTCGCCACTCCCGCTTTTCTAGTGTATTTTTGGACTGTTTTATTAAATTCTTTGTTTGTTTATATTTGCTTTTGCTTCCTGTGTGGCAATGGAAAAACAGGCTTTAAAAGTGTGGGTTCTTGTTTCTGAACCCTGAATTTTATTGATTTCTTACTTCTCTAACACAGGAAAACTGTATTATAGGGCCAATACCTAGAAATGTAAATAGTGGAATATCTCTGTGCTACACAGGTATGAATCCTTGGACACCCTTTTTATTGGAGAGCTGAAATCGACCTCCAGGTAAGATGTTTAAAAAGCCTAAAGAGCAATATGAGGAAGTACTCACTGTTTGTTTTTTCAGTGGTCAGACGATTCTTCTGCATTTATCTGGAAATTTCTGTTGCAGATAAAGCAACTCCCTCCTCATGGATCTGTCCATTTTGGAAGAAGAATAAACACTGACTGTGGTACAACATCACTGGATGGAACAGATGCTCTAACTACTGAGGATATTTTTTTGTCCAGAGCTTCATCAAACATCAAAAGTGAATTTCTAGGTCAGCTCCAGCTGAAAAGTACTTATTTAAGAACCCCCATTTTTGTTTCCCTAGCAATGCTCTGACATCATGTCAAGTTTCTTATACTCAAAACTAGGGCCTAAACAGGCATATTGATTCTTCTTATACGACTTATATTTGAAGGTGTTTCAACCTCTTTATTAGATGTAGCAAGAGTAAAATATGCGAGAGAGAGAGAGAGAGATGATTCCAAACAGATTACTACAGATAATATTTAATAAATAAATTTTTAACTATACCCACATTGGTATCCACGATTGTTGCCTGTTACCTAGGAATTAAATGTTGAATTGCAAGGTATCATCACTATAGTAACTAGAAGTCACTGGAATGTTGAAAATGTGGGAAGATGTTAAATTTAGATCAAAGTGAGTATATGTCACATTATCAATCATATTCCTGCAGGAGCTAATTTTCTTCAACAGATCTTCCTTATACATCACATGAAAGGCTCTTTTCTCTCTTTTGTGCCAATTTTCAAAATCATTTAAATTAGCAAATTAATTTTTGGTCTTCCGAAATAATAGTTTTTGTTTTTTCAAACTGTAACTTAAAATAACCATGTCCCAATGCTATTTAGCTTTCACTGAATGATAAATAGTACAAGTGTCTTGTGTTTTCTAGATACACAGTTTTAAGTAATCCTTTTTTTTAACCTCAGAAGCACCCCATCTGACCTGCCTTGTGACTGTTCTCTGCGAATCATTCAAAGCTGGCATGTTGTAGGATTTTAGTGCTTTTTGTGGCATTAACTTCCCTACCCACAAACAAACTACCCAGATGAGATCAAACAGTTGATGGCATTTATATTTTCCTAGACATCAGAAAGAATTCAATCCCACAAAATTAAATGCCTTTGGGAGAAAAAAAGTGACCATGTGGGTGTTTCACATCAAAGACAGAAAAACTTTTCGTCTCTGTTTAGTGTTCCAAACTCCAGTCAGTCTCTCTCTTTTTTTAATTTTTTCCCACTTTTTCTCTATTCCCTTTCTCTCTGCCTCTGAATTATAATTAGGAAGGTGGAGGATAGATTTGACCTTCACTCGTGCTCATTTTTAGTAATATACAAAGTCTAACACAGGACTGTTCTGCTTCTTCACAAATGATTGATTCTGCTTCTTTGGAATTCCTGACACAAATCTGTGGGGTGCTGGCAGGTGTCTCACCAACAGGAAACCCCTGAAGGAGCCCTGTGTTCCAAGTAGCACAAAAGCATGTGTTGCTAGTTACCTGTCTTGCTTTGTCCACTGCCCATTGTTTTCTAAAAATAATGAATGTTCGTGACCCAGCTTTTTACTACAACTTTCTGGAGTTGACCTTCCTTGGATTGTGTCTCTGGAAGAGCCAAGTGAAGGGCTCTATTTCGAAAGACTGTATTTTGCTTCCAACCAGACCCCCTGTTAGAGCAGCACCTCCCATAGGTCTGGACTAAGGAGAGGATGAGAGGTGCAGTGCTTCCAAGGTTCGACGTGACCAGCTGGATACAGTTCATAACAATCAAAACATACTCTCTCTCTTCTGCCCAAAAGCCTGAGGAGAATGAGGTACAGTTCATTACAAAAAAAAAAAAAAATCCTACTAGTAACTGGTCCTGACACACAGAGAGTCCAGAGCATGTCCAGAGGTAAAATATTTATTATGGGCTTCCCTGGTGGCACAGTGGTTGAGATTCTGCCTGCCAATGCAGGGGACACGGGTTCAAGCCCTGGTTTGGGAAGATCCCACATGCCGCAGAGCAACTAGGCCCGTGAGCCACAACTACTGAGCCTGCGCGTCTGGAGCCTGTGCTCCACAACAAGAGAGGCCGCGACAGTGAGAGGCCCGCGCACTGCGATGAAGAGTGGCCCTCACTTGCCACAACTAGAGAAAGCCCTCGCACAGAAACGAAGACCCAACACAACCAAAAATAAATAAATAAATAAGCCTACACCTTAAAAAAAAAATTTTTTTTAAAATTTATTATGCCTGACAGTCCTTACAAAGTCTGTCTTGAGTGGGAGACTGGGAATCCCTTTCCTCTGCAGTCTCTTTTCTCTCCCCATGTCCCCAACAATGCCTACCCCATCCTCGGGGTGCTGGCTCCATCTGGGGAGTGAAGTAGGCAGTAGGATTCCTTGAGGTCATGATGACCATTTTTCCTAGACAACTCAACCTCTGCTGTACAACCTTTGCTGTACTCTCCCTCATAAGAAGAGGCTTAGGCATTTCAACAACTTCTGATTAGAACATGTAAAATAAAGATAAACCCTTTTCCTTATATGTTTAATGTGCTTAAAATTTCTTCCACTTGAGTCTGTATTATAAAATCCCCTCATCAGAAGTAAACAAGGAAGAAAAAATTTTAAACTATGTATAGATAGATAGATAGAGATATATCCACTCAAGAAGTTCAAACATAAGTTAGTGTCTTCCACAGATTAATCAAATTGGCAAAAATTAAAGACAAAGAAAAATTATTGAAAGCAGCAAGGGAAAAACAACAAATAACATACAAGGGAACTCCCATAAGGGTAACAGCTGATTTCTCAGAAGAAACTCTACAAGCCAGAAGGGAGTGGCATGATATACTTAAAGTGATGAAAGGGAAGCACCTACAACCAAGATTACTCTACCCAGCAAGGATCTCATTTAGATTTGATGGAGAAATCAAAAGCTTTACAGATAAGCAAAAGCTAAGAGAATTCAGCACCACCAAACCAGCTCTACAACAAATGCTAAAGGAACTTCTCTAAGTGGGAAACACAAGAGAATAAAAGAACCTACAAAAACAAACCCAAAACAATTCAGGAAATGTTCATAGGAACATACATATCGATAATTACCTTAAACGTGAATGGATTTAATGCTCCAACCAAAAGACACAGGCTTGCTGAATGGATACAAAAACAAGACCCATATATATGCTGTCTACAACAGACCCACTTCAGACCTAGGGACACATACAGACTGAAAGTGAGGGGATGGAAAAAGATATTCCATGCAAATGGAAATCAAAAGAAAGCTGGAGGAGCTATACTCATATCAGATAAAATAGACTTTAAAATAAGGAATGTTACAAGAGACAAGGAAGGACACTACATAATGATCAAGGGATCATTCCAAGAAGAAGATATAACAATTATAAATATATATGCACCCAACATAGAAGCACCTCAATACATAAGGCAACTGCTAACAGCTATAAAAGAGGAAATCGACAGTAACACAATAATAGTGGGGGACTTTAACACCTCACTTACACCAATGGACAGATCATCCAAAATGAAAATAAATAAGGAAACAGAAGCTTTAAATGACACAATAGACCAGATAGATTTAATTGATATTTATAGGACATTCCATCCAAAAACAGCAGATTACACTTTCTTCTCAAGTGCGCACGGAACATTCTCCAGGATAGATCACATCTTGGGTCACAAATCAAGCCTCAGTAAATTTAAGAAAATTGAAATCATATCAAGCATCTTTTCTGACCACAACGCTATGAGATTAGAAATGAACTACAGGGAAAAAACACAAACACATGGAGGCTAAACAATACATTACTAAATAACCAAGAGATCACTGAAGAAATCAAAGAGGAAATCAAAAAATACCTAGAGACAAATGACAATGAACACACGATGATCCAAAACCTATGGGATGAAGCAAAAGCAGTTCTAAGAGGGAAGTTTATAGCTATACAAGCCTACTTAAAGGAACAAGAAAAATCTGAAGTAAACAATCTAACCTTACACCTAAAGGAACTAGAGAAAGAAGAACAAACAAAACCCAAAGTTAGCAGAAGGGAAGAAATCATAAAGATCAGAGCAGAAATAAATGAAATAGAAACAAAGAAAACAATAGCAAAGATCAATAAAACTAAACGCTGGTTCTTTGAGAAGATAAACAAAATTGATAAGCCATTAGCCAGACTCATCAAGAAAAAGAGGGAAAGGACTCAAATCAATAAAATTAGAAATGAAAAAGGAGAAGTTACGACACCGCAGAAATACAAAGCATCCTAAGAGACTACTACAAGCAACTCTATGCCAATAAAATGGACAACCTGGAAGAAATGGACAAATTCTTAGAAAGGTATAACCTTCCAAGACTGAACTAGGAAGAAACAGAAAATATGAACAGACCAATCACAAGTAATGAAATTGAAACTGGGATTAAAAATCTTCCAACAAACAAAAGCCCAGGACCAGATGGCTTCACAGGTGAATTCTATCAAATATTTAGGGAAGAGCTAACACCCATCCTTCTCAAACTCTTCCAAAATGTAGCAGAGGGAGGAACACTCCCCAACTCATTCTACAAGGCCACCATCACCCTGATACCAAAACCAGACAAAGATACTACAAAAAAAGAAAATTACAGACCAATATCACTGTTGACTATAAATGCAAAAATCCTCAACAAAATAGTAGCAAACAGAATCCAACAACACATTAAAAGGATCATACACCATGATCAAGTGGGATTTATCCCAGGGATGCAAGGATTCTTCAATATATGCAAATCAATCAATGAGATACACCATATTAACAAATTGAAGAATAAAAACTATATGATCATCTCAATAGATGCAGAAAAAGCTTTTGACAAAATTCAACACCTATTTATGATAAAAACTCTCCAGAAAGTGAGCATAGAGGGAACCTACCTCCACATAATAAAGGCCATATATGACAAACCCACACCAAACATTCTCAACGGTAAAAAACTGAAAGCATTTCCTCTAAGATCAGGAATGAGACAAGGATGTCCACTCTCACCACTATTATTCAACATAGTTTTGGAAGTCCTAGCCACGGCAATCAGAGAAGAAAAAGAAATAAAAGGAATACAAATTGGAAAAGAAGAAGTAAAACTGTCACTGTTTGCAGATGACATGATACTATACATAGAGAATCCTAAAGATGCTACCAGAAAACTACTAGAGCTAATCAATGAATTTGGTAAAGTTGCAGGATACAAAATTAATGCACAGAAATCTCTTGCATTCCTATACACTAATGATGAAAAATCTGAAAGAGGAATTAAGGAAACACTCCCATTTACCATTGCAACAAAAAGAATAAAATACCTAGGAATAAACCTACCTAGGGAGACAAAAGACCTGTATGCAGAAAACTATAAGACACTGATCAAAGAAATTAAAGATGATACATAAAGATGGGGAGATATACCATGTTCTTGGATTAGAAGAATGAATATTGTGAAAATGACTATACTACCCAAAGCAATCTACAGATTCAGTGCAATCCCTATCAAATTACCAATGGCATTTTTTACAGAACAAGAACAAAAAAATCTTAAAATTTGTATGGAGACACAAAAGACCCCGAATAGCCAAAGCGGTCTTGAGGGGAAAAAACGGAGCTGGAGGAATCAGACTCCCTGACTACAGACTATACTACAAAGCTACAGTAATCAAGAAAATATGGTACTGGCACAAAAACAGAAATATAGATCAATGGAACAGTATAGAAAGCCCAGCGATAAACCCACGCATCTGTGGTCAATTAATCTGTGACAAAGGAGGCAAGGATATACAATGGAGAAAAGACAGTCTCTTCAATAAGTGGTGCTGGGAAAACTGGACAGCTACATGTAAAGGAATGAAATTAGAACACTCCCTAACACCATGCACAAAAAATAAACTCAAAATGGATTCTAGACCTAAATGTAAGACCGGGCACTATAAAACTCTTAGAGGAAAACATAGGAAGAACACTCTTTGACATAAATCACAGCAAGACCTTTTTTGATCCACCTCCTAGAGTAATGGAAATAAAAACAAAAATAAACAAATGGGACCTAATGAAACTTAAAAGCTTTTGCACAGCAAAGGAAACCATAAACAAGATGAAAAGACAACCCTCAGAATGGGAGAAAATATTTGCAAATGAATCAACGGACAAAGGATTAATCTCCAAAATATATAAACAGCTCATGCAGCTCAATATTAAAGAAACAAACACCCCAATCCAAAAATGGGCAGAAGACCTAAATAGACATTTCTCCAAAGAAGACATACAGATGGCCAAGAAGCACATGAAAAACTGCTCAATATTACTAATTATTAGAGAAATGGAAATCAAAACTACAATGAGGTATCACCTCACACCAGTTAGAATGGGCATCATCAGAAAATCTACAAACAACAAATGCTGGAGAGGGTGTGGAGAAAAGGGAACCCTCTTGCACTGTTGGTGGGAATGTAAATTGATACAGCCACTATGGAGAACAGTATGGAGGTTCCTTAAAAAACTAAAAATAGAACTACCATATGATCCAGCAATCCCACTACTGGGCATATACCCAGAGAAAACCATAATTCAAAAAGACACATGCACCCCAATATTCATTGCAGCACTATTTACAATAGCCAGGACATGGAAGCAACCTAAATGCCCATTGACAGATGAATGGATAAAGAAGTTGTGGTATATATATACAATGGAATATTACTCAGCCATAAAAAGGAACGAAATTGGGTCATTTGTAGAGACATGAATGAATCTAGAGACTGTCATACAGAGTGATGTAAGTCAGAAAGAGAAAAACAAATATTGTATATTAACACATATACGTGGAACCTAGAAAAATGGTCCAGATGAACTGGTTTGCAGGGCAGAAATTGAGACACAGATGTAGAGAACAAACGTATGGACACCAAGGGGGGAAAGGGGGGTGGGGTGGGGTGGGGTGATGAATTGGGAGATTGGGATTGACATGTATACACTAATATGTATAAAATGGATAACTAATAAGAACCTGCTGTATAAAAAAATAAAATAAAATTCAAAAAAAGATTATATAGGGCTTCCCTGGTGGCGCAGTGGTTGAGAATCTGCCTGCCAATGCAGGGGACACGGGTTCGAGCCCTGGTCTGGGAAGATCCCACATGCCGCGGAGCAACTAGGCCCGTGAGCCACAACTACTGAGCCTGCGCGTCTGGAGCCTGTGCTCCACAACGACAGAGGCCGCGATAGTGAGAGGCCCGTGCACCGCGATGAAGAGTGGCCCCCGCTTGCCGCAACTAGAGAAAGCCCTCGCACATAAACGAAGACCCAACACAGCCAAAATTAAATAAATAAATTTAAAAAAAAAAAAACAAAAAAGATTATATAGATGTATACACATGTTGTACCATTGTTAATTTCCTTGTTTTGATAATGTACTATATTTATTTAAGATGCAACCATTTACGGACACTGGGTGAAAGGTATAGGGGACTTTTCTGTACCCTCTTTGCAATTTCCTGTGAATCTACAATTACTTCAAAGCAAACAGGTTTTAAAAATTATATTCTTGTATTAAAAAAAATTAAGTTAGAGACTGCCCATTCAACCTCTTGGACCAGGATAACAGAACTTAATGGATAACCCACATCATGCCCATGAGGGTAACTTTGATTGGAAAGAAGCTCTCAAGCTTGGACCCAGCAGGATCAAGTAACCCATGTAATTGATACTGACCCAGTCCCTTGGACTCTTTAATCAATAGAAATTGACAAGAGGCCAGATGAGAATTTCAGGCAAAGCTTTATTGGAGCTCGTGCTGCAGCATGAGGAAGGGAAAACAAGAGTCAGGTGCCCATGCTCACACCTATTTTATCTATTTTTAATCTTCTACAAAAATCCTGTGAGGTATATATATCATCAGCCCCCTGTCTCCTAGTATCCCACCTACCTCTGCTATCACTGAGGACAATTTACATGAGATTCATGAGCACTTTACTCCCAAAACTGATGGAAAGAGTAGCTTCAAGATCACTTCTTTCCTCTCTTCTTTGGATGGTGCATTTATCCTGTGCATAACTGTTCTCCTGGGCAGTTCCTATGACAACCTCTCTCTGGGATATTTTTCTGCTCATCCATAGTACTCATGGCTCTTCTTGTTACCAAGAAAAAAAAGAAAAAAACATACCAAATAAAGCCTTACATAGAGGGTTTTGTTAATGGGAAATATTTGCTAATGGGGAATCTCAGAAAGGAGCTATGATTCTACATCAACCAAGTCAGTAAATTGCTTTAAACTGTTTTCATTTAAATGTTATAAGGCCCCATATACACTCACTCTCTCCAGCACAATAATTGGTAACATGTGCAATTAGATGTCATAGTTACTAGTACAACGCAAAGCAGAGGAACAGTTTAATTCTGATGGATCTTTTTAAAAATCTTTTTCTTGATGTTTCTTTCAGTTTTATTGTCTGTTGCAATTTGCTTTACAATACCACAGTGTGTAAACATTTGGAACTCTGTGTGCACAATTTAACTCTAATCTACACCCTATGGATCAATGAGCATATGAAGTGGCCTAATATAATTAACATCCTAAGAATTGGCCAGGAGGCATTCAAAAGTATTTTTGTCAAAATCAACACCAAAAGTTTTATTATTTAGTGTGTAAGAAGGAATTTCTAATTGGCGAAATTAGTGGAGTTTAAGTTATGCGATTGTTGGAAGTTGTGCATCTCCACCTTTGCAGGAACAAAGTATGAATAACTGTCTGGACCAGTAGTTCATACCAGGGGGATAGTTGGTAAGGCCCTGTGCCCCTCCCATCAGTAGACGATCTTGTTATCTGATCTGACTAAAAGGCCTGACCCTCTCCCCATCAGAACACACCTGTCTTCATCCTGGAGAGAGCCTTTCATGAAGGTCCTGGTTATTGTGTCAGGGTTGAAACTGAAAATGTTAGAAGTAAACAGAGACTGAATGATTGCTTTGTGCCTGCTTGCTACCCAATATTTGTTTACTTAGAATAATATGGTCTGAAATGTGCTTTTGTTACAACTGCCTGGTAGAAAGGTGGTAAGATGAAAACATAGAGCTGACACCCCCTCTAACTCCTGGAGAGTTCTTATGGAGTCCAAAATTACCTGACATTTGTGCAACAGTAAACTGGGTTAAGTTGGTTCAAATTCTCATACTCCATTCTTCAACACATACCTCATAATAATCTGTATACCTGAATTTCCCCTGCCACACTGGCATTTGTTTTCATTGATGGGCTCATTGATCTTTATGCAAGTGCAGTCTACTGGTCAGAATATCATCTTCAGGCAACGTAGAAATGCTCTGGTTTCCATAACCACCATTTAGGTACTGAGTCATGAGTCCTCAGATTAATTCCCAGATGCTTTTTGTTTCCCTTTTAAGAATATTTTATTTTTTAGAGTTTTTGTTCATAGCAAAATTTAATGGAACGTACTGAGATTTCCCATTACCCTCTGTCCTCAATACACACACAGTTACCCCCACTATCAACATCTCCCCGGCTTCCCTGGTGGCGCAGCGGTTAAGAATCTGCCTGCCAATGCAGGGGACATGGGTTCGAGCCCTGGTCTGGGAGGATCCCACATGCCGCGGAGCGACTGAGCCCGTGGGCCACAACTACTGAGCCTGCGCGTCTGGAGCCTGTGCTCCCCAACGGGAGAGGCCACGGCGGTGAGAGGCCCGCGCACCGCAATTAAGAGTGGCCCCCGCTTGCCGCAACTGGAGAAAGCCCTCGCACAGAAACGAAGACCCGACACAGCCAAAAATAAATATAAATAAATAAATAAATTTATTTAAAAAAAAAAAAAAAACATCTCCCACCACAGTGGTACATTTGCTACAACTGGTGAGCCTACACTGACACATCATTATCATGCAAAGTCCATAGCTTGACACTAGCTTTTACTCTTGGTTCTGTACATTCTATGGGTTTTGACAAACATATAATGACATGTATTCACCATGATAGTATCAATACAGAATAGTTACAATGACCTAAAAGTCTTCTGTGTTCCACCTGTTCATGCTTTTCTCCCACCTCCAACCTCTGGCAACCACTGATCTTTTTATTGTCTCCATAGGTTTGTCTTTTTCAGAATGTCACAGTATGAAATCACACAGTATGTGGCCTTCTCAGTTTGGCTTCTTTCACTTAGTAATATGCATTTACGTTTCCTCCATGTTTTTTCACGGCTTGATAGCTCATTTCATTTTAGTGCTGAATAATATTCCTTTGTCTGGATGTACCACAGTTTGTTTATCCATTCACCTACTAAAGGACATCTTGGCTGCTCCCACATTTTAGCAATTATAAATAAAGTTGCTATAAACATTTGTGTGCAGGTTGTTATGTGGACAAAAGTTTTCAACTCCTTTGGATAAATACTAAGAAGTATGATTGCTGGATCACATGCTAATGGAATGTTTAGTTTTTTCTTATAAAACTAAATGGAATGTTTAGTTTTATCTTGACTGCCAACTGTCTTCCAAAGTGGCTGTATCATTTTGCATTCCCACCAGTAATGAATGAGAGTTCCTGTTGCTCTACATCCCTGCCAGTGTTTGGTGTTGTCAGTGCTCTGGATTTTGGCCACTCCAATAAGTGTGTGGTGGTAGTCATTATTGTTTTAATTTACATTTCCCTAATGACACATAAAATAGAACATCTTTTCATATGTTTTATTTGCTATTTGTATATCTTCTTTGGTGAGGTATCTTTCGGGTCTTTTGCCAATTTTTAAATCAGGTTGTTAGTTTTCTTATTGTTGGTTTTTAAAAGTTCTTTGTGTATTTTGGATAATAGTCCTTTATCAGATGTGTCTTTTGCAAAGATTTTCTCCCAGTCTGTGTCTTGTCTTGTTATTCTTTGACCAGACTCATTTTTAATGTACTGAAAACATACGTATTTGCTTGTTCACT
Source organism: Balaenoptera physalus (assembly GCF_965194825.1). NCBI lineage: Eukaryota > Metazoa > Chordata > Mammalia > Artiodactyla > Balaenopteridae > Balaenoptera > Balaenoptera physalus. The sequence continues at coordinate 120,127,221 of NC_138891.1, read as the reverse complement.
GGACTTATTCATTTACTGCCCTTTCATTCCTTCAAGTATTTATTAAGCACCTGCTAAGTATGAGGCACTGTGCTAGGCATGCAGAAGACAGTGGTAACCAACATAGGCATAGGGTTGCATTTGCCTCTGAGCCATTAACAGCTCATATTTTAAATCCTTCAACCTGTATGCACACCTTTTGTGATTTATCCTCTGAAATGTTGTGGAGCCTTTCCAGAGACTTCTCTGATTACTCTCCTTATCATGGCAGATAATCTCACCTAACTGGTCTCATTTTTCAGTCAGGTTCTCCCCCTTCCAATTCCTCTTCTACATGGGTAATAATTATTTTCTAAAATTTAGATACAATCGGGTTATATTTCTGGTTAAAAAACATGTATGATCTACAGGATAATGGCTATCAGTTTAACTCTCAACATTGGAGTGCAAGAAACGTGCTTTCTCTTAACTTCTCTAAAATAGTTACATTATGCTGAGCCCTCTCCTACTCAGTCAGTGAGAAATTCAAATTCAGTCTTTTTATTGGGTTCCTTCCTTCCACCAAGGATCTTTTGAAACATACAGGGATCTCACATAGACTATTCAAGAATGAGCCCTCTGGTCTTAGATTATAATGCTCAACTCTGATCTTCATTCACCTTGACTGTATCCAGGTGATCCTATGAAAGCTGGTAATGCCAAGCTTAGCTCTTTAGAAATATTTGGTTTCTGCCCAGCAATTCAAAAGCCTCTGACAGAAGGAAACATAAAAGTTAGGCACCTTCTTTGGTGGAAGAAGGTAAAAATACACAAAATAAGGGACTTCCCCGGTGGTCCAGCAGTTAGGACTCTGCACCCCCAATGCAGGGGGCCTGGGATTTGATACCTGGTCAGGGAACTAGATCCCGCATGCCTCAACTAAGAGCTGGCATGCCATAATTAAAAGATCCTGCATGCCACAACTAAAAAAAAAAAAAAAAAAAAAATCCCGCACGTGGCAACAAAGATCCCATGTGCCGCAACTAAGACCCAGCACATCCAAATAAATAAACATTTTTTAAAAATAAACAAGAGAGGGCTTCCCTGGTGGCGCAGTGGTTGAGAATCTGCCTGCCAATGCAGGGGACACGGGTTCGAGCCCTGGTCTGGGAGGATCCCACATGCCGCGGAGCAACTCGGCCCGTGAGCCACAACTACTGAGCCCGCGCGTCTGAAGCCTGTGCTCCACAACAAGGGAGGCCGCGATAGTGAGAGGCCCGTGCACCGCAATGAAGAGTGGCCCCCGCTTGCCGCAACTAGAGAAAGCCCTCGCACAGAAACGAAGACCCAACACAGCCAAAAATAAATAAATAAATAAATTAATTAATTAAAATAAATAAATAAATAAAAACAAACAAGAGAAACACTAAATTAGTTAAACTAATTAAATTAGTTTAACTAATTAGTTAAACTAATTAAAAACACTAATTAATATTTGAAATTAGCATGCCTTGTGGGGAGAATCCAAACTCCGTATCATGGCTATAAGGTATATCTATACTTCCCAGTTTCACCTTTATCTCACAATGTGCTGGAGCCAGTTCATACCAGCTCATGAGAGCTGAGTGTTAGATTTTCAGGGATGTTGCGAGCCAGTTATTAAACATAGTTATTATTAAAAATTAAATGATATAAACTTATCTCCCTCCCCCCCTCCCATCTCCCTAGAGAGCCCTCCTATCCCCATCTGAGATCCCAAATCAACTTGCAAGCACTTGTATTACAACAAATCTGGCACTGTTCCTAACTGTCGTTTTCAGTAAAATAACCCCCAGACTATGAGCTTGTAAATAAGACTTTTCAATCATATTTGTCTCCCTTTCTCCTAGTAGAGTGACTGGCACAAATGGCAGGGATTCAATAATTGTTTGGTGAGCGAGTGAGGAAATGACTCTTGTAGGTTAAAACTTATTCCCTTCCCGATATCTTGGAATCACTCCTCTACCCAGCAGCACTTGCAGTTCCCCAAATCAAGCTTTACATGCCTAGAAGCCTGACATGATCAGTCACCACCGGAAAAGCTTGGTTTCCCTCCTAAAGAGATGCAACTTTCACTCTCCAAGGCTTTTACTCTGGAGCAGGGTTAAAATGCAGATCAAATATAAGAAGTAAAGAAACAAAGCACCTTTAAAAATTCCCTGAAGTACAGAAAGCAAATCATAAGTCTCAACATCTCATCATAATGTCCTGAAATGGAAAAGTCCACGTGGCTGGTTGGTAAGCCAGTGCAGGGCTCTCTTCATCCCAACTGATATTTTGGAGGCAGAGAATGGATATCGAGAAAACTGATGGCTGGTGTGCCTAGTATTGTTGGGCCAGTGGTGGATGGACAAAATGTCCAGGAGGGTTGCTCATTGCATAAATATACTTGGGAAACATTCTTTTGAAAAGAATGTCATGAACATTCTGGAAGGTTTATCTGTCAAATGTGTCAAAGACTGGAAAAAACTAAGGTTGAAAACCATTGCTTTTGATTTTAGACTGTGCAACCCCAAGTACAGAACTGCTTGACCTAATTTCTGATTCCACAAACAACTTTGGGGAAATAGTCATTGCTTTGCCCTAGGCTTCCCAGAACAAGAACCAAACGTCCCCAAGGACACCAAATGACACCACCACCCCACCACCAAGCTGGCACTGGCAAAGAGGTAGGCTATTTGCAGAGAGCATGCCGCCTCTGCTGTGAGTGGGCAGTAAACTACCAGGGAGATGCGTGCTGCCTGCCTGGAGACAGGGTTGCTAGGTGCCTCTGAAGTAGTGAGACCAAGAGGTGTGCATTATTTCCCCCACACTTCTTATTTTACACAGTGACAGTTGTAGCCTGGAAACAACAGGAAAGAATGGTGTCTGTGATGTTAGAAATAATAGCCAGCCAAGTGCCCTATGGGGCAGAAGGAGCAGGGCTGAGGCTTTTATCAAGAGAAAGAGAAAAAAAGTAATGTGATTTGGTTTCACCATAATTGCTTAAGCAGCCTGGGTGAGAACTAATTATGAGTTCATCTGGCTCCAGAGAAACTCCACCTCTTCCCTTCTCCAGGATGGTACTAAAATATCAGCATTGCATCACCAGAAATCACTCCCATTGGTGGCCTTTCTTGAGAGCAGCGTGCTCTGTTTCTCTGAAAGCCACTGGAATCTGAATAGACCCAGGAATTTATATCTTTCCAAGGCAAATAAAATATTCCTGGCACTTACTTGTCACTTGAAAGCTCATAGAGTGCTTGCCCATTATTATGTCATATAGGAAGTGTTGTTTTAAAAATGTAGGAGTGATGAAATGCAGAGAAGGAAATGAAGGGACAAGTTATAGGCCCTACATCACTACGATAGCCCTGGCCCTATTAGACTCAGGGTAGGTCCTGGGTTTCAGAACCAGGATGTTCACTGATGATATTTTGATGCTCCAGGGTTCTCATAGGGCTCCAATGGCCCTAAAGAGATAAGGACTTTTGCTCAGAAAGTTGGTCACCTAATTCTCAGAAGAGCATAGCTAACACTGAAAGTCAACAAGATAGGACTTGAATTCATTGAGGTTAGTAGCCCAAATTACAAAACTAGAAGCAAGCAAAGTGATACTGCTATAATGTGATTATTTGGAATCTATGTGAGCTCTGAGAAAGAGGCAAGTTGTATACAGTAGTAGAAAGAACATGGGTTCAAATCCTGGCTTCAACCTGGGTTCAAACCCTAACTCTGATGCTTACTAGCTATACATGTTACTTGCCTTCTCTGAGTGTCAGAGTCAACTGAGAAATAAGGTAAAATTATCAGTTCCTTTGCAGGATCTGTGTAAGGATGAGAAATAATATGTAACGTGCCTACACTGTACTTGGAACAGAGGATGTACAAGGTAACTGGCAGCACGTCACAGTTCTGTCTCTCTCGCTGAGAAGCCCTAATCCGCGTGCTGCTACGTGTGTAGCACTGTGGAGGTAACAAAGACACACCAGGAATGACTTTTGTCTTTTGAACCATCACAGGTTAGTTAGATGGGGAGGAGAGTAGGGCCAGAAGGAGTGTAAGGCCTATCTTAGAAGCAGCAGCAAAACAACACTGTAGAATTAGATACTACAGATCTTCCTCAACTTATGATGGGGCTAAGTCCCAATAAACCCTTCATAAATTGAAAATATCGTTAAGTCAAAAATGCATTTAATACACCTAAGCTACTGAACATCAGAGCTTAGCCTAGCCTAATTTAAACGTCTTCAGGACACTTATATTAGCCAACAGTTGGGCAAAATCATCTAACACAAAACCTATTTTATAATGCAGTGTTGAGTATCTCATGTGATTTATTGAATACTGTACTGAAAGTAAAAAACAGAATGGCTGTATGGTTCCTAAATTGTTCTCTGTGTATCAGTTGTTTACCCTTGTGATCACGTGGCTGACTGGGAGCTGAGGCTCGCTGCAGCTGCCCAGCATCATGAGAGAGTATTGTGCTGCTTATTGCTAGCCCGGGAAAAGATCAAAATTCAAAATTTGAAGTATAGTTTATACTGAACGCGTACAGCTTTCACATTACCTTAAAGTCAAAAAATCGTAAGTTGAAATCATCGCCAAGTTAGGGACTGTCTGTAAATGGGGTAGTGCAAACTCAAGGCAAAGTAGGCGCTCAGGGAAAAGGAAGAACACCACAGGTAGAACAATAACTTCAACCACCTGAACAGAGAAACAAACCCAAGTGGGCTCTGCCAACCGCTAAGATGAACACAGAAGTGAAACTGTCGATTTAACAAAAACAGAAGAATAATCCACTGAGAAGAGGCTCATTTTAGCACTCAAGGACAGGCGAGGAAAAGCCAGCTGTGGCTGCTTATTCCCCAAGGTAGCATTCTCGAAGAGCACTGGAGCCCTTTGGAAGTCCTAAGCATGGACCTTCACTGGGTTCACCTGTGGTGGTTAGGAGACGAGAAACCACCTTTATTCTCCAAGAAAAGTCAGCTTATAGTTAGGAAATTAGGAGCAGAAATAAGTCATCTAACTCCATAAAAAGTCCAAACTGAAATACAGGTTTAAAATGTATTACTTTATAAAATTAAATGGCTTATTTTACCCATGACTCTGCTGATCTCCCTTGTCATATATTTCTTTAAAGTGGATTTACGCCCAATTTCATAAACATAGATGAACAATAAATGGCACTTTATTTTCTGTAAGTCATAGTAACTTGAATTGGCACCCCCAGGAAAAATCCAATCTTTATGATTGACCACCCCCCTAGTGGGAGAAGAGGAGAGAAAACACAATAGCATTGATTATGTGTTTAAGTTACACCCATGCTTTAATATTGTGTATAGATTTCCCTAAATACAATAGGAACTTGAATATAAATAGCATTTTCTCCAAAAATTATTCCACAGAAATAAAAGGAGTTGCCTTCTATTTCAGTCTATACAAAGTCTCTCTTGTTATGGGAAACCTATTCAATTATCCTGATGCAGTCTTAATAGTGGAAGTTTAAAATGCTTATTGAAGTCAGCTGATGGAGTTGGTTTAAAAAAAAAAATTTACACACATTTGAAATTATTCCTTGAGGTAGGAATTTTAAATTATAACAGTCGATGGCATTGTAAAAAATCATTTTAAAGGTCAACTTAAAGAGTAGTATAGTGATTACACTGGAAAGATAATAAATATAGACCCATGGTATGAACTGAATGTACCTCCCCAAAATTCATATGTTGAAATCCTAACCCCCAATGTGATGGTATGGGAGGAGGGGCCTTTGAGAAGCAATTAAGTCATGAGGATGGAGCTCTTATAAATGGGATTAGTGCCCTCACCAAACACCAAATCTGCCAGCACTTTGATCTTGGACTTCCCAGCCTCCATAACTGTGAGAAATAAATGTTGGTCGTTTAAGCCACTCAGTCTATGGTATTTTTGTTATAGCAGCCTGAACAGACTAAGACAACCCATATATGAAATAAAGCAACTGTGGAGTAAAGATGACTAACTGGACATATTCATTTGTTTTTTATAATTTTCTGAAACCCCATTAAAACATGGTAAATAATTTTTTTTCCTGACATCAAATCACAAGGACAATGAATGAGGAAAAACATGACAACATCAAAATTTGAAAGTTGGGGGAGCTCCCTGGTGGCCTGGTGGTTAGGATTCTGGGCTTTCACTGCCATGGCCCGGGTTCAATCCCTGGTTGGGGAACTGAGATCTCACAAGCCATGTGGCGCAGCCAAAAAAAAACCAACCAAACAACAACAACAAAACAAACAAACAAAAATTTGAAAGTTGGGAAGATTAATGAAAGGTAACTGATGTACCAGATCCAAGAGTACTGGTTCCCAAGATGATGGTATAAAAGCTGAGAAGCACTGATTACACAAAGGTCTTGGGAATTTGTGGCACTGGGCAGCTCTGGAAGTAGGGTTGAAGATAGAGCAGAAAATAAGAAGCAGTTAGAGCCTCAAGTCCCCTATTTACCACCCCCCAAAAAAGCCCAGAAGTTTATTTTTTCAAAAAGCTAAAACAGAGGGCTCTAGGAGAGTTGAGGGACTGCAATACTAAACAGAAAATTTTAAATATGCAGAGACTTCCCTGGTGGTCCAGTGGTAAAGAATCCACCTTCCAATGCAGGGGACGCAGATTCAATCCCTGGTCGGGGAACTAAGATCCCACATGCCACAGGGCAACTAAGCCCACGCACCACAACTGCTGAGCTCGCGCACCTCAGCGAGAGAGCCTGTGTGCCACAAACTACAGAGCCCACGCACTCTGGACCCCATGCACCACAACTACAGAGCCCATGTGTCCTGGAGCCCGTGTGCCATAACTAGAGAGAGAAAACCCGCACGCCTCAACGAAGAGCCCACACCACAATGAAAGATCCCTCATGCCACAACTAAGACCTGATGCAGCCAAAACAATTAATTAAATAAATAAATATTTTTTAAAAATATGTGAATGTTGGCATTTTGGAAACAAAAACTCATCCCTGCCCCTACTCCTCTTTCTTTACCTGGCTCTCAGAATCCTAGCAATCAGGTCTAAGCCTTCCAGAAAGGAGTTCAAAACTCTTTCTTTAATGAATCCAACCCAACTCACTAAAGAAAAAATGCAAAGGGAAAGCCTAGACCTGCATTGTCCAGTATAGTAGCCACTAGCCGCTTGTAGTGATTTACATTAAAACTTAGATTAATTAAATTAAAGCATCATTTCCTTAGTTGCACTAGCCACATTTCAAGTGATCAACAGACATGTATGGCTATTGGTTATGGTATTGTACAGTGCAGATAGACAACATGTGGAGTAAAGATGACGGACTGAACATATTCATTTGGTTTTTATACTTTTCTGAAACCCCATTAAAGCATGGTAAAGAATTTTTTTTCAAGACATCAAATCACAAGGATAATGAATGAGGAAAGACATGACAGCATCAAAATTTGAAAGTTGGGGGAGCTCACTGCATAAAGTTATATTAGATAGCACTGGTCTACACAGATCTTTCGACAGCAGTCAACAGTCTCCACTCTCACACGCTGTGTGCCACACTCTCAAATATGTGCATACATGAAGGATCACCAGATGTCTAAGACATCTTTTAACACACAAAAAAAGAGAACTGAGTTACAATTTAAGCAAACTGGAAGAACCATAGGACATACTCAGAAAAAAACCATATTATCACTGATATCTTCATGGAGGTAAGAAAAAAATAGTTTCTCTGAAACAAGTGTAGCTTGTTGTAAAAAAAAAAATCAATACATCAAAAGATAAGATATCAAAAATTTTAAAAATACAATGACATAATTGAAAAACTTAATAGAAGTGTTAGAAGATAAAACTGGAAAAACTGCTCAGAAAGCAGAATGGAAAAGAGAGAAAATAATCAGAAAATTAGAGGACAAGTTCATAAGTTCAACTCCTTTTATTTAAAGGAGTTCCCAAGAAGCAGAACAGAGAAAATGAGGGGAGAAAATTATCTAAGAAACATTTCAAGTGAATTTCCCAGAATGGAATGACCTAAGTATCCAGACTGAAAGAAAATCCAGAAAACCCAGGCAATGGCTGAAAATAAACCACACCAAAGTCACATCATCATGAAATCTTAAAACACTGGGATAGAGGCAAGCTTGGGGTAGAGGCAGGGGGATGGTCACTTAAAAATATTGAGACTCTGAATAGTTTCACATTTTTTCAACAGTACACTAGAAGTATAAGAGCAATGCCATAAAAAATTCTGAAGGAAATTATTTCTCAACATAGATGTCTGTATCCAGCCAACCTATCAATTAAGCATGAGGGAAGAATAAGGACATTTTCAAATATTCAGGGTATCAAAAATTTTACATCACCTGCACCCTCTATCAGCCACTTAGAAGCTGTGCTTCACTGAAGTCAGTGAATAAACCAAAACAAAAAAAAGGAAGGAAGCCATGAGATCCTGGAGATGGGCACCTTACAGGGGAGAGATATGGAGGGAACCGCAGAACCCTGGTTACAAGCAATTGCACGATCACAGCTGTGTGAGGGCTCTAAGAACAGCCTTTCCAGATTAGGACAGGCTAGCCTGCTACAGGAGGGAGTGCTTCAGGGATATGCAACGTCAGAATACCTGAACACATCAACAGATTTAAGCGACTGGCAGAAAGTTTCAATTAAGAATGCATAGAAAACTGATTTTTTAAATTAAAGGACAATTTTTTAATCCAGAGAAAACACAGTTGTGAATGGGAAAAATAATCATGCTAATAATCGTGGGAGAAATCATTGTATTCCATAACGCATAGCTGTGGATAGCATTTACATCATCATAATAGTGCAATAATTTTGCTCTGACTCAAATTAAGAAATAACTATACTAGACAGATGGGGAGCAAAAAAGAATGCATGTGTTGGGGTGGGGTGAAAGTATGAGGACTAAAGAAAAATTATCATCTTCCAAAATGGGATATGTTAATATTAATAGATAATGACTGAAAAAATCCAGAAAGGAGAAATTAGCATAAAATTTAGAAAAAAGATCATAAAGCTAAGGAAAAAACAAAACAAATAAAAGAGTTGAAAGTGGTTGCTTCTGGGTGTTTGGGATCAGGGAGGGTTGCCCCAAAACTTGCTAAAGTGGCACATTGATTATTTTGAATTAAAATTGCTTGCGAAACAACTGGTGTAAAAATGACATAAAAAACCACTCTGACTCCCCTCTGACCCACTGAAAGTGAGAAATAAATCTCCTACGTGAAGGTATCCTCCCTATACCAGAAGGATAGAGAGCATCTTTATTGCCAGAGTTAGGGAATTCGGGGTTAAGAAAGCTGTATAAGTAAACTCTGTAACTGTTTTATTAGTTTGCTACCCTAAGTACAAGCTCTTTTGTTTTGTTAAATCTTCACAAGTAATTGTTTCTTTGTCTAAATATGATATATAAATAGTCTGCTTTGGTCACTTCGGCGCTCCTAGTTATATAAGACCTCTGTTCAAGCAAATTAAATTTTTTTCTCTTGTGTCAATTTAATTATTAGAGCAGCCAAAAGAACTCAGGAAGGGTGGGGGAAATTTTTCACCCTCCTCAACAGTTGGTGTAGTCAATAGGATACTGGCTGAACCCCACTCCCCAACCCCCAGTCACCCACTCACTTTGAGCTACTGCAGCTGAGAGCTCCTTGAACCTCTGACAAAAGCTGGCAGAAGGTAAGAGTTCTTACCACATCAGCTTCCTGGATCTCTGCCTGCAGAATGCAATGGAAGGGAAAGTGGTAAGAATCCTTTTCCTCTCTTCTAAAATTTAGATTAACAAGAGAAAATATTTGTGGAACTTGTTTCTTGGACACAGAAACTCTGGTAAATTTGGTAATGAGTACTGATCCTTTTCCTCCCAGAGATGATCACTATTTTCTTTGTGTTTGTCTTCTGTGTCATTTGTCATAAGGAGGAAAAACCACAGGACAGAATGCAAGAATACCCCCTATAAGGCTGCTGTTCTAGCCAGCCTCACAGACCCAAGTTCACCACTCTCACCAGATGGAATTCTGTTTAGACAAACTTTCCTGTGAGTGTCCTATGTAGAAACCAGATGAGGTTTTTCCTTCCAGCTTGTTCTGCGTCCTGAGAGCTTGGCCTTTTGACCAATGAGGATATTCTCTCTGGTCTCTGCCATCCAGAGGGTGCACTTATTGGGGTGCACCTTGGTGACTAATTAAATAAGACTAGGGTTCTGAGACACAAAGTCACAAACAGCACTCTCTTTGTCCGGCGATGCCAGTTCTCTGGGGAATTTGTCATAAGGGGCCTTTGATGTCTCAACCTTCGTTGTTTGTTAGCTCTGAAAAAGCCCATTCCAGTGTCACAGATTAGCAAGTTTGTAACTGGAGTTGTCTCATATTCTCAAGAGAGACCAGAGACACCGTTTTCACTACACCATTCTTACCACCTGTATCCACAAAAGGCTTTCACTTTCTTTGACTAACTGAGAGTGAAATTTCTGGATCTTAGAAGGGCTGCATACTCTCTGTGAGAGGCCTCTTGCATCTCTGGTTAAGCCAAAAAAAGCTTATTGGCTTGAAAAGAATTCTATGTGTGATCAAACTGTATAAGATTTAATAAATTTGTTACAAGGGTATTAAAAGTAAGCTTTAATATCAATAGGGTACATATGGAAAACTGGAACTTAATTTTCTTTAATCTGCTAGAAGGACAAAGTTTGACTGGACTATTGGTGTGCTCCTGATAAGAGATTGTTAAAGGTTTTCTTTACCTTTTAAAGTAATCTGCCTTAAAGCAAAAACAAAAACAACAAACAAAATAAGGATTTTGTGTTTTATGCAAAATAATTTCCTGTGTTTGCTATCTTCATTAGTTCTTTGATTACTTAAGTAAACTGAGTCTTTTCAATATTAAAAAACATAAGGCTTTTTACAACTATTTAACTTTCTGTATTGGCCCATGAAGTCTTCGTCACTTTGGTTAAATGATAACTAAGTATTGTTTCACAGTAACCTATGAGCCTATTTGACCAAGTGTTTTAAAACCTTTTGATATCTCTGACAAACTTCCCCAAATCAAATTCTAAATGAAGTCTTACTGACCTGGAAATAACTTTGGGGTTTTCCAGAGGCCCCTGGAACACCTGAAAAGATTTGTTCTCTCTCCTTATAAAAGAGAGGTTAAACTAATTAGGTTCATTTGGTATGTTATATTACATAGGAAGCATTGTCAAATAAGTGATGATAAACCTTCTTAGGTTACATTTTATATATATATATGTATGTACACACACACATATATATATAATGAGTAAATGTTATTAATATAAATTTCTTTAAATTGTATGAAATTCCTAAAATTTGGATGTCCTGATATAATGTTATCAGTCATAATTCTAGTTATTATCTTCAGTGTTTTATTCACAGAAATTACCAAATTTCCTTGTCACTTGCACTGTAATGGTCTCTCATCAAGACCTTTAGCCATGGCCATTTTTAACTCTTATATCATTTAGACAGTTATACTCATTTGCTTTTACAAAAGCTTCCTGCAAACATGTTTCATCTTCAGAGAAGTTCATGGAAGGGAATCAGAATATATATATCAGAATATAATTTCTGATAACTTTCAAATCATACCACTGAACTGGGTAAAAATTTACAGAACGCTAGTGAAAAACAACAAACGGCTTGATAAAACTAACAAAAGATCAAGATGAACAAGAATTAATTACATGGGACTGAATGAACTGAGGAAGATGATTATAATGTTTTATGATATTTTTCACTTGAAACATTGCTAATTTAAAAAAAAATGTTTTTTTTCTCCAGATTTAAGAAAAACTTCTCTTTTATCTAACTTAGAGCATTTTTGTTCTTGTCTTTTGACAGCTTAGAGCAATTTGGTAAATTATACCTTTGTAAGCAGAATAGAAACATCTATCTTTTTTCTCCCTGACTGATCCCTCCAGAACTCAAAAACTCATGATTATTCTTATTTTCATGACAATATAGTTATCTCCGTAAGTTCAATAAGAATCTGTTCTCTGGACTTCCCTGGTGGCACAGTGGTTAAGAATCCTCCTGCCAATGCAGGGGACACGGGTTCAATCCCCGGTCCAGGAAGATGCCACATGCTGTGGAGCAACTAAGCCTGTGCACCACAACTACTGAGCCTGCACTCTAGAGCCCACAAGCCACAACTACTGAGCCCACGTGCCCTAGAGCCTGTGCTCCTCAACTACAGAAGCCCGTGCACATAGAGCCCATACTCCACAACAAGAGAAGCCACCTCAATGAGAAGCCCATGCACCACAGCAAAGAGTAGCCCCCACTCACTGCAACTAGAGTAGTCCTCATACAGCAACAAAGACCCAAAGCAGCCAAAAATTTAAAAAATGTTTTTAAAAAAAGAGTCTGTTCTCCTTGTAACAGGACACAATTGGAAACATTGGTTGTATTGCCAAGGCTTTAGCTGGAATTTCATATTTGAGAATATACATAGATTCAGATATGACCAGACAGCTTTGAGGATCTAAGATAGACTTTATGGAGCCAATATAGCCCCTTGGAAAATCAGCCTGGTACCTTGCTTATAGGGGTCCCAGAAACCTTACCAGGTGTGTAAGGAAGGTCACTTCCTGGCAGGCCCAGGAGCCTCAGGATATTTGGGGAACCTCGAGAAGAGAGGGATTCAGCCACACCTATAGGTATTGCAGGTGACATCTGATGGCAAATGTTTGGCTTGGCTTCTTAGCCTTGAGAGGCTAATAAAAGTTCAATCTGAAGATTCCTTATGAAAAGTTCCAGCAAAACAGATTTTTAAAAATGTATATAATAATCACTATTCTTGCTGAACTCATATAAATAACCAGGCCAAATTTATTAAATCTAGACTTATTTTGCAAACAAATTAGTCTTAAAGGCTATCTTTGGTAAAAATGTAAGTGATTTTAAAGAGAAAAATTATGTTTCAGTAGAAGCTATAAAAAACACTTGCAGATATCAGATTCTAGTTCTATTAACTGTCTTTGAGATTTTGTTTTCTACCTATAAACTAGACGGAATCTTCAATTCTTCTGGTATCCTCCAATATTTGGCTACAACTCTTGAAATAGGTTTCCAATTTTTCCTCTCATCCTTTTGACTTGGAATCATTGCCTAAGATTGCCCTTTTTCCTGAAGCCCTGCAAACTGAAGCTAGATGACTTGATATAAACTTCAGAGAAATCACCAAAATTGCTCATATTTAAGCAATCTTCTTCATGCCTGTTGATGTGTAGGCTGCTCAGAAAGTTTTCCTGAACACCCAGGAACATCATCGGAGACATTTCAAACTTCAGAAGGTGCTTCAACCCTGACATTGAGAAATGATCTTGACTAGCTGCTCCCTGGGCTCAGAAACTGATTTATAGTTGACTCCAATCATTAAACTCTGTTTTTCTTTTATTTCCATAGATACACCTTTTATTAAATACCTGATTGCTTGTGCAATGTAGGCCTGACTTTGGGGGCCCACTTGCATCACCACCTCCTGAAATGAATTTAACTAAACTGCCCTAGTCTCAGGACTAAGAAACTGATTCAATGAAATAATAGAGCAATCCATCAACTCAGCTTTTAATATGTGAAATTTCCAGGGACGTTTCAGAGGAGGAAACTGTTGGGGCTCAGGGCAAGCCACCCCCAAATATGCCAAAGTGACATATTAATTATTTTGAATTAAAGTTACTTGAGAAACAGCTGATGAAAAAAAGTGATATAAAAAAAAAAACTCTGACCCTCCTTTTTCCCCCTGAAAGTGGGAAATAAATCTCCCATGTGGGACTTCCCTGGTGGTCCAGTGGTTAAGAATCCGCCTGCCAATGCAGGCGACACGGGTTTGATCCCTGGTCCAGGAAGGTCCCATATGCCGTGGAGCAACTAAGCTCGTGCGCCACAACTACCGAAGCCCGCATGCCTACAGCCTGTGCTCTGCAACAAGAGAAGCCACCGCAATGAGAAGCCTGCGCATTGCAACAAAGAGTAGCCCCCACTCGCTGCAAATAGAGAAAGCCCGCCCGCAGCTACAAAGACCCAGTGCAGCCAAAAATAAATAAATAAACAAATAAATAAATAAATAATTTTAAAAATCTCCCATGTAGAGGTATCTTCCATACACCAGGAGGATAGAAAGCATCCTTATCACCAGAGTTAGGGAATTCAAAACGAAGAAAGTTGTATAAACAAACTTTGTTACTTCTTCATTAGTTTGCTACCCCAAGCACAAGACCATTTGTTTTGTTAAATCTTCACAAATAATTGTTTCCTCTGTGTAAAAATGATATATAAACAGCTTGCTTTTGTCACTTTGGGGGTCCTATTTCTATGAAAGCTCCACACCTATGAATTAATTTTTTTTCTTCTGGTTAATCTGTCTTGTGTCAGTTTAATTATTAGAGCAGCCAAAAGAATTCAAGAAGGTTAGAAGGGAAAATTTCCCCCTCCCTGACATGGGTAAAGAGAAATAGATGAAAGAGACTAAATTTTTTTTTGCACCTTCCTGTTGGGTTATTTTTATTTCCTAAATTTTGCACACCTATAACTTTGATTTTTTTTTTTTTTAAATGAGGGGGAAAAGTTACAGGGGAAAAATCCCACGCCTGCAGGCCAAATGTTGTATAAATAACTACCTGTGTCTCGGGGAAATTTTCTAATGACAGCATCATACACAAATTCCTTTCACCCCCAGTGTTGCTAGCTCTTCTACGCTTCCCACAGGTTTTCTGTTTTATGATTCCTGCCTCCAAATTCTTCAGTTTCCCTATGGCCCCTCCCATGTCTCACCTGCCTGTATTTCTTGCTTAGAGTTATGAATCTAGTACTTCTAAATAGTTCTATATGCTTATCTACATCTCTAATTATAACAAAGTTTTTGAGAACTGGAAGTATGTTTCATACTTCTTTGAAAACCTAGCACCTGATTCCATTCTTGCAACACTGTAGATACACATAAATATTTCCTAGTAATTATTTATTGAACATGCATTATGTGATACAGTCACTTTATACATGTCATCTAATGCTAAAACAACTCTGCAAGGGGAGTTAAATAATTGTCTTTTTATAGATGAAGTGGGGAAAAGAGAAAGGGCAATAAATTTTCACCATAATTCTGAGTGTAAGAAATATCACATTTCAGGGGCTTCCCTGGTGGCGCAGTGGTTAAGAGTCTGCCTGCCAATGCAGGGGACACGGGTTCGAGCCCTGGTCTGGGAAGATCCCACACGCCGCGGAGCAACTGCACCCGTGAGCCACGATTACTGAGCCTGCGCGTCTGGAGCCTGTGCTCCGCAACAAGAGAGGCCGCGATAGTGAGAGGCCCGCGCACTGCGATGAAGAGTGGCCCCCGCTTGCCACAACTAGAGACAGCCCTCGCACAGAAACGAAGACCCAACACAGCCAAAAATAAATAAATTAATTAATTAAAAAAAAAAAAGAAATATCACATTTCTTCGTTTTATTTAAATCAAATTGAGCTGCTTAAAGCAGCTATCAACTGGCAGGACATTCTATTTCAGTCATTTCTGGACTACCCTCCTCCACTCCCATTTCCAGGTGATACAAAGGTTGAGGACGGGATTGTCTTTTGCAATCTAAACTACTGAAAGGAAAGCTGTGGTCCCCACGGATCCCCACTGTACACTCATTGTCCAGGCCACATGGATAAGCTTGAACAAGAGTATCTGTCATCTCCATTCCTGAGACCATGGCTCCCAGAGGCCTTCCTCCCTGGCATCCTGTAGGAGCCCCCTCACTGGGAGTTAACAAGCAGGACCTGGCTGGGCTACCTCCTTTGAAAACCACCTAAACCTCTTTCCTCCTGCTTGTCTCAGGGAATTACTGCCAGAAGTCAGTTCTATCTCCACTCCCAGCAACCCCCCAAAGCCATTATCTTTCTTCTCTTCCACTCTGTGTGAGGGGGTATAATCCCCTCAATGAGTGTAACTTTCCAAAACATGCCCCCCCACCCAAAAAAGAATGAAGCTAGCCTCTGTCTGGCAACATCTGGCTTTCCATTCAGCAACCCAAGGCCCCTGGGGTGAAGGAACACAATGGCTTGGCTACTTTCTTGGAATGGGAAGGGGAAAAAAATCCTTTAGCAGTGAAAACAAAGTGAATTTTTTTTTTATTGTAGAGAAAAAAAATTCTGCCTCCAATATAAATACACATATACATATATAATATAAACATAGAGGAGTATTCATATAATTATAATATACACAGTTGAATGAATGCCTGTGTGAAAAGGAGATTTTCACTGTAAAAGCAGTAACTTTTATTACAATGACCTGTCTCATCCTCCAGTCTTCTACTATTGCCTTTGAACCACATTCCAAACCCAGGGAAAAAACATGTTTATAAAACTGCAAAGGTCAAGGCCGGTAATGGAAATTGATTTTACATGCTCAGTGGAGTGTTTTTAAACCCATGGAACAGTCTAAGGGAAAAAAAATCTATTTAATTACTCGACAGTCTTTTGTAGTCCATTAAAAAGGCTCCACAATTGTCCACCTCTCCTGAACCAACTTAACATAAATCCCTCCCATTAAAATGGACTTAGAAATTGCACAGAATGTGCCCTTCTGAAGAGATGAAAACTACAGAAGATGAACTCGAACTGAGAAAAATGATTCCTACATGAAGACAAGCTGCTTCCTTTAAATGTTTTTAATGAGGCAGAAATTTTCACTTGAAGCTCCTGCCCAATACCTGAATAGCTTGTCCCTTTGAACTTGTATTTTTCTCCCTTCATTCTCTGTTTGATGAGATGATGGGGAAGTAATCAATGGCCTTTGCTTCAGGAGCAATTATGGTGCATTTTTGCCTTTATTCTTTTTGAATTTCAGTCTATCATGGTCCACACTAAAAATCTTTTTCCCGCATTTCAAAGCAAATTCATGATAATTTGAAATATGATTTTACTATTATTAACAATTGACTGCTTTTCAAATTCTTACCAACTTTAGATAGAAAATAAAGAAAAATAAAACGACATGTAAATTAGATTTAAGGAGCTGTATATCTGAATAACTACTTGGTTATACAAGCAAGTGTGCTTTTCTTGATAGGTCAGTGCTAAATGAGTTTCCTGGGACAACTGTCCTCCAGCTAGGGAAGTCAGGTTGCAAGTCCTTCTAAAGATCAATATGTTCATTAGATCATTAATTTAATTAATTCCACTTAATTAAAGTTCTTGAATAAGTATATAGTCAAGCACTATTGTCTGGAATTTTAGTAGTCTTTCTATAAAGCCATAATTAATTAATTATGCATTAACTATACAGTATCTATTCTAGGACACTAACTTGGAAACCATGATTAATCGTTTTGTACTACCACTACTGGTTTGAAACAAATTATATTTCAGATTGATTTATAGTTCCCTCTCCCCATACTAACAAGACTTCACTATATCATAACCGTTATTTCAAGGTAGGTACTCATCTAAAGCTACTCCTACCTTCTTGTCTTAACTGAAATTTACCTTTCACCTGATTGCTTCCTTTGCAGCCCAATTCAGTGACGGTTGCTTCTTTCAATTGGTCCTAAACCTGCCAGAGAGTTGCCATTTTTCTTCTTCCACACTGTGGTTTCCAGGTCTTTTTTTTTTAAACAAACTTCAGTAATTTCTATTTTGAAATTCATGTTATTTGCTTCTATGAAACCCACCTCAGCCAATTATCCATGACCTTCCGTAAGTTTTTTTTTAAGAATTTAATTTATTTAATTTAATTTAATTATTAATTATTTATTTTTGGCTGCATTGGGTCTTCATTGCTGTGCACGGGCTCTCTCTATAGTTGCGGTGAGCAGGGACTACTCTGTTGCGGTGCGCGGGCTTCTCCTGGTGGCTTCGCTTGTTGCGGAGCACGGGCTCTAGGTGCGTGGGCTTCAGTAGTTGTTGCTTGAGGGCTCTAGAGCGCAGGCTCAGTAGTTGTGGCTCCGCGGCATGTGAGATCTTCCCGGACCAGGGCTCAAACCCACGTCCTCTGCATTGGCAGGCGGATTTTTAACCACTGCGCCAACAGGGAAGTCCTTTCCATAAGGTTTTGAATTACTAGGCAAACTTTCTTCCCCATCTATGGCTAATAAATGGGAACACAAAATATATCTATGCTCCCCTGGAACCTGTAAATGCTACCTTATTTGGAAAAGAATTTGATGTCATTAAATTAAGGATTTTGAGATAGGAGATTGTCCTAAATCATCTGGGTGAGTCCTAAGTGCTGTCACAGGTATGTAACTGAGCAGGACCCTTTGGGGCCTTCCCAGGACAGACCCTTTCTCTATATCCTCTGCTTTAGCTTCTCTCTGAAGACCCAGGATAACAGTATCTGATGAACATTTCCTGAGTTATCTTACAGATGCTAAAAGCCCCACCAAATGGAAGACATTAACTACTTGATGATCATGAGCACATAGCCCCCAGGCCTACTGGAGCCTAAGAATTGATAATGTTAACCCCTGTGACAATGCCCTGTTGCCTCACGATCAACCAGAGAATTGTGCATAAGCTAATCACATACCCTGCAACTCCCCTCCCTCACCTGGCCTTAAAAGTGCTTTCCTGAAACCCATTGGGGAGTTCTGGCTTTTTGAGCACTAGCTGTCCTGGACTCCTTGCTGGGTACCCTGAAATAAATGCTGTAATTTCCTTCACCATAACCAGTGTCAGTAGATTGGCTTCACTGCACATGGGTGAGCGGATCCAAGTTTGGTTTGGTCATAGGTGTCCTTACAAGAGAGAGGCGGAGGGAGATTTGACACACACACAAAGGAGAAGACAATGTGAAGACAGACAGACAGATTTGAAGATGCTGACCTTAAAGATTGGAGTGATGCAGCCACAAGACAAGGAATGCCAGTAGCTATCAGAAGCTAGAAGAGAAGAGGAATCTATTCTCCCTTAGAACCTCTGGAGTGAGCATAGTCCTGCCTACACCTTGATTTCAACCTAGTGATACTGATTTTGGACTTGTGGCCTCCAGAACTGAGAAAGAATAAATTTCTGTTGTTTTAAGCCATCAAGTGTGTGGTATTACAAAGCCATAGGAAACTAATATACTATCCAATTCTTTACCTTCATTCTCTAAGACTCGGCCATCTATATAGTGCCAAGAAGTCATATAGAAAACCAGTAGAGAAGGACTAACAAAAGCCCATGAATACTATCAAGAACAAGGGAGTAATACCAATATCTTTAAATATTACCAAAAGGTTGAGATAGAGATTTTAAAGTGCCTATTGGATTAGGCAATTAGGAAGTCTTTAGTAACCATAAGAATAGTTTCAGTATGGTAGTAGGGGTGGCAATCCATATCCGGTATCCAGTAGACTGAGCAGTGAATTGGAAGTTAGAAAGACAAAATTAGTAAGATTAGACCCAGTTTCCAAAAATCATGTTTGTACACAACTGGTGCTTTAGGCACAGAACCTAGGACCCACAAAATTGTTTTAATTTCTTTTGGAGTCTAATGAAAAAATTAACTTTTAGGTCAAAGAACGTGTTTTAATATATATTAATATGTTTATCTTTATATAAGTGCAATTGTAAAATATAAATGTAAAATCATTTTTTTATGGAGGAGGGGGGCCCATGAAGGCAAAAAAGCATAGGGCTTATGAAAGTCATTATGTGGTCCTGCCTAGGAGGGGCAAATAATGTAAGAAAAAAGGGAAATATTAAAGGCGCCAACTAGGGACTTCCCTGGCAGTCCAGTGGTTAAGACTCCACGCTTCCACTGCAGGGGGCTCAGGTTTGATCCCTGGTCAGGGAACTAAGATCCCACATGCCGTGCAGCATGGCCAAAAAAAAATTTAAAAATTAAAAAAATTAAGGCGGCCATTAAAGAATGTTGCTCGCCACCCGGTTCTACAAGAATTAAGTCATTAGCCACTGCAGTTGCTGACCTTCAACACACACTGAGAGGAATTCAGGACAGAGATCAGGAATGAGGCACTGTGTGCTCTGGGAAAACTGACAGAACAGACCTTCTGCTAGTTAGATATTTTCAGGAGAAAATTTTATGAACCCCAATTCTTGCATCTTCCCATACTTAGAAAAGCACTAAAATCATTAACAGAGACAATCTGTTCCTCGTGACTAACAGTGACCTTCTGCCAAGATGTGTGTTTGATTGCACGTACTCCTTCTCCCAAATCACATATATGCCGACCTCCCCCCTTACCTCTTTGGAGAAGTTCTTCAGAGTTATCTGAGAAACTGTCTTCTGGTATAGTCCTCAGTAAGTCCCCAAATAAAACTGAAACGCACAACTCTAACACTGCATTTTTAATATATACATATTAATTATTGAAGTATAGTTGATTTACATGTTGTCTTAGTTTCAGGTGTACAGCACAGTGATTCAGATAGATATATATATTCTCTCTCAGATTCTTTTCTCTTACAAGTTATTACAAAATATTGTGTATGGTTCCCTGTGTTATACAGTCGGTCCTTGTTGGTTATCTATTTTACATAGAGTAGTATGTGTATGTTAATCCCAACCTCCTAATTTATCCCTCCCCGCCCCTTTCCCCTTTGGTAGCCATAAGTTTGTCTTCTGTGTCTGTGGGTCTATTTATGTTTTGTAAATAAGTTCATTTGTATCTTTTTTTTTAGATTCCAAATATAATTGTGCATTTTTATTTCAGTCAACAAATCAGAGATCTTAATGAAACTATTATGAATTTACAGTCAAATTAAGAGAGCAAAAAACCTAGAAGAATAAAAGATGATCGTGATGAGGGATGGAATATAAGAGTTTTAAGTTTTCAGAAATGGAGAAGGGTCTTACAGGTGATGAGAAGCTCTGGGATGTGGTGGTGAAAGGTGGAAGGGAGGCGGCTGTTGTAGTAAAGGAGATCAAGGACCATGACAGTAGGAAGTTGAGAAGGTCATTAATGCTGAAGTGATCCAGGATGGTGCAAAGGTTAGAAAGACTAGGATTATAGATGGACCAAAGATTTATGTAGAAAAATAAACACCAAAAAATTTGAAGTTCTATAAGAAACAAAGGAAATGTTTTCTCTTAGTTGACATTTGTTTACAAAATTCACATTATGAGGAATTTTGAGAAGCTCCTTAATAAAGTTTTATAATAATGAAATCTATTTTAAGTATTTCTTTTCTGCCAAAAAAAATGTGAACTTCTTTCTTTTTGTAATTAATTGATGTAATGGACATATAACATTACATTAATTTCAGCTGTTCATCATAATGATTTGATGTTTGTATGTACTGCTAAATGATCACCACAATAAGTCTAGTTAACGTCTGTCACTACACATAGTTACAAAAGTTTTTTTCTTGTGATGAGAACTTTTAAGATCTGTTCTCTTAGCAACTTTCAAATATGCAATACAGTATGATTAACTATAGTCATCATGCTGTACAGAAATTTTTAAAATTATCTCAAAACAGGGACTGTATAGGTATGGTATAAAATATGCAATTGGAGAGATTAATAAACTAAACCCATGTGAATAAAATTGTTCTGCCTGACAAACACCAAAACCAAAATGGCAACTTAATAAACTAGGAAAAAATATATTGCAACTCGTATTTCAGTAGAGGTCTATTTTCCTTATTATATAAAGACATGCAACAAAATAACAGGAAAATAGGTAAGGGTCTGCACCCAGTTACACCATGGTGCGGGGGTGGTGGTCCCCACACTACCAAACAATTCTCTGACACAAGTTGTGTGTTCTTCTACAAATTCAACTCAATTCTGACACTATCTACCTGGAGGTAGCATCAGATTCCACAGATTAAAGGTTCAGTGCCACAAGGATGCCCTCTACTTCAGATGCCAATCATAAGTTCAAGTTGTTACCTGTGCTTCTGACCTACTGGCTATAAATTGGAGGTTCCCACAACTCCATCCTTAGGTTTGATTAATTTGCTAGAGGAGTTTACAGAACTCAGGAAACCCATTTGTTCACTAGATTACCAGTTTACTACAAAGTATGTTAAAGGATTCAATCAATAGCCGGGTGAAAAGATACATAGGGTGAGGTCATGAACAAAGAAGCTTCTATCTTCAGGGAGTTTGGGGTCCAGCATGGTGTCACATGGAAGAGTTCTGTTTTACCAACCTGGAAGTTCTACAAACCCCCTCCTTTTGGATTTTTATGGAGGCTGAATTACTTAGGCATGATTAAATCATTGATCTTTGATGATTAATTCAACCTCCACCCCACCCTTCTCTCTTCTCTGGAGGTCAGGGGATAGGACTGAAAGCCCCAACCCTCTAATCACATGGTTGATTCTCCTGGCAACCAGCTCCCATCCTTAGGTGTGGACTAAAAGTCATGTCATTAACATAACAAAAGATACTTTTTAATCACTCTCATTACTTAGGAAGTTCCAAGAGTTTTAGATCTGTGCGAAAAAACAGGACCATTACAGATATATATATAATATATTAATAAGATATATATATATCTTATTATAAATCACAATATCAAAATAGGCAAAGGAGATGGCCAACAATTCACAGAAAAGGAAATATACTGTTAAACATTTAAAAAGTTGCTCATCCTCACTCAACGTAGAATCACAAACTAAAATTTCAATGAAATATTTTTCAATTATCAAATTGGCAAAGGTAAAAAAATGAATAATATATGGTATTGGCAAGGGTAATGGGAAACAGACTCAAATATCACTGATGGGTATGTAAATCAGTACACAGCCTATGGAGAGCAATTTTGTTAATATCTACCACAACTTTTTTTTTTTTTTGGTAACAATGGAATATTTATGTGGGAATATCTTATTACACATGTAAATATATACACACAATTCCCCACCCCCACCCTGCACACACCTATGTACACACACACACATTTTCCTATCTAACATTTCTTTGGAAAGAGAAAGGACAGAGAGCTCTAGAAATTCTTGAATAGAAACCAGAACATTTTCTACCATAACTTTTAAAAAGCAAATAATTTTGACCCAGCAATCTCACTTCTAGGAACTGACACCACAAATAACTTGCAAATATAAAAGGTGACACAGGTAAAGTGCTATTTATAGCCACCTCATTTGCAATGGTAGAAGAGTTTTTTAACGGAAAATCTGTATATACTGATAAAAAAATTTTTTTTTAATCTTTTGTTAGTACCTATCAATAATTACTTTAAATGTCAGTGGACTAAATACCCCTATCAAAAGACATAGGGTGGTTGGTTTGATTAAAACAAACAAGCAAACAAACAAACAAACAAAACCCATCTGTATGATGCTTACAAGAGACTCACTTTAGAACTAAAGACACACACGGACTGAAAGTGAGGAGATGGAAGACAATATCTCATACAAATGAAAATAGCAGGAAATTGAGGGTACCACTACTCATATCAGACAAAATAGACTTTAAAACAAAAGTCTATAACAAAAGAAAAAGAAGCATATTATATACTGATAAAGGGATCAATACAAGAAGAGTATATTACTCTGGTTAACATTTATGCACCCAATATGGAAGCACCTAAGTATATAAAGCAAATATTAACAGACATAAAGGGAGAAATTGACAAGAATACAATAATAGTAGGGAACTTTAACACCCCACTTACATCAATGGACAAAAAAAAAACAATGAGGCAACAGTGGCCTTAAAATATACAATACACCAGTTGAAATTAATAGATATCTATAGGACCTTCCATCCCAAAGCAGCATAGTAGACATTCTTTTCAAGTATATGTGGGACATTCTCCATAACAGATCATATGCTGGGCCACAAAATAAGTCTCAACAAATGTAAGAGGATAGAAATTATATCCAGCATTTTTTCCAACCACAACAACAGTATGAAACTAGAAATCTCTTACAGGAAGAAAAACGGGAAAAGCACAAACACGTGGAGACAAAACAATACGCTATAAAAAACCAATGGGTCAATGAAGAACTCAATCAGGAAATCAGAAAATACCTCGAAACAAATGAAAATGGAAACACAACTTTCCAAAATGTATGGGATGCAGCAAAAGTAGTTCTAAAACGGAAGTTTATAGTGATACAGGCCTTTCTCAAGAAGCATGAAAAATCTCAAATAAACAAACTAACCTCCTATCTAAAGGAATTAGAAAAAAAAGGACAAATAAAGCCCAAAGTCAACAGAAGAAAGAAAATAATAAAGATCAGAGAGGAAATAAATAAAATAGAGACAAAAAATAGAAAAGATCAATGAAACCAAGAACTGGTTCTTTGAAAAGACAAACAAAATTGATAAACCATTAGCTATGTTCATCAGGAAAAGAGAGAGGACTTAAATAAATAAAATGAGAAAGGAAAGAGGAGAAGTAACAACCGATACCACAGACATACAAAAAATCATAAGAGAATACTATGAACAGTTGTATGCCAACAAATTGAACAACCTAGAAGAAATGAACAAATTTCTAGAAACATACAACCTTCCAAGACTGAATCAGGAAGAAATTGATAATCTGAACAGACCAATCACTAGTAGTAAAATTTAATTTGCAACTTAAAAAAACTCCTAGAAAACATAAGTCCAGGACTAGGCAACTTCACAGGGGAATTCTACCAAACATATAAAGAAGAGCTAATAACTATCCTTCTCAAACTATTCCAGAAAATTGAAGAGATGGGAACACTCCGAAATCCATTGTACAAGGCCACCATTACCATGATACCAAAACCACTACGAAAAAATAAAATTACAGGCCAATATCTTTGATAAATACAGATGCAAAAATCCTCAACAAAATATTAGCAAATCGAATTCAACAATATATAAAAAGTATAATACACCATAATCAGGTGGGATTTATTCCAGGGATGTAAGGATAGTTCAATATCTGCAAATCAATCAACATGATACACCACATTAACAAAAGGAAGGATAAGAATTACATGATCATATCAATACACACAGAAAAAGCTTTTGACAAAATTCAACATCCATTCATGATAAAAACTCTCATCAAAGTTGGTTTGGAGGGAATATGTTTCAACATAATAAAGGCCTCTTATGACAAACCCACAGCCAACATCATACTCAGTGATAAAAAGCTGAAAGTTTTTCCTCTAAAATCAGGAAAAAGACAAGGATGCACACTCTTACCACTTCTATTTAATGTAGTATGGAAATCCTAGCCACAGAAATCAGACAAGAAAAAAAATAAAAGGAATTCAAATTGGAAGGGAAGAAGTTGTCACTATTTGCAAATAACATGATATTATACATAGAAAACCCGAAGTTTCCAAAAAAAACTATTAGAACTAATAAATGAATTCAGCAAAGTTGCAGGATATGAGGTTAATATACAGAAATCTGTTGCTTTTCTATACACTAACAGTGAACTATCACAAAGAGAAATTAAGGAAACAACCCCATTAACAATCACATTAAAAAGAATAAAATACCTAGGAATAAACTTAACCAATGAGTAAAAGACCTATACTCTGAAAACTATAAAGGATTGATGAAGGAATCTGAAAATGATACAAAGAAATAGAAAGATATACTGTGTTTTTGTATCAGAAGAATTAATATTGTTAAAATGTTCATACTACCCAAAGCAATCTACAGATTTAATGCACTCACTATCAAATGCCCATGACATTTTTCACATAACTAGAAAAAATAATCCTAAAATTTATATAGAACCTAAAATTTATAAAGACCCAAAACTGCTGAAGCAATCTTGAGAAAAGAAAACAAAGCTGAAGGTATCACACTCCCTGACTTCAGACTATACTACAAAGCTACAGTAATCAAGACAGTATGGTACTGGCACAAAAACAGATTAATGGAACAGAATAAAGAACCCAGAAATAAACCCATGAACTTATGTTAATTAATCTATAAGCAAGGAGGCAATAATATATAATAGAGAAAAGACAGTGTCTTCAATAAGTTGTGCTGGGAAAACTGGACATCTTCATGTAAAGGAATGAGATTAGAACATTTCCTCATACTATAAACAAACAAACAAACAACTCAAAATGGATTAAAGACCTAAATGTAAGACCAGAAACCATAAAACCCCTAGAAGAGAACATAGGCAGAACATGATTTACATAAATTGTAGCAATTTTTTTTTTTGGATCTGTCTCCTGAAGGAAAAGAAATAAAAGCAAAAATAAACCAGTGGGACCTAATTAAACTTAAAAGCTTTTGCACAGCAAAGGAAACCATCAACAAAACAAAAAGACAACATACTGAATGGGAGAAAATCTTTGCAAATGATATGACCAATAAGAAGTTAATATTCAAAATATATAAACAGTTCATACAACTTAATGTCAAAAAAAAACACACAAAAAATTAAAAAATGGGTAGAAGATCTAAATAGATGTTTTTCCAAAGAAGATATACAGATGGCAAACAGGCACATGAAAAATGCTCAACATCGCTAATCATCAGAGAAAAGCAAATCAAACCCACAATGAAATATCGCCTCACACCTATCAAAATGACAGTCATCAATGGCTGTGGAGAAAAGGGCACCCTCCTACACGGTTGGTGGGAATGTAAATTGGTACAGCCATTACAGAGAACAGTGTGGAGGTTCCTTAAAAAACTAAAAATAGAACTACCATATGATCCAGCAATCCCACTCTTGGGCATATATCTGGAGAAAAACATGGTTCGAAAGGATACACGTACCCCAGTGTTCATTGTAGCACTGTTTACAATAGCCAAGACATGGAAGCAACCTAAATGTCCATTGACAGATGAATGGATAAAGAAGATATGGTACATATTTACAATGGACTATTACCCAGCCATTAAAATAAATGAAATAATGCCATTTGCAGCAACATGGATGGACATGGAGATTGTCATACTAAGTGAAGTAAGTCAGACAGAGAAAGACACATATCATATGATATCACTTATATGCAAAATCTTAAAAAAAAAAATAGAAATGAACTTATTTACAAAACAGAAACAGACTCACAGACTTAGAGGAGGAACTTATGGTTACCAGGGGGGGACGGTATGGGGGAGGGATAGATTGGGAGTTTGGGATTGACATGTACACACTGCTATATTTAAAATAAAATGCCTTTCCACAAATAACAAATGTTGGCTAGGATGTGGATAAAAGGGAATCCTAGCACATCGTTAGTAGAAATGTAAATTGGTGCAGCCCGAGTGTAAAACATTATGCAGGTTCTAAAAAACCCAAAAGAGAACTACCATATGATCCAGCCATTCCACTGCTGTGTATATATCCAAAAAAATTAAAACACTAATTTGAAAATATACATGCACCCACATCTTCACAGCAGCATTGTTTACAACAGCCAAGATATGGAAGTAACCTAAGTGCCCATCAACAGATGAATGGATAATGGATATATATATAAAATGGAATATTACTCAGCCATAAAAGAGAATGAAATTCTGCCATTTGTAGGAATGTAGATGGACTTAGAAAGTATTATGCTTAATGAAATAAGTCAGATAGAGAAAGACAAATAGTCTGTTATCACTTATATGTGGAATCTAAAAAATAAAACAAACAAATATATATAAGAAAACAGAAACAGATTCACAGATATGGAGAACAAGTCAGAGGAGTGGCGAATAGGGGTATAAGATTAAGAGATTAAAAACTACTATGTGTAAAATAAATAAGCAACAAGGTATATCGTAAAGTACAGGGAAATATAGTCATTATTTTATAATAACTTTAAATGGAGTATAATCTATAAAAATATTGAACCACTATGTTGTTCAAGTGAAACTAATATTGTAAATCAACTATACTTCAATTAAAAATAAAAATAAAGGGACTTCCCTGGTGGCTCAGTGGTTAAGAATCCGCCTGCCAATGCAGGGGACATGGTTTCGAGCCCTGGTCCAGGAAGATCCCACATGCTGCAGAACAACTAAGCCCGTGCGCCACAACTACTGAAGCCTGCACGCCTAGAGCCCATGCTCTGCAACAAGAGAAGCCACCGCAATGAGAAGGCTGAGAACCACAAGAAGAGTAGCCCCTGCTCACTGCAACTAGAAAAAGCCCATGCACAGCAACAAAGACCCAACGCAGCTAAAAATAAATAAATAAATAAATAAATAAATAAATAAATAAATAAATAAATAAATAAATGTATTAAAAATAAATAAAAATTTAAAAATGAAAATAAAATACTTTGTTAAGCAAAAACATGAAAGGTTTTAGAACAGTGCATATAATATCGTACCATTGTCTATTTCTAAAAACAAATAATTTATATATAAATAGGCATATATATTCATATATATGTATAAATATGCATATATATTAATATATATGTATAAATATGCATATATATTAATATATATGCATATGATTGTATTTTCATAAAATATTTCTGGAAGGATATCCAAAAATTGGTGATAATAGTTGCTTCTAGAGAGGGGTACTGGAATACTGAAAGACATGGGGAGAAGATAATTTTCATTTCACACATTTTTATGAGTAACAACTTGTCAGAGTCCTCATTAATCATGGAAGTGACCCGATCACTTGAGGCAGGGGAGTGGGTGTTAGAGTTGTGTATCACACAACTCAAAGACAGAGGGCTTTTGGGATATGATTGGAGAGTCAAGGTTTGAAAGTTACTATGAGGGCCTAAGTGAATAGCATCTGCTGGTTCAGAGATACAAACGAAGAGAGAATGGCTGACATGTTTAAAGAAAGCTACCTGAGTAGCGATGATGTCAAGGAAAAGCCAAGTTTACATCAGGACAAGAACACAGTGAGTTCCGATAAGAGATTGAGGATTTTGTGGAGAATGGAATAATATTTCTAGAGAGCAACAGAAAGGGTTGTGAGAGAGGTCAGCAGTGGGAAGCAATGAGAAGATGACTCAGAGGAAAAAAAGCACAGAGCATGAAGAAGATAATAAGAAAGAAATGCCTGAGGAGCCTGCATTCTAGACCTGAGGGTAAGAGCCATGAGAGGCATGAAAGGAATTAACAGCTAACAAGGTTCTATGGTTTCATCAGTATCAGTTTGGGCACAAGCCCCAAGTGACCCAATGGTGTTAGGTGGTGGCCTAGTCTGTAAGTGCTGAGATTGGCACTGGCTAGAACCCATGTGTTCTCAACTATTTGGCTATGGCATTTATTCAAAAGGCTCTTTGCACAGTGTCCCTAATAGAAATTCAATTAAAAATTATTTCTGTGCAGCCACAAAATTCAACCCTAAGTAGTGATGGCCGCCCACATGGAGGGCCTTTCCCCCAACCTTATCATCCAACCTGAAATTTCACTTTCTGACCAATTTTTCCAATGTTCCCAATCACTCACTATAACTGAAATTATATGTGGAATTTAAAAAACAAAACAAAACTCCTAGAAACAGAGGAGACTCGTGGTTGCCAGGGATGGGGGTTGTAGAGGCAAATGGGTGAAGCTGGTCAAAAGAGACAAACTTCCAGTTATAAGACGAATACGTTCTGGGGATCTAATGCACGGCATGGTGACCATAGTTATCAATATACATTGGTAGATGCCTGAGGGTGGGAGCGGGAGGGGGAACGGGGAGTTAGTGTTTAATGGGGACAGTTTCAGTTTAGAAAGGTGAAAAATTCGGGAGATGGATGATGATGAGAGTTGCACAACAATGTGAATGTACTTAGTGCCACTGAACTGTACAGTTAAATATGGTTAAAATAGTATGTTTTATATTATGTGACTTTTACCACAGTAAAAAAAAAAATTTTTTTTAAAAGAAAAAAATAGTGTATTGTATACATGAAAGTTGCTAGGAGAACTTAAAATTTCTTACCACATACAAAAAAAATTAAAATGTAGCTATGTGAGATGACAGATGTATTAACTAGTCTTATTAACAAACGTGGTAATCATTTCACAATATATACATATATCAGATCATCACTTTGTACACCTTAAACTTACACAATGTTACATGTCAATTATATTTTAATAAAGCTGGGAAAAAAATCACCTGACATGCTTTTTAAAAAAACAAACAACAACAACAAAAAACAGGTATCTAGGTCACACCTCCCAATCCGATTTAATTATTCTAAGATAGGGACCAAGAATAATATTTTTTTAAACTTCCCCAGGCAATTCTATGTATAGCCAAGGTTGAGAGCTAATTTACTTCAACACCTTTGTTATCAAGATAAAGGAACTAAGGAAGATTATCCAAGGTCTACCATCTAGAAAGTGAAGCTAAGGTAGGAATCCAAGTCTCCTGCCTCTGAGTCTCGCACTCATTCCCCGGCATCACATTGCTTTGACCCATGATTCTGTCCTCTCTCTCAGCTTCACCTGGCTCTTTACCCAACCTTAAGGCGACAATTAAAAATACCAAAATGTGACCAGCATGTCCCTCACATGGACCCACATGTCCAGCTCCCAACACCTGCGGAAGCCCAAGCCTCTACTTCTGTTCCATTGTGCACTGTTGCTGTGCATTGCTTGAGAAAGTTGCTGAATGGTGCCTGTTGGCCCACTACCTATTCACGCTATCTAATCTCAGCATGTCCTCATTCTGCTTGGCCAGCCTTACTTCACTCTTTTTGTCCCTTTTCATGTCACCCAGAGAGGTTACTCCAAACTTGCCTTAGTTCTGTAACCCCTAGGCCGATTAAACCATCTGAAATTAATGCCATCTATTTCCCTAGCCTCTCCTCTGCCTGAAATCACCTCTATATTTTCATCTATTTTTTTTTCATGTCTAACTTTTGCCTGTGATTAGATTTAACACCCCCCCCTTTTTTTTCTCTGATATATGTTTTCTCTGTCTCCCCCTCTTTCTCTAGTTCTGTAACCCCTAGGCCAATTAAACCATCTGAAATTAATGCCATCTATTTCCCTAGCCTCTCCTCTGCCTGAAATCACCTCTATATTTTCATCTACTCTTTTTTCACGTCTAACTTTTGCCTGTGATTAGATTTAACACCCCCCCCCTTTTTTTTCTCTGATATATGTTTTCTCTGTCTCCCCCTCTTTCTCCAGTCAGGCATTTCTTCTCTACTGCCTCTTCCCTCTCTGCCTACAAACTTAGGAATTTTTCCCATCCTGAATGCAATGCTTCCCTTACAATTACAGCCCTATTAACGCTACTAATCACCACCCACTTTTCTTTCTCTGCTTAATTTGTCTACTGGAAGGTTTACAATCACTGCCTCAGGGTTTCTACCTCCTCGCTGTAATGTGACTTCCAACATCCATCTGCTGAAACCATGCTCTTATTTATACATACTGGATTACTTGTCAAAATTAAGCCTTATTGGGCTTCCCTGGTGGCGCAGTGGTTGAGAATCTGCCTGCTAATGCAGGGAACACGGGTTCGAGCCCTGGTCTGGGAAGATCCCACATGCCGCGGAGCAACTAGGCCCGTGAGCCACAACTACTGAGCCTGCGCGTCTGGAGCCTGTGCTCCGCAACAAGAGAGGCCGCGATAGTGAGAGGCCCGCGCACCGCGATGAAGAGTGGCCCCCGCTTGCCTCAACTAGAGAAAGCCCTCGCACAGAAACGAAGACCCAACACAGCCATAAATAAATTAAAAAAAAAAAAATTAAGCCTTATTCATTGTGCTTGCACTAAGGAGCACTCTCCTTCTTTCTTTCGCCTATTTTTCATTACGTTGCAGCACTGCATTCTCAATTTTATTTCTCCCCCTCTCTCTTTTCTGCCTCTGTCTCTTCTGGCTCTCAATTTTCTGACCATACCTCAGTATCTCAGACTGTGCCGGTGGACCAGCAATACTGCTGTGATCTGGGAGTTTGTCAGACACACAGGATCTCGGGGGCCCACCTCAGACCTACTGAGTCAGAGTCTGTCTTTCAATAACATGCCCAGGTGATTCATATACATGGTAAAGCTTCAGAAGCATTGCTCTAATTTTCTGCCCTTGGCCATTTTCTCTAAACTTTGTTCACTCTATTCTTCATCTGATCCCAAACTCCGAGTAACCATTCTAAACAAAAATTCCCAAATTTATTCCTCTGACCACGAGTTCCTTCCATCCTTTTTCAATAAGCTTTTGAACCTCTGCTGTGGGTTTTCAATGGACAATGTATCATGTTCAAAGGAAGTCTTAATCTCTTCTCTCTGTTCTTTCTTCCTTATAACAATTAATGAACACTTTCTCAGGCACCCGGGGTTATAATTTTTTGTTGTTGTTAACTTTGATTCCTTTTTCTCTGCAACTGACCTTCACACAATAGTTGTAATTTGTTCCATCCCTTAAACGTCTTTTGCATTCCTATTACTTAAAAAACAGAGAATGATAAATAGATGAGAGATAATCACTTATGCTGAGTTATGAGACAAGTATTCTTCCAGGAGCTTTACAAACATAAACTCATTTAAACTTGCCCTTGTTGGACAATATTATCTAATTATCTTGCCCTCTTATAGACTCTGGTCACTTTTTACTTTGATCTCTGCTATTGCCCAGCTGCTCTGGTCACCTGCATACTTCTACACTCGCTTCAATCAAGGAACTTATAATGAAAATCCTAACTAACCTTTGTGTGTAGTATAAGGTTTACAGAATAAATCCACAAGGATTATCTTATTTAACCCTCACAAGAAAAACAAAACAAAAAAACCCAAAAAAAACTATGAGCATGGTGTTATATCTCCATTTTATAAATAAGTAAAACAGGATTCTAAGTATTTATATGATTTGTTCACAACCAACAGCTGACTCTTATACTTATCCTGTGCAGCTGTCTCTTCCTAAAATACAGATACAGCCTACTCTTAACAAAACAAAATGAAACAACGTTGATGTCTTCTTAAGCCCCTACAGAATGATGCAACCCACCTTTCCAGTTTTAACTCCCCTACACCCTATTCTACAATTACTCACTATTCCCAGAATGTTCCAGTGCTTTCCCAATTCTGCTTCTATTCGCACTGTTCCCACCACCTGCAATGCCCTTTTTCCCATCACCATTCAACAAAGCTCTCCCCAGCACTCAAGGCCCTGCTCAAATGGCCTCACCACCAAGAAACCCCTATCCTATCACCTATGGCAGGCCAAATTAATGCATGCTTTCTCTCTTTTACCAAATCATTTAGAGCATGGTGAATCAGACAGAGCATTGCTTCTGGAGTCTGCCCCTGGGTTCTAGGCCTGGCTGTGTCATTTACCACCTATGGGCCTTGGGCTTCAGTTCCTATCAGTGAAGTGAGAACGATAATAGTACCCAGCTCATTAGGTTATGATGAAATACCAGGCACCGGACTAAACACAGATACACAGCAGTGACAAAACTGATAAGGTTTCTGCAGCTATGAAGCTTCATTCAGAGGGGGAAATAAAAATAAATGAGTAAAAATAAATGTGGATATATAAATGTCAACAGCAAAGCCCATTAACAATTCCCAGGAAATAAAATTAGAATCTGGGTAATAAAATAAAGTCTAACCTTTTTCTTCCTTGGTGCTTAGTCTAGTCTCACTTGCTCATAGGGTGCTGCGTGCAGAGGCCTCCCACCAGGTCCTTCAGACCAGAGTTCCTGGTATGGAACGGCTGTGCTGACAGCTCAGCTTGGGACCGTGTGCAGAAGCTGCACACAACACGCTGATGGAAGACGGCGGCAGCGCGCGGTGCGCAGAGACGCCAGGCCTGGCGCTGCGATCTGGAGCCTGAGCCGCGCAGCCGCAGTGGCCCTGTGAGAACCCCGCCTCTTCCTCTCCCCAGTGAGGAGATCCTTATAAAGCAGCCCCGCCCACGGCCTGTTAGGTAGAGCATGTGCTCTAGAGCTGGAGCGCACTTTCCATTCTCTGATCTGAGAATGCTTTCCTTTGCTTCTGAACTGAGCTCGGTGTAGTCTCATTCTATCGGCTCGAACCCCCTGTCTTAGCTAATGACTATTTAACGTCTCAGCTAATTACTATTTAAAAGCCCCTTAAGAAGGTGGAAAATGAGCAGGGCTGATCCATTCAAAGTGCTGAAGGAAGAGTGCCCCAGCTGGAGCAAACACATGTGCGAAGGGCTAGAAGA
Organism: Balaenoptera physalus; assembly: GCF_965194825.1. Lineage (NCBI taxonomy): Eukaryota > Metazoa > Chordata > Mammalia > Artiodactyla > Balaenopteridae > Balaenoptera > Balaenoptera physalus. The sequence goes on along the minus strand of NC_138891.1, from coordinate 120,093,229 downwards.
ATGAAAGAAACGGGTATGTTTGCAGAACTGACATGTCCTGTAGCAGAAGCCTAGCAAGTGAAGGTGAGAAGAAACTGAGATGAAATTGGAGAGAGAAACCCGGTTCATAAACGACGGTAAAAAGATTTTATAACATTTGAGTTTTACCGGGAAGAATTGAAACATTTTAAGTGGACAAACAACATTGTCCAAATTTTGTTTTTATAAGAATGCTCTGGGGAAAAAAAGGAAGGAAAGAGAAAGAGAGGGAGGGAGGGAGAAAGGAAAAAAAAAGAAAGAAAGAGGGAAAGAGAGAGAGAGAAAGAAAGAAAGAGAGAGGGAGGGAGGGAGGAAAGGAAGGAAGGAAGGAAGAAAGAAAGAGAGAAAGAAAGAAAAGAAAAGAAAGAAAGAAAAATGGATGCTGATGTTCGTAGAAATGAAACAACCATGTTCACATATTAGCACAGGGGCAGGTAAGCACTTACTGGAAAATTATATCTTCCAAAGGTGCCAGCACCAATATATCCCATCCCACATGGTCTTCTTACAATATGATGTTGGCACTCTACTGTCAAGAGGTGGAGTCTAGGTCCCCTTCCCTTGATTGAAGTGGGCCTATGACTAGAGCAGTAGTGATACCATGTGATTGCCCAGGCTAAGGCATAAAAGACAATAGAGCTTTGTCACTGAAACCCACCCACCATGTGGTGAGGAAGCGAAGCAGCTACATGGAAGAGCCACAAGAAGGTGTTACAGCCACTGCCCAGTAGAGATACCAGGTAATAGCCGGAACCAACCTCTAGACCCTTGTGTAAGTGAGCCTTCAGATGATTCTAGCCTTCAGCTTTGAGCCACTCCAGGTGATGCAGTAAAGCAGAGAGAACCTGTCCCTGCCAAACCCTACCAAAATGCAGACTTGTAAACAAATTAAATGTTGTCATTGTTTTAAGTCACTAGATTTGGGGGTGATAGGTTGCACAGCATTAGAAAAATGAAAAAGTAAGTGTTAGTATTAATATCATGTCTGCTAATTGCCTATGCAATAGTATCTCTCCCCTTCCTTTTTAGAATCAGAACCACAGTTTTCTTTGGAGCAGAAAAATAACCTGCCACAAGAACTTATTTCCCTAGATACCTTGCAGCTAAGGGTTGACATGTGATTCATTTCTAGCTAATGAAATATAAGTGGACATTTACTGTTAGGGCCTCCAGGAAAGCTATTGTATTTCCGAAAAAAAAGGGACAGTCTCAGTTAACAGGTATCTTTTGCCTCCATGTTTCCCATCTTATTGCCCAGAACTTGAATACAAAACCTGGAACCATCTTGCAACAGTAAAGGTCCAGCTTCATGGGTGTGCATGTAGTTGCACAGGGCCCTGAGTTGTGGTTTAATGTTCTCGAAATTCTTAATGTTTGAACAAGCCCCCCCCCATTTTCATTTTGCACTGGGCCCCACAAATTACATAGCCAGCACTGGTCTCACACTAAGAAGAGCTGGAAGTTAGAAGGAGCTAGTGTCCCTGAAGTCTTATTGGAATAGAAGAGCAGACTCCTGCCCTTGGTGCTTCTTGTTGACATGAAGAAAATAACCCACTTTCTTGCTTAAGTCACTCCAGCAGAGCTCAATGTTGCTGATACCCTCTTTAGCACTCACCCCTGCTATCTTAGATTAATATAACTGGGTATCAAAGTTTCCCTTGTTACACTATAGGAATCTATCAGTACATAAGAGCCAAGGCATTTCTCATTGACCTGTGTGTTCTCTGTGGACTTTAGAACAGAGCTTTCATTCAGGGGCATCTCCTAATTCTAGGCACCATGTTAAAGATAGGACTCTGGGGCTTCCCTGGTGGCACAGTGGTTGGGAGTCTGCCTGCCAGTGCAGGGGACACGGGTTCGAGCCCTGGTCTGGGAAGATCCCACATGCCGCGGAGCAACTGGGCCCGTGAGCCACAATTACTGAGCCTGCGCGTCTGGAGCTTGTGCTCCGCAACAAGAGAGGCCGCGATAGTGAGAGGCCCGCGCACCGCGATGAAGAGTGGCTCCCGCTTGCCACAACTAGAGAAAGCCCTCGCGCAGAAACGAAGACCCAATAAAGCCATAAATAAATAAATAAATAAATAAATCATTAAAAAAAAAAAAAAGAATACTATTAGTTGTAACATTGCCATCACTGTCACACCTAGGTGTAACAGCTTTAAAAAAAAAAAAAAAAAAGATAGGACTCTGCTGCAGACACATAAAAAGATTATTCCATACAATGCATTAATTAAAATTATAGAGCTAACACACTTTGGGGGAGAGTCAATAAACGTTTGATAAGTATAACTGTGAACAATTACTAACTCAGGTTTGCCATCAGCCCAAGAATGGCACCTTGGTATGTGGTTTTGTCGAACGGTTTTATTATACCTCTCTATAGCTTGATTAGGAAACCAGACCTATGCATGCTTATCTTTTTTTCCAGGTTTGGGGACAGTACAGCTAGCCCTCCATATCCGTGGGTTCCACATCCATGGATTCAACCAACCGTGGATCAAAAATATTTGAAAAAAATTCCAGAAATTTCCAAAACGCAAAACTTGAATTTGCTATGTGCCAGCAACCGTTTACACAGCATTTGTATTGTATTAGGTATTATAAGTAATCTAGAGATGATTTAAAGAATAGGGAGGAAAAAAAGTATTATATCCAAGTACTACACCATTTTAAATAAGGGACTTGAGCATCCGCAGATTTTGGTATTGGTCCTGGAACCAATCCCAAAAATGTGCTCTGCCCAGGATTTTTAGGGCACTGAAACTATTCTGTATATGGATACACTTGCCAAAACCCATTGAATGTACACCACCACAAGTGAACCCTAATGTAAGCCATGAACTTTGGGTGATAAATGTGTCACTGTAGGTTCATTGATTGTCAGAGACATCCCACTTTTGTGGGGGGATGTTGATACTGGGGGAGGCTGGGGAGAGCTGAGAGCATTCAGGGAATCTCTGTAGTTTCCATTCAGTTTTGCTGTGAACTTAAAACTGCTCTAAAGAATAGTGTTTAAAAAATTAAAAAAAAATAAAGTGTATTAAAAAGAGAAACTATTCAAAAACATTTTTTATAAAAACAATTTTATACATTTTAATGTATCACCTTTAAGTATATTTTACAAAAATACTTCTTTCCTTTTGGGGTTTCTCCTGCTAGATTTCACTTGTGTTGTGTTTTCTTATTTCTTGAACATGGGCAGATTGCATATGATCTTGGCAGTGAGTTAACTGAGAGGCAGTCAGGCAGAGGACTTAATTGCTTGGCCTTTGAAGTCAGACAATCAGACAATTTGACCATATGAGTTTGGGTCTGTATGACACCTCTGGACCTCATTTGGACCTTTTGGAAACTGGAATAGTAACAGTCATTGTTATAGACTTGTTCTGAGGAGGAGTAAACGAGGAGATTTAAGGTACCTTGCACATATTGTGTGCTGAATAAACATTAGTACAGTGGACTGTTATTGATTCTGGCCATTCATAATCCATTCCCTCTAAGTTTGGTAGCCACATCCCTATTTCCCTTCAGGGCAGTACCTCTGCCAATCTCAGACCACGTGGTTTTGTTGACACTGGCCCCACCCCAACTCCAGCTGGTACACTGGACACAAGCCAGAGCCAGTCAACTCATCACATTCCCCAAGCCAGGACAATTCATTTAGGATAGGCAAGCAACCCAACTCAGGCCGAGAATATAGTAAGACTTTTGCTGAAACTTCTGGACAGAGTCAGGCACTCTTTTCTTTTTTTTTTTTTTTTTTTTTAATTTTTAAAAAAAAATTATTTATGTATTTACTTATTTTATTTTTGGCTGTGTTGGGTCTTCGTTGCTGCACGCGGGCTTTCTTTAGTTGCGGCGAGCGGGGGCTACTCTTCATTGTGTGGTGCGTGGGCTTCTCATTGCCTTGGCTTCTCTTGTTGCGGAGCACGGGCTCTAGGCACGTGGGCTTCAGTAGTTGTGGCTCTTGGGCTTAGTTGCTCCGCGGCATGTGGGATCTTCCCGGACCAGGGCTCGAACCCGTGTCCCCTGCATTGGCGGGCAGATTCTTAACCACTGCGCCACGAGGGAAGTCCAGGCACTCTTTTCTAGTGGCCTTAAGGCTGAGAAAATGTAAGGTCTGGGGCTGCTGTAGCCCTTTTCTTTTTTGCGGGGGGAGGGAGGGGGATTGTAAACAAAAGAAATTTATTTCTTGAGAAGTCCAAGATCAATGCCAGTAGATCCAGTGTCTGGTGAGAGCCCACTTTCTGGTTTGCTGATGGTCATTTTCTTGCTGTGTCCTCACATGGTGGAGAGAGAGAGAAAGCAATCATCCTTCTCAAGTCTATTCTTATAAGGGCACTAATCTCATTCATGAGCGCTCTACCCTAATGACCTAATTACCTCCCGAAGGCCCCACCTCCAAATTCCATCACATTGGGGATTTAGGCTTCAACATCTGATTTGGGGAGGATGTAAACATTCAGTCCATAGCAAGGAATCAATGGTTTATGAGACATTTGATAAGATTATTTCAAAGAACATCCTGGGGTACATTTTATTTCAAAGAAATTATTATCAAGTCCAGCCTTTGGAAGAAAGAGAGCATAAAGTAAATTGTGGAAACTAAAAATATCATTTATGTCTCTGGTTTATTACTGTTCTAAAACCCTTATTTGTGCATATTTTACTAATTTGTCATAATTTCATTTAGGTTGAGAGTCATCACTCATTCTTTGAAAGAATTTAAGTAACAATAAATAAGTTTAACTTAGTAATAAAATCTACCAGCTTTGTAATCAGCCTAGTTGGATTCCTGGTTATGCCATTTACTGTCTGTATTTGGGCAAGTTATTAAACATCTCTAAATCTTAGTTTCCTCATCTATAAAGTGGGGATAACTATAGTGCCTTTCTCTTCAGTAGTTGTGAAGATTAAAAGAGGTAATGTAAGTGCTGTAGCCCTTTTAACATCACAGGAAGAGAGGATGTCTAAGAACGGCGTCAGAGAGAAGAGCAGAGAGCCTGGGAGAGAGAAACTGGACCCTAATGGCATCACAAGTCCCTGCGTCTTTTAGTTATATGATCAAATAACCTCCCTTTTTACTTCAGCCAACGTTGGTTGAGTTTTCTGTCCAAGGCAAGAAAAGAGTTGCAACTGATTCAGCTATTATTACCAATGAAAATGTTATTGAAAAGATGATGTACATCAAGGTTGAAGAATATAATTGAGATATAATATTTTAATTACTCAAAATTATACCAACCTGACAATTACTTTTGCAGTCTGCATATTACATCAGAAAAACAGAAGGGAACGTTCTCAACCTGATAAGAGGCATATATGAAAATACTACAGCTAGTGTCATACAAATGGTGAAAGATTGAACACATCCCTCCTAAGATGGGGAACAAGGCAAAGATGTCCACTCTCATCATTTCTACTCAGTGTTGTACTGGAGGTTCTAACACTATAATAAGGTAAGAGAAGAAAATAAAAGCAAACAGATTGTAAAGGAAGAAACAAATCCCTATATATTCACAAACGACATGGTCATCTATGTGAAAATCGTAAAGAATCTGCAAATAAGCTACTAGAACTAAAACTGAGTTTAGTAAGATGGCAAGTTTAAAGTCAATATAAAAAACCAATTATATTTCTGTACATTAGCAATGAACAATCAGGCACTGAAGTTAAAATTTACCATTTACAATGGCATCAAAAACATGAAATGCTTAAGAATAAATTTGACAAAAGTTGTTTGTGACTCAAACACTAAAAATTACAAACATTGCTAAGAAAAATTTTAAAAGACAAATAAATTGAGAGATAAAATGTGTTCATAGATTAGAAGACTCAATATTGTTAAGATGCTAATTCTCTCCAAAATCTGCAAATAGATTCAAGGCATCCTAGTCAAAATCCCAGGAGGCTACTTTGTAGAAGCGGCAAGTTGAGTTTAAAATATATATGAAAATGTAAAAGGTTCAGAATAGCCAAAACAACTTGGGGAAAAAAGAACAAAGTTACAGGACATTTTGGGTTTTTAAAAGTATTTTTCTAGGAAGTCATTTCTAGGAGTATAATTATTGGATAAAAGGCTAGAAACATCTTTAAGAAAAACCAATCTTATTAAAGTAAATTTTGCAGATAAAAACTGTTTTAGATTTACAATATTTTAAAAGTAAATTAGTAGTTGTCACAAGCTTGAGAAATGCCTGAGAGACTCCGTCCTTCAGACCAGGTGAGAAGGAAGAGGGAAGGAGTGAGAGTGTGGCAAGTGAAGTATATGATGGACAGGGAGAAAAAGTAAGTTAATATAGTGGTAAATTTACTAATAAGTAAAAGAAACATACCCTATTACACAGAAGATATTTTACAAATATTTGATGCTTATTAATTATGCTTTAATTCAGCAAAAAGTAATAACATCAATTTTTAGAAGCTCCAGAAACTGCACTGAACTGGGAATCTGCTGACCTAAAACTTTAGTACTGGGCCTATCACTTATCAGCACTTGGGCAGGTCACTTTACCCATCTGGGTCTGAGCCTTGATATTTTCAAAAGGAGCCTACTCCATTAAAAAGAATGAAATAATGCCATGTGTAGCAACATGGATGGGCCTGGAGATTATCATACTGAGTGAAGTAAATCAGACAGAGAAAGACAGATATCATATGATATTGCTTATATGCAGAATCTAAAAAAAAAAAAATGATGCAAACAAACTTATTTACAAAACAGAAACAGACTCACAGACTTAGAAAACAAATTTATGGTTACCAGGGGGAAGAGTGGGGGGTGTGAGGGAGGGATAGACTGGGAGTTTGGGATTGACATATACACACTGCTACATTTAAAATAGATAACCAGAGACTTCCCTGGGGCCCAGTCGTTAAGACTCTGTGCTCCCAATACAGGGGGTCCAGGTTTGATCCCTGGTCAGGGAACTAGATCCCGCATGACACAACTAAGAGCCTGCATGCCACAACTAAAGATCCTACATGCCGCAATGAAGATTCTGCGGGTCACAACTAAGACCCGGCACAGCCAAAAAATAAAATAATAAAATAAAATAAAGTAGATAACCAACAAGGACCTACTGTAAAGCACAGGGAACTCTGCTCAATACTCTGTAATAAACTAAATGGGAAAAGAATTTGAAAAAGAATAGATACATGTATATGTATAACTGAATCACTTTGCTGTACACCTGAAACTAACACAACATTGTTAATCAACTGTACTCCAATATAAAATAAAAATTTTTTTAAAAAGTAGGCTACTGAAGGAAATAATTTCTAAGAGCTCTTTCCAGATCTATGCTAAAAATTCTATTTAGGCTTTTCTGTGTTTTTGAGATAATTTCCATTCATTTCTTCTCTGTAGACTCCAACTCCTTGTAATTTACATATTTTTATTGTAGAATATTACTCTGGGACCACAATACTGTGGTTGTGTTCAAGGAATGAGAGGCTATGAAATGGTTTTCCCTTTCGCCATCCAGGAAGAGTAAAGAAGGCATTTAGCATGTTTCCGTCGTTGATTACTTCTATTTTTTCTCCTTTCTGCAGTCCTCCAATATGTAGTCTTTGACACATTACATGCCTGAAATAGCACCATTATTTCTCTCTACTGATTTCTAGAGAAAGCTAGAGTATTGGAGGATACATGAGTAAACTAAAAAAGGTTCAAGATTCTAAATAAAAATAACTAGTTCAAGTTCACCAACCGACCTTTCTCTAGCTACATCTGAAAAGCTCCCTCTGATATTTTTGTAAGTCTGATTCCTGACTTAACTGGAAGAGCTATTGTGCTTATCAGGCTCTTAATTCAAAAAGAGCCCTATTTAGGCTATCTCTTTTTAGTGTATAAAGCCAGAATTTTAAAAAGATATGCAACATGAACGAAATTTTGCAAAGTCTTAAAAAGTACTTTTTCTTTTCGCTGTGGTAGAATGAGGTACCCCTACCTTATTCTGCCCTAGGCAGGTCCCAGATGGCAGATCCTCCCATATAGAGCTCCACTATTATGTAGAGTTTAAGAGAAATGAAATCTCTCCTCTGAAGATCATACCCCTGAGTTCATGACCTTTTGCAATTTTCCTTCCTCTTCTGTTCACTTTATTCCAGAACAAACCTTCGGTCCAAAAGACCTGCTAATCTTTACTAGTGCATGTGAGGCTATTTTGAGATATTAGCTTCATATAATTAAAGAAAATTCCAGATGTGGTCTCATGGTATACAATTACCTTAGCACAGGTTTAAAGAATTAGACTTAAACCTTGGGACCGTCTTAATCGTAGCTCTAGCCAGAATCTAAACTCCCTGCTTCAAACCCTTCATACCTACAGACACAGGCTTTGACCCAAGTCTCTTCCTTTTTTTATAAATTTATTTATTTTATTTATTTATTTTTGGCTGCGTTGGGTCTTTGTTGCTGTGTGCGGGCTTTCTCTAGTTGTGGTGAGCCGGGTTTACTCTTTGTTGCGGTGCGCGGGCTTCTCATTGTGGTGGCTTCTCTTGTTGCGGAGCATGGGCTCTAGGTGCTCGGGCTTCAGTAGTTGTGGCACGCGGTCTCAGTAGTTGTGGCTCGCGGGCTCTAGAGCACAAGATCAGTAGTTGTGGCGCATGGGCTTATTTGCTTTGCGGCATGTAGGATCTTCCTGGACCAGGGTTCGAACCTGTGTCCCTGCATTGTCAGGCAGATTCTTAACCACTGTGCCACCAGGGAAGCCCCTCTTCCTTTTAGTTTTAAGTAGAAGTAAAATCTCTAATGACCAACTGAATTGCCAAGTTGGCTTGTGTCTCCTAAATATCGCCCTTTGGAAACCTTGACCGGTTTGTCCTAATTTCCTTTTAGCTGAGCCTCCACACCAACATGCAACTCTGCTATTCTGCTTGCTTTCCTTATCTGTTCTTTGTATAATTCTTCCCATCCTTGATCTTTCCTAAAGCTGTTAACTCACAGTGTATTGTCTTAGATTTCCCTCTAAGCCCTTAAACTTTGTATGTCACAGACTTTTAAACTCAGGTCCCAATTTTGTTTATTTTTTTAAAGATTTTTTTGAAGTGGACCATTTTTAAAGTCTTTACTGAATTTGTTACAATATTGCCTCTGTTTTATGTTTTGGTTTTTTGGCTGCGAGGCATGTGGGATCAGAGCTCCCCTGACCGGGGATGGAACACGCACCACCCCACGTTGGAAGGCAGAGCCTTAACCATTGGACTGTCAGGGAAGCCCCTCAGGCCCCAATTTTAACCTGCAGATTGTACAACTCTTCACTCTTGAAGAGATATGTGAATTTTGTCAACTTCAAATGGTCCACTCTGAATCTCTTACTATGTGGTACTGAAACTGGAAATAAATAAGTTATTTATACCCAAATCCTCAAACATGTTTGCTACTTCCTGTTGAAAGTTTTCCAAATTCAGACTTTTTAGAATAGTGTGAAATAAACCTCATCTTCCCTTTATTGTCACCTCAATCAAGTGGTGTCTAGTTTACCTCAGTTCGGGGTGTTAGGCAGCACAAACAAATGTCTTTAGCTTCACTCTGTCTTAGATGGTAGTAGTATGGAGAAATGTAGAAAACGACAATCTGTAAAGAAATGTATAAAATGAAAACGATATCAAGAGTGAATTTTTTAAAAAAACTAAAATCATTAATACTGTCATGTTGATCTTACCAGGTCTCTATGAAAATAGATATTTGATACATTTGAGGTATTGCTGGAGTCTACATTGATTACTGTACACTAAGTTTCTAAAGTAATTGTGGCAGTGTTTTAGCCACAAAAATTATTTCATTAAAAACGAATACAAGTTGACATCTGTGAGCGCTATCTCACACTTGAGTAAAAATAAAGTCAGCTGCTGCCTGGCTGCAGCAGAACTCTTATTTGACACTTTCAAATACTTGGCTTAAAATGAAGTAGTGTGCTGGCCAACAGAAAGCAAAAGAGCGTGGAAAGCAGCAGGGTGATGAAATTGGCTAAGAGCAAGACATTTGCAGTCCAACTGTTTTATTTTATAGTCTAAGACTATAAAAGCAACAAACTGTAAAACTATACTAAACCATTTACCACTGAATTCTATAATACATGCTTCTACAGTGTGTCATAATCTATCCTATTCCTAAGAAAAAAATTGTCAGCTTTATATTTCAGTCAAAGAACCCACAATGCCAATTTAACAGTAATCTATTTAGTGGGCTTAATACATTTTTACTATTCAGATTTCCATCACCCTCTTAGTACTGATCTTTCTACAATTATCTTAACATCTACACTTGATGTCTCCATTTTTTCAAATTTGATTCACTTTCTTTGGTAGGTGTAGGGGGGCTGGGGTGAGGCTTTATGTTTCTCTTCATCGTCTCTCTCTCACTTTCCATTACTGCTTCCTTTGTCTTCTTGATCTATGCCATTTCACTTTCTACACAGGCATTCCCTTTTCCATAACCCACCACCCTCTTTTGGAAAGCATCTCTCTAATTCTTCTGCTCCCATAAGAAGCTGACTCAAAGCTGAGTGGGGAGCAGAATTTACTGATGGTACAGAGCAAAAGATAGAGGATTATACTGCAGAGCAATATGGAAAATAAATTATAAATAAATATTAGAACAAACTCAGCATGTGGGATATTTTAAATGACAACCCACTTTCTTCGATAAGACAATAGCATGAGAAACAAAGAAAAAGAGAAGGAAGAAGGTCTTCTCTAGATTAAAACAATTCAAGAGTCAAATTATTCAAATGCAATGTTTGAGACAACCAAGAACATTTTAATATGAACTGGATATTTGACAGTATCAAAATGATATCCAAGAATTATTATTAATTTTGTTAGGTTTGAAAATCGCATTGTTATTTTTAAAAGTTACTAAGTTTTATTGAAAAAAACATATTTTTAGAGATGCATCTTGAAGTATATGGAAGTGAAATGACAGCATTTCTGAGATTTGTTTTCAAATATTCAGCAAAGAGAGAAAACAGATTAAGTGAGTATGGGGCAAACTTGATAACCATCAAATCTTTATGGATATGGGGGCTTTGTTGTGCTATTCTCTTTTGTACGTGTTTAAATTTCATACAGCTTTCTAATTTAAAAATAAAAAATAACATATTTCTGTTCTTAGAACTTCTCATTAATCCTGAATCTTAGAAATTTTCATTGGTGTTTCTTCTCCATTTAAGAACTAGCCCAACATATTTTTGGGTTGCCTTGATTTCTTCCTAGAATCTAGCTCTTAATCTCTTGCCTAGATCCAAACCTCAAATGTACATTTATTTCCCACCCAGGGCAATTTGGAGTATCCTGGGTTAATATGGCTGTACTCAGAGAACCTGATATCCATAAACAAAATGGTCCATCCAGGTGTTTTCCTATTTGTCTTGTAACATACATCATTGATTTCCCTTTTCTCTATAGGCAAAATTCATCATTCTCCCTTTAAAAATACTTTTAAAACACCTATATTGGAGCATTAAAATGATGTGTTATTATTTTACTTGTTTGTCTTCTCCCAATAAAGTATAACCTCCTTGAAGACAGCTACCGTGGTGGTTAATTTTATGTGTCAACTTGACTGGGCCACCTGGTGACCAATTATTTGGTCAAACATTATTCTGAGTGTTTCTGTGTGGGTGTTTTTGAATGAGATTAACATTTAAATCAGTAGACTGGGCAAAACAGATTGTCTTCCATGATGTGGGTGCACTTCATTCAATCAGTTGAAGGCCAGAATAGAACAAAAATGCTGACCCTCAAGTCAGAATTCCTGCCTTCAAACTGGGACATCGGCTTTTTCCTGCCTTTAGACTCAAACTGAAACATTGGCTCTTACTGGGTCTCAAGCCTGCTAACCACTGGACTAGAAATACACTTGGGTCTCTAGCTTGCTGACTCACCCTGAAGATCTTGGGATTTCTCAGCCTCCATGGTCACATGAGCCAATTCCTTATAATAAATCTTTATGCACACACACACACCCTATTGGTTCTGTTCCTCTGGAGGATTCTGACTAATATAGAGACCATATTTTATGTATTTCTAAAGAACCCAGAACTGGTACAGTGCCTAACAAAGAGATGTTTCTTTTAAAGGTTTGCTGAATGAATTGGTATTTCATTTTTTAAAAAACTTCTTTTTTTTTTTTAATAGGAGATGGAGCAATCTGCTCTTTTTTAAAAAAATTAATTAGTTTATTTACTTAATTTTAGCTGTGTTGCGTCTTCGTTGCTGCGTATGGGCTTCCTCTATTTGCAGCGAGCGGGGGCTACTCTTCGTTGCGGTGTGCGGGCTTCCCATTGCGGTGGCTTCTCTTGTTGCGGAGCACGGGCTGTAGGCGCACAGGCTTCAGTAGTTGTGGCTCGTGGGCTCTAGTTGTGGCACAAGGGCTTAGTTGCTCCGCAGCATGTGGGATCTTCCCGGACCAGGGCTCGAACCCATGTCCTCTGCATTGGCAGGAGGATTCTTAACCAACACGCCACCAGGGAAATCCCTGAATTGGTATTTTAATACAGTGTTTTTATTATCTCCTGAGTGTAAGACTTAGATTTGATTATTTATTTGTTTATTTATTTTTTAAAAAAGGAAAAGTTAGGCCCTACATTGGAATGAGAAAATGTGAATTCCTTGCTTTTTAAAAAACGCAACTAAAAAGTTAATCAACTAAAAAAAAGAAGGAAACTACTGAAGTAGACCTAAATTCAAATAGTTTCCATATTTTATTGATCCATTCTTTAAATTTTGTCACATCCATTTTTTATCAAACTGGGTCTGAATTTTCTCATCATGGACCATGAATCTGGCTCCTTCTCACGTGTCTCCCTGGCCTTTCATCCCTCTCATCTTTCTCAATAGCAGTTTCTTAATAAACTGCTTTTATCTTATCCTAAGATTTTCAGCAGGTCTCCACTATCTACATCCTTTATTCTGGTATTCAAAGTTGCTCACAATCTGATTCCAACCTACCTTTTCAGGCTTGTCTGTCATTAAACTTTCAATCAAATCCTCTGCCCTTCCTCTTTGACACACTGAACAAAATTTACTCCAGTTCTTAGCATGCCTTCCCCCTTACTCTTATCCACTCCAAATTCTGGAATTAGAAAACTTTGGTTCTAGTCTTTTCCACTACGACCATGTTGTGTGACATGGGGCAACTGTCAAATAACTTCTCTGGAACTCAGTTTCCTTATCTGCATGAAAATGAGATAAGACAAGAGGATCCTACGTTTTTTCACAATTAAAAAAAAAAGTTATGGTTTCTTCACCTTTCAGGACAGCTGTGTCATTTTTTGAACACAGAACAAACAGTTCTTGAGTATCACTTATGAGCAATGAACGCCTGCTCCATGAAGCCAACCTGAACACCCCTACCCCATCCCTAACAGCTTGACTTGCTGACTCCCGTGTACTTACTGTCTATGCCATTCATTTGACATATATTATTTTTACACCTTATCTTAAATATAGTATTAGCTCCTTAATAGCAAGAACTTACACTTCTGCATATCCTTGACAGATAAAGTTCTCAAACTTTGAAGAGTATAACCTGAGAAACTTGTTAAAATGCTGATTCCCAAGCCTCCCATCCACCTCTTTCCAATTCTGATTCAGTAATTGATAATCTACATTGTAATAAACATCCCCCTCATCCCATGATTCTGATTCAGGTGGTCCAGGGAGCACACTTTGAGAAAACAACTCAAAGTTGTTTTCCATTGTATATAGCACATCCTCTTGCTTGCACCTGGGCTCAAAGCAATTGTTTTGAAAGTCTGTTTTAATTCAGAAGGATAAGTATACTTGCACTGACACAGATCAAAACTAGAAAATGGCTCAGGAGGAAGGGGAAACTCTAAAATATTCTGCCCATGTTATCAATAATATTATCCAAGAGGAAAGAAAAGGAGAAAATGCATAGGAAACCAAAGAGACTGCACAAGGTGCTGCCTGACGGATCAGCTAAATAAATAAGACATCAGCTGAAACCCTCAACAATGGTGAAGGAAAGGCTGTCAGGGTGAGCTGATAATTCTCAATCAGCTGTTTAGCTAAGTCCAGAGAAAGTGTTCAGATCCCTGCTCAGCTGCAGATGGAGACAGACAGCAAAATCTTCAAAATTTCATTTTGTGTTCCTACTTTGCCCCAAGCAAACTTAAATAAGAAAAAACAAAACAAACCTCACAGAGGGGTGGAGTGGGATGGTGGGGGTTAAAGAAAAAGAAGGAATGGTAACTTTGAGGGGATTCATATCTCGGATTGTAGAGTCACTTATAGATTGAGAGTGTATTGTCAATCATCTTTGAGGAAATATTTAAAATAAGAGAAGTGTAAAGAAGTTGCAAATGAGATATATCCTAATTTTGAGAGAAGGAAGAAAGTGGGTTCTGAAAATTACAGACTTGAGCTCTTTCACGATTTTAAAACAGATTATTAAAAAGCTTGTCAGCTCTTAGAGATGGAAGAGATGAAAACTTTGAGCTAGTTTAGGTATGCCAAGGACATGAATGTCAAACTCCTTGTTTTCTTTTATGATAGATGGGGAGATACTATAGAAGTTACAACTAATGATTTCAGCAAGGCATTTGACAAACGAAAGATATTCTTATGAAGAAGATTTTTTTTTTAAGTTGTTCTATTAGGTCAATTCAGAGTTAGTTGACTAATTTTTTTCAGACATGATTAATGGAGTGAAGCCTCTGGGGCTTTTTTGGTGATTTTCATTAATTCAACAAATATTTATTGAACATTTCACCATGTGCCAGGAACTGCAGTTGGTAGTGGGAAGCCAATGGTGAATAAGTCAAAGTCCCTCATCTCAAGAGACTTGATAGAGGGAGACAGATAATAGACGAGTAAACGATTATATTCTGTGTCAGGTACTGGTGAGAAAAAGGAAAAAAAAAAAGAGCAGGTTAAAGGGAAAAAAGTAAGGAGGGATTTCTTTTAAAGGCTGTTTAGAGAGCCTGATAGGATATGGTGATAACAGATCTTTAGTTCAGAGACCTGAACAAATGGAATGAGTTGTTCAGTTATCAGGGGAAGAATATTCCAGGTAGCAGGACAGCAAGTATATGAGCCCTGAGATGGAAGCATGCTTGGCCAAGAGGCCCTCTGATAGGCAGAATGACGGTCCCCCAAAGATGTCATGTGATTAACTCCCAGAACCTGTGAATTTGCTATATTATATTAAGGCAAAGGGAATTTGCAGATGGAATTAAAGTTCCAGACCTTAAAATAGATTATCCTGGATTATCCAGGTGGGTCCCATCTAATCACATGAGCCCTTAAGGCAGAGAACTTTCTCTGGCAGCAAGAGAGATTTGGCAGAAAAGGAAATCAGAGAAATTCCAAGTTTGAGAATAATACCACACACAGTTGCTGGCTCTGAGATGTGCGGTCCCCTGAGCAAGGACCAGAGAGAGGCCTTTGGGAGCTAACAGCAGCCCTTAGCTGTCAGCCAGCAAGGAAACAGGGACCTCAGTCCTATAAACATAAAGCATGAGATTGTGCCAACAACCAGAAAACCCAGCTGAACCAACTGAACTTCTGACCAGCAGAATTATGAAATAATAAATCTGTATTGCTTTAGCTGCTAAATTTGTGGTAATTCGTGGCCTTTTGTTATGGTAGCAATAGAATACTAATAGAACATGACAATGGATTGAAATGAGGGGGGAGTGTAATAGGCAATGAAAGGGTGGATTGGAAGAAGGTGAACAAGGGGGCAGCTCCTATGGGGTCTTGCAGACCATTGTAAGGCCTTTATCTTTTACTGTGGGTGAAATGGGGAGTCAGTGGGGGATTGGGGCAGGCATAACATAATCAAACTTACGTTGTAAAAGGATCACTTTGAACTACCCTGTAGAAGAATCCAGTTAGATGGATGTTGCAATAGTTCACACAACTGTATAAACTTGGGGAAATTGTAAGAGAGAGAGGATGTCAGGTTCTGGGTACATTAGGCTGAACTATATAAAAGTGCCATTTGAGTGGGTCAAAAAGAGTAGAAAATCAAAGGATGAGTCAAGAGGATTTGCTTGTAGATGGCCTATGGCATGCTTGGGAGAGAGGAGTCATTGTTGATCCCCAAACCATCTTGAGCCAAGGGTAGATGAGTGGTACTGAGATAACAAACAATGCAGGAGGAGCAAGTCTAGAGGGAGATTGGGGACCAGGGGCAGAGAAGGGTTCATCTTGGGACTTATTATGTACGAAATGCCAATCAGACTCCAAGTGGAGATGTTCATTAAGCTGTTAGATACACAAGTCTAGAGTTCAGAGGATTGTCTGGAACTGGAACTATTAATTAGGGACTCCTCTCACATCAACGGTGTTCAAAGCCTTAAGATGATGAGTTCAAGTACCATGGAAAGAGTGTAAAGAGAGAAGAATGGTACCTCCTGGCTTACCCCTTTTTGAAAATCTCTCCTAGATCGTATTTTTTTCCTCTGATTTGTAAACACAAATAAATGAATAATCCCACAAACCAAAATATTTTTAAAATATTTAGTTATGTATTTAATGAATTACCTGCCTTAAAAATAATAAAATTGGGGACTTCTCTGGTGGTGCAGTGGTTAAGGATCCGCCTGACAATGCAGGGGACATGGGTTCGAGCCCTGGTCTGGGAGGATCCCACATGCCGCGGAGCAGCCAAGCCCGCAAGCCACAACTACTGAGCCCATGTGCCACAACTACTGAAGCCCACGCACCTAGAGCCCGTGCTCTGCAACAAGAGAAGCCACCAGCCCCCACTCACGGCAACTAGAGAAAGCCTGTGTGCAGCAACGAAGACCCAACGCAGCCAAAAATAAAAAGATAAATAAATAAATAATAATAATAATAACAATAATAATAAAATTGAATAAAATCTGTACCATTACAGAAAATCCAAAATAAAGAGTCATCACTTAATTTGAGTTAGGTCTTCCAAATTAAACACAGATCATAGAGCTGAAATAGTCCAGTGAAATCAGCATAAGCTGCACAATCATATCAAAAGACTAGTAAATTATATTACTCTGTTGCTCTGAGACATTTTAACATCCTAGAATTATATATGTTTCTATATAACATTTATGCTAAACATCTGGCAAGGAGTATTATTTTTCAATTCATTTTGATACCTCAACGCTATGAGAATTCAGTATTTACATGTCTGCAATTAAAAACAAAAACAAAACAAAACAGAAAATAACTAACCGAGCAACTTTGTTCTACTCTTTGTTTTCTTCTACACATACTGTCCCCATTGTGTGTCAGTGGTTGCTCATGATATGGGTCATAGCTAGCTTATTACTCTCACCAACTTTCCTTCTGGGGAAAAAAAAAAAGTATTCGTGAGCACTTTAGGCTAGTATAAAAACACTTAAAAAAAAAACCCAACTCTGTCATAAATCTTTCTCTCTGTATCATGACTCTTTCATTCTCTGTCTTATTCTCTCTCTCAGAGATAAAGGTTTTATTTATACATGTATGTTACATAAATATCTATCTATATGTATTACAAATATACATCTAAATATATATTTGTATATATACATATATGTCATATATATATATATATATATATATATATATATAAAACTTTTTGTATCACAAAGAGTTGCTGAAATCTTCCTACAAGATAGAAAAATTCCTGACCTGCTACAATTATCTAAAGTACCTAAAATACTCCTATAAACACAATTACAAAATATTTTCTCCAACTACATCACAAAATATTAATGTACTAACTTTAGTTCCATGTTTTGAGCCTCTCCTGGGCTGGGTGTGGGGTGGGAATATGCTCTTTATGGTAACATCTACTGGATCATCTGCTGACAAAGCAGATTTTTTAAAGCTTACCCATAATCGCCCTAATTAAGCCATCAAGTGTCAGGACTTGCTGTGTGAATTTGATTAACTCTAGACATCTCTGTGGTGCAACTGATGTTGCCGCATCAAGGGACTGACTCTGCCTCGGGAGCAATTTCCTTATGCTTATGGCCTCTCCCCCTCCACCTTCCTGTACTGAAAAATTATTAAGGAAGGTTTGCAATGCTGCCCTCCAAGTCTGTGAAACTTCCTTTTAGCTGGGAGCCCAATCACATCCAAAACCTTTTTTATGCCTACATTGCTATTGCCTTTATACCTTTCTGTGGCACTTAATTTATCAATATAATACAACTTGTAATATGTAAGATAGATTGTTCACGTCTCTAACTTCCACTAGATTGTGAGAAACTTATTTGTTCATCTTTTGATCCTCCCTAATGGACACACTGTCCCCAATACTCTAGCACAAATATTTGATATCATTAAGCGGAAGAAGCCACCTGAAGACCAACATCCAATCTTCCCTCCCCCCGTCCTCAACCAGCCCCATCACCACACAACTGACTGAAAAGAGCAAAGAAAAATAAAAACAAGGGGACTTGTTTTCTTATTGAAAGCATGCTTTACAGTGTTCACTAAGGGATTTATCTTTTTAAACCTACTTATCACATGCCTTTGAGGAAATACTATTGAATGAAGGTCATTGTGATGGTTAATCTTATGTGTCAACTTGGTTAGACTATGGTGCCCAGTTGTTTGGTCAAACACTAGTCTAGATGATGCTGTGATTGGTATTTTGTAGACGTGATTAACATTTACAATCAGTGGAGTGTAAAGGAGATTACCCTCAATAATGTAGGTGGGCTTCAACAAGTTGAAGGCCTTCAGAGCAAAAAACGAGGTTTTCCAGAGTAGAAGGAATACCATTCCTTCCTCAACACCTTAACATAAAAATCACCCCTATGGATTCTGGACTCAAGACTACAACTTTAACTCTTGTGTAAGTTTCCAGCCTGCCGCCTGCCCTACAAATTTCAGACTTGCCAGCTTCCACAATTGCATGAGCCAATTCCTTAAAATAAATCTCTGTATCCATATATGTATCCGGAGAACGCTAACACAGTTGTGTTTCTAAGCAGTTCTTTTACAATATTTCTGAATGTTTTGCTAAATGAATATATCTATATTCTTACTTTTGTGATACTGAATAAGGGTAGGAGTTTATATACTACTTATTAATGGAAGTCTGTTTCTCTGTTGGTATGAAGAACAAGAGAGTATTGTCAAAGGGACCCAACAACAATGGCACCTCTTCTGGCAAGCATGGAAATCTTACACCAGAGGTTTCCAGTATGAAGCTCTATTTGAGTCCAGAGTGTGCAGCCTACCTAAGCGCTATAACCTATACATTTGCCGAAGCTAGTTCATATGAATTGACAAATCCTAACCAATTTCCAATAAAGAAACTGAGAAGTTTAATCAAAACATTTTCTTCCAAAACAGATGGGCTATAGTTGGGGGGGGGGCAGGGAGGAGGGTTTTAAGAGTTAATGCAACTCAAAATAAGAGGTTGGTTTGCCCAGTTTCCATTGCCTCATTCATCAAGAGAGTTTATGTTGCGACTCTTGGAAGTCAGTCTTATTGCATGATGTAATGGAGAAAATAATGAAGATTACAAATTTTCTTTATGCTTACGTTTTTTTAAACAACTGCCAGTTTGTGGATATTGAAGAAGTCGAAGCAAAGAAAGTATTATAGATTTAGTTTGTTTTAATTTATCCAAGTGGTTAGGTCCTGGAAATTTTTGAAGAAATATATTGAAGTGTTTTTAGAATTAAAAAGTCTTAAATCCCACTTGGTAGACCTCCAAAGGCCCCCAAAGGCTGCACACTTTCCCCTGATGTTACATAACAGAACTCTCTCTGTCCACTATAAAAGTGGATGGTTTTGTATTCAGACTCAAACTTGACATGTGGATTGAGAAGGTATTGCCTGACACTGTTCTGTTTTCAATGCTGAACTTCTCTGAGCTCAAAAGGAATAACAGATTTGAAAGAGTTACACTGTTATTTAGTGAAAAAATAAGTCCTGATTTTGGAAGCTATTCATAGATTTTGGTGATTGTTGAGTCGTGGTCTCTTGTGATGTTGTGATACAACCACAGGATGTATGTGATTATAGAGGCCCTGCCCTATTTAGGTGGCTCATTTTCCAAAGAAACAGCTTGTGCTAAAAGCAAGCTACATCTATTAACACACGATCTTAGTGAACATTTAGAGTTAACTGAGAAAAGAAAGAAACTGTGAAAGGAAAAATCCATATTAATGGGTAACTGTTTGTATCAGCTCTGCTCCCCTCTTCCAGCCTCCTAAAGAGGAGGGTCCTGACTTGAGACCAATTCTTTTGGGCTTGTGTGGTTCTGAATTAGGAGGAAAGAGAGCGGGGGGGAAAGATCTAAAGCACGCAGCCAGGACTGGAGAAGAGTAGGGCGTTTTGAAAGACAGAGGCACACAAGCAGCTACCTTGTGTGAGAACAGTGGGTGAGAGAGAAAAGAGAAGTTAAGTGTTTAAGATACATTGTTATTTATCTGCTTCGCAGTGTCTAGGCTATGAGAATTTTTTGTATCTTGAAATTACGTTTCAGGTACTTGCCTGTGTGTTTTGAGTAGAGTACTGCTCTAAGACTGGGCCATGCGGGTCACAGATTTATAAACATCAAAGAAAATACTAATCTTGGGCTTTAGAAATTTCTGGACAAATTCTGAGTAGTGTTTGTCACTGCCTAGCTATTTTATGAAATCGTAGAGAGAAAAGCCTTCATCAGTAAAATAACCTCAATCAGATTGTTATGAGATTAGAATGAAAACACCTTCATATCTCCTAGAATAGACTAGGGTGTGAATAGAAGTATCCTCCTTAAATTGACCAGTGAGTAGCTCTAGGTAGAACACTATACTTTTTTTTTTTTTAATACAAATAAAGTTTATTGTACTGGTTTGGGAACTGCATATTTTTTACTGCTAAAAGCATTAACGTTTTGAATTGCGAATAGGCTATACTCACCATCAGTAACACAAACTTAAAATATTCATAGAACTGGGCTGAAAACATGCTCCCAGGCGTAGCAGGCAGTGAAATATATGGTCAACGTATAACTTGAACACTCATTTCTTGAGTAATTTACAATATGTTTTGGCTAGAAACAGCGAAAGCTGGCTCTCTTTTAATTAAAAAAAAGTAGAAATATCTTGTCTTTATCTGGCCTGTTTAATGTATTAAAGTGCTTTCACAAAACTAATACCATGGCGCCAGTTCAATACAAAAGGTTGGAAAGATGTTCCTCTTTTTTTTCATAAAGTTAACGTACCTTTTCCACATTTGTATTTGTTCAAAGGTTAAGCTTTGTATCTGGAAGTCCTTGACTAGAAGTGGCTGGGAAATAGAAAGCTTGGACTCTGAAGGTTTCATTCAGCCAACATCCCTGGAGCCCCTCCTTTGTGCAAGACACTGTACTCAGTGCCAAGCTGGGACACCAGGGTCAACAGGAGGCAGTCCCTACTCTGAGGGAGCCACCTGCCCGGCCAGGAAGGGGCCCAACTAGGACATCGAAACAAACTGAAATATCACAAGGCGGCTGCACAGCTGACGTGCCCGTAACTATCACAGCAAGGAAGAGCATCAGTCCACAAAAGCAAAGTCCGCCTTCCGTCTGATCTGTGTAGACCCCCACGCCCCCCAACCCGCCCCCGAAGCCCCAGGTCTAGAGAACTGGACCTCTACAGAGCAGGGTCTAGTATTCGCCCTCCCGGGCCGGAGGGTGTCAGGGCGCAGGGCGACAAGGAGAAACGAGAGGGGGAAGCAGAGGCCCAGGCAGCAGAGGGGAAGTGGCCCACGCGACCACCGAAGACGCTGCAGCAGGTAGGGCGGGCTGGCGAGGGTCCGCTCGGCTCTCAGCGCCGTTCCTTCCCGAGGAGGGAAGCCCGCGGTGCTGCGGCCCTCGCCGTCTGACCCGAGGGTTCGCGGGCGCGTCGCAGGACTGAAGGCGCTTCGCGGTTCGCACAGCGAGGCCGGAGGCTTGGGGGCGGGACGTCGACGAAGCCCCGCCTCCGGCTCCTCCCCCCCCAGGAGCGCGAGCCGGTCCCGCGCGGCGCCATCCCTTTCCCGGGTCATCGCCCCTCCCCTCTTCCGGGCCGCGAGCCCCCCGCGCGCCGCTTCAGAGCCGCGCTCGTTCGCTCGCGCGCGCCCGCCAGCCCGCCCTCTCAGCGCGCGCTCGGCCGCCCGACGACGCGGGAGCTGCACGCGCCAGACGAGGCTCGCCGCGCTCATTGCCGCCGAGCGCCGGCCCGCTGAGGCGGCGCCCTCGGTTCCCGGCCAGGAGGGAATCTGTGGCCCCAGAGCGGAGGCGGCGGTGGTGAGGAGACCGGGCCGGGAGGAGGCGGACATGGCGGGGCTGAGGGCTTCGGGAGGAGGGTGGTCCGGGCGCCTTTGCGGCCACGTCGAAGGCTCGCGGGCGGGCAGCGCGCGGGGGAACCAGGAGGAGTGCGGGGTCGAACCTGCTTGCATCGGCTCTGGCCCGGCGCGAAGGAAGGGCTTGGGACTGAGGGGGGCGGCCCGCGAGGGTTTCCGCGGGACCCTCAGCGGCATCGCGACGGAGGAGTCGCCGCCTCGAGGCTCCTGCCACGTTTTCACCGCGCGTTACCTTCTGTTCGCGGTGGGCGACAGCCCTGCGCCTTCCCACGCCCCCTCCCCCTCCGCGTCCGTGGGTTTTCTGGAGCCGGGGATCCGGCTCGCTGTCTGGGGGGGGCGGGAGGGGGGTCGCGCCTGAGGGGAGCCCGGTTCTCGAACCCAGGGCTGCCGGAGGCTGGAGCCTGCCCGGGGGCTGCGGAGCCTGCGAGGCTGTTCGCGGGGGGAAGGGAAGGGGGCTCGGGGCGCTGCCCCCTTAACTCAGGAAGACCCGCGATTGCAGAAGTTGGACGCGCGGGCAGGCCGTTCTTCCAGGAGTGGGTGGAGACGTTTGGTGCCTACTCACCCGGCGCTCTTCAAACCCAAGCGCGAGTGCCGAGCAGCAGCCTTGGATGGCTGACAAAGCCCAACTCCCGGCCCCGTGGGGATCCTGTCGCTCGGGGTCCAGAGCCCGCTTTGTGTCGCCGCGGAGGCTGGTCGAGGGCTCGTCACCCCCCGCGGCCGGGACCTCCCCCGGCCACCACCCCCCCTTCCTCAACCTTGGGAACGTCTGTCGGGAGAAATAACTTGTTTCTAGAAACGGCCGCGATGAAGCTTTTCGTTACAAGAGAGGGAAGAGTACAAAGTTATAAACTCCTGGAAGGCAGGACTGGGTTTTTTCCTTTGGGTTCTCAGCCCGCCGCCGTGAGCAGAGGAGCCTGTGGAACAAAGTAGAACTTGAGGAGCAGCCGCCTCGGTGACGACGTCCCTGGATGACGTCACCGTGCGATGTTTAAAATGGGAGCTTTTCGCTCCGAGTGTGGGTGGAGGGATTGCGGCGACTTACTCGAGACGCCTAGGGGCTTCTTGGCCCCGCTAGCTTCTGGTTTCTCTCTCCCTGACCTCGTAACTCTCCCCTCTAGGGGGTACCCTGGTACTCCTAGAATACTGACCGGTGGAGGTGGGTTAAATTCTCAGCTCTTCCAGGCATCATTCCCTCAAACTGAAAAAAAAAAACCAAAAGTAATTCCGTATGACTCATCTTGTGTTACAACCCAAAGCAACCACTAAGTGGTCCTTTTCCTTCCTTTCTTCCTTTTATTTTTTGATATGAAACAGAGAAGAAAAAACAAAAGGAACACAAAACTCAGATATGTGGAACATAGTTGGCCAATTTAATGAATGAGGAGAATGAGCTAGTTAGGGATTGAGTACCTTTCTTGTTTTCTTTGGTGGGGTGGAGGCTAATGGAGTTCCATCAGCAAGTTTCATCCCAAACCATGTATTAAATTGCAGTGGGTTTTCTTTTCCATCGTAACGTGGTGGAGTATAAATATAGCTTTATAAGTGGAAATGGCTGCCTTTTTTTCAGGAGGAGGCTGCACAGCAGTTGTGGAGGGCTGGGGTTGTGTGCAGCTGCCCATAGAAGGTAGACTTGGCATTCTAGGGTTCCGGGAGGAAGGTTTGGGTGTCTTCCCGTCCAGCATCAGGGTGGCCATGGCTGCCAGCACACCTCTCAAATAACATATAGAATTTATTTCACACTGGGGTCCCTTGTTTGAATTTGCACAAGGAGGAAAGGAATCTTATGAAGACGGACTTTAAGAGCAAGTTTGAGAAAAGAAAAAGGAAGCTAACAGGATCAGCTTGATTTTTTAAATGTGAAAGAACACAAACTATAGGCTGGGTTGGTCAGTTTTTGCACTAAACCTAACAGGGGCTGTATGTCTTTAATAATTGGCTCTGAAAAGGTGATGTTGCTTAGTAAACGCAGCATCTGAATAACTCCAAGTTACTTACAGCAGCCAAATGAATGAGCTCATCAAGCGAAGACAGAACATACATCGAAACAATCCCAGTACAAGGTTTTTGCCTTTATGGATTAATCAGTGATAAATCAGATCTGTCATTTAAAAAGAGTCCTTCTTGAGGCAGTTCCAATATGCAGCTGAATCTCTGATTATTTCTTTTAGATTTTCTGTGAATGACCCTGAATTTCCACTCTCTTAAATACGTTTTGATAGAGCTGGGTTTTTTTGGTCATATTTTTTAGGTAAATATATCTCTGTTCTTGAAAGAATGCTTACAGAAGCTCGAGAATGGATTTTTTTTCTTTGTGTATAACAGCTTTATTGAAATATAATTCACATACTATGTGATTCACACATTTAAAATGTACAGGTCTTTGGTTTTAGTACATTCACAGAGTTGTACAACCATCACCACAGTCAATTTTAGGACATTTTCATCACCTCAAAAGGAAATCTTATACTTACTCACTCACATCACTCCTTTCCCCCCATCCTCCTACCCCTAGGCCACTAATCTACTTTCTGTTTATATGGATTTGCTTATTCTGGACATTTCATATAATTGGTGTGATACAGTATTTGGTCTTTTGGCTTCTTTCCCTTAGCATAATGTATTCAAGTTTCATACATGTTGTAGCACATATCAGTATGTCATTTCTTTTTGTTGCCGAATAATATACCACACTTTATTTGTCCATTTATCAGTTGATCAACATTTAGTTTATTTCTACTTTTTAGTTATTATGAATAATGGTTCTGTGGACATTTGTGTACAAGTTTTTGTGTGAACATATGGTTTCATTTCTCTTGGGTATAGAGCTAGGAGTAGAATTGCTGGGTCATATGGTAGCCATATATCTGACCTTTTTAGGAACTGCCAAACTGTCTTCTGTAGTGGCTCTACAATACTGGATTTTAAAGTGGACTTTTTTATGTTTTAAAATACAAGTTATTTCATAGAACTTTAAACTTGAATTATTGTAGCTAAATATTGACACATTTAGTAAAAACTATAGTGGTATCATTGTAATGCTTCTCTTTGAGTGATATCTCTGATTTTATTTTAGCTAACAGGAGCAATTTGGTGTGCTCTCTTTACTGAACGCCTTTACAAAGCTAGGCGATAAGACTCTTAAACAGTATTTTATAATAAGGTCTTTATGGCATAAATTAGTGACTGTTCCCTACTCCAGATATGAGCCAGTGAAACACAGGATAAAATTGGAAGGAGGAAGGGGTGCTGCTGTAAAGGAGGGATATTTTGCAGAGCTTTATCTTCAAGTTGTGATGTTTTGTTTTTTTGAGAAAAACTATTTTATCTTTGCAGGGAAAGATGAAGAACGAAATTGCTGCCGTAGTCTTCTTTTTCACAAGGCTAGTTCGAAAACATGATAAGTTGAAAAAAGAAGCAGTCGAGAGGTTTGCTGAGAAATTGACTCTAATACTTCAAGAAAAATATAAAAATCACTGGTATCCGGAAAAACCATCAAAAGGACAGGCCTACAGGTAAAGGAATAGCTTGGACAGTTAGATTGGACTAAATGAAGAGGCTGATCAGCTCCTCAAATGAATGCCAGGCCCCAGGAACGATGGGTGTGTCCAGGCCATGCCTTTCACAGTTTATCTGCAAAATACCCAACTCAGGAGCGTCTCAGTTTTATTTTTTCCTTATTCACTTTAAAATACAAGTATTTGTTGTTGGAGTCCCACTGCCTGGACTTGGGGGGCCAGTAGTATAGGCTCATGGGAGTTAGTCTTGTCTTGTGGTCATAGTGTGGTTCCTGAGTGTTTTTCTTTAAGTATCACAGGTAGTTGAGGGCTTTCCCAATTGTAGAGAACCCCTAAAACTATCACTTAAAAGGGGGCATGGTAAGGGTTGAGGGAAATGAGTTCCTTGTATCTAAAAGTAAATTGCATGTTATGTGTTAAAAGTTTTTTGGCAAATGAGAACTAAGATTATTAGACACCTAACATGTTCTTGACACAGGAATAATTTCATTTGTACTGTGCATAATTCGTTGTGGTAGAAGCCAGTGTAACCATTTTATGGATGAAGGTAACTTACCTATGATTCACAACTGGTAAATATTAGCTCTGGGATTTGAATTCAGGTCTCACTGACCCTAAATTCTTATGAGCTTTCTGTATACCACAGTCCTACCACAGCCTTGTCTCTGAGAGTGAAGGCAATTCTCACTCGCAGCTATCTTTTGTACTGTGGTTTATAAGTTACATTTACAGTTTAAAGAAGAGCAGCCTCCTGTAAAACATGTCCTGGCATGCTCACTCTTTAGTATTTATGTGACTACTTGGGAACCTGAGTTGAGAATATTCTGCTAAACTTCAGCTGTCAAACCGTGCCCCATTTGTGGATGTGACCAAAAAAATAAAAGTGGAACAGTTGTGACTATCATGAATACAGAAATTCTTTTATTTATGCATATTGCTGCCCCCAAAGATTCCTCCACAAATCAGCCCTTCACAGTAAAAAGAACTTCCTTTCAGTCGCTGAGCTCTTGAAAGTGTAAGACTGTTCACGGAGTGTGCAAGGGAGGTGAAAATATGATTTGTTTAATTCTCATTTGCTAAAAGCCAGGTGAGCATATGATCTGTTGAAAAGAAAAGAATCAAAGTAATTGATACATTTTCCTCTTCATTTCTATCCAAAGAGGTTTCCTAGTATATTGGAAAATGTGGTGAGTGAAAGTAGAAATGTGGATGTTCTATATAAAGCACTCAAGTTACTGTTTTTTATCCTCTCATTTGATTCTCTTAATTTTTTTCTGCGCATCTTCATTTCCGATAGAGTGAACAGCTTTTGTGAATTAGAGCTGTTCAAGCTTTTTACACTGATGTAATTGACATTGGACTAAGGCTTTTGGAAGTGCCAAGCCACCGTACTATTACTGAAAAAGGAGACACTATCAAGTAAATGCTTAAAGGTCAGACAGTGTATAATTTTATTTCCATTAATTCTAAAAACTTGAGGAAAAAAGTTAGCCACAGGATTAAATTGGCATATAATCAGAAGTATCATTATTGAGTCATTTTGAAGCCGTCTTTGAAGTAGAAAACTATTAGAGTTAATTGTGGGTCGTTTCTTTTATAAAAATGAATAGACTATAGGATTAACCAGAATTAGTAGACTCTTCAATCCGTAAAGTTCTTTTTCTTCTAAAGTTTTTATAAATTAGTATGTTTCTCTGCAGGGGGGTATGTTTCTCTTATACAAATAAGAGCAATTTGGTAACATTATCAAGATCTATAAAAATATTCACAGTCTTTGAAAAGTAAATCTCCTAAAATCTATTCTAGAAGCATAATCAGAAATGCAGACAAATATGTATGCATATGGATATTTCTTACACTTTATAATTGCAAAAAAATTGGAAAGCACTACACTGTCAACATTAAGTAAATAATGGACTATTTTTATGCAGCTCTTAAAATCTTGTTTTTGAAGAGTGGTTAATGGGTAAATAGTCACAGTATCTAGAGTGAAAAAAATAGCATAAGAATATGTAAGGTATGCAAATTTTGTTGAAGCGAGTCTCTATTTAAGCATCTATATTTACATATATTTTCTTAAGCTTAGAGCCTACATCTCCCTCATTGTAGATTAAAAAAAACAAACACATACATCTAAGATCTACCTTACCCTTAATTGCTTTTGATCCTGGTGCACGTGGGACTTTTGAGTCAACCTACACAACATTAGAATCTGTAACATAGGACCATCTTCTAGAAAGGAATAAAGAGTATCTTACATGGTTTAAAATATTTTTTTTTTACTCTGAATTTGCTAAATTGTTAACGGTGATGTTACGATAAGTACAGGCATAATAGGGTTGTTTAATAAAGTGAACGTTGGCATCTGGTCTGGATCTGAACTCTGGATTCATTACTTTCTAGCTGTGTAATTTTGGGCAAGTTACTCAAACTCTCTCTGCCTCCTTTCTTTTTTATAGTGGAGAAAATAGTATCTAACTCACAGGATCATTGTGAAAATTTAAAAAGTTAACATAGGCATACCTTATTTTATTGTGCCTTGCTTTATTGCGCATCACAGACATTGCGTTTTTTATAAACTGAAGGTTTGTGCAACTGCATTGAGCAAGGCTGTCAGTGCCAGTTTTCCAACAGCATTTGCTCACTTTGTGTCTCTGTGTCACATTTTGGTAATTCTTACAGTATTTCAAACTTTTTCATTATTATATTTGTTTTGGTGATCTGTGATCAGTGATCTTTGGTGTTACTGTTACAAAGACTTGCTGAAGGCTCAGGTGGTTACCATTTTTTAGCAATAAAGTAGTTTTTAATTAAGCTATGTACATTTTTTTTAAGACATAATGCTATTGCACACTTAATAGACTACAGTGTACTGTAATACAACTTTTATATATACTGGGAAACCAACAATTTGTGTGACTACCTTTATTGAGATACTCGCTTTATTGCTGTGGTCTGGAGCCAAACCTGCAGTGTCTGAGGTATGCCTGTACATGCAGAGCATTTAGAAAACTCTCCATTGCATGATAAACCTTCAAAAAGAGTTATTATTATTATTATTGTTATTATTATTACTATTATTATTATTATTTAGAAATATGTATTAGCTGTTACCTAATGAGAACTTTTTCCACTGTTTTTTATGAAAATTGAAATTAACTAATAATTAAACTTTAAAAAAATTTAAATAGTACCTTATTCTGTTGATGTTACAGTATTGTATTTAGTAATATAATCAGTATTTGTCAATTAACTTATATTTTCCATATTTTTGGAGTCTGAAGAAGAAGTAAAATGATTTAATCTAAATTCACCCAATAATACTAGTACTCAGGACTTGTACTAAAACCTGGGTTCTATTATTGATTTCTTAGTTGTAGGCAGTAAATACTTTCATTGTAGCTAACGTTTCTCTATGTAAGCAGAATACTTATTTTAACAGGTATTTTTGCATTCATACTGAGAGCCATCTTTGAGCATTCTGTTAGGTAGCTGTGAATGGTATTTCTTAGGTTAGAAAAACTGGAACAGATGGGAATTCCCTGGCAGTCCAGTGGTTAGGACTCTGTGCTTTCACTGCTGTGGGCATGGGTTAGATCCCTGGTTGGGGAACTAAGATCCCTGCAAGCCATGTGGCGCGACCAAAAAAAAAAGGAACAGTCTTTAGTGGTTTAGAATTTTTTTCTCTTTTTCGATAACTTAAAAAAAAAAGAAAACTCGAGTAACAGAGGTTAAGTGAAATAAGCCAATAACACTTTTGGATTATTATTATTTTTTAATTAATTTATTTGGCTGCATTGGGTCTTAGTTGTGGCATGCAGGATCTTCATTGTGGCATGTGGAATCTTCTGTTGCGGTGCGCGGGCTTCTCTCTCATAGTGGCATGCGGGCTCCAGAGTGCGCGGGCTCAGTAGTTGCAGTGTGGGGCTTAGTTGCCCGACCAGGGATCAAACCCGCGTCCCCTGCATTGGAAGACGGATTCTTAACCACTGAACCACCAGGGAAGTCCCTGGATTATATTTTAACCTTAAGTACATGGTATGAATGGTTCTGTGTCCTTGACTGATTCGGTATTTAGAGAACAATTATAGGTAAGGCAAAGGATACCCTTCTTAAGCAAGGTAACAACAGATCAAAACTTGTCACAAGAATTTCCAAATATTATTGGAACCATTGGTTGAGGTCTTTTGTGAGTTGGAGATTTTGTTATATAGGAATTTGGCCTATTAAAACTTTTACCTTCAAAGCTCTAAGTAATTTCATGCAACTTTTGTACTGCTTGCTCATTTAATGTATGTGTGAGATTGAGTAGTTTCTGTGTGAAATGAAGTAGAGCCAGTTCTAGTGATTTCCCTGTGCTCACACAGACTCTTCTTTCCACCAGGCTGGGTAGTCTTGATGATGCTGCTGCCTCTTTGCCTTTAGTTCAGATTTATTATCTATTTAGGATAGATATTCCTGGGTTCTTTGCCAGGGTTCATTTTACTTTTTTAAATTCATGTTGGTAAATACCAATAGATATAACAAAGTTTCTGATTTATATTTATTTAAAGCTATTAACATTACTCCACTTTGTTGTAGATGCATTCGTGTCAATAAGTTTCAGAGAGTTGATCCTGATGTCCTGAAAGCCTGTGAGAACAGCTGCATTTTGTACAGTGACCTGGGCTTGCCAAAGGAACTCACTCTATGGGTGGACCCATGTGAGGTGTGCTGTCGGTGAGTTCTTGAGTTTGGCGGCTGAACTGATTACCATGCTGGAACTGATTTTTTGAAATTCTCTCAGGTACTGCCTACGCGTGTATTTTTATAGCCAGGAGCTGGTTGTTTGGCTTTCTCAGCTGTGAATTTTGTAAACTATTCTTCTTGGAGGTGATAGTGAAAGACTGGTTACATTCCTGTTTTACAGCTAAGGAAACTCAAAAACTGATAGAGCAGGGGTTTTTTTTAGAGCTTTACCAAGAACTCTATTGTAGAATTTAGACACCTAGACTCCCTATAGGTCAATTATATCTTCTTTCATTGGTGGTGCCCTTGTCTTTCCCCTCTTCAAATTAGGAAAGACGCTAATCCCAAATAATACTGGATATTAACTTTTGGTTGATTTCTGTTTGTTTGTTTCTACTCTTGCCTCCCTCCCCCTTTTTGGTTTTTAAGTGGCTGAGTGATATTTTCATGGTTTTATTTTCATAATGGAAATTATTTCTTGTCTCCTAAATGAGCAGAATTGTAAAAGGTGAGTGTTAGGTATGAAATCTAATTGAACTTCATTCATTCTAAAAATACTCATTGTGGGCTTCCCTGGTGGCGCAGTGGTTAAGAATCGGCCTGCCAAGGCAGGGGACACGGGTTTGAGCCCTGGTCCAGGAAGATCCCACATGCCGCGGAGCAACCAAGCCCGTGCGCCACAACTACTGAGCCTGCGCTCTAGAGCCCGCGAGCTACAACTACTGAGCCCAAGTGCTGCAACTACTGAAGCCCGCGTGCCTAGAGCCCATGCTCTGCAACAAGAGAAGCCCGCAGACCACAACGAAGAGTAGCCCCTGCTCCCTGCAACTAGAGAAAGTCCATGCGCAGCAACAAAGACCCAACAGCCATAAATAAATAGATAAATAGATAAATAAATAAATTAAATTAAATAAAAATACTCATTTTGGACCAGGCATTCTTAGTTGTGGGGTTTTTAAAAAATGAAAGTGACATTCTTCTTTCAGGTAGTTCAGAGTGTAACAAGGGAGAAGAAAGAATAAGCAGATTACAACAGAGTGTGATTTGTGCTATAATAGAAGTATGTACAAAATGCAGTAGTTGGTGGCACAAAGGAGAAAGTTACTGCCTCAGGAAAGACTATAGTCAGCCCTTGGTATTGGTGAGGGATTAGTTCCAGAACATGCCCCTGCCCCGGCCACATGCACACACACACACAGGCAGAGGCAATATCCTCGGATGCTCAAGTCCCTTATATAAAATAGTGTAGTATTTGCATATAACCTATGCATAGCCTCCCATATACTTTAAATCATTTCTAGATTTCTTATAATACCTAATGCAATGTAAATGCTGTGTAAATAGTTGTAAGTGCAATGTAAATGCCATGTAAATAGTTGCTTGAATTGAAAAAAATTCAAGTTTTGCTTTTAGGAACTTTCTGGATTTTTTTTCCCCAAATGTTTTTGGTCTGTGGTTGGTTGAATGCATGGATGCAGAACCCATGGATATGGAGGGCTGACTGTAGAGTAGGTGATACTTGAGCTGAGTGGGGAAGGATGAGTTGCAGTTGACTAGATGACAAGGTTGGAAGGACATTTCCAGGCAGGAGGAACAGGATGAATAGATGCATGGAACCCCTGTGAGTGATTTCCTACAGCTGTTCCTTTAGGGTTTTCTCTTTGGTTTAGAGGTACAATTCACCCATTGATTATAGTAGAGGTGCTTTTTGATGCAACCCTAATATGTTCCAAAGGTGGTCATAGCCTTTGACCTGATCTCCAGCAATGAAAGTGGTGGTGAAGACATGTTGGAAAAAATGAGTGGTAATCCTGCAACAATTTTCTGGACCACCCTGGAGCTGCTTGATATAAGCTGGTGGCTTATATAAGCTTATTGCTTTGGGAAACCGGGTGTAGGTAGTAGATTCTCCAATACTTACTTCTCAGAAAAAGGAAGAGCAAGATACCTCAATTTTTGGTCTAAGAAGGTCAAACATTTTTACAGTCTGGGACTAATTAAGCACTTACCGTAGGCCAGGATCAGACTTTGTTTTGTAGACTTGGTCCACTGAATCCCTGCAGAAGACCTCATTATACAAGAAATAGCTATCACAAAGTTACTATATTGAAATGTTTACTTTTTATGAGGCCCACACTGTGATCATGATTTACTCTTACTTAACACACAGTTCTTTTAAGTTAGTTGTGTAGTTTTTCAGCCCATAAAAAATTACGTGGCATTTGAAAGGGGATTGTTCCTAGTACAGTTGGCCTTCTGTATCTGAGGGTTCCACATCCATGCATTCAACCAACTTTAGTTCAAAAATATTTGAGGGGGGGGAAAAAAAGTTGCAAAAAGCAAAACTTGAATGTGCCATGCCATGCAACTATTTATATAACAGTTACATTGTATTAGATATGATAAGTAATCTAGAGATGATTTAAAGTGTATGGGAGGGTGTGCATAGGTTGTATGCAAATACCATGCCATTTTATTTAAGGTACTTGGGCATCCACAGATTTTGGCATTGGGGGGAGGCAGGGATGGTCCTGGAACCAATCCCCCAGGATACTGTTGTCATAAAGCTACAAACAAAAGTAATAGTCTGACATAGAGGCAGGAACAAAAAAGCAAAAGAGTTGACCCAAACGTATTATCACACCATCAAATAATGAATACTTAATACAATGATCTTAAATCATTAGGGAAAAGTTTCCATATCCAAGGATGTTTAAGAAGTTGGCTAATTATATAAACATTTTGGACATATTTATTTGAAATGCTTAAACTACATCTTGGCACCTGAAGATAAAAGCTTTAGTTACATGGACATTCTACTTAAGTGGATACTTCATTTCTTGATGATGCCAGATAATAAAAAATTACTGTGCTTTAATCTTGTTAATGTAAGAAAATCTTTGCATTCAGTAGCCTTCTAATTCTTTTATATATGATCAAAATTTTGCCCCAAATTGGCTATGATGTGAGGTTTTTCACAGTTAATAGAAATAATTGATATCTTCAGAATATGAGTGCTCATTCAGTGATGATAGAAATCCCAGAAAGAAAGACCTGTTAGTGACTGGGTAGAGGTGATTGCTATAAATTAATAGAGGAGACTGAGATATTAGTGCCTTTGGACCAAAACTGGAAATATTCTGAAAATTAAAGCTGATATAGCAGTTATATAATTGAATAAATATTTGAGTCATTAAAAATAATAACTCATTGGTATACTAAAGACTAAGGTTATGAAAAAAAATTGCAATGCACTCAAAGAGAACATTCTTCATAGAGTTATTCCATCAGGATAAATATTGGAAGAGTGCAAAGTGTTATATAGTTAGAAATATTTCACTGAGTGAAATATTTGAGAAGATACTGAATAGACAACAGATCCTATAAGGAGAAGGCCTGCAAATAGCTGGCAGCTTTATTATCTACTCAATATTCTACACTTCATTTTTTGTTTGTTTGTAATTTCGATAATCCTTTCTTTTCCTGATAAAGAGCAATAGATACTATTGATTTGTTTCAAATTAACTCAGTAGGCCTGAATGTTTTAGCAGTGTGTCATTGAAAATTGGAAAATTTAAAAGTTGTCCATTATGAATTCTGAGGAATTAACTGCACATTCTAATGTTACAGTAATATAGTAAGCAGCTTCACTTACCCTGAAGAGAGCCCTCATAGCAAAATACTACCACGGGAAAATTGTAGAACCTAACTGAGCTTGAGTGTCGAAGAAACCTGAGTTAATAAAGCTGATCCTTCAATCATTAGATGTCTGCCCTTGGATTAGGTTTCTGTTTCTACAGAGGCAGGGATTTTTCTCAAATTTCTTGCCTTTCTGTTTTGCTTGAATTTTGACTACTCCATTAATGGGCAATACTGAAGGTAGGCCTAAGCCCATTATTAATACTGCTGGCATTAATATATGAATTAACCTTTGATTGTATTGAAATTTGTTGCATCTTTAAACCTGGAAAGGACCAAGGGGTAGATTTCCACTGCTACAACCCAAGGCTAAGTAATCTTGAAATTGTACTTCATGAATTCTGTGTTGTGAAGAACTCTTCCCACTGTTCAGGCATCTTCTGCTAAGAAGAATCACCAGCTGAAGACTAACCACTATCCAGCTATCTTCAGCTTCCTCATTCTGCAGATAGGAAACTAAGGCCGGGAGAGATTAAATAACTTGCACCTGGTAACAGAGCTAGTTAATGACAGAACAGAACCAGAAACATGTCTAGTGCTCTTTCTACCATCCTGCAGTAACTCCTTTTATGAGAGAGACTGAAAAAGAATAGAAAAGGAAATTATGTACCATATTTAGATTGCATTTATGGCCCCATCTAGCCTATGAGGTCGGAAGATAGCACAGTTGAAAGAAATAGAACTCACCTGTGAGACTACTTGATTGCCATTTAAACTTTCAAAGGCTTTGTTGCAGTTAGGCCTTTTACTTAATTGTAGATATCATCCTGATTCAGAAATAATTTGAGATAAGAATTATCATGAATGAAACTAACTGACATCATAGTCAATTAACCCTATTTTCTGTTGATGTTTTTATATTTTTTAAGCTTAGAATCACTTTGTTTAACTTTAATTACATGCTGTGTAAGACTGCTTAACAATTCATTTCCTTTGTCCTAACACTTCCTAGAAATTGTTTCATAGTGTTTATGTTGTGCAATCTATGTGAATGGATTTGTGGGTTTCTCCTCTGTCCTCTCAATGAAAACTCCTAGTTTTACTGTGTGTTGTGCTATTTTCCCTCATTGCAGAATTTATTTTCCTTTCTTCTAGTACCCAACAGCCAAAGTTACATGTTCTGACAATTATTTTTCTTAGATCAAAGCTTTAAAAATGTTTTGGAAGGATAACGTTTGCTTAATTTAAAAAAATTAAGATGAGGGGTAAGCATTTATCATAGGAATCTCTATGAAATCAGCAGTATAATTCAAGCAAAATCCTTTTATTTTCCTCAACAGTAGTTTTTTTTTTTTCCCTTTAACTTCAACAGTTGCCTCAGTTCTCATTTTTGTCAGTGTGGATATAGGAAACACAGGCCTCTTTTTTATTTAATCGTGGTAAAAGTAAATCCCACAGGAGATGTCTGGTTGATTTTTGACTTGAATTACTAGGATCTACGTTATAAGGGTCAGTTAAAAATTTGTTAGAAAGTTCTGTATGGCCAGTTTCAATGGTACATACAAAAATGTAATCAAAACAGTGAGTTTCTCTTTGATATCGTAAACAACTATTTTTGTCAGGAGGCAGTAGAAAAGAAAATTGGAAAAGAGAATAAGGTCACTTTGTATTTGTACTTTAATAGACTAGAAGTAGAAAATTGTGGCCTGCCTGTTGGCATGAAGCTTCGTTAGGATACTGTAGATGTAGAATCAAGTTCTGGGAGGGTTCCTTCTTTGCCTGGGACTGATAGCATGTCCAGACGTGTTCAATTGTTTTTATGGACATTTCTTGCTTTGTTGGTGTGACTTCAAGGTGTGTAAGTTTTTTGGTTTTTTTATTCTTAGGTATGGAGAGAAAAACAATGCATTCATTGTTGCCAGCTTTGAAAATGAGGAAGAGAACAAGGATGAAATTTCCAAGAAAGTGATCAGGGCCCTTGATAAGGTTACCTCTGATTATCATTCAGGGTCCTCTTCTTCAGATGAAGAAACAAGTAAGGAAGTAGAAGTGAAACCCAATTCAGTGGCTGCGACCCCCAGCCCCGTGTACCAGGTAACCATGAAGTGGCTCCATATTGAAGGTCATGAGCAAGGCTTGCAAGGGCCATTCTAGGTAGTCCTGCTTATATTGCCCAAAGTTTCTGAGCTGAAATTCTGGATCACGGTTCTTGCCTTCCCACGCTAAGGGGAAGCTGCTTCCTCTGAGATGAAATAGGCATCCTGAGTCATTTTATCAAAGGTCTGCTTTACTAAATAAGTGGGATGAATACATTGTAAAAACAATAGAAAAAATCATGGTGCTAAAACATTCCTAATGTTTTAAAAATCCTTATTGCATTCAAAAATAGCCACTCATTTTTTTGCAGCCTTTAACACTTCCAATTTGTACCTAACTTTCATGTTCTTTCCCTTTCTATGATTAAAGAGAAACCTCACTAAATTATTCTTTAATTTTTCACTCAAGCCAAAACAATCTTTCTTTGCTTTAACATTTAAAGAGTCATATAGCTACTAATACAAAAATTTAAAGAAGTCCTTTGAGTTGAGCCTTATTCTGTACGTGTAGTTTTTCTAATTTTGAGTATATTTTTAAATATACCTATTTTTATTAATTTGGCCTTAATTAGACATAATTAAACATACCAGGTTTCTGGTAGGGTTTGATTTGGGCTAAAATGAGAATTTAGACCTTAATGAGTAAGAAATCAGAGTATCATGAGTATAAGAAACTGAACCTTTAAATCCAGGATACATTTATATAATGAACATCCTTTCAGTATAACTTAATTTTTGAGTTCTTAATTTTTTTTTTAATTGTTGAATTATCCTTCCTAGGCTTGAGAGGAAGATTAGTTCTGAAGATTATCACATTCTTAGGGGTATATGTGTATGTGTCTGTTATAACATATGCACCTGCTTTTAAAAAAATACAAACCAAAACAAAAACTTGAAACAGTATGAAAGAGTATAGGGGCTTCCCTGGTAGCGCAGTGGTTAAGAATCCACCTGCCAATGCAGAGGACACGGGGTTGAGCCCTGGTCCAGGAAGATCCCACGTGCCGCAGAGCAGCTAAGCCCATGTGCCACAACTACTGAGCCTGCACGCTAGAGCCCACAAGCCACAGCTACTGAGCCCACGTGCCACAACTACTGAAGCCTGCGCACCTAGAGCCCATGCTCCGCAGCAAGAGAAGCCACCACAATGACAAGCCCGCGCACCACAATGAGAGTAGCCCTCACTCACCGCAACTAGAGAAAGCCCACACAGCAACAAAGACCCAACACAGCCATAAATTAATTAATTAATTAATTAATTTAAAAAAAATAGTATAATAGTGACACGTCCTCCTCTTCCCACAATGACCAGTCTTGTGCCCTTGTATGGAGGTTTTCATTACCAGTTATTTTGTATTCTTCCCAAGAGATTCCCTATATACATAAGTAAACATAATATTTGTAATTCAGGGATCATTTTTAAGACCATTGCCATAAATATTTTGGACATTTTTTTCCTCTGTATGATGTATTACATACTACAGATTACCATTGTTAAACTGCCTGGAATTCATTCAGATGTGTGCTAATTTTACCTCAATTTTATTTGTTACGGAGCAAAGTAAGAATGTAAATTCCAAATTGAACTGATTGCTGCTAATTTTTTCAAGTAAATTGACCTTTAATTTTTAGATTTTCTTTTAAAATTAAATTGTATTTGTTTTCCCATATGTTGAAAGACTATTAGGATAAAATTATAACAGAAAGGCATAGAAATTGAACTGTCCTTTATGCGCTTTTAAAATAAAACATTTCTCCTTGACATTGTAATCACAAAACATTTCATGAATGAGAAGCATAGCTCTTAAAATCATTGTGTAGAAAGCTGGTGCAGATGGTCCACTTTAATGTTTTTTAACCTATCCATTTTTCCATCTTGAACCTGGCATTACCAAGAGCCTTAAAAAAGAGGTTATCAAAGTATGGGCAAAATAATTCTGAGCTTGGGGTCTTTGTTCTCTGAGGGGAGTCTGTGTTTTCTGAAAGGAACCTCCAGAGATAAGTCTCTACTAATTAAGAATGAAGATTATGTTATTTATTTCTCCCCAAATTGATCTATAGTTTCAACTTGCTATCAATCAAAATCCCAAAATGCTTTTTCTAGATAAAATTTAAAGAAAGGAGAATCAAGTCATAGATCTCACACTAATATTAAGTCATTATGTTTATCAAGATAGTGTGATAATGATTTAAAGATATATAAATATATTATTGTAACAGATAGAGAGTCCAGAAGTAGACCCATGTATGTACAATTTTGTTTTTGTTTTTTTTTTAAATAAAAGTGCCAAAGCAATTCAGTAGGGAAAGTCTACAAGAACTAGTACTGGAACAATTGGATAATCTATATATTAAAAAAAAAAAAGTGAACCTAACTGCTACCTGATACCATACATTAGAAAACTAATTTGAGGGACTTCCCTGGTGGCGCGGTGGTTAAGAATCCACCTGCCAATGCAGGGGACACGGGTTCAATCCTTGGTCTAGGAAGATCCCACATGCCGTGGAGCCACTAAGTCCATGGGCCACAACTACTGAGCCTTCGCTCTAGAGCCCGCAAGCCACAGCTACTGAAGCCCTTGTGCCTAGATCCCGTGCTCTGCAACAAGAGAAGCCACTGCAATGAGAAACCCGCGCACTGCAACAAAGAGTAGCCCCTGCTCGTTGCAACTAGAGAAAGCCCACGCGCAGCAACAAAGACGCAACGCAGCCAAATAATAAATAAAAATAAATAAATAAAAAGAAACCATTAAGAAAACGAATGGGCAAAAGCATAGACTGGGACAAAATATTCTCAATACATATATTTGTCAAAGGACTTGTTTCCAGAATATACTTTAAAAATCACTCCTATAAATCACTAATAAAAGACATGATCCAATTAAAAACAGTGGGCAAAAGATGAGAATAAACACTGTACAAAAGAAGTTATATAAATGACCAGTAAGCAAATGAAAAAGGTGCTCAACCTTATTTGTCATCAGGAAAATTCAAATTTAAACCACAGTGAAACACTACTTCCAGAATGGCTAAAATTAAAACGTCTGACAATACCAAATGTTGGCAAGGATGTGAAGCAGCTGGATTCATAAACTGTTGATAGGAGTGTAAAATGGTATAACCACTTTGGAAAACTGGCGTTTACAAAGTTAAGTATGCATCTGCCCTATAACCCAACAGTTCCACTCCTAAGTATTTAACAAGAGAAAAGAAAAAAATATCTACAAAGCCTCATATCAGAATGTTTATAACAGCTTTTTTCATAATTGTTTAAAAAAAAAAAAAAAAAAAGGAAAACCACCCAAATACCCATTAACAAGTGAATGGGAGGAAATTGTGTATTCATTCACCCAGTAGGATAATAGCAATAAAACAGAAAAACCTAATAATAGACACAATACGGAAGGACCTAAAAAACATCTGATTGAGCAAAAGAATTTTGCCGGGGAATTCCCTGGCGGTCCAGTGATTAAGACTCCCCTATTCCACTGCGGAGGGTGCGGGTTTGATCCCTGATTGGGGAACTAAGATCCCACAAGCCAGGCGGTGTGGCCAAAAAAAAAAAAATTGCCAGATACAAAAGAATACATGCCACATGATTCCATTTATATGAAGTTCACAAACAGGGAAAACTCAGTCTGGTGATAAAAATCAGAACAGTGGTTGCCTGTGGGATTGTGTCTACTTTCTGACAGTTTTAAAAGCTTATCAACACCCCAATGTAGAAAGAAATGAAAACATTCCATTTTGCTACTGGTTTGTAGTATAGGTCAATTATTAGTTTGAACTCTAAATTCTTTATTTCCCCATTATTGTAGATAACCAAGAATTAACTGTGCTAAGGTTATTCACTGTTGCATTGTTTTGTTTGCTTTTGTGCATTGTTTTTTTGATATTAAAAGACTGAAAGCAGCCTAAATGTACTATCAACAAGACACCAGTTAATTTAGTTATGGCATAGTCATTGCATTACTGTCTAGCTGTAAAATGACAAAAAAAGTCGTTATGTACTTAGATGAATGTCTCTGAGATGTATTTATCAAGTGCAAAAAGCAGAATACAGAATTTTGTGAGTTTTTATAAATGTGTATATAGCTGTATACACAAGTATATTCATAGAATATCTCTAAAGATAATCAAACAATTGATTACTGTCAGTTGCCTCTGAGAGGGTAGCTGGTAATCACATAAAGAAGAGAGACTTTTTTCCACTGTGTACAATTTTGTACCTTTTGAATTTTCTATCATGAATGCAGTGCTGTTATACAGAATATAAATATTTAAATGCCTATGCTAGGAAGAGCAGATTAGAAATCAGAGAACTCTGAAACTCATAGTTACAGGGTGTGGCATTCTGAGCAGAGAGGTCTGAAACTGCTGATAACATTTTGAATGATGTGAACTTGATGTCCCACTTGACTTATGGGATAATCTAAGATTGTTTTCCAAAATGCTAAACTGGCTACATTAGAATCACCGGCAGTGTCATCAAAATACTTGGCCTTTCTTCCTAAAGTTTTGTTAATATTGTTCAGTAGACCAGGGCTGGGGCATGAACATTTTGTGTTTAAAAGCTTCTTAGGTGACTCTTTAGCCAGCTGTGGAAACCAGTGGTCTAAAACATGATGTGTCCTTACAAGCTTCTATTCATTCCGTGTTTTCATCTTCTTTGGTTGAAATAGCCAGAAAATATCCGGTTGCTTTAGAGTGCTGTGTTTGAGGTTATTCATTTTCACTCATTTAGTAAAAAAATGCTGATTGATCACCTGTTATATTTGAGGTTTTTAACATATTTAGACTTGATTGTAGGAATGTGCCTTAGACCTACTCTTAGGGTTGTGGGTGAGTGATTTTGTTTTTCTTTAATGAGTAATCTGGAAGGTCACCTACTTTTTATAATAACACATGACTAATTTTTTCTTTTTATTAACTTACTGTTTTCTCTTCTTTACAGATTTCAGAGCTGATATTCCCGCCTCTTCCAATGTGGCACCCTTTACCCAGAAAAAAACCAGGAATGTACCGAGGGAATGGTCATCAAAGTCACTACCCTCCTCCTGTTCCATTTGGTTATCCAAATCAGGGAAGGAAGAATAAACCATATCGCCCAATTCCAGTAACATGGGTACCTCCTCCTGGAATGCATTGTGACCGGAATCACTGGATTAATCCTCACATGTTAGCACCTCACTAGCTGCTTTGATTTTTTTGGTGTCATGTTGAGAGACGGTAGAATAAGCCTGACTGCATATTAAAAGTTCATACTCAAAGTAGTAAAGTTAGATGGGCTAAACCATCAAACTTATTTTTATAGAGAAGTTATTGAGAATAATCTTTCTTAAAAAATATATATGCACTTTAGATATATTGATTGATATAGTTTGAGAAACTTTATTAAAGTTAGTCAAGTGCCTGAGTTTTTAATATTGGACTTGAGTATTTATATATTGTGCATCAACTCTGTTGGATATGAGAACACTGTAGGAGTGGACGATCTGTTCTAGCACCTTTGAGCATTTACTTTATGGAGAGTATGTAAGTTATTTATACACAAGGAAATCTATTTTATGTCGTTGTTTAGAAGAATTGCGTGAAATCATGTAGTTGCAAATAAAAAGTAGTTTGAGGCATGACAATGTGTGCTTCTGTTCTGTGCGTAAAAAGGGAGAAAGAGCAAAGGGGGTATCTCACTTCCATGTGTTTAATTAAATATTTAGCAAAGAAAAAAAACAATGTAACAATTTTAACTTTTCTTTAAAAAATTAACTTTTTATTAACCATACCTTTCCCAAAGGCTATAGTATCAAAAGATTCATATAAAACATCTAAAGTTTGTTAGTAGTAGATAATTGAAAATATAAATATAATGAAATATCTTTCAACCATTAGAGTTACTATACGTAGGATTTTCCTAACCAAGAATTTGGCCTGTACAAATTTTGATATGACATCTGACTTATACGCCTAGTGCCATGGCATAAAGCAGAAATGTTCTTATAGCTACGCTAATCTCTGTGCCTTGTGCTTTTTTTTTGAACATGTTAAAAGTCTTTATTAGATGTCTAAAATAAAGCCAAATAGTACAGTACTTCAGATTCTTCAGTAGTCCATATTTATACCACTGTAATGCCATCAGTCTCATAAGTGTACTTGAACTGAAAGAGAAAAAAGATATAAGAATTTAGGTTTTTTCCCAAAGGTAAATTTTTAAAAACTAAAAGATCATTATGTTTTCTCATTACCTACATCTTTAGATTTCTAGTCTTAAATTATTTGACTTACCAGAAAAATCACAACTTGCTAATAAATCATTGGATGTCCTTGGCTGTTCCAGATATTTCTGTTGTGTTTGCTGATAAATTCTGTTGACGTACAGACTACCAGAAAAGTGCACAAATCGTAAGGATACATAGCTCTCAAAGGTTTGAAGTATGTGGAATTCAAAATGTCTGCAACTTCAACAGAAAACTTTTAAACTTTAGAGGCCTGTGGTTTTAATGTTATTGTACTCTTTGATAAGCCATATGCAACTTTTAATATATTTCTAAACCATCATATCTACTTTTTTTCCTGAGATTTATAGTGAATGCTTATTCAAACTTGAGCATATTTTCCTAGGGGTAACTGGCATCACAAGGGAGATTAGTTTTATTTAAGTTGGAAAAAAAATTTTTAATTGTTACTGTTCCCTTGTAGATCCTAGAGAGTTTGGGTGATAATGGCAGATTTCTAGGCAATCATAAAAGTGGCAAGTTTCAAGTATTTTTATCATGGAGTTAGCAGGTAGCATTTGTTCTGTTAGTTTGCACATGTCATATAGTTATAAGGCTGTTGGGAAAACCAGAAGCATAATAGCTATACTGTTGAGGGAAATATTTTCGGTATGTACCTAGCCAGCTACACCTTTCTTTCCACATCAGATTACTATAAAAATCTCCTAAATCTCTTATTCATTAGTGTTGACAACTAAATGGCAGAGTGTCTTAGGGAAAATGCTAATTTTGAAGTTGACTGCATATTAGATATGTTACCTGTAGAAGATTCTGCCCTTTATTGACTATCCACCTCACACCTTGTTCCAAAATTTATTTAAAGCAAAAGAAATCTCTCATCAATATAGCTTTTCCAATCCATTCCTAATGAAATAAAACCATCTTTCTTTCAGAAGCTGCATCTTAAACTCAAGTCTAGTAAGTATGCAGTTCAAAGTGTGTCAAACTTTTTAACTAGTAATTAGGACTCTAGGAGTTGTAACATCTCTAAGTCTGTCTCCCTCAGTCAGACTCCAGGACTGCTC
This sequence comes from Balaenoptera physalus, assembly GCF_965194825.1. Classification (NCBI taxonomy): domain Eukaryota; kingdom Metazoa; phylum Chordata; class Mammalia; order Artiodactyla; family Balaenopteridae; genus Balaenoptera; species Balaenoptera physalus. The sequence goes on along the minus strand of NC_138891.1, from coordinate 120,049,661 downwards.
TAATGAAGACAAAATGTTGCTGCATAATTTCAGCTTGACAGTGTTATGAGGCTGTTTGAAGAAGGAGTGGTTTGTGACTGAATGATGATAATTTGTTTTAATTCTCCATTTTATATTTGTAGCCATAGCTGCAAAGCTCTAAATTTAGAGGTTAAACTTGGACATGGAAATATCAAAAATAAAAGAAAAATATAAATTCTTTTGGTAAGTTATATTACATCAATACCAAAGTGCTTATTTCTGGGTTTTTAGTGTAATATTTATCTCAGAGTGTTTAACTTTCTGGCAAACTTCAGTGATTTCAAACTAAGATGATAAAGCATTTATATTGGCTTCTACTCAGCTATCACTGTTAAAGTGATTTCTTATTTGGTGATTTGGAAGAGGAAGAAAACTTTAAAACACTTATGTGCATTTACCTTGCTAGAGTAACCATTCTATCCATTTTACAGATAATAGTAAACAGTAAGTTTTAAAATTTTTTATTACTATATGCCAACAACTTATTTAATCCTCATAATAACCCCCTGATGTGGGTACCATTATTATCCCAGGTAAGATAAGGGCTCTCAGAGAAGCTAAAAATGCCCAAGATCACAGAGAGCTAAGTAATGAAGCCCTGACTTAAAGCCAAGCTGGGCTTTGTAAAGCCCATGCTCCGTAATGCCTTGGTTCATTACCTATAAAGTCTACCAACTCTTAAAACTTGAGGAAAGGTTCGGTATCAAGCCAAGATTTGGAAAAAAAGGAACAGATGCAAAAATTAGATTGAGTGCGAATACAAGACATTAAAGTATCTTGATTAATAACTAATAAAGCCTTGACAAAGTTCCTTTTTACAAACTATTCAGATATTTTGAAAAGGGGCTGACTAATAACTTGACAGCCATTTTATTCACTTGAACTCTAAATCAAATTACAATATTTCTACAGCCCAATCGATTGAGGATTGAGATGACAAAGCAAACTACCAATGATTGCTCAAGGGAAAGAAGAGTTAGTGGTATTAGTATGGCCCAAGTTTATCACAGGACTTAACTTTTTTTCTTAGTATCAAACATTTGTTGATTTGACGTGGTATATGATGTTCTCATGTATTCTCTGGAGTCTGTATCCCAGTTATGAAGCAGTAACACTGTAAAGCTCTACGGGAAACACAAGATCCCTGCATTAAAGATGGTATTTCTAGCCAGGCTAGAGGTTTAATGGCTAACTTCTATACATAATTTTAGTGTCATGACTGTTAAGTGAACTTCACTAGCAAAGCAGATTTATCCTGATAGTCATAAGATTAAAAATGCCCAATGTTGGTGAGAGTGTGTGGGGAAGCAGTCACACACATAGTGTTAGTACAGGCTTGAAAGAGTAATACAACCTTTTTGAAGGGCAGTTAAAAATGTAAATATGCATATCCTTTGACCAAGCAAATATACTTCTAGGAATGTATCTACAAAAATACTCAAAAACAAGGGGCTGCTACCTATGTAAAAGTGTTCATTGCAAAATGTTTGTAAACAGCAAAAATAAAAATCCAATAGATGAACAGTTAAATTTGAACATCTGTTCAAGAAAATACTGTGGAAAATGCCATGTAACCACACACACAAAAGTACATCAATTTCTAATGACATGGGATAAAATGTTGCAAGTTGGGAAAATACTGCAAGTGGGGAAAGAAATGTTACATCTAGGATGGTGCCAATATTGTCTGGAAAAATAAACACCAAATTGTTAAAAGTACTTAGGGTTCTCAGAGGCAGGGGAGGGGCAGATACAGAGAACCTCCATTTTCCTACATTGCACATTTCAGATATTTATACTATTATGACTTTGTAACTGGAGAAGTGAAAGGACAAATATTTCTTAAAGAGCACTCAATTTAAGACAAGTTCAGTGGATTTATTTTTAGCAAATACAAATACTATACATCACTGATAACCAAATTGCATATATGGACGATCTGGTACATTTCCGAGTTAAACCATTGCAGTGTGCTCACAAAATTTTATTTGCTGATCATACTGGGTCTAGAAGGAAATATTCCAAAATAAATGCTTGTAATAAAGTGGTTGTATTACATACTTCTCCAATGTTCCCAATGTATATATTAATTTCATGAGAAAAATTTTAAATAGTACTTTGTGGGAGAAAAATCCCTGTTACTGAGAAAGGGTATTAAATACCTGGAAATAAACTTTTACAGCAACAGAAAGGAGTGTGTCCCACAGAGCAGAAAAATTTATAAGAATTTGACTAAAGTCAAAAATAACTGACTAGAAGAATATACCATATTTAAATTGATATAATACTATAAAAAAAGTTTACTTTTCAAATTAATATGTAAAGTCAATATAAATCATAATTAAAATCCCACTGAAATTTTAGTGGGACTTGAAAGCCTGATTTTAAGTTTACATAGAAGAATAATTCTCAATAACCAGGAATTTTTTTTTTAAAAGAACAATGGACAAGGGAGTGTTCTTCCTTTTAAGTAATTTATCAATATATACGCTAAAGTATTGGGTTGGCCAAAAGGTTCGTTCGTTTTTTTCCGTAAGATGGCTCTAGTAGCACTTAGTTGTTTTTAATTTCTTTTGAAACAATTTTGTTAGATTATATGTGACAGCTGTCATATCAGCATGCATTTAAAAAAAGACATCAAAATTGGTGAATTTTTGTATAGCCATTTTGATATTGAAGATGGAAGAAAAACAACATTTTTGGCCTATTATGCTTTATTATTTCAAGAAAGGTAAAAACACAACTGAAATGCAAAAGAAGATTTGTGCAGCATATGGAGAAGGTGCTGTGACTGACTGAAACTGTCAAAAGTGAAGGTTCGTGCTGGAGATTTCTCACTGGACAATGCTCCACAGTCAGGTTGACCAGTTGAAGTTGATAGCAATCGAGACATTAATTGAGAAAAATCAACGTTATACCAGGCAGGAGATAGCCAACATACTCAAAATATCTAAATCAAGCGTTGAAAATCATTTGCACCAGCTTGGTTATGTTAATCACTTTGATGTTTGGGTCCACATAAGTTAAATGAAAAAAACCTTCTTGACCATATTTCCGCATGTGATTCTTAAATGTAACGAAAATGTCCCATTTTTAAAACAAATTGTGACGGGTGATGGAAAGTGGATACTGTGCAATAAATGTGGAACAGAAGACATCATGGGGCAAGTGAAATGAACCACCACCAACCACACCAAAGGCTGGTCGGTCTTCATGCAAATAAGGTGATGTTGTGTATATGGTGGGATTGGAAGGAAGTCCTCTATTATGAGCTCCTTTCGGAAAACCGAACAATTAACTCCAACAAGTACTGCTCCCAATTACACCAACTGAAAGCGGCACTTGACGGAAAGCGTACAGAATTAGTCAACAGAAAACGCATAATCTTCCATCAGGATAACGCAAGATTGCATGTTTCTTTGATGACCAGGCAAAAACTGTTACAGCTTGGCTGGGAAGTTCTGATTCATCCACCGTATGCACCAGACACTGAACCTTCAGATTTCCATTTATTTAGGTCTTTACAAAATTCTCTTAATAGAAAAAAATTTCAATTCCCTGGAAGACTGTAAAAGGCACCTGGAACAGTTCTTTGCTCAAAAAAATAAAAAGTTTTGGGAGGATGGAATTATGCAGTCGCCTGAAAAATGGCAGAAGGTAGTGGAACAAAAGGGTGACTACGTTCAATAAAGTTCTTAGTGAAAATGAAAAATGTCTTTTATTTTTACTTAAAAACCGAAGGCACTTTTTGGCCAACCCACTATAACATAGGAGTGAATATACCAATGAAACAAGACAAGTGCAGAACCAGAAACATTTAGATACAGAAGTTTACTGTATGGTGAATGTGGCTTTTCAAATTGAAAGTAATTCACTAATAAAAAAATTAATTGTGAACTATATTTGGCTATGCAATTTTTAAAGTTAAATTCCTACTTCAAACCATAAAAAATAAATTCGATAAAGATAAAATGTAAAATATGAAACTATAAAAGTACTGAGAGGAAATATGGAAGGAGATATTCATAAACTTTTAGCTTAGGAAAATTTTCCCCATGAAAACAGAAAAGTTGGCACTTTGGAATTGAAAAAAATTTTAAATTGCATATTAAAAGACATAAATACACTTAAAAAGACAAACTCTGGGACTTCCCTGGTGGCACAGTGGTTAAGAATCCACCTGCCAATGCAGGGGACACAGGTTTGAGCCCTGGTCCGGGAAGATCACACATGCCGCAGAGCAACTAAGCCCGTGCACCACAACTACTGAACCTGCGCTCTAGAGCCCGTGAGCCACAACTACTGAGCCTGCATGCCGCAACTACTGAAGCCTGTGTGCCTAGAGCCCGTGCTCCACAACAAGAGAAGCCACTGCAATGAGAAGCCTGTGTACCGCAACGAAGAGTAGCCCCTGCTCACCGCAACTAGAGAAAGCCTGCACACAGCAATGAAGACCCAACGCAGCCATAAATAAATAAATAAACAAATAAATTTAAATCTTCAGAAAAGTTTAAAAAAAACTCCAAAGAGGGAGAAATTTCCTACAGAATGTTTAAAAGAAAATGACTTAGTATTCTTAATATACAAAGAGCTTCTACATATAATTAAATTATTTAGCAGAGCCAAATAAATATAAAGAAATACAAATGGCTAAAAAATTAAAAGAGGTGCTAATGGCACACTAATGACAAAGGAAGTATAAGTTGAAACCATGAAATACCATTTTTCACCTAACAAATTGATATTGAAAAGACTGTGGCTTGCATTCTTTGTGGAAGCCAATTTAACAATGTCAAAAAAAATTTTTAATGTGTATATTCTCTTACCCAGTAATTCAAATGCTATATATATAGAAGATAGCCTATGGAAATACTTTCACAAATGTATAAAAATTAATGTACAATGGGTGCAGCCTTTTTTTATATAATAAAAGATTATAATTCATTTATACTATGTAAGAGCATGAGGCTAATAAAAGAATGATCTATATCTGTTGTGGAAAGATGTCCACCATATTGTGTAAGGGGTAAAAATGGTGCAGAAAGTGAGGATAGTAACAGAACTTGATAGGTTTATCATGGAATGAAATAAGATGATTAATATAAAACACTCCAATACATGGCAAATATCAAATGCTCAATAAATTTTATTATGTTTACATAAGATGTATGAAGGATGAAATAGGTACAAAAACTGAGGGCAGTAGAATCTAGGTAGGTTATCACAGGATAATGTTAACCATTATAGTTCATATATATGCATACTTGTTTTTTTAAAATAGATTTTATTTATTTATTTATTTATGGCTGTGTTGGGTCTTCGTTGCTGCGTGCGTGCTGGGCTTTCTCTAGTTGCGGCGAGCGGGGGCTACTCTTCATTGCGGTGTGCGGGCTTTTCTCATTGTGGTGGCTTCTCTTGTTGCGGAGCACAGGCCCTAGGTTCACGGGCTTCAGTAGTTGTGGCTCACCGGCTCTAGAGAGCAGGCTCAGTAGTCGTGGTGCACGGCTTAGTTGGTGCTTAGTTGCTCCGCGGCATGTGGGATCTTCCTGGACCAGGGCCTGAACCCGTGTCCCCTGCATTGGCAGGTGGATTCTTAACCACTGCACCACCGGGGAAGACATGCATACATGTTTATAAAGCATTTCATCCAGCAAAATGAAATTCCATTTGACAGGTACTTAAGTGCTTTCCATTTGATGATAAACTTATGTGTGTTCTAGTATTATCCTCACCTTACACACAAGGAAACTGAGTCTCAGAGTACTCAAGTTAAGTTGTCCCAGGTGACCTAAACTAGCAGGGCTTCAAACCCAAGCAGTATGACTCCAGGACACATGCTTTTAAGAGCAAGATAGGGGGTTGAAAAGGTACACTAAACTGTTTCTAATAGTTACCCTTAAACTGTTAATAATAGTGTGTAAGCAATATTTTTTAGAAAGCAATAGAATAGATATTTTGGTATTATTCTCTTAGCTTAGACTGGATTTCAATGAAAAAGAATAAATCACTTTATAAAAATTATTGGCCACAAGAGGGCATCAGATGTTCTTTTTCCAACTTCCAAGCTAAAGGTTGTAAATAATCTCCCTTCTCCATGAAAAGTATTAGTGGTTATAGTTTAAATCACTGCTTTTCCTATGCATCTACATACAGAAATTGCCATTGCTAATGGAGAATGTTAATTAAGTATGCCATAGTTATTATATACAACTTTTATTTATTAGAATTATTTTTGTTAAAAAAAAATGTATAGTTCATTTGGGAGAATAAAATTACCTAAAAGTACGAAGAGATCATTAAAATTACCTATAATCCTTCCAGCAAAGATAACCACTGTTAAAATTTTAGTGGATGGGGGAATGTTTAAAAGAGGGAGCTTTTACTTTAGCTCCCTCTTTTTTAGACTCCTGTTTTGTTGTGTTATGAAATATAATCATTTTATGGTCTCATAATTTGGAAATGTGGAACATCTTATGTCACTGATTTTTTCCTAAAACATGATTTTTAATAGTTTCATAGTATTCATATATATTGCCTTAATTGATTTTACCAATCTTTATCATTAGCTATTAAGCTACAGATCTCTTTTGGAAATGTTTTTTCAGTCATATATCTAAATATATAACTCCTTTGTTGGGAGTGGGTTGGGGGAGGGGGGTATTCCTTTGAAGTCCAGAAATAAATGGGCAAATTGATTTTAGAACTGCCAATTTAATTTACATACAGAAAATCTATAGATGATAAATTTCTTAGAGTCAAATTAATAAGTAAAGCTGTGAAATTTCAACAGAAAAATAGATTGACTTACACTAAATTCAACGGAAAAAAAAAAACTTTGTATTTAAAATTTTTAAACTTTGTCTAAGGTGACTGGAACATGAGAATGTAAACTTCAGTTTTTATCTGAGTTAAAGTGAAATCTGACTATTTCATGTTTCCTAATATTGTCAGTGTTAAAACAGACTATATTTAAAATCTGATATTGATAGTTAATGAGATCCTTGAGTAAATAATTTTGAGAAGATCATTTGTGATGCTTGACAGTCACTGTAAAATCTGGAAAGGAATACACAAAAAGCTAAGATGCAAGATCTGATATAGGGATTTGGCATGCAGATTTACTGTAAAATCCCTCTCCCTAGCACAATTAGGAGTGCCAATCAAAAAAGCTTAAGTGGGAAACCATTAAAAATGATACATCCCTTAAATATTTTAAATGTTTAAAATGTATCAGTATACATTCAGGCACCAAATTTTTGATGTAGAGTTAAGAATTTTTCTTAGAATATTGGTCTATTTCTAGGAGCTGTTTTCTTTTCTCCATAACCTACATCCATAATATATTGATACTAATTTAAAGTTAGGTTTCTTTGCAGTCAAGTGAAAGCAACATATTTTTGAAGCAATGTGCCAGCAGAATCATTCCCTCTGATTATCATGTCTTCACTATACCTAGTACAGTTGATATATACGATTTACTTTAATTATGTCATCAGCAATACAACAAGCATAAACAGGCTTGGTACCAAACAAAGCAGACTCTCGTCAATCATACAGCCCACCGGGGCCTCCACGGGTATCGTCAAGAAGAGTCAGTGTGCCCTGAGTGGGGACCCCGTTTGGGGGGGGCAGAGGGCGTGCTTAGGCCAGTCTCCTCTCCTTTCATGGGCCTTCTCCTGGGCTGGTGTTGCCGGGAAGGGGGATCAGAGGTGAGAGAGAGCCACACCTCCTACCTCTTCCCTTCTTCTTTCCTTTCATATAGTTCTCTCAGGGCAGGACTGCCAAGGACTCAAGGTTCCTAGAGAAACACTAGACCAGGAATCAGGACACCTAGATTTCATTCCTAACTACTGGCCTCGGGAAATCAAAACCTTTCTGAATCTTGATATTTTCATAAAATGATATTGAACTAGATAACATAGCCCATGGATATTTTGGGGGTTTTGTTTGGTTTTTATCAAATTTGAACTGCTATGTAAATTTTCTTCACTTAACTATACTACAAATCTTTTGCCCATAATATTACAAAAACAAAAATGCTACAAAATTACACACACACAAAAATCAAACCTACATAAACATGTGTTTATAAAGTTCTCTTGGCTACTATATACAGTGCATCTTTACCTTGTCCTGGACGTAAGGTTGTTATCTTTTAGCTGGCAAGGCAGAGATTACATTTCGTTTCATGTAATTATTTTACTTTGTGTTCTCTTGTTTTTGTGAACATATAAAATGTCTTCCCCTTGTCAGGAGATCAAAAGCCTGGTGGAGGCTGAACATTGGAGTACTGTGATTTTCCAAAAGGTTGCAAATCATTGGCACAGTAGTTCCTCCCTTGTGCATGGTTTCACTTTCTACGGTTTCATTTACTTGCAGCCAACCAAGGTCCAAACAATTTTCCATTTAATATTATTGCTATGAATAAACAATTCATAAGTTTTAAACGGCACACTGTTCAGTGTGATGAAATATTGCACCATCCTGTTCCGTCCCGCCTGAGATGTGAAGCATCCTTTTGTCCAGTGTACCCAACCCGTTAGTTACTTAGTGGCCCTCTCAGTCATCAGATGGACATTCGTGTCCAGGTAACCCTTATTTTACTTAATAACGGCCTTACAGTGCCAGGGTAGTGATGCTGGTAATCCTAATATGCCCAAAAGAAGCCGTAAAGTGTTTCCTTTCAATGAAAAGGTGAGAGTTCTTTACTTAATAGGGAAAGAAAAAAAAAATGCCGAGGTTGCTAAGATCTACAGTAAGAATAAATCTTCTATCCGGGAAATGGTGAAGGAAAAAAATTTGTGCTGGTTTTGCTGTCACACTTCAAACTGAAAAAGTTATAGCCAGTGTGTGGTTAAGTACTTAGTTAAATGGAAAATGTATTAAGTTTGTACAATAAGATATTTTGAGAGAGACCACATTCACATAAATTTTATTATAGCATATTGTTATGATTGTTCTACTTTATTATTATTGTTATTAATCTCTTACTGTGCTTAATTTATAAATGAAACTTTATCATAGGTATGTATGTGTAGGAAAAACACAGTATACCTAGGGTTTGGTACAACCTGCAGATTCAGGCATCCACTGGGGGATCTTGGATTGTACCTCCCCAGGAACAAGGGGGGGAACTACTGTATCTTCGCTATCACACTGTCTCCTCTCAGAATTGCAAGGTCATTCTACTGTTCTCTAGAAATGTTCTCACTGTTGACAGTTCTGGGACTCCATGAGGAAAAATGTCCTACTCAGCAACATGAAAAGAGCACAGTGCCAGTAGCCAACATTCAACTTGGAACAGTGTGTGACAGCTCACCTAACATGTGACCAACACATCTTCTTTTTCAAGTGCAAGATAACTCATTTTCTCCATTAGTAGTTTGTGCTGATTCCATAAAACTGCTCTGGGCAAAAACTCCAGAAACTTGAAGAAAGAAACCAAAGATAAATGACGAAGAAATACACCGTGATGGGAACACTTGTGGCAATAACTTGATACGAACATAGCCAGAACTGCTGCAATTATTATCATCAACGAAGTATACTGAGAATCTATTATGTGTTGATCATTTAGATGTAAACATGTTCCACCTTTGAGAAGTCTGGCATCTGCTTAGGGAGAGGAGACAGATACATGAAGACAAGTGACCCTCAGCTTCCTCTGAGGTTACAATCTCAAGAAGGGAGAAGTTAGGAGAACATCTTAGAAAGGATTAGGATTACATGGTCAGAAGAGGGTAAGACCATAAACAGAGTCAAAGAAAAACGATAACCTGACAAAAGAAAAAAAAAAGGGGGGGGGGTGTATTTCATATCACAAAGGGCTAATTTTATTAACATTTAAGAGCTCCTCCAAATTAGCAGAATTGTAATAAAAAGAAAAATGGGCAAACCATATGAACATAGTTCTAAAAAACACAAATGGTTTTTAAACATAGGAAAAGATGCTCAACTGACCAAACAGAAATAGACTTTTAAACCATAACAAAATTTTCTTCTCAGAGATCAGGAAAGATAAAAAAGTCAGATAAGGGCTTCCCTGGTGGCACAGTGGTTGAGTCTGCCTGCCAATGCAGGGGACACGGGTTCGAGCACTGGTCTGGGAAGATCCCACATGCCGTGGAACAACAAAGCCCGTGAGCCACAACTACTGAACCTGCGCGTCTGGAGCCTGTGCTCCGCAACAAGAGAGGCCGCGACAGTGAGAGGCCTGCGCACCGCGATGAAGAGTGGCCCCCGCTTGCCGCAACTAGAGAAAGCCCGTGCACAGAAACGAAGACCCAACACAGCCAAAAATAAATAAATAAATTAATTAATTTTAAAAAAAAGTCAGATAAGAGTATTGGTGAGGATTTGGGGGGAGATGGGCACTCTTATCCACTGCAAACATAAGCTGCTACACTTATTAAGAAGATATTGTAGGGCTTCCCTGGTGGTGCAGTGGTTGAGAATCTGCCTGCCAATGCAGGGGACACGGGTTCGAGCCCTGGTCTGGGAAGATCCCACATGCCACGGAGCAACTAGGCCCGTGAGCCACAATTACTGAGCCTGCGCGTCTGGAGCCTGTGCTCCGCAACAAGAGAGGCCGCGATAACGAGAGGCCCGCGCACCACGATGAAGAGTGGCCCCCGCTTGCCGCAACTAGAGACAGCCCTCGCACAGAAACGAAGACCCAACACTGCCAAAAATAAATAAATAAATAAATAAATAAATAAATAAATAAATAAATAAATAAATAAAAGATTGTAATAATAGCTGTCAAAATACTCTTTACTCAGTACCTCCCCTTCTAGAAATTTAAGGATATATTTGCACATAGGAAAAATGATCTACATACAAATATACTACTTATAATTTTATTCATTATACTACTTATAATTTTATTCATTATATCAAAAAGATGGGATCAACTTAAATGGCCAATTGGAGACTGGCTAAATAAGTTACAGTGTAGCAAGTTGATGTAATATTATACAGTTTTGAAAACAAATAAGGTTGTTTTAGATAGGTAGATATATAAATGATAGATAATACATATATACAGAATGATCTGAGGATTTGCTAAATTAAAAAAACAAGTGTGTATAAAACCTTATTAAAATATATATATATATATATATATACATACACGTATATATATGGCAGTGTAAGCACAGAGTCAGTGTTGTAGTGGAGGGCTAGCCATGAAAGTCAAAAGCTAGGCTAGAGTTTAGACTTTAAGTTAGAGGTCCAGGAGAGCTTTCAAGCAAGGGAGTGAACCTAAAGTTTTAAGAAAATTAACTTCGAATTGGAGAGTTTTAATCAACTCTTGTCTAGAAAAAAGATAACTGTAGAGAAATGGTCATCTACTTGCTCCTATTGTCAGGTAGGTCATTTCTTGCTAAAGTGGTCCATCACCTCTTCATGTCTTCCTGAGGTTAGATGCTTCCAAGTCCTCTCCAAGCAGTAGTAAATGAATAGGAAATGATGTTTCTTTTAATAAAAGCAGCAGAACTGAAACGAATCATAAATTCATACAAGCATGCTTTCACTGAATACTTAATTTTAGTCAGCTATAGTACTAGATGCTAAACAGGCCAGGCATAACAGTCATGATCCAAACTTCATCTGCCCTCTCAGGACCATTCAGGGTTCCTTTTGTGTGTGTGTTAGCCTTTTCTCTCTCCCATGCTTCACCCAAAATTTCCTAGTTTCACCTCTTCCCTCAGTCCTCTTACTACCTAGCTACCTTCGCCCCATGCTCCTAGAGTATGATCTCACCTCTACTTCCTGGAGGAAGGTGAGATCATCTAATTATATCCCGTCCACACAACCACAAACCTATTAAATCTGCCCCCAACCTCACTGACTTTCCCCCTCAACCTCTGGGGAAGATGTTCTCCTTGCCCTCTTCAAGTTAATCCCTCCCACATTCCGTTTTGGCTCCTTCCTCTTTCCAGGCCCCTTCTCCACAGCCTCAAGTCTCTCCCATCCTCACAAACAAGCTAACCTTTGCCCTACTCTAGTTGCTGTTTCCTCTGGCTTCCTCCTTCCCTTCATGGCCAAGAATATTGAAAGAATAGTCTAGTATAGTTTTCAAATTGCGTCTTGTGAATCAGACGTCTCAAGAGCTGGTGGGGATCTTATGGCGAGACAAACAATAGCCGTTTCATCTTTTATATAATTTGGACTCTGTAGGATTTAATCTCAGCGAGGCATGTTTTGCATGCTAACTATGTTTCTAGATCTTCCTTAGCTCTCATCCGCGCTTCAATCCATGGAACTAAGGATTGGCACAACTGTTCCACCAGAACTGGTCTGTCATCATGAGTGACTTCATTCCCAGAATGGTTTTTCAGTCTTTTGTGCCCCAGGGGGCTGACTGAGGTCCTCTTCTCATTCTAACCACTCTTTCCTGAGTGATCTCACCCTCTTTTGTAGATTTAACGTATTAATACACATGCCTTTGGCTTAAAAAGCCCAGAACTTCACTTTTTCTCTTTACCAGTTTCCTCAAATTGTAGTTTAGAGATCACTGCATCCACAAAAAGTAGCTTGTGAAACGATCTGTGTGTAAGAAACAACTTCATAGTGCTTTCACTTAAATCCCACAACTTAATCTGCCCTAACAACCCACTGCTTTAATATCTGTGCTCTGAAATACCTCAAAAGAATGGGAAAAAACTCTAGGAAGCAATATTACCATATAACAGAAAATTGGAAGCCTCTAGGTCCACAAATAAGAAAAAAATGAATTACGGAACATCAACTTAATAAAACATCTTGCAGCTATTAAAATGGATATATATAAATACTTCTAACAATAGCTAAGATACACATACAAGTATGATTCAACAACAAGTTGATAAAAGAAACTAACAGAGGACATTCACTTTAAAAATAATATGTATACTTAAATATACTAGAAGAGAAACAAAACAGAAAGGTTTTTGGTAGTGATGTCATTTGGGTGAAATATTTTACTTTCTTCATGCCAAGTACTAGATCACTATGACTCTATAAACCCCAAAGGAAGGGTAACCACAGATCTTACTGTCCAATCTGAGACACTTTCTAGAGCAAGAGGTCTATTGCTGTTGTAATTACAGTGAGATAATAGACATAAGACAGAACTGTCTTGGGAAAACCGGGATATAGTCCCCTAATCCTATAAGATATGAGGCAAATATTACTATTATAACACAATAACAATGATGATGATGACAGCAACCAGTGCTTACAGAGCACTGACAAGTGCCAGCCTAAGTGCTTGACATGTATTAATTTATCATTCCCAGAACCATTCCATGAGATAGATGCTATTATCCTCATTTTACTGTTACAGAGAAGAAGTATAGAGGTTAATATTTGAAACATTAAAAAAAACCATTCATTTCACAAATATTATATAAACAACTTGAAATAAGAACTTTAAAAACTGTTTCCCTGGAAAAATAGTTTTGTCTTGTCAGCAAGATTCATAAGAAGACAATCCATAATCATTTCATCAACTACTTTTTCACTTGACAAGCAGATGTGAGGTTAATAGTGTATTATGGTCACTGCATATTTGAAATAAAAATAGTATACTCCTGAGGGTAAGGATGGGGGAGACTGAGAACCATGAAATAACTATATTGGCATAGTTACTCAGGTGCTGCTATTTTTATTGTACCACTAACAACTAAGCAAAAAAAAACTCTTTGGGAATGTATTCCGTACCAACTTTCTCTATTTTATTTATTAGTCCTGCTTCACAATTTCCAGTCATCATTTCTGTTATGGATTGAATTGTGTGTCCCCAAATTCCTATGCTGCAGTTCTAATCCCCAGTACCTGAGAATGTGACCTTATTTGGAAATAGGGTTGTTGAAGATACAATTAGTTAAAATGAGGTCATTAGGGTGGGTCCTCGTCCAATATGACTGGTGTCCTTATAAAAAGGGAAAATTAGGACACAAAGATAGACACACACAGAGGGAAGGTGACATGAAGTGACACAGAGAGAAGACAGCCATCTACAAGCCAAGGAGAGAGAACTTCCCTCACAACGCTCAGAAGGAAACAACCCCCTCCACCATAAAAACTACTAGAATAAATAAATTCCCTAAAGTTGCAGGATACAAGATTAATATCAGAAATCTGTTGTTCTTCTATACACTAACAATGAACTATCACAAAGAGAGGTCAAGAAAACAATTCCATATACAACTGCATCAAAAAGAATAAGATACCTGGAAATAAACTTAACCAAGGAGATGAAAGACCTATACTCTGAAAACTGTAAGACAATGATGAAGGAAATTGAAAACAATACAATTAAATGAAAAGAAATTCCATGTTCATGGATTGGAAAAATTAATATTGTTAAAATGTCCATACTACCCAAGGCAATCTACCAGTTCAATGCAATACCTAACAAAATACCCATGATATTTTTTTTACAGAACTAGAACAAATAACCTGAAAATTTATATGGAACCACAGAAGATCCCCAATAGCCAAAGCAACCTTGAGGGAAAAGAACAAAGCTGCAGGAATCATGCTCACTGATTTCAGACTATACTACAAAGCTACAGTAATCAAAACAGTATGGCACTGGCATAAAAACAGATACATAGATCAATGAACAGGATAGAAAGCCCAGGATCAAACCCACACACCTATGGTCAATTATTCTGTGACAAAGGAGGCAAGAATATACAATGGAGAAAAGACAGTCTCTTCCATAAGTGGTGCTGGAAAAACTGGACAGCTACATGTAAAAGAAGGAAATTAGAACATTTTCTCACACCATATACAAAACTAAAAATGTATTAGAGACCTAAATATAAGACCAGAACCATTAAATTCCTAAATGAAAACATAGGCACACTTGCTCCTGATGCCCATAACTTCCCTTCTAAATAGGTCCCATTTGTTTATTTTAATATTATGCTTGGTGAGGTAAGTAAAAGACAAACACTGTATGATATCACTTATATGTGGAATCAAAAAATAATACAAATGAATGTATATGCAAAACAAAAACAGACTCACAAATATAGAAAGCAAACTTGTGGTTACCAGTGGAGAGAGGGACAGCGGGAAGATAGGGGTATGGGATTGAGAGGTATCAAATACTATGTACAAAATAAGCTACGAGTATATATTGCACAGCACAGTGAAATATAGCCATTATTTTATAACAACTTTAAATGGAGTATAATCTATAAAAATATTGAATCACTATGTTGTACACCTGAAATATTGTAAATCAACTAACTACACTTCAATTAAAAAAAAAAAAAAAAAAAGGAGCCAAACCTACCATCACCTTGATCTCAGACCTTCAGCCTCCAGAACTGTGAGACAGTAAATTTCTGTTTTTTAAACCACCCAATTTGTGGTACTTTGTTATGGTAGCCCTAGCAAACTAATACAATTATACACAGAATTAATTATAAATGACTAGTCTCTTCAGGAGACTAATCATTTTAAAAGACTTGAAAACAACTAACATTATGTCATTTTTAAAAAATTAAATCTTCCAAGATATAGTGTTTTATCTATCTAAGTAGGTCTCCCTAAAAATTCTGAAATATTACTATATTCAAATTAGGCAATGATATCTAAGCATGTAAGTTTTTTGGCCTCACTAAAGGTGTACTCAAATATTTCTGAAAGTTTGTGAGGTCCAAGAAAAAACATTCTACCTACTAGTGACTTAGCATGGACACCAGTCATCTACACAGGGTTTCCTAAACAGTTCAGAGGTTCCCAAGTTTGGATTATTGAAATAACCTGGGAGAAACAGTCACTGATCTTACCCCAAAACTACTCAGAATCTCTGAGGGGGATTTTAGAAGCTTATTTCTCCAATGCTTCTCCACTTCTCTAGGTTTGTATAATAATTAGGTTTGTTTCTGTGTTGGGTCCTATTAAGTCAGGTCACCCAGTCTTTATTTGTGCAAGTTAACTTTTTAAGCCCTGTGCAGAATTTTCCCTTACCACCCGTACACACTCACCCTTTTTCTCTTGATACTGCCTTCTTGGAAGAAACCAGGTCCGTTGTCTTGCAGAACACATAACGCACACTTGATAAATGCACACTTGCTCCTGATGCCCATAACTTCCCTTCTAAAAATTCATTCAGCATTTACTGAGCAATATGCAAGTCAGAGTTAGGAACTGGGGATAAAGGTGAATGAACCAGCTTCAAACTCATCAAGGAGGTCTATTAAGAATGTTAAATAATTAGAATGCAAAAAGGTTTTTGTACCATAAAGACCCATACTGGCAATGTAGAGGGCCCAGATGCACCCCTAATTTAACTTGAGTGAGGGTCAGGGGTGAGAATAGGAAAAATGATTCCAAGGAGACAGAGTTTGGACTGACACTTGCAGGGCACTGGGCAGGTAAACAAGGATGGGTTCCTCTCTGGCTGAGGAAATTGCACGTTCACAAAGGTATGAGACCACGGCCCCTTAGCTATGGAGTATGGCTATCACAAAGATGCACCTAGAGGTGTATAAAAAATAAACCACAGAGAAATAGAATGGTCATCAGAGACCTTCTGTGTCAGGTTAAGATGATCTGGTTTTTAATATCAGAATTACATTTTAAAACAACTAATCCACTAGGACTGTGGACAACGAATGACTTTTGGAAAGACAAGATCATGAAGGCTTCTAGCACTTTGTTGAGGGCTGACATCAGGTTTTCCCTCTGTAATTTCCTGTTATCTCCTCCCACCTCTCTCATTCTCCATTAGTTAGAATTTCCTAGCTCAGCAGTGAAACGAGAAGCATACTGATCAAGCCCTTGATTAACTAGACTGAAATTTCTCAGTTCTTCATTAACTTCAGAAATTCTACTTTTTCTGCAGTTACCTTAGGACAATTTTTTCCCCTATAAATAGTTATAAAATTTAGAAACATCATTTAAGTAACAAAACAACAAATCCCATTTGATTTATACTGCAGAAATATCAGCAAGAAATACTGAGCTGAATTCCTAGCACTGGCTTCCTGATCTTTTCAGCTGCCTTTACTGCATTTAGAAACTACATTTGTTTATCACATAGACTTAAAACCATTTTTTATCAATATTTAACAACAGATTGCTTTATATTCAATTTTGACTCAATTTCAACAGTTTTGCCATTTGGTACTTAATTAACCAGAAATATGATCTGGCCTTTAGAACTTCATGATTAAAATATGATCTAAATTAAAGGCATTAAATTATACTTAGTAGTTAGCATATTTTATTGTAATCTTGATTCTTTGAAAATCTGTGTACCACTATCAGCATCCCAGCAAACAGGGACAAATGCAAAGAATTTTCATTATATCAATTCTCTCTCTTTAAAATCTTCCAACATCCCCTGTGATGTAGGTATTTTTATCCCCATTTTAAGCACCAGGAAACCGAAGCTAAGTAAAGCATCTAGTAATAAGTGGTATTCAGATATGTCTGACTCCAAAGCCTATGCTCATCCTTTAACCTCCGAGTAGAAAACTTCACATTAGTATAAACCACTGGTTCTCAACTAGGGGCAGTTTTGCCCCCCACCCCAGTGGCTATTTGGCAACACTGGAGACATTTTTGGTTGTCACATCTGGGGGAAGGAGGGCAAGAGCTACTGGCACCTCGTAGGTAAAGGCCAGTGATGCTACTAAACACCCTGCAATGCACAGCATGGTCTCCCACAACCGAGAACCATCCATCCCAAAATGTTAAAAGTGCCAAGGTTGAGACGCTGTAGTATAAACAAAATATTTCTCAAAATACCTTCTTACAAATGCACTGCTGGGATTTCCCTGGTGGTCCAGTAGTTAAAACTCTGCCTTCCAATGCAGGGGGTGTGGGTTCGATCCCTGGTTGGGGAACTAAAATCCCACATGCCTTGTGGTCAAAAAACCAAAACATAAAAACAGAAGCAATATTGTAACAAATTCAATAAAGACTTAAAAAAAAAATGGTCCACATTAAAAAAAAAAAAAAAGCACTGCTAACCCCATCCTGTTTTTTTTCTGAAATCAACAGTCAATGAAAATAGCTTTAAAGTATAACTAGATGTGTGTGTATTTAATACATACATGTATGCGCATTTTTAAAAATTATTTATTTATTTATTTATGGCTGTGTTGGGTCTTCGTTTCTGTGCGAGGGCTTTCTCTAGTTGCGGCAAGTGGGAGCCACTCTTCATCGCGGTGCGCGGGCCTCTCACTATCGCGGCCTCTCTTGTTGCGGAGCACAGGCTCCAGACGCGCAGGCTCAGTAGCTGTGGCTCACGGGCCCAGTTGCTCCGCGGCATGTGGGATCTTCCCAGACCAGGGCTCGAACCCATGTCCCCTGCATTGGCAGGCAGATTCTCAACCACTGCGCCACCAGGGAAGCCCCATGTACGCGCATTTTTAATTCATCTGAAAAACTCTTGAATTTACACTGTAAACTGTGACACGGTAACAGAACTTTGGAGGTTTCAACCCCAAATACATTATGTTATTTACTGTCATATAGATGCACAGGACTGGAGAAATTTCTATAAATATGTTTGATATGTTTTCATTGATGTTATTGTTCTGATCTTTACTTTGTTTAATAAAAGATGCAAAGGAGAGGGCAAAAGGAAACCCTGGCTCAGGAAAGCAGAGAGGAACAGTATAATGAAGCTTTATAAAGTAGACATTTTTTAATAAAAGGCACAATGAAGCCACACCATGAGGCAGAAAACTGCTTTCTTGATTTTATTTTTTTTTTAAAGGTACACAAGGTCACAAAACCAGAGCAAGTTTTTGGCTTTTTTTTTAAACCAAATTTTGTTCTTACAAATTTCAAAATCTGCACCATTGGATATTTAAGCCAGAAACTTGAAATACAAAAAATCATTTCTGAAACTGACACTATCAATTCTCTACTTGCATATGTGAAGTGTCAAAATACTACTTCTCAGTAGTATAAGTGTATTTGTCACAGAAATTCACAGTTAGGGATGAAAATCAGTGAATCAGTGAATTGTGGTTCTCTTAACACTTGTGCCATTAAGTTAGTAGAAAACAGAGTTCTTTGGAGCTTTTAGTGTTCAGGGTCAAAACCAAATCCAACTGATATTCACACCGCACTCTGAAATTACAAAATAGGGTATTTTGTAAAACTGGATTTTAATGAACAGTGAGAAGCCAAATGCAGCAAATATTTGCTGGTGTTACCATCCATAAGATAAACAGAACCACAATTCACCAATTTATTTATTATCCTTTCCTGCTTCTATTAGGTAGAATTTGTGCTCAGTTATAGACCATTTCAGTGTCAAATGAGTAAAAAAAATCTAACTACAGAACACGTTGTCTTTACTGCAAGAATATCCAAAGGCATTTGAAATATTAAAACTTGCCCAGAACATTTATACTACTAAACACAGGAATATTATAAAGATATATATACATATATATAATATATAATGTCACAAGCCACTAAAAAGTTAAAATTATGCCAACATTTTCTACAAACTACTCCTTACACGACACATCAAAGCAGTAACCACAAAAAATACGGACTTTTTCTGTTCACACTGGAATAAGGCATCTGAAAGCCCTAAACACTGTGGAGATGAAACAAGATTAGAAAAAAAACTTTAAACGTTCATATAACTTCAGATTTACATGCTGCACGCACACAGAAAGACAGAGAATAGTTAAGAAGCCGTACATTACAGAATTTGACATCCAACTTCATGCAATGAGTTCTTTTCATATTTAATCAAAATGTTTATTTGCCCCTTCACTTGCTCCAAATTTCCAGAACTCAATCCTAAAAATTATCTTTTTAATAAAAACCAGGTATTAATTCATACCAATAATCTAATTGTGTTTCTTGAATTAATCTCCCCCTAAGACACAGTCTGTGTTTCCATTGTAACAACTTCCCGGCAGATAGCCCAAATTTAAAGAAAGTTATTTGGCCCGTTTATCAATAAGGTTTTTTGTTTTTGGCCTTCTAACAGGGAAATATTAGTAAGGTTGCCATAAGAAAAAGAAACCTGTAATCTACATATTCAAAGCACAGAATTACATCCTCTATGATATTTCTTTTGAAGTTATCCTGCATAACTCAGAAAGATGGTGTCAAGTCTCTTAGGTATAAAGTAGAATGGAAGAGTTTTGCTTTGAAGGTTCAGTGCCGTCCTTGACTGATGTTTGGCTTCTAGTGGAAATGCTTGAATAACAATTTTTTGTTGACTTGCTTGATGATTACCAATAGTAATTCTAGAACAAATACTTGATCTCTAGTTCACCAGAAACTACCACTGAGAATTATTTAGGAAGTTATCAGTACTATTTGACTTTTGGATTCACTGAAATTTACAATGAGTAGCTGGAGACATAAACCTAAAACTGAGTTCTGTCCTCTAAACTCAACCACATCCAGTAGGTCTCTTCAGGTCACAACAGTAGTTTTTTTTCCAAGCTTGTTTCTCAGGCTGTAGGTGGTAATGGCCCTGAACTGGAAGGAAGCGTTTCTGGAAGACATTCTGATTTACTTATAACCAAATCCTAGACGAACTATGAAGTCTAAGGGAAGGAAAGCCTTACATATGTCCACCTTTTGTAGTAATTTCTACTCAGATTGACAGCCTAATTTTCATTATATGAAAACTGGGACTAGAGAGGACCAAAATTTTTATTAGTAACGTCTGTGCTCTGCTATTTATTTTTATAATATCTTATAAATTTTATTCATATGAAACAGACCAGAGGCCTGGTATTCAAAAATAGTTATTATTATAAAATCAGAAACACAGTCAAAAGAGTGTAGGGGATGTTGAAATTTTAAAAACTTTATGAGTAACACAATCAGTTAACTTGCATCCAAAAAGATCAGAAAAGAGGCAAGACTGAAAGTATGAGGATAGAAAGGTATCACAGTGATGCATTTTTAGGAACAGTACCTTCACCTCTAAGCACCTTTCAGGCGATAGCTAGCTCATAGGCACCAGAAATTCATAATAAAAACTAAATTACCCAAAAGGCACAGATGAAAACGTTAACACAAGAATAAAAGCAATATTATGTAATGTTAAAAACCTATTTTTAAAATGCTTCCAAATATGTAAAACTATACACGAATCCATTACACATTCAGCTTCAATTTACCATTAAAAAGTGTATACAATCCTCTGCCTAATCATAAACTCATGCCAACATTAATTTATAATGTAGCATTTACCACCACAGCACCCAAAGAGATGAACAGAAACCAACTCCCTACTAAAATCTAGGGAAAAGGTTTCAGAGCTAGTGAAATAATTTACTGCAGACCGTACTACTAGAAAGAAACTGGTGGCTCATTCTACTCAATCCACACTCCCTCACAATCTTAAGGAAAGTACAATAAATTCACTTTCATCTACTAAAACAGTACTTAACACATTTGGCAGGTAGGAGTATTCCTTTTATTCCTTTTCCTTTCATTTCTCTCTTCTTTTTTTCTTTTTCTTTTTTTTTTTTAAAGATTAAGTCACTTCCACAAAACTAAGACAAACTTTTCAAAGCTCAACTTGATTTTCTGCAACTACACAAGACATGCTGGCCATACAATAGCAACTGTACATCCTCCCAAGTCTGAAACACAGAATTGATAGAGGACCCTTACTAGTTTAAAGTGTATTTCATCATTCTAAGTCTATGAAGAAAATATCCTCCAGGAACTGCATTCAAGAGGGTAATTTAAGATTACATTTCTAGAACATATAATGTACAACACCATCACAGAAACAAAAACAAAACACTGAACCAGGAAAAAAAAATTTTAAATTTAGAACCAATAATTAAAATCTGTAATTGTCGAATAATAAATGAGTTGTAAATTTTTCTTATTAGAAAAATATCACCTAAAGTGGAGGACCAGCATTTACTTGGGAATTGCAAAATACTACACTTCCCTGATAGCAGGTCACTGTTCTGAAGACCACCACAGGCCTCAGGGCATTGGAACATTAATCAACAAAATTCATCCTTACGACTGCACCATTAGTGTCATCGCTATAGGTAGCTGACAACAAATTTTCTAAATGAATCAGATAAATGCTCCTTTATTTTAGCATACAGAAGAGCTTACTATGTCCCTGCTGCCCACAGCAATCTAGCAATTAAATACTTAAGTCATTTCATATACAAGGTTTATGAATTACTCAGAACTAGTGACTTCTAGTAGTGTTTTCTAGTTATTAGAGACTCTTCAAACACATTCAGAGTTTTCGAAGAAGCAAAAACAAGAACAAACATAAATCTACGTAAGTATTTTTGCCATGAATCTTTCTTTACCAATTTTGGCAGGGGGTTGCGGGGACACTACTGGGTCATAAATTAATTGAAAAAAGCAATATAAAAATAACAGAAATTATAAAGTACCACTTTCAGATGATTCAAGTATCAACTTGGTATGCGTGTAAGTTCACCAATTTATTTCTTCACCTATGATTTCATATTCAAAGTGCCACAGCTGACTTAAGTATTGATAGTCAGAAACCTATAAAGTCAAGCTCTTAAAGGAAATATTATTTAGATGGTGAATTTGTCCTTAGAACTTTAATGCCTTTACTATTTCAATATAACCAAACAAAACTTTTTGAAGTATTATTCTTACAGTTTTTGGTTAACTTTTTATATATATATATATTTTGAGGCTGGTAGCAAAAATTAAAACAGGTGTTCACATCTCAAGAGGAGAGCACAGATGAAGGGTACAGAGGCTCTATACTATGGACCCGTCTTTGCTCTGTGCTGGAATCATCACGGGCACCGCTCCCATCCTACTGAGATTAGGGGCAGCTACCTTAGCAGTTGGGAGAGTCGGACTCTGAGGATCGCGCTCAAAGTCTTCGCTTGGTACTTGGTTATACTGAGTCTTGGAATACCCTTCCATGTTGGAAGGGGACATGGATCCCAGGGATGAGTGATTGCTGCCGAGGTAGCTTCTGGCAGTGGACGTACGGCTCTTTGGAGGAGGCACGTCTTCCCTAGAAATAAAGATCCCAATACACGTTCAAAGAACAAATTTCTAAAAACCTACAATATGTAACCTATGAATCATGGGTAGGGAAGAGCCTCTATTTAAGCATTAAGTACATAAAATTGTGTGTGACACACAAAAAACAAGCACAATAAGGCATAATGTCATGAACTGTGTATCTGTCCCAAATTTATCATTTACAGTTTCTATCTTCACACACAATGAAATGTGTTTTTTACAAAAATGTGCGATTCTATAATGCTGTATTACAAAGAACAAACTTCAAATATTTTCATATTCTAGTATCACTAATCAAGATAACCTGGTTATAGTCACATAACACTCTACAGTCAATAAAGCACTAACACCTACAGATATTTCTACCAAAAACAGAACAAGACAAAATATCCTTTTTATTATGAAAGTTACTCATCTTAAGACTTTAGCTGAAAACTTAGCAGATTGAAGTTTGCAAAAACTGAGAATTAGGCATAAGAATTTTCACACTAAGCACTGACATAGAATATATATCTGAGTTACTTCTGTGCATTTAAAAAATAAAAGTGCCCAGACCCACCAAATGTCAATTTTCTGGGTGTTACTTTGGTCATATGTTACTATTTTTACAAGTTCTATAATCCAATGTGCACTTCTAGTTAAGATCTACTGGTTTAGAATATTTAAAAAATAAAATAAAATCACATTACCCATAGTTCTATTAACTACCTATGTCACGTGATACAATCAGATCTTTAAAAAAAAAAACCCAAAACCTTAACATCTCCATTTTTTGAAAACTTTATGCCTGTACTTCTTTTTTCTTTCACATTTTTATTGGAGTATAATTGCTTTACAACGTTATGTTAGTTTCTACTGTACAACAAAGGGAATCAGCTATATGCATACATATATCCCCATATCCCCCACCTCTTGAGCATCCCTCCCACCCTCCCTATCCCACCCCTCTAGGTGGACACAAAGCATTCAGCTGATCTCCCTGTGCTATGCAGCTGCTTCCTACTAGCTACCTTATATTTGGTAGTGTATATATGTCCATGTTACTCTTTCACTTCCTCTCAGCTTACCCTTCCCCCTCCCTCTATCCTCAAGTCCATTCTCTACGTCTGCGTCTTTATTCCTGCCCTGCCACTAGGTTCATCAGAACTGTTTCTTTGTTTGTTTGTTTTTGGTTCCACATATATGTATTAGCATACGGTATTTGTTTTTCTCTTTCTGACTTACTTCACTCTGTATGACAGACTCTAGGTCCATCCACCTCACTACAAATAATTTCGTTTCTTTTTATGGCTGAGTAATATTCCATTGTATATATGTGCCACATCTCCTTTATCCATTCATCTGTTGATGGACACTTAGACTGCTTCCATGTCCTGGCTATTGTAAATAGAACTGCAATGAACATTGTGGTGCATGACTCTTTTTGAATTATGGTTTTCTCAGGGTATATGCCCACTAGTGGGATTGCTGGGCTGTATGGTAGTTCTATTTTTATTTTTTTAAGGAACCTCCATACTGTTCTCCATAGTGGCTGTATCAATTTACATTTCACCCAACAGTGCAAGAGGGTTCCCTTTTCTCCACACCCTCTCCAGCATTTATTGTTTATAGATTTTTTTGATGATGGCCATTCTGACCGGTGTGAGGTGATACCTCATTGTGGTTTTGATTTGCATTTCTCTAATGATTAGTGATGTTGAGCATCTTTTCATGTGTTTGTTGGCAATCTGTATGCCTTCTTTGGAGAAATGTCTATTTAGGTCTTCCGCCTATTTCTGGATTGGGTTGTTTGTTTTTTTGATATTGAGCTGCATGAGCTGTTTGTATATTTTGGAGATTAATCCTTTGTCAGTTGCTTCATTTGCAAATATTTTCCCCCATACTGAGGGCTGTCTTTTCATCTTGTTTATGGTTTCCTTTGCTGTTTCATGCCTGTACTTTATTGGGAGAAGGTAGACAGTCTTGAGAAAAGCATTTTGCAATGGTTCTTAAAGTAGAGCCCAAAATGGGGGAGGAGGGCACAATGTAGGTTGGTTGGCTCCACACACTTGAAATAAGTAAAAGCTGTCAAATGTGTTGAGGGGAAGAGCTATAGCTCTTTCATCCAATTCTCATAGGGGCAAATGCTTCAGATGGTTAAGAGAATTAATGCTTTAGTGACATAATAAATTGCGTATACATCAGTCAACTCCTGTGTCACTTAATTACCTGATATCATGATGAACTTCCTTTTCGTATTTTTCTTCTCTGCGCTTTTTACGACAGCAGAAGACGATAAGACCAATGAGCACTAGCGCCAGCAAAATTCCCACAATGGCTCCTGCAATTGTCCCAGCTCTATTTGAAGCTAGAATAAAATGTTAATAATTAATATTAAAAAAAGCAAAACAAACAAACAAAAAAACTTCCATCTAGTCATATTGAAGGTAAGGATACACAATGACATTGATTTCATCGCATATACTAACGTTAAGAGACAAATTAGTTAGCTTTTTCTGGTCTAGGGGAAAATCCA
Organism: Balaenoptera physalus; assembly: GCF_965194825.1. NCBI lineage: Eukaryota > Metazoa > Chordata > Mammalia > Artiodactyla > Balaenopteridae > Balaenoptera > Balaenoptera physalus. The sequence goes on along the minus strand of NC_138891.1, from coordinate 120,024,127 downwards.
CTAAAAGAACTTTCTTCTGAACTGTGTAAGCTATTTCAAGGATAAAAACAATAAAACCACTCTAAAAGATTTTAATATTCACAGCTATCTTGGTTGGCATATAAGAATGTTCTAAAAAGCTTGTCCTCACTTACACTGGCTAAATATGGTACAAGAGTCAATTTGACAACTCTTGCCTCTTTAATGTCACTACAATGATGAAGAAGGTTTTTATTAATAAAATGTAGTACTTTTTTTCTTTCCATGACTTAGAAAAACTAGCAACCAAGCCACAGAGGGCTTTGCTCAAACTTAGCACCCCCTTGCCCTTAATACCCACACTCACTGATGGAACCAAAGGAGGCTGTATAAAGATAACACTATCACAGCAGAAAGAAGATAACTTACGAGGAACAACATCCAGGCGCAGCAGGCATTGATCAGAGCCCACTCTGTTTTTGACTGTACAGCTGTATGTCCCAGAGTATTCGGTAGTGGCATTTTTTACAGATATAACAGGTGAAGTCATTTCTATGAAAAGAAAGGGGGTAAGGGAGCAAAACCTATTTTTGCTGAGTTTTTAGTAAAGGCAAACTCTACTTGGTTGGCAATCCAGGTAAAAGTGAGACAAACTGAAGCTACATACAGAACAAACTTGGCAAGACACGCGCATGTCTCCGGGATGCGAACGACTGTGCCTCTAGTTCATTTATGTCAAAGCCAAGGTAATCATGACCCCCTTCAGCCAGGCACAGAGCGTCTCTGCTGAAGCAGAGCCACATTGATTATAAAAAAACATTCTGTGACACAAAGGTTCTTAGGTGCAGCAGTAAGATTTACAAAATGTATTTCATCCCCCCAGACAGAAGAAACATAAAAGAAAGTTAGAGGCGGTCGTATTGTTCAGCCTCTTAGTTTGAAAAACAGAGGTGGAGAGAGATCCTGCTTAAGATCGGGGCAGGGTGGGAGGGAGGAGGGTGGAGCACGGTAACCAGTTTGAATAACAGGTTAATTATAACATACAGATGAGTAATCAGAGTTAACCAATTTGAATCTTTTTGGTTAGTCACAGCTGTTGTTTTGCTGTTTTCACAGACATGCCATGGTTAAATAACCATATCTTCAACATGCATCCAGGCAAAACACTCAAGATCCAGCTCTTGTTGTAACTTAACCACTAATTTATGATAATGAACAGTTTCCATCAATACTACCATCAATTAAAAAATATACAACAAAGAAACCAATTATAATATCCTAAATGGTGATCATTATAAAAATATCTCTTCACTTATACTATATGACACCAAGTTGTCATTATAAAACACTGACTAATTCCCATAGAATCCTGATTGCTCTGTCTAGAAAAGGGAAGGTATCTGGGGATTAAAAAATATACACTTACATGCACAAACCCTACTAGACTTAAGTCCAAATCAATGGCACACGATTCAAAGTGCATAATCAGCAGTACCTGGTAACCATGAGGTGGGCAGTTTCTGTGAGTTGGACAATTTTTGCCATTCATATCGTAATGGGAGTGAACCTTCTCTTGGTTCACATTTTAGTTTAAAGTCACTTCCAATTTCTTCTGATCCATCAATGTAACATCTTGTACCTGAAGGCTTAACTGAGAAAAGAAAATAAGTTATAACTTTATACAACAGAACGGAATGTGTGTTTCTAATGATTACTTAAACACACAGCATGTCGCACAACCACTAACTCAATAGCAGGGGGTCCTGGGTTCAGAGCGGACAAGACTGAAAGACTACAATAGGTTGCCAACGCCAGTTTACTCAGCTTGATCCAGCACAAAACAGGCAAGAACGAGCTCAGGCAAGCAGCCGCTGCACAAGGCCAGGCAGCATCTCAAGTGTGGCTCTGTGCCCCTCCATCCCATGGGGCACATGAGAAAAAAGCAAGGGTGATGCGGGCTGGGCTACGACAGACTCAAGGAAGCTTCTTCCCCCCACCCGCCATTCCTAACCTGTTCTTCTACTTGGAGCTTGACATGTAGCCCTCTTGGAGTATGTGCATTGTCACATCCCTCTCTGTGTGCTGTTAACCCAACAATCAGGGGGCTGACGATAAATTATGCTGATAAGAGGGACAATTCACTTAGTACAGCAAGGACCAATTATTTCCCACATTTACAGCAATCCAAAACCACCCAGAGAGCAGTGTTATAAAAAGGCAGATCTGAGGTTATATTCCAGGTCTCTCCGGGTAACCACTTAGAGCAGCTGCTAACTCCATTATGTGCAACCCACCTCAACACTAGGTTAACACCCTGGAAGTTCATACTCCCTTGTTGAACTGCACTAAGGCATAATACACATACAATAAAATTAACACATTTTAATCATGTGAGCCGATCACTTTCAACACAAAGCACCACTCCAATCCTCTCCCAAGCAATTTCCCGCAAGCTGACTGCAGTTGATCTCACTGCACAATCCTGGTCCCAGACAGCAGCTGATCAGATTTCTATTGCTATAGATTAGTTCTGCTTCTTCGTACTGCTTCTACAGTACACACTTTTGCTTCTTTTATTCATCGTAAGGCTTTTAAGACTGATCCAATTGATCTATGTTGTTGTATATATATCAGTAGTCCGTTCTTTCTTACTACCGAGTTGTATCCCATTGCTTGTTCATTCAGGTATTGATGCACACTGTTTCCTGTCTTGGGTCTACTGTTAAAGCCTAATGAGCCAAACTGACCAGGAGCAGGTGTGAAGTCTGTGGAAACCAGATTGACCGGCGAGGAGGCGCTATGAGGAGTTGTGACAGAGGAGAGAGGGATTCTGAAGGCTCTGAGAAGAGTCTTCTAGAGGCAGAGATCAGTTCTGAATCTGATGCCATTTCTGAGGCATGATTAGGAGAAGCGGGGATTAAACTGGAGACGAGGGCCATTTAGCAACCTGAGTACCCCCAGTAAAGGCTGAGTAGTGCAAAGTGGGTCTGGGGGCAACAATGAGGAGACAGCAGTAGGCTATAGTTTACCAGCGTTCCACGACCTTGGGAGAGCAACATTCCCCATAAACCCTGTACCTGGCTCTATTTGCATCTCTCCTCCCAGTCTGATAAATGGCAGGACTGCTTTTCTTCTGTTTTTCTGATTTTCATTCTTTCAAGTCCTGGGTGGGCTTTTATTCTTTCACTACTAAGAATAAATGTGAATGGGTTTTACAGTTTGGCACTACGTGAACAGTTTGAACAAAACTGCTTGTAAATACTGGTATGTTTTCCTTTTTCATATCAGGTAAGTAAATGTTTAACTCTATAAGAAAGTGTCAAACTGTTTTCCAAATCTGGCTGACAGGGTCTGTCATACGCAGTGGGGCATCTTTACCTAAGGTTGTCAATCATGATCTCACTTCACACATTTCCTGGTAATTCTTAAATTTAATTGGATTTCTCCCCTTGGTTACTACTTACACTTTTTAGTAAGGATCAACAGATGCATTTAACTGCGCTGTTGACTTTCCTAAGCAAATCTCTTTCTTTTTCAGATTGACCAGTTGCCCTGGACATTACATCAACTGGACTTTTGAATCAGTTTTGCGCATTATTTCATCCTCTGAGTCTTCAACAAAATGAGCCTTGTTCTCCATTTCTTCAAACTACCAATAAATCCTTTATTACACAAACTAGCAGTAAGTGAGATACTGAAGCAATGCTTTGGACATCAAACTTCTATTGGTAGTACAGCGTTCTAACCCTAACACCTCTTCTTTTCTACTGAAAAATGTCCCCTCCCCAAACATATCCAGTAACAGGCAGTTGTTTAAAGTGGCTGCTCAGGAAATCAGGGTCCCACTGAGTTTGAGATTTCAACATACTCTATGCACAGCAGAACGAGATTTGTACCAGCACTGGTTCCGAGCGGTGCTTAGGAGCGGCTGCCTGCTTTCCGTTGGGTGGAGAAAGCGCAAGTCTTTTACATGCCAGCCCCACCATTATAAAGCCGGGAAGATGAACTCCTAATCCACGGCACTTAGCTGAATTGAAAGAAAGAGGAAACCACAAAAGGAACAAAAATAAAGTCTTACCCACTAATGTTTCTTTGGTCTGGGGCTCCAGGATATCTAGCTATTGTCCTCAGAACATCTGCCACCATGATCACTAGCAGAGCGAATAAAAAGTCCTTCTCAGTTAACGGTACGTGGCCGTCAACTGGTATTCGGTCAGTGTCCCACCGATTTAGCAATGCTGTGCTCCGTCTGTGTATTACATCATCATCCCTCCATGCTAGCGGCTGACTGCCTCAGTCTATAGGAAACACTCTAAATCTCTATTTGGGACAGAATATGCTTGGATCATCATGTCATCCATCCAGGAATATTTTTGCTTAGTTCAAAATACCTTGACTCCTGGCAAAATCCATGCATAGATGCTAAAAATCAATGGGCAAAAGTTTGAGGAGAAACAAGATATTTGCATAGTCTTAAAGTGGCTCCCCCACTGGGATTTTTTTTTTAACATCTTTATTGGAGTATAATTGCTTTACAATGGTGTGTTAGTTTCTGTGGTATAACAAAGTGAATCAGCTGTATGTATACGTATATCCTCATATCCCCTCCCTCTTGCGTCTCCCTCCCACCCTCCCTATCCCAAACCTCTAGGTGGTCACAAAGCACTGAGCTGATCTCCCTGTGCTGTGCGGCTGCTTCCCACTAGCTATTTTACATCTGGTAGTGTATATATGCCCATGTTACTCTCTCACTTCATCCCAGCTTACCCTTCCCCCTCCCCATGTCCTCAAGTCCATTCTCTATGTCTGTGTCTTTATTCCTGTCCTGTCCCTAGGTTCGTCCTTAGGTTCATCAGAACCATTTCTTTTTTTTTAGATTCCATATATATGTGTTAGCATACGGTATTTGTTTTTCTCTTTCTGACTTACTTCACTCTGTATGACAGACTCTAGGTCCATCAACCTCATACAAATAACTCAATTTCGTTTCTTTTTATGGCTGAGTAATATTCCACTGTATATATGTGCCACATCTTCTTTATCCATTCATCTGCTGATGGACACTTAGGTTGCTTCCATGTCCTGGCTATTGTAAATAGAGCTGCAATGAACCTTGTGGTACATGACTCTTTTTGAATTATGGTTTTCTCAGGGTATATGCCCAGTAGTGGGATTGCTGGGTCATATGGTGGTTCTATTTTTAGTTTTTTAAGGAACCTCCATACTGTTCTCCATAGTGGTTATATCAATTTACATTCCCACCAACATGGGATTATTTTTTAATCCCAGAGGGAAAAGTAGTAATTTTATAGCGGAGAAACCTATCAGGTAAAACTGAAACCAAGTGATCATGGTTAACAATAAGACAGGACATCATGTGCCCCCTGACATTAACTGGAGACTACAGATGTCAACGCAGCAGGGATCTTAGATTTGACCCCAGCACAAAAAGGCATTAACAGGAAGCTGTGAAATTCAAATTAGGCCTGTAGTTTAGTTAATATTATTGTCCCAACATTAATCTCTTGCTTTTGGTAGTTGTACTATGATTTTATAAAATGTTAACATTAGGAAAAATTAGGTTATGGGTATACTCTCAGGAACTTTCTGGTATTTTTGCAACTTTTCTGTAAAACTAAAATTATTTCAGAATAAAAAGTTGAAAAAAAATCCCAGTGTCGACTGAGTCCCCACACATCCTGTTGTCACGTGTTCTTGTGACGTGGGTGCCGTCTGAGCGTACCATATATACACATGAAGGAAAGTTAACTGTGCGTGCTCTCCTCTGCAGAACAACCCAGTCTATTTATACCAAAAGGTCTCAATAATAGGCTTTTTCAGAGTTCTCAGGGAAGGTGATGGTAATGTGCGGCCACCATATTAACCCTCTGTCAATTCCCTTTGTTATCATCACCCCTGTGCAGTTTCTTTCCTGAGTTGCATCCACATATATGTCTGGTGTATCTGAAAGAGCAGGGTGGGCCCCAGCCATGGAGCGAGGGATAGCAACATACCACCCCTCACACCGAGGCAGCTAACGGTCCACACAGCGCCCGTGGCTCACCGAACGAGCTTTCATTACTCTGTGAACACCATGGTGGCATCTTCAGGTTTCCCACAAACGAATCAAAGTATCAGGCAGAGCCTCTGACGGTGAACCAAGCAAGAGGTCCACTGGACTGCCATTCAGTCTGGTCCCTAGAGGGCACTTTATTTAATCTTTCCTCCAGACTGTCTAAGCAGAATTTTCAGAAAAAAGCGAGCAAATTAGGCTTCTGTCCAGCTCTCACTTTCAAGAGAAACTTCTAATGTTTTCTCCCACAGTGCTCATGACTCACCTGGAAACACGGAAGAGATAAAGAAATTCTCCTCTGGCTCTGAGACAGCCTCCAGGTCAGAGGATTAGTCATCTCCACTTCCCTTCAGCAGCCACTGCCCCCACTCTCCCCTACCCCTCATTTTAATCCCTCTCTCCCTCCCTGATGTGACTTCAGGGTTTGCTTGGCCACGGTGATGCCCCACGGAGCTAACAAAAGGAGTTACTGTGTCAATGCTTCCCACAGATATAGGCTGAGGAATAAGATGTCAGGGGTGTGAGGTTTAATGTAAAAGGCCATCCCTCCTGCCCGACAGTCACGGCTGCTGCCTCAGTGTGCCCAGCCAGAGCCTGTTCCTAAGGGATCTCTCTCTCTCTCCCTCTCACACACACTCACACACACACACACTCACACACACAGTACCTGTGCACACCTCTTCTGGGAACATGTGCCAATCGCATTCCTCCCAGTGTACCTGTCCCCATCAGACAGGGATTTCACAATAAATAATTCTGATAAATATGTATAGTCTGCTTGGTACAGCATGAACTAGTAAAATTTTCATATATATCCTAACTCAGTGCTTCCTGGAGAGCAGTGCTTAAAGAAGATATACTCAGGGTTATAATTCCAGGTATGCCTGGGCTAAGAGTTCAGACAAATTATTAAACTTTACCTGCTTTCATATTTATAAAAAAAGAAAGGCAACTCCATGTTCGCTGAATGTAGACACAAAAGGCTAGAATTTCCAATGTTACCATAGTCCTTTTTCTGGTTCCTTGTTCAGGTTCACTCGCTTTCATACCACAGACATATTCTGAATGAGTTCCATTTAGCATGGAGTGCCCTTTACCAGGACCCCCTTGTGTGCTCCCCTCAGTGATGTTGCCAGAAGACTGCCTTACCAACCAAGACAACCCCTGGAGTTGCCATTGGGGTGCAAAGAAATCCGCATTCTTATCCCTAATCTCTACCTGCTCTGATATTCATTCTTTAGAAAAGAATGCTACTCAGGATGAGTCTGGAACCCAACGCGCTTAACCTCTCTGCTCAGTTTCTACAACAAAAGGAACAAAAGGTAGAAGTTGATGTGGGGGGGAGTTGCCCAGATTAGTTATTTCCAGGGGTATGGCAGGTGATTCCAGCAACCAGCATTTCCCACATAAAGTGGGTGCCCAAGTGTCCCCCAAACCTGACACCTTAGGTCGCAGGGGAATTTACTGTCACTGAATAGTGCTAGACAGTTGAGATTTTCTACATGGCAGCCATTGTAATTTTGGGTCAAGCCCACCACGATAAGATTTTAGAAGTATATTTATGAACAGTACCTTTCAGAGTTTCTCAATTTGCAGTGGTAAAGAGTGCTTGTGCATGACCACAGAATCTAGGGGAGGATAACAAACTCTGCGGCTTTGACTGTTTATAAAGCAGTTTATACACATCTCCTTCTTAACTACCCTGGAGAGCTGCATCTTAGTGGCCACCCGTCTAATCTCCTCACTTTAAGGATGAAAAACAGTGATGCTCACGGAGGTTAAAGGACTATCTAAGGTCTAAAGGCCTTACGCCAATGCAATATTCCAGCTACCATGTTCCGTCTCCTCCGTTCTAAATGCTCCAATTATTCATCATAGAAACCTCATTTATTCTTTGGGAAATGCAGTTCGAAAAAGCTTAAGGCACACGTCACAATTTTGAGCTGAATAAGACTGCAAAGAGATTTAACGATAATTATTTTTATGTTTTGAAAATGTAGGCTGAGGCCCAGGAAATGAAGAGGTTCTATTTAATTCTCAGGGCAAACCTGAGAACAATGGGAAAAGCCTGGATCCCCTAACTCCTGCTTTTGGGTTCTTCTCCCATATCACAGAACTCCTTCGTTTACTTTCAAATGCTTTCATGAACTTCACAAAGAAGTTGGTCGCTTATTTTTCCTATCCAAAAAAAAAAAAAAAAGGTAGCTTTATGTTTTATGCTATTAGAGGACATTAGAATTATGTCAAGTATTTAAAATTATTACTCTAAAAACCTAAGCTTTGTCTCACATAAATGCTGCCACTATAGTACTGTGACCACTCACCCTGTTAATAAGCAACATTGTTACAAATAACTTACCAAGAACTGTCAGCTGAATCTTCTTATTCCCAACACCGGGAGCTTTTTTCACTTTGCACTGGTATGTGCCAATATCTGACAACTGTAAATTTGTTACATTTATTGATGCATCACCAGATTTGAGATCAGTACTTGTAAAATGTACTCGTCCCTTGAGATCTTGATAGTAGTCATCATAAATTTTGTCTCCAGAATATAAAATAATCTAAAAGAAAGCCAAGATAAGACAAGGAAAAAACAAACAAGCAAGCAAACTCTCTGTCTCATTAAAGGAGCTCTGGATACACCATGGTACTGTAGGATGCAAAAAAAAAGAATAAGAACACAGTATCATGAGGAATCTACAGTTATTCAAATCACAGGTTAAGAAAAAGGAAAGAAACCACAATATGATCCTTAAGTATGGTCACACACTGTCATTGTAAATGGGGAAACCAAGACCGCCACATGATTAAGTAATGTAGCCCTCTATCAGAGAGCCATTCGGTGAGTGACCGCAAGAGCATGGATTGGCGAATTCTGATACACTCTATTTTCAGCTGCCTCAGAGGATGCAGTATGCCAATCAACTGTATAAAATCAGATACAAACCACCATTACTCCCCAAAAAGGGCTTATGATAATTTACCCGTGGAACTTAAAAACAAAAAAAGACAACATTTTTTGTCTTAATATACTAAGTTGGAGGCACCCGAAGGTTCCAGACTCTAAGAGATAAAATAATAAAATAAACCTGTTAAGGGCTTCCCTGGTGGTGCAGTGGTTGAGAATCTGCCTGCTAATGCAGGGGATGCGGGTTCGAGCCCTGGTCTGGGAAGATCCCACATGCCACGGAGCAACTAGGCCCATGAGCCACAACTACTGAGCCTGCGCGTCTGGAGCCTGTGCTCCGCAACAAGAGAGGCCACGATAGTGAGAGGCCCGCGCACCGCGATGAAGAGTGGCCCCCACTTGCCGCAACTAGAGAAAGCCCTCGCACAGAAACGAAGACTCAACATAGCAATCAATCAATAAATCTTTAAAAAAAATAAATAAATAAACCTGTTAAGATGTGTGTGCCCAGCCAGGTTAACAGGACCTTCCAATTAATCTGTGACTAAGAGCAAAGACCTTTCCTAATTCCACTAAGTTTTCTGAACCACTGTGAGGGGCTTTGATGGAAATAACTAAAGGCTAGATTTAGAGGGAAAATAAATTCTGCTAAACTTGACTTGGAAGAGAACTTATAACAGTCATCTCTAACTATCACTAAAATTAATTGAACACACTTTATAATTTTTCATTCGCTAGTAAAATCCTTCATTCTGGCCATCTGAGACCCAAGGGCCAAAGAGCAGTGGTACCGAAGTCAAATAATAATCAGAAAAGACAACTACAGTCTACATCCTGCAAATAATTTTTTATCTGACATGTTTATTATGAACAATAAGGTCAGAATCAGTGCCATCTGTAGGAATTTCTCCAGGGCACAGACTTGGGTTCTTCTATTATCACCTCCCCTACCATGCGGACCCCACCCCCAATTCACTAAAGATCTTTTGCTTGTATAAAGTGTCTGCATTGCAGACACACTCAATACCGGTTCACTAATAAAAGAAGCAGTTGAAGGGTCCACAGCTGACTTACTCTGTGAAACAAGCCATCACTTTGCTCCATCTTCTCCCCACACCCGCTTGACAACAACAACATGGAGAATTCCTCAAATGAGACAGTGTCTCTTTGTCTATATTACACTGTGGACTCTCCTGAGCCACAAAGGTCAGTCCCTCATTTTGCTACACACACACTTCAGCAGTCTTTCAAGGAGGGCCTGACAAATAAAATGTGTCTCCACTGTCAGTCATTTTTGTAAACTCACTTTATGTTTTCCCATGAAAACAGTCTTATAAACAGTAGTTAAGAAATGGGGAAGTAACATTTACCAGGCAATTTTGATTCCTCTTTACAACCCAGCAGCGATGGAGGCTCTATCCACATTTAACCTTTAACCTGAGGAAAGCAGCGGCTGTCACAGACCTGCTCTCCCAAAGCCACACAGCTGAGATGCAAACCAGGTCCATCTGGCCTGGCACTGTATACTGACTGACTTTATAAACATTTCTTTATGACTTACAGGCTTACGAAATGCTAATGCATACAGTATTTCAGAGAATTCGTACCACAATCCTGAGGCAGATGTACTTGTTCCTATTTTACACATGAGGAACAGAGGAGGTAGTACACATTAGTGCAGAGGATAATCAAGTGCGGGCTGGGGGGTGGCGGGTGGGGCAAGGTCAGAGAGACCGGGGTTCAGACCCCCAGCTGTGTCTATTGCCAGCTGCGTGACCCTGGGCATGTTCCTTCAAATCCCTGGGCCTCATTTCCCTCCTCCTCACGTGTATAATCATCCTCATTCCGGGATGCTGTTTTAAGGCTTAAATAAGTATATATAATTAAAGTATATAAAACACTGCCCAGCACACAGTAAGTGCACAGTTCATGGTAACTGTTTGCTGACTAAAGAGACCACACAGGGAATGAGGATGGAAATTTCTCCAGCCCAGTCCCCCACCGCACTGCCTGCTAGCTTAAGAATATTAAAATAAGGATTTAGCGAGCATTATAATGTAGCTGAAATTCTAGGTAAGCATCCTCTTCTGCATCAATCTCTCCCTAGCCCTTCTTTCTTTTGGTCTTTCCTTTACTGTGTTTTAGGTTAGAGACTAGGCTTCTAACCCAGAAATGGACACTTCAACCCAGTCCCTAGTTTCACACTTGTCTCACAAGTCCTGTAGGCAGCAAGGCTGGGCCTCCCACTCAGCACAGAAGTCCTTGGGTTCTCCTTACATGAATAGAAACGCAAGGCTACAGGGCACGCTGGACTTCTTGGTCTCGAGACGTATCTGGTCACAGGGCTTCACCCATGAGTCTTAAGCCAGAAGCATTTATGACCTGTGTTCTCCATTCAGGCATCTTAACCATGGAACCAGAGTCCTGGACTCTAAAGGGGGATGGGCACTGCACTGGCAAGGGAGTCCGGGGTGTGTAGGACCTCAGGTAGAAGCCTGCGCTCAGGGTGCTGGCACTGCCATGGAAAGAGAGAGGGGATGAAGAGCAAGATGGGAGGGGACACGGTATCTGGGCTGAGTACACAGGATGAGTCAGGCTCAATTTATTTTGCTTAGGGGGAGAGAAGGAAGTTCTAGTACCAGAATCAGGGCAGAGACAGATCGTTGGAGGGGGTGGCCCTAGACATCTACAACTTGGGAAAGCACCTTAATTTTTTTCTTCACAAATACATCATGGACAGACTGCTTGTATTTGCCAAAAATAGTTAATTACCTAACTGCACTGATTCAGCCATTAAACGGCTGGATAACCCCTTCTTTAATATGGACCATAAGTAAAAATTTCTCTTCCAAATATATTATATATATTATAATATTCCTTCAAATATTTGAACTTCTTTTTCTCTCCCTGGTTTAATATAATTTATTAACACTGATTTTTTTAAATTAAATATATCAGGCGAAGCTAATATGAAGCACTCTAAATTAGTGGAATACTCTGATACCATTAAAAGGCAAAGCGTGATATGTGTATTTGGAGATGAGGTTGAAATCGTGCCCCAAAGGGTTAACAGAAACTGGTGACTAACAGGAATTCTTGAGCTTGTCTTAGAGAACAGCACATAAGAGCACAGTTTGTTCAAAACCCCTCCACTTGTACCCTACCTCCACTGACCCAGCTCGCCTTAATTATTTTTTAACTCCTTAACCACCTTTATAGATAATGCTGATGTATGGGTCACATAGTGACTGGGGGGCTTAAGTTGTTTTCCAGGAACTGGGAGTTGGCTTCTGTCCAGTTCAAGCCGGCTAAGGTTGGTTGGGACCACCGACCCTAAAACTGAGTTTGGGCAGGTGTCCATTGAATGACCTTTTGACGTCAGAGGGCTGAAAACTCCACCCTCAATCATGCTAAGTGCCTCCATTTCTGAACATGAATCTCAAGAAAAAGCAGGTAACTAAGATATACCTGCACAGAACACTGATGACCTCACCTTTCCCTACCTCCAAACACCTTTCCCCATGCCTAAGACCACCCTGCTTCTTTATCTCATATATATGTCAAGCCCCTTGCCTTCAGGGAGGCAGGTCTGAGATTTGTTCTGTCTCCTCACTTGGCTGCCTTGTGAATAACTCTTTCTCAGCTGCAAACCTTGGCATCTCAGCTCTTGTCTTTCAGCATTTGTCTTGCTGCAAGTCAGGCAAAGGAACCTGGTTAAGTAACAAGGTTATTGGGCAATTCTTCTCCTTTGTGTTACTTTTGGCTTTTCAAGTTTTCTACATTAGGTTCTTATTAATTTGTAGTTAGAAAAAATTCTATAATAATACAGTCATCCCGGGGCTTCCCTGGTGGCGCAGTGGTTAAGAATCTGCCTGCCAAGGTAGGGGACACGGGTTCGAGCCCTGGTCCGGGAAGATCCCACATGCCGCGGAGCAACTAAGCCTGTGCTCCACAACTACTGAACCTGCGCTCTAGAGCCCGCGAGCCACAACTACTGAAGCCCGCGTGCCTAGAGCCCGTGCTCCACAACAAGAGAAGCCACTGCAATGAGAAGCCCGCGCGCCACAACGAAGAGTAACCCCTGCTTGCTGCAACTAGAGAAAGCCCGCGCGCAGCAACTAAGACCCAATGCAGCCAAAAATAAATAAATAAAACTGAAAACATTAAAAAAAAAAAAAAAACTAGATCTTAATTATTAAAAAAAATTAAAATAAAAAAAACAATAATACAGCCATCCCTCCGTACCCATGGTGGGGGTGGGGATGGGGGTGGTCCAGGACCTCCACCCTTTCCCCCTCCCCTCCTCAGATGCCAAAATCCACAGATGCTCAGGCCCCTCATACAAGATAGCATACTTATGAGATGATTTAAAGTATATGCACCCTCCCATATACTTTAACTCATCTCTAGATTCCCTACAATACCTAATACAATGTAAATGCTATGTAAATTGTTGCTGGCATGTGGGAAATTCAAGTTTTGCTTTCTGGAACTTTCTGGAATTTTTTTTCTCGAATATTTTCAATCCATGAATGGTTGAATCCACAGATGCGGAACCCACAGATACGAAGGGCCGACTGCTGTTTTGTTTTTTAAGGAATTCAATGTATAGGATATTTAACTTGCAAAAATACGGAAAGCAGACTGTAATAATACGTACCTTCATTACACTGTTAGACTTGATCCTTACACTGGTAATGGAATCCTTGTGTGAAATGTAAAAATTCAATTCTACCTAACCTTTCTCAAAGCCTAGTTTACCAGGCATCCCCTAACACATTATGCACATTCCTGCTGCACCGTCATACCTGCTCCACATACGCCTACCCTGCTCCCTGGCTCACATATACTTCACTTAAGTCCAGATTTTCAGAACGTTCACAAGTTCCTCTTCTTCCTTGCAGCCTTCTCTAAGAAGTCTGGTGGCCTTTTCTTCCCCTTGAAATTGGAGGTCACTTATTATCCACTTCACTCCATTACATACGTGTCCTCAATTTCCACAGCATCTGCCTGCCTCACCTACACCATAAGCTATGCCTTTCTTCGCAGCTCCCCAGGTCCCCCCACACGTTATCAGCACAGTGACAGACACCGAAGACCAGCTCCCGGCATCTGCCGAGTAAGCAGCACATACCACTTGATCCACCTTCTGATTATCAGCTGGTGATAGCAGCCACTCGATGTCCAGAGGTCCCTGGTCTTCTGGACCGAGGGTAAATTTGCACGGCAAATAGGCAGTTTCCCCTTTAGCCTTTTCAATCATCTGTTCAGGAGTAGTGATACTCAAACTTCTGGCGAAATCTAGAATATGAAACATGTATATCGACTGAGCATCTGCTCTCAGGCTGGCAGCACACTCAGCACACCTCGGCGGTTCAGAGGGAGCACGGGATGTGGGTGAAACAGGATTTTATTTGGGACCAGAGTAATGAAATTCCCACTCGGCGGTCCCCAGTTTTTAAGTTTGTGCTTCTGTAGAAATAGAATGACAAATATTAATATCCATCTTATTCAATACAATTTCCTTTCAGAACACTGGGAAGTTCCCAACATTATATGGAATACCAGCATTCTCATATGGATTATAAGAACCTAGTAAAGGATTTCTATTATCCAAGCAGATGTTTAAAACTGAACCTGGCTAGAGTCTCTGAAAGGTCAATTACGTCACACTAATTCAAGGCACATTAATTCACGCTTCCATGGTGCCAGGGACACACTTGGAACTCCCATCACTGGGGCACATGCTGATGAATTTTGACACGTTTTCTGCCAAGGCTTCTGTAATTCCAAATTTTTATTAAATTTGATTCTGTAACTTTTATTGAATGCTTAAAAATATTTCTAAGCAATAAATTTTGATGACAATTCAAAAAGAGAAGAAACTGTCAGTTTATATATTTTTAAATGTACCAAATAATTGACCTCAATATTATTTTTAAGACATTTCTTACTGTTTGTCCCTTCTTATTTCCCTTCTGAAAAAGTCAGACATATTTATTATATCATTTTTTAAAGGACATCATAAAATTCCATAACCTATTCTCAAATTTGTATTCTATGAAAATTCCACTTAGATCACACTAATGCTGGATGGCAATATTTGAAAACTCTATAAAAGCAAAAATAGATGTCCTGAGCCCCAAACAAAAATTCCAACATAGTTTCTTCCAACTGAGTTTGTGAGAGAGATGGCTAAGACCCACTGCAACCCCATAAGAATTGAAAAAAAAGTCTCCTCCTTGTGGCTAATGACTTACTGTAACAAAATCAGTATCTTTTACATGCATAAAAGATGGAAATTAACTACGAGCAAAATGATGCTATTTCTTACCAATAAGGGAAAAAATACCAAGTTTAATTCACACATAAAAATAGATCTGTTCACTACTTATGTCTTACAATAAAGATTACAGTTTGAGCAACCAACAACTTAATATAAAATGCAAATTTAGTCTGTAAATGAACTATCACACAAAACTTTTTTTTTCTTTTTTTACTATTTACACTATAAAAGTTTGAACCACACTAGTCTGTCACTGTATGTTTTTCTTGTGATAACCCAACATTTTCTTATGGGTAAAGTCAAATGTGTAACGTATGCAGATCTGAAGTTTCAAATGAATACACTGGTTTCCATTCAGCAGCTCTACAACGTGGGCCTCTACATCACCCAACCCTGACTTCCAGGGCTGGATGATGACCTGGAAGAGGCCCCAAGCACAAAGATTATGATACATGGGGCTTTCCTCTCTCCCGCACTTCCCATCCCCCTGCTCACACCATAAAAATAAACACAGAGCAAAATTAAAAGTAAATCCAAGTCCTAATTCTCCATAATGATGGTTTTGTTGCTGGTTTTCCAATGACACATTCCAACAGAACAAACCAAAATGAAGAATTATATTATTATCCATCACATGAACCTTTCCATTAGCTCTTAGAAGAGGCTTAATACACGCGGACTATCAGTTGTAATGAAATGTTAGTAAGGTTGTAGCCAATAGATTGAGAATGAAAGAAAAGTCAGGTTACATTCAAGACCATTTATATTCAGGCACCATCCTTGGCTTTTATCACATTTAAGTGCACTCATCAAACAGCAAATTAAAATTGGACACAGACTTTCTGCAGGCCCTCCCCTAAATCAGAGGTGGCCTTGTTTTGGCCAATAGAAAGTAGCCTGAGTACTGCTAAGCCAGTCCCAAGGCTAGGCTTCAAGAGGCGTTGCTGCTGCACATAGAGAGAACTGAGGTGTCAGACACCAACAGCTATAAGCACCCAACCTGCAGCTGCCCTAAAACACCAGCCCAGTCCACACCAGCTGCCTGCAGCTCCAGGAGTGACCCTAGACAGGATCATGAGCTAATACACGATTGTTCTTTTAAAGCCTCTAAAGTTTGGGTTGGTCTGTTAAACGGCAAAGATTGATATGCCATCCAAAACCACTGATTCAGCCCAAATGGACCACTTACCATCCCCCCAGAAGTTCATACTACTCCAATCTCCATTTCATGTGCACATTTCTATTTTAGATGGTATGATTTGATAGGTATCTGTATAATCGCAACTATTTCTCCTGATTGATATTCAATCCTCTGAATAAATACTTTCTATCATTTCTAATAAACTCAGTTCCATTCCTACCTCATTCACTCAGGCACTGTGCTACCTCTCCAGCCTACAATGATTTTTCCTTCCGTCTTCCTAGTAACGCTCACAGTACTTTACTTTCTGCTATCCGTTATCACCCGTTTGGCACTCAGCGTATACTATCTTCTTTCTTTTTTTTTTTTTCCTTTTATAAACTCAGGCTCCATGGTTTTTGTCCCATCTTCTAGATATCGATGAGCTTATCTTCCCATACTACCTTGTAATTTTAAGTGAATTTTTAAAATGCATGCCCTGATTCACCATTAGCTCCATCAGGGTCAGCAGAAATTGTGGATACCTTTATCCTCTGTTGCGTTCCTTGCACATTAGTAGAAAATAACTGGTGACTGGATTATAAGTTTGATGAATTTTAGAAATGTTGAAAAATAGCATTAATCTGCCAGAAGGTCCTGCTACTTGAAGATCTCCTGTCTATAGCTCCTACAATTGTCTGCATTTGTCTGGGTATGAATACCATATGTATAATGTAAGATAAGAACAATCTAAGTACAGTCCAGGGTGAGAATTCCACTTCAAACAAATCAAGACACAGCCCAAAAATATGGAGGCAAAAATATATAAGTAAGAATGAAAATTTGTTATAAAAAAAACAATTAAAACTTCCTGGTTACTCTGTGCTTCTAGAGCTTTTATTTTATAAAAAATCAAATGAAAAGTTTAGAGGCATCAGTTAGATATCAAATGAGTAAAAGTTTAAATCCTCCTAATTCATGCTCTCAGTACTTATACTACAGTCATTAGAATGAAATGTAACTTCGTTTTCATGATAGTATCATCCATTCTTTCTTCATGGATACATTAAAAATTACTTTTCTTTTAAAGAGTATCTTAGAAAACAGTTACATGTGTATAAAAATGATCTGGATAGATATCAAACTGTTAGTTATTTTTCACAACTGAGATTTTAAGAAAGGTGAGCTTTATAATGAGATTTCCTTAATATGTATACTGCTAAAGGAAATTTTAAACAGACTTTTAAATGGCTTTCAGCATTTCTTTTTCCAAAAATGTTTAAAACATTCAACTGCTCTTCATTGTGTTGCACTAGAAATGAATTAAAATCTCAAGATGGTAGAAAACAGTTATTGGGTTTCCTAGCAACACGGAAGGGGCCTCTCTGCACGAAGGCATAGTTTTTCAAGCACTGATGTATGCATCAGTCACAAATTGTAGAAGACAAAAGGCAGACACTTGGTCTCAGGCAGTGTCTCTGGATATTCTTAACACTGCCCAATTCTATTTATGCAGCAAACTGAGTGATAGTTTAACTTGCAAACTACTTGTAAGTTCAAACATGGTCTCAAAACTAAGTCAAATAACAAATCTTCTTATAATTTTATTCAAACATATTCAGAATGTCATGAAATACGCAGCACATGATCAACCACAAGTACTTGGAGGGTCCTGTTAATAAGTGCTCAGCACTGGATTATGTAAATAAACAGACTGAATCATGTCCCTTTTTGGCAGTGACTGAAATAACATCTCCCGGTTTTCTGCTTGCTTTTTCTAATCTCCAAATTCCAAATCACTTGAGTCTGTGGAACCCCTCTTCTGCCCAGTCTGACTTCTATCTGAGCATCAAAATGACATGAATTCATCAGAGTATTTTTCAGCTTTGATGTTGTCATCTTCTGCCAAGGCCTTCGATCTGTTTCCACCGTCAGAAAGGAGCAAAACTGGAGAGCATGGCAGGCAGTACTCCTCTAGAAGGCAGGCAACGTTTGCAACTGATAACCTGCCTTATTTCTTTCATTTCTTTTCAAGTTTAAGCTACACGTTAACCTGGATGGTCTTCAGCTATCTTTTCCTTCTGTCAATCTTAAAATCATAGGAAGTTGGAACGTGCTCATGAAACTTTATAGTTGATTAAAAAAAAAAAATGAAGTAAATGTGTGAGAATTTTCGATAAGGTTTTGACTGAGGAAAGTCTTAAAGACAACTAGAGAACACAAAACAGAGAACACAAAAGCTATGAAGAAAAACACATAAATTTAACTATATTAAAAATCTTAGGTTAAAAAAATCACCATTTAGCTTTCAACAAAACTTGCTGAACGAAGGAAGGTTTTCTGCTATTCTATCACTGAGGAAATGAGACAAAAGGAATGATCTGAAACATGTTTGCCACATATTTATCTATACAAGCAAGACACTAAATGTGGAGTCTGACCAAAGATGGCATATGCACAGGGATCTTTCAAGCAGTGACGGGCGAGGTGTTTTCACCTGGGTGGAGAGAGGGGCTCCTACATAAGCTGTCTAGAGATCTAAGCAATCAATGAAATGCTTCGTTACAACAGAATCAAATGGCATTCAAGCAATTCTGGATGCCCGAGGTAAGCAGGTCACAATATGCTGGGGACAGCACAGGCAAAGCAAACTCACAGGCCCAAGTACCTTTGTATAAGAGAATGGAAACAGAAAGAGCCAAGGTAAGCAAAAGTGTTGGAAATATTGCAGCACCCATGGAGGGCGAGTCCAACTTACTGGACCAACACTACAGGAGGCCTGTGAAATGCAAATGTGCAAACCCACTTTGAGGAATTGAGGCTGAACTCACAAGACCTAATATGTGCAAGCATGTTATCTGAAAACGACCCCAATGTCCAACAAAAGGCAGCATCCGAAAACGACCCAGACGCCTAATAACAGGCAGGAGAATTAGGGTAAGAAATCCAAGCCCTCCTACCTGAGACAAAGAACTAGAGCAAACACACTAGGCCAGAACGAGCCCGCTCCAGCCAAAGGACCTGACTAAAATATGGCTTTCAGGTAGTAAAATCGACTCCCACTTACATTAATGGTAGTTCGGCTAAACACTGCCACCACCAGGTTTAATTCCATTTACCTGACAGCAAAGATAGTTATCTAATCAAATTAGATCTTTCAAAAAGAATATGACCTTTAACATACACGTTTAATAATAAGTATACAAGTATAATAATTCTCTGGGGGGGCTGTGCTAGCGACTGAATCATGTCCCATCATAGTTCTTGGGGAAGCCTTAACAAACCCCCCAGGTGACTGTGTTGGAGACAGGGCCTTTAAGGAGGTGATTATGTTACATTCGGTCGAAGGGCGGAGCCCTAATTCGATAAGAACTGGTACCTCCTTAATGTAACTCTGATGTTCTGATTTATAATACATATATATTTGGTCTGTGTCCCAGGGCCTGGCACAGAGCTCCTAGGAGCGATCAAGGTGTCTTTTGTTATGATAATGGGGACTTTTAGAGAACTCCTAAGGAACCTAAGGATGGGCTGGTTGCCTGGGGAGGCGATCATGTGATTAGAGGATTAGAACTGGCATCTGAAGTGTGTGGGTGGGCGGGGTGGCAGGCTCGCAGAACCGAGCCCTTATGAACCTGTGGGTCTGACGCTACCTCCGGGTGGATGATGTCAGAACACCCAGCTGGTGTCAAAGAATTCCTTGGGGCCCCCACACACAGCAGAACTGGCGTCAAATTAAAATATCCCAAATGCAACCACTGTTCTCTATGTCCAGGCCACTACCATCTCTCCCACAGGCTGAGCCTGCTGTCTTCCCGGCACCCACTCTACCTCATTCTGACCACCTCCACGCTTCACCCGTGTGCTCTGAACAGCTGTTTCTGAAATTATACCACTGCCATGTCTGAACACCCCTGGCAGCCCCTCCCTGGTTCAGACACCTTTATCCTCCTCAAGGCCCCTCGTGAGCAGGCGTCTCCCCACCCCTGGCTGCTCAGCACCCGCTCTCTCCCCGCGTGCCGCAGCACTGAGCACCCACACGCTTTACAACACTACCTTCCTTGCTCCATCATCTCACCTTTCGGAATCACTTCTACTGCTCTGGTCTCGGGTCAGGCACTTCCCCAGAAAGCATTCTTTCTCTGTGCCCAGATACGGATTGAATCCAATGGACTCCTCAGTCAGCTGATAAGGCCTCCATCACAAGTACTTACCCTGTTTTACTGAGGTTGCTTCTTCACTGTGTGTCCTTCCTACCCTATACCCTCAGTGGAATATTTCGCATTTGATTTAGAAGCCAAAGCTTCTTGATTATCATTGATTGCCTAGCAAAATTTCTGGTGCTCAGCTTAAAAAAAAAAAAAAAAGGAAAAGGAAAAACTCACAGGCACAAGTAGTACCTTTGTGTAAGAGAAGGGAAACTGAGGATCTACCAGAAATGAAAGATGTTTCATTTCAAAATAGTGGAGAAAAGTTAACAAGATGTAATGTGGCTAAAAGTAGGTGAAAATACGTTAAGACTTTTCTCTATTAAAGGTGGAACCACAACAATGAAAGTGTCCTGGTCTGGAACCAATCACAGAAGGAAATCAAAGAAATCAGAGGAAGCACCAAAGGGGAAAAGATGACTTAAGCGCACACTTGCGGAGCACCTGTGTTTGTGCACGTTTCCCTCGTCTGAAAGGCCCACTTTCTCCCCTGAAAGCACCTGCAGCCATTCAAAGTACCTCTCACCTGTGGCCTCCTCCGAAGTTTTCCCAGATCCCCACAGGCAGTGTTAATTGCTTCCTCCTCTCAATTACACAACCTGCACCTCTACTGAAGGTAGTTGTTTACATGTCCTTACCCTTAAGCACATACTTTCACTTGCTTAACAGGGTGTCAGGGTTTCATCTCTGGAGGGCATGTTCCAAGCCTTAATTCATCAAGACCCCAGACCTGCCTTGGACGAAACTGCTCAGTTCCAGTGGAGGGCGGGAGCTCAGAGCAGAGGGAAGGTGAAGGAGCTATTTGAAAGAGTGGTGATGGGAGAGAGGACCAGGAAACCTTTCGGGAAAAGTATGGCAAGGAGAGCCACGGGAAGACTGTGCATCCAGGGAAGTAAAGGAAAGGAACAGTGAAGTCACTGGAGATATATGGAGCTCAGAGGGAGCTGAACAAGCCTGGTCGTATGCTAACAGGAGCAAAGACGGATGCTTATTACTTTAATATTCACGTTACAAGAAATGTTAGCAAATGTGGTAAGAAATTAATGTGTATGCAACTTTATGTTTAGTTATATATATTTTTTAAAGCAGCCTACCTCATCAGTTACTCATTTTTTAAAATATTTTACCTATTTATTTATCTATTTATTTATTTGGCTGCACCAGGTCTTAGTTGCAGCATGCAAACTGCAAACTCTTAGTTGCAGCACATGGGATCTAGTTCCCTGACCACGGATCCGAACCCGGGTTCCATGCATTGGGAGCGTGGAGTCTTAGCCACTGGACCACCAGGGAAGTCCCTAAGTATAGTTATATTAACATGAAAGAAATATGACATTAAGAAAAACTTTTATTCATGAATATTCTAAAATCACAACTAGGGATGAAGAAAAGTTGCTTGTCTATCTATCTCTAGAACAACATGAAGCAAAATGAGAAAAATGTTACACACCAATGTGTGGTTTCTCAGAATATCTGGAGTTGGACTCTCCTGGTGGCGCAGTGGTTAAGAATCCGCCTGCCAATGCAGGGGACATGGGTTCGATCCCTCCGGGAAGATCCCACACGCCGCAGAGCAGCTAAGCCTGTGCGCCACAGCTACTGAGCCCATACACCGCAACTACTGAAGCCCGCATGCTCTAGGGCCCGCATGCCGCAACTACTGAAGCCCGCGTGCCTAGAGCCCATGCTCCGCAACAACAGAAGCCACCACAATGAGAAGCTCATGAACCGCAATGAAGAGTAGCACCAACACAGCCAAAAATTTTTTTAAAAAAAAGAAAGAAAATCTGGAGTCATTCCAAAGATATTAACAAAAAAGAAAAACTAGGAATAAAAATAAGAATAATTTAACTTCACATTCCAGAAGTCTTGCATATTTCTTTGGTTTCTTGAAAAGGGGTATGTTATGATGACCTTCATGTCAATTGTTACAAAGAACGTATCTGATATTGACTTTTGTGAGAAATGTCAAAGTATGTCATAGAGGTTACTATTTTAAATAGAGAAGACGTTCAATTGTCCTGCTTAATTCAGAATATAGAATTCAGGAACCTTACATAAAAACACAGTAACATTCAATAATAATTCATGAGAACAATGTTAAAAAATAAACTGGAAAAATCAGGAAGTGGTATGTTTAAGGGATTGATCATGACAAGTATAATTTTGTTGTGTGTGTTTGACAACAAATACTACACATCAGATGTCTGGGTTAGCAAGCAAGTCACTGGGATACTTTAAATCATGTTTTAAATGTTGCAAAAATGCAACTGCCATGCTATTTAGACCATTTCCTTGACCCTAACACCAATCTGCCAATTTCCTTCTCACCAGGGAGTTCTTTTGGGATTAGCAATGTTTAAAATTCACCTAAATAGCCAGCACCCAGCCTCGCCCCTGGGAACGGCCTGCGGAGGCCGGGAGGGTGCCGCGCACCCCGGAGAAAGGGACCAGGAGAGCGGGGCTGCCAGGGCTGCAGAGAGGGAAGGAGGGGCTCAGTGACTGGCACCATAGATTTCTTGAGAGCAATACAATGTAGGTCTCCTCTGAATTGATATCCTCAGAAGTAACAGAAGGCCACAGAGCAAGCACTCCATACATGTGGTATGTATTTTCTTTATTTCATTTTCAAAATTGGAGTAGATAGAAGATGAAAACATGGAACATAGTCACTTGGAGCAAGAAGTGTTAGGAATCCATAACCAAGGAGTGAGATTCAGCCACAGGTCAAAGAGAAGAATGGAGCAGAGGGAGGGGAATTCCAGGTACCTGGAAGGGGTCTGCCAAGCCCCCTGCGCCCCACCCCCCCACCCCCAGGCTGTCTGCTTCCTCTCCTTCTTGTTTCATGGCCTTCTCCAGATAGTTCGCTTTCCAGCTTGGAGCCCCTTTTCCCAGGTCACACAACAGCGCCACCACTGTGGGTGTAACAGATGAATCTCCAGACGGTGAAGTCATTGGTTCTTACTGGTATCCGCTAGAGTCCTATCTTGCTTCCAGCTTATATGTGCTAATAGTATTGTTATTTCACGTGTTGGTCTTGTCTCTCCAATCAACTGTAAGCTCTGTGAGAACTGAAGACCTTGATGTTCCTATAGCACTCGAGCCAGACAGTGGGAACTCTATACAGCCTTAGGAGTAAGGGTTGCTATTAACTTATTAAGTCACTATGTGGGCTCCTCTCAGTGACAATGGAAAGCAAATATTGACATCCAGAAACTTCAGCAACTGTGATATAACCAAAGGAATGTGGCTAAAGTAGAAAAGGAAATTGTGTGCGTGTGTGTGCATAAGTGTGGGTGTGTGTGTGAAAAAGAGAGAGAAAAACAGAAACAAACAAAAATTTTTCATCTCTATCCCAACATTATCTCTTTGAAAACCCCCTCTCCTTCCCCTACTCCCTTTCAGAAAGTGAAACAATGTTGAGGAGGTAAACATAAAAAGTTGCATCTTCCTTCACCATAATTAAGCAAGAACCCCTAAAATAGCTAATAAGTCATTACCTCTCATTACACTGCCGTTCAAAAGCTGTACTGGTTCTGATGTTATGAACTGATTTCAGATTCAATTATTGAGAATTAAAGTTTTTATTTTATTTAAAAAAAAAAAAAATTCACCTAAATAGTGTTTCTTTCTAGAAAGGAAAAAGAAAAACACTTTAAATATGTTAACACTAGTTAACTACCCCAACTAGGCCTTTAAATATTGCTGGGGAATAGAAGAAAACACCAGAAGGCAGATAGAAATTACGCTCTTTGCTGTCTAGGAGTTTTTGTTTAATTCCCATGTGTTACTCAATACAGGATGTTAATATGTACTTAGAGCTAAGAAGATAATACTTACAGTCAGATAATAACAATGAGAAATGACATTAAGTATACTTACTTAATGCTGTTTTTTTCTATGCTGTTTTTAAAATATCAATTCTCAGCTCCCCACCCCAAGTGAGAAATCAAAAAGCAAGTGCCCAGGAAATAAACTGAGACGGAAATGAGGAAACCATCATCTTAACCATAAACAGTAACTAACAATGACTGAGTACCTATTATGTGCCAGGCACTTTTCAAAATATTTTACACATATTAACTCTTTCAAGCCTCATAACAACTCTGAGAGAGGTACTAAGATCATCCCGATTTTACAGTGAAGAAACAGAGACACTGAGAGGTATCTATGCTACTATGGGAGCAAGATACAAATCTAGGCAGACTGGCTCCCAAGCCGCACTCGTCCTGCAAGTAGAAGTCCACCAGTCAACAGCCCCGGACATAAGACATATCCTTTTAAAAATCACTACAAAGTAAAACAGTAAGTTATTAGACCCCATTCCAATCACCTTGATGGAAGGAGGGTTCAGGATTTACACTATTCCTCTCCTATACTAGATTTCCAAGAAGACAGCATTTTAGGTAGCACATGGTTCAGGAGTTTGGGTGGACCTTTTTTTTAAACAGAGAAATAAATACCAGACCAGGATCTGTTGTCAAGTTTGTCACAAAAAAGCTCTATCACTTTGGACATGTTGTTTCTCTAGGGCTCAAACATAAATAAACGGTGTTAGTAAATTATCTGTTTCAGATCTAAATATGTCCTACATATGACCATCAATCAAGCAACCAACAAGAAGCCTTCCCCCAACATCCATCCCCTCCCCTCCTTGCACAACTCAAAGGCAGTAGCGACAGTTCTCTGAGTTCACCTCACAGCAAGTGCAGACATTTCTGACATATGAGCAGACTGAATTATGCAAGCAGTTCTGCCCACAAATAGCATCGGCTCTGAAGTCAGATCTGCATTCAAATTCAAACTGAGCTTACCAAATGCTTAGCCAGGGCAAGTTTCTAGCCTTTTAAAGTATTAACGTTGGGGCTTCCCTGGTGGCGCAGTGGTTGAGAATCCGCCTGCCAATGCGGGAGACACGGGTTCGAGCCCTGGTCTGGGAAGATTCCACATGCCGCGGAGCAACTAAGCCCATGTGCCACAACTACTGAGCCTGCGCTCTTAGAGCCTGTGAGCCACAACTACTGAAGCCCGTGCTCCACAATAAGAAGCCACGGCAGTGAGAAGCCCACGCACCGCAACGAAGAGTAGCCCCCACTCGCCACAACTAGAGAAAGCCCACGGGCAGCAACAAAGACCCAACACAGCCAAATAAAGTCTTAGCGTTTTTTTCTGTAAAATGGGAATTAGTAGTAACAATGCTTACTTCTTTATAGGAATTAAATAAAATAATGCATGTAAAGCTCTTAGAACAGTTCCAGCACAACTTGGTATCATCCTTTCAATAAGCAGTATCCAGGACCCTCTGGTCTTCTGAGATGGCCCACACTCTGTCTGAGGAGTGTGTTTCTCTCTCAATAAATCCACTTCTTACCTATCCTATCACTATGTCTCTCACTGAATTCTTTCTGCGATGAGACATCGAGAACCTGAGGTTCATTAAGTCCTGAGACCAGATACTGAAACCCCTACCACATAGAAGAAGTTAACTGTGTGCTGCATACAAACAGACCAGTTGGAACCGGGTCGATGATGCTGACTCCCAATTACCTCACTACCAACCAATCAGAAGAATGTCCATGAGCTGACCCTGCCCTCCTCTTTGAACGGTTACTATAAAACTCCTCATTACCTCCTCCAGGTGGGGATAGATAGTTTTGAGGGCATTAGTCCGCTGTGGCCCCCTTTGCCTGGCAAAGCAATAAAGCTGTTCTTTTCTACTTGACCCAAAAATAAATAAATAAATTAGACAGTATCCAGTATGACAATTGACTGTCGTCTTCCAAGCCTGTCATTCCTACTAGAAATAAATTCATGTAGCATTGGGAAGGTGTCTTAATCTTTTATCCGTCACACTAAGCAGAGCCTTCCATATAGGAAGAACTCAAAATCTGTGATGTAAATAAAGGACACTGACATGTATCTACTAGGTTTCACAATCAGAACCTCATTGGTGACCTAGGCCAAATCTGATTTATTGAAGGCTCGGGGTTGGGGGAGGGTGCAATGGGATATTTCTAACTACAGAGGTGGAAATATGTGAGCAGGGACAGAAAATGACTGCTCTTTTGAGGAACATGGCTCCCAAGAGTAGGAGATAGCAGTGTGCTGTGTGGTCAAGGAAAGGCTGTTTCAAAATGAGAAATGTAGAGCATGTTTATAACTCAAAAGGAAAGAGCAAATAGAATGGGAGGTTAAAATACATAGAACAGAACATTCAGAGAGTGAAGGATCAAGACCCCAGGAGACAACGAGACCTAGAAAACAGGGGATAAGACAACTTTAAATGAGATTCGAGGGAAGGACATTTCCTCTGTAACAAAGGAGGCACAGAGCATTTACTTAGAATAAAAGAGGCAGAAAAAAATGTGGGTAGAGGGGTTTTTGGAGACTGGTTCAAGTCTGAACTATGTGAAGAGGAATGGGAGAAGAATCAAAGGACTGCAGAATGGTACCACGAGTCCAACAGAGACGAGCTGATAGCTGATGAAGCTGAGCAAAGATATATGGTTTATCATCCCATTTTTTTTTCTAGTTTCATATTTATTTGAAATTTTCCATAATAAAAATGTTTTAAAAAGAAAACTACAATGATGTGGCACTACACGCCCACCAGAGCAGACAAAATGAAAAAAGGCTATGATGAGGATGTGGAGCAACTCTCATGAGGATGTCACAGCCGCATTTTTCACAACAGCAGAAAACTGGAGGGAAAAAATGTCCATCAACAGTAGAATGGGTTGGAGAAGATTAACCAAGATGGCAGAGTAGAAGGACGTGCTCTCACTCCCTCTTGCGAGAGCACCAGAATCACAACTGGCTGCTGGACAATCATTGACAGGAAGACACTGGAACTCACCAAGGAGGATACCCCATGTCCAAGGACAGAGGAGAAGCCACAGTGAGACGGTAGGAGGGGCGCAATCAGAGTAAAATCAAATCCCATAACTGCTGGGTGGGTGACTCACAGACTGGCGAACACTTACACCACAGAAGTCCACCCACTGGAGTGAAGGTTCTGAGCCCCATGTCAGGCTTCCCAATCTGGGGATCCGGCAACGGGAGGAGGAATTCATGGAGAATCAGATTTTGAAGCCTAGTGGGAATTGATTGCAGGACTTCGACAGGACTGGGGGAAACAGAGACCCCACTCTTGGAGGGCGCACACGGAATAGTGTGCACATCAGGACCTTGGGGAAGGAGCAGTGACCCTGGGGGAGACTGAACCAGACCTACCCGCTAGTGTTGGAGGGTGTCCTGCAGAGGCGGGGGGTGGCTCTGTTTCACCGTGGGGACAAGGACACTGGCAGTGGAGGTTCTGGGAAGTACTCCTTGGCATGAGCCCTCCCAGAGTTTGCTATTAGCCCCACCAAAGAGCCCAGGTAGGCTCCAGTGTTGGGTTGCCTCAGGCAAAACAACCAACAGGGAGGGAACCCAGCCCCACCCATTAACAGTCAAGTGGATTAAAGTTTTACAGAGCTCTGACCGCCACAGCAACAGTCAGCTCTACCCACCACCAGAGCCTCCCATCAAGCCTCTTAGATAGCCTCAACCACCAGAGGGCAGACAGCAGAAGCAAGAAAAACTACAATCCTGCAGCCTGTGGAACAAAAACCACATTTACAGAAAGATAGACAAGATGAAAAGGCAGAGGGCTATATACCAGATGAAGGAACAAGAAAAAACCCAGAAAAACAACTAAATGAAGTGGAGATAGGCAACCTTCCAGAAAAAGAATTCAGAATAATGATAGTGAAGATGATCCAGGACCTCGGAATAAGAATGGAGGCAAAGATTGAGAAGATGCAAGAAATGATTAACAAAGACCTAGAAGAATTAAAGAACAAACAAACAGAGATGACCAATACAATAACTGAAATGAAAACTACCCTAGAAGGAATCAATAGCAGAATAACTGAGGCAGAAGAATGGATAAGTGACCTGGAAGACAGAATGGTGGAATTCACTGCTGCAGAACAGACTAAAGAAAAAAGAATGAAAAGAAATGAAGACAGCCTAAGAGACCTCTGGGACAACATTAAACGCAACAACATTCGCATTATAGGGGTCCCAGAAGGAGAAGAGAGAGAGAAAGGACCAGAGAAAATATTTGAAGAGATTATAGTCGAAAACTTCCCTAAAGTGGGAAAGGAAATAGCCACCCAAGTCCAGGAAGCGCAGAGAGTCCCATACAGGATAAACCCAAGGAGAAACACACCGAGACACATAGTAATCAAACTGACATAAATTAAACACAAAGAAAAATTATTGAAAGCAGCAAGGAAAAACTGACAACATAAAAGGGAACTCCCATAAGGTTAACAGCTGACTTCTCAGAAGAAACTCTACAGCCAGAAGGGAGTGGCATGATATATTTAAAGTGATGAAATGGAAGAACCTACAACCAAGGTTACTCTTCCCGGCAAGGATCTCATTCAGATTTGAGGAGAAATCAAAAGCTTTACAGACAAGTAAAAACGAAGAGAATTCAGCACCACCAAACCAGCTCTACAACAAATGCTAAAGGAACTTCTCTAAGTGGGAAACACAAGAGAAGAAAAGGACATACAAAAACAAACCCCCCAAAATTAATAAAATGGTAATAGGAACATACATATTGATAATTACCTTAAATGTGAATACATTAAATGCTCCAACCAAAAGACAGTCTTGCTGAATGTATACAAAAACAAGACCCATATATATGCTGTCTACAAGAGACCCACTTCAGACCTAGGGACACATACAGACTGAAAGTCAGGGGATGGAAAAAGATATTCCATGCAAATGGAAATCAAAAGAAAGCTAGAGTAGCAATTCTCGTATCAGACAAAATAGACTTTAAAATAAAGAATGTTACAAGAGACAAGGAAGGACACTACATAAAGATCAAGGGATCAATCCAAGAAGACATAACTATTATAAATATATATGTACCCAACATAGGAGCACCTCAATACATAAGACAAATGCTAACAGCTATGAAAGAGGAAATTGACAGTAACAAAATAACAGTGGTGGATCTTAACACCTCACTTACACCAATGGACAAATCATTGACAGAAAATTAATAAGGAAACACATGCTTTAAATGACAGAATAGACCAGATAGATGTAATTGATATTTATAGGACATTCCATCCAAAAAGAGCAGATTACACTTTCTTCTCAAGTGCACACAGAACATTCTCGAGGATAGATCACATCTTGGGTCACAAATCAAGCCTTGGTAAATTTAAGAAAACTGAAATATCAAGCATCTTTTCTGACTACAACACTATGAGATTAGAAATCATTTACAGGGAAAAAACCGTAAAAAACACAAACACGTGGAGGCTAAACAATACACTACTAAATAACCAAGAGATCACTGAAGAAATCAAAGAGGAAATCAAAAAATACCTAGAGACAAATGACAATGAAAACAGGACGATCCCAAACCTATGGGATGCAGCAAAAGCAGTTCCAAGAGGGAAGTTTATAGCAATACAATCCTACCTCAAGAAACAAGAAAACTCTCAAATAAATAATCTAACCTTACACCTAAAGGAACTAGAGAAAGAAGAACAAACAAAACCCAAAGTTAGTAGAAGGAAAGAAATCATAAAGATCAGAGCAGAAATAAATAAAAGAGAAACAAAGAAAACAATAGCAAAGATCAATAAAACTAAAAGCTGGTTCTTTGAGAATATAAACAAAATTGATAAACCTTTAGATAGACTCATCAAGAAAAAGAGGGAAAGGACTCAAATCAATAAAATTAGAAATGAAAAAGGAAAAGTTACAACGGGCACTGCAGAAATACAAAGCATCCTAAGAGACTACTACAAGCAACTCTATGCCAATAAAATGGACAACCTGGAAGAAATAGACAAATTCTTAGAAAGGTATAACCATCCAAGACTGAACCAGGAAAAATAGAAAATATGAACAGACCAATCACAAGTAATGAAATTGAAACTGTGATTTAAAATCTTCCAACAAACAAAAGTCCAGGACCACATGGCTTCATAGGCGAATTCTAGCAAACATTTAGAGAGGAGCTAACACCCATCCTTCTCAAACTCTTCCAAACATTGCAGAGAAAGGAACACTCCCGAACTCATTCTATGAGGCCACCATCACCCTGATACCAAAACCAGACAGAGATACTACAAAAAAAGAAAATTACAGACCAATATCATTGATGAATATAGATGCAAAATTCCTCAACAAAATACTAGCAAACAGAATCCAACAGCACATTAAAAGGTTCATGCACCATGATCAAGTGGGATTTATCCCAGGAATGCAAGGACTCTTCAAAATACACAAATCAATCAATGTGCTACACCATATTAACAAATTGAAGAAGAAAAACCGTATGATTCTCTCAATAGATGCAGAAAAAGCTTCTGACAAAATTCAACACCCATTTCTGATAAAAACTCTCCAGAAAGTGGGCATAGAGGGAACATAACTCAACATAATAAAGGCCATATATGACAAACCCACAGCAAACATCGTTCTCAATGGTGAAAAACTGAAAGCATTTCCTCTAACATTAGGAACAAGACAAGGATGTCCACTCTCACCACTATTAGTTAACATAGTTTTGGAAGTCCTAGCCATGGCAGTCAGAGAAGAAAAAGAAATAAAAGGAATACAAATTGGAAAAGAAGAAGTAAAACTGTCACTGTTCGCAAATGACATGATACTATACGTACAGAATCCTAAAGATGCCATCAGAAAACTACTAGAGCTAATCAATGCATTTGGTAAAGTTTCAGGATACAAAATTAATGCACAGAAATCTCTTGCATTCTTATACACTAACAATGAAAGATCAGAAAGAGAAATTAAGGAAACAATCTCATTCACCATTGCAACAAAAAGAATAAAATACCTAGGAATAAACCTACCTAAGGAGGTAAAAGACCTATACTCAGAAAACTATAAGACACTGATGAAAGAAATCAAAGATGACAGAAACAGATGGAGATATACCATGTTGTTGGATTGGAAGATGACTATACTACTCAAAGCAATCTACAGATTCAATGCAATCCCTATCAAACTTCCAATGGCATTTTTTAGAGAACTACAACAAAAAATCTTAAAATTTGTATGGAGACACAAAAGACCCCAAATAGCCAAAGCAGTCTTGAGGGAAAAAAAAGGAGCTAGAGGAATCAGACTCCCTGACTTCAGACTACACTACAAAGCTACAGTAATCAAGACAATATGCTACTGGCACAAGAAACAGAAACATAGATCAATGGAACAGGATAGAAAGCCCACAGATAAACCCACGCACCTATGGTCAACTAATCTATGACAAAGGAGGCAAGGATATACAATGGAGAAAAGACAGTCTCTTCAAAAAGTGGTGCTGGGAAAACTGGACAGCTACATGTAAAAGAATGAAATTAGAACACTCCCTAACACCATACACAAAAATAAACTCAAAATGGATTAAAGACCTAAATGTAAGGCCAGACACTATAAAACTCCTAAAGGAAAACATAGGAAGAACACTCTGACATAAATCACAGCAAGATCTTTTTTGACCCACCTCCTAGAGTAATGGAAATAAAAACAAAAATAAACAAATGGGACCTTTGCACAGGGCTTCCCTGATGGTGCAGTGGTTAAGAATCCGCCTGCCAATGCAGTGGACATGGGTTCGAGCCCTGGTCTGGGAAGATCCCACATGCCGCGGAGCAACTAAGCCCGTGTGCCACAACTACTGTGCCTGTGCTCTAGAGCCCGTGAGCCCCATCTACTGAGTCCGCGCACTTAGAGCCTGTGCTCTGCAATGAGAAGCCACCACAATGAGTAGCCCATGCACCGCAACGAAGAGTAGCCCCCGCTCACTGCAACTAGAGAAAGCCTGCGTGCAGAATGAAGACCCACCGCAGCCTAAATAAATTAAATAAATTTATTTTTAAAAAAATTAAAAAACGAACAACCCAGTCAAAAAATGGGCCGAAGAATACATACAGATGGCCAAGAGGCACATGAAAAGCTGCTCAACATCACTCATTATTAGAGAAATGCAAATCAAAACTACAATGAGGTATCAACTCACACTGGTTAGAATGGCCATCATCAGAAAATCTACAAACAACAAATGCTGGAGAAGGTGTGGAGAAAAGGGAACCCTCTAACACTGTAGGTGTGAATGTAAATTGATACAGCCACTATGGAGAACAGTATGGAGGTGCTTTAAAAAACTAAAAATAGAATTACCATATGACCCAGCAATCCCACTACTGGGCATATACCCAGAGAAAACCATAATTCAAAAAGACACATGCACCCCAATGTTCATTGCAGCACTATTTACAATAGCCAGGTCATGGAAGCAACCTAAATGCCCATTGACAGACGAATGGATAAAGATGTGGTAAATATATACAATGGAATATTACTCAGCCATAAAAAGGAACGAAATTGGGTCATCTGTAGAGATGTGGATGGTCCTAGAGTCTGTCATACAGAGTGAAGTAAGTCAGCATGGAATTTCTATATTCCGTTAACGTGGAATCTAGAAAAATGGTACAGATGAACCAGTTTGCAAGGCAGAAATAGAGACACAGATGTAGAGAACAAACGTATAGACACCAAGGGGGGAAAGCGGGGTGGGGGATGAATTGGGAGGTTGGGATTGACATGTATACACTGATATGTATAAAACAGATAACTAATTTTAAAAAAAAGAAAACCCTTCCATAAATAAATAAATAAAATTAGTTCTCAGTGAATTGAGGGGAAAGGAGTAAGCCACATTTCTGTTCAACTCCAGTCTGAAGTTAAGAGGTCTAAAGAAAGAGCAAAGCACACATAATGGAATCCAACTCTTGGAGGGTATCAAAAATGGAATTTTCTTATACAACCTATCTGTTCAAATTAGCATGCAATCATTTCAGCCTTTCTAAATAAAAGTTTTGTTTTTTTAAACCTTAAAAAAAAATTAAGTCTCAGCCTGTTTTCAATCTATGTAGTATATTATTTTCCCCATGTTCTCTAATACAGAGATGCTAATTTCAGAAGTCTCTGGCAAAACAAATGCAAATAGGGTATTTTGCATTATGGGTAAAGCAGATCTGTTGCCATAGTGAATATTTTCATCACCTTCATAAAATAACATGTATCGCTTCATTTTAAGAAATCTGCCTTTGCCTCCTTGTTCAAAAAAAACTTCAGGCTCTCTTTTCTTCCTTTAATTAACATGAAACAGGAAAAGTGAGTACCTGGCCAAAAAAACAACAACAAAAAAAAGCAAAGAAACTCAGGTGAAGTGTCTTATAAAGATGAGATCACATGAAAAAAAAAAAGCAAAGAGACATAATAGCAAAGCAAGCAAATGTTATCTACTTATGGAAAATACTGAAGTTAATAAAGAAAAGGTTAGTTACAATAAAAAATTTAAAAAAAAACCCTGTTGTAAGCATGTCTAACTGTTGTTAAGATTGCCTCAATCTTGGCATGATTTCCTTTCTAATATCCCAAAATGAATTCAAATCTCCTAGCAACCATCACCAGGGACCACTCTATCCTTACTTTCAATCTCTCCATAAATGCATTTATTCCCCCCATAGGCAAGCCCAAAATATTATTTTTGTCCATATATTTGTTTTTTCTACCTTATACCTAAAATATAACTACCAAAAAAGGACAGCTGATATAATTTTGTGTGCAACAAATGCTCTGATGATTACAAGAAACTAAATAACAAGAGACTTTATTTAACTTGTTGTCAACGGGAATACTGTGACACAAATAATTATTTTAGATAAAATCTCATGAGAGCAGTTCCAAAGGCACTTTCCATTTGACAAAGCTGTTTTGATGGCACACCACACCCATGCTATTTTAGTTAGTGGAATGTTCTGAAACTAAATATGGTGGAATGTTCTGGAACTAAAGCTCCAAGTTCTAGACCTGTGCTGACCAAAAGGGTATCTGCTAGCCGCACACAGCTACTGAGCACGTGAAATGTGGCCAGTGCAAACTGAGATGTGCTGTAGGTAAAATACCAGATTTTGAAGGCTTAGTATAAAAAAAAAAAAAAAATTAATCTTACTGATGTTCAATTTGACCACATATGGAATTAATATTTTGTATATATTGGGTTAAACAAAATATATACAAATTGATTTCACCTTTTCCTTTTCACTT
Organism: Balaenoptera physalus; assembly: GCF_965194825.1. Classification (NCBI taxonomy): domain Eukaryota; kingdom Metazoa; phylum Chordata; class Mammalia; order Artiodactyla; family Balaenopteridae; genus Balaenoptera; species Balaenoptera physalus. Next base: position 119,989,411 of record NC_138891.1, on the reverse strand, counting down.
TTAAATGTGACTACCAGAACATTTTAAATGACATATGTTTCTACTAGGACAGCACTGTCTCGGACCAATGCCATAATTTATTGAACTTAAGGCCTTGGCTTTACAACTTGATTCCTTATTTAAAAAAAAAAAAATGTATCCTTCCTACCCACAGTCTGTCAGGAGAGTGGATTCAAATTAGATGCATGTGAAACTATCTTTAAAAACACAGTAAGATCACTTTTCTAGCCCAGAGTTACCAGCTCATTCTAAAAGTATCAGATTTCACAGTGTACAACCAAGTAGGTTAAAGAGTCTTCTCAATTCTTACTGTAGAACTATCCAGGGCACAAAACACTTGAAGTTTTTGTCTGGTCCATTAAAGAAAACCCCCATGGGAATAGTCTGGTATTCAAGAGTTCAAAGCACTCTTCACTGGGGCATCTGAGAGACTGAGGAGGGTCAACTAGAGTCACTCTAACAATTCAGCAAAGATGTGGCTCAACACGTTTCATTTCACCGTATCTGCATATTCCTTGAGATTCCTTGACAGCATTTTTATCTGTGCAGCCAAACCATACTTCCTTTGGAGAAACCTATAAAACTCACACAGGGACTCCCCTGGTGGCGCAGTGGTTAAGAATCCGCCTGCCAATGCAGGGGACATGGGTTCGATCCCCGGTACGGGAAGATCCCACATGCCTTGGAGCAACTAAGCCCGCGGGCCACAACTACTGAAGCCCGTGTGCCTAGAGCCCGTGCTCCGCAACAAGGGAAGCCACCGCAGCAACTAGAGAAAGCCCGTGCGTGCAGCAACAAAGACCCAAGGCAGCCATAAATAAATAAATAGATAGATAGATAAATAAATACACAGAACATACAGTTACACGATAGGGAAGTGAAAAAGTAATCATGATTAGTTATGTTGCTTCTTCTTGAAATCTAAAGTTTTATTTCTTAGAAATAAATGAAACAAAGTCATTCCCATTCCAACCTGTAAAATATCTTTGAAAGAATGAAAGTGATTTAATAGTCTGTAAAGAAATTTGCACTGTCTCAGTACGTATAAACATTGGTTAACGTGACTATTAATCCTTTTCTCACCAACTATCAGAGGACAAACTGAACCATGCCACTGATCTCACACCTACCCTAAAAATAGACTGTTACTATCTCCTTCCCTTATCCTACCTTCCCTTTGTCAACAGGGCAGGCAATAACCTTTTCTTCTACCAGCACCCTGCCAATTAAAATAAACTGCAAATACTGCTGAGTCAAGCTAAGGCCTTTAAGGCTTAAACTTTAATTGGCTAACTCATTATTAGAAACCAGAAAGGGTGAGTCAATCTGGGGAGGGAAAGCCTACAGAAAAGACCAGTGGGAAAGCACAAAAGAGGTAAATGTTCCTTTAAGTCACCATTTTGCCACTGAATACAGAAACATTTTCAACTTCCTTCCCATTTTCTTTTACGTGGAGACAGTAGTGGATTCAACAAAGTGAACAAATTACAAAGAATATCAATAAATGAGCCCCAAGAGATCACCAAACCATAAACTACCAGCTTCCTGTACAGACCACTTCACTGGGCCAAGGTGAAGTTCTCCCATCCCCCTCACACTCCACCATTTGTAATTTCAGCCCCACCGAAGAAATTAAGTAGAAAATAAAGGAGCCAGGGCTAAAAAAGGTTACTGCTCTTTACTTCCACTTAGCATCATATTCTTAACAGAAACCAATCTAATTCCAAAACCAATCTAACAGTTATTCTAGAACATTAGATTTGTTTTCTTTAAAAAATGCAAGGGAGGCACTTCCCTGATGGTCCAGTGGCTAAGGCTCTGAGCTCCCAATGCAGGGGGCCAGGGTTCCATCCCTGGCCGGGGAACTAGATCCCGCATGCGCGCCGCAACTAAAGATCCCACGTGCCCGTAACTTAGACTGGCGCAGCCGAAATACATAAATAAATAAAAATGCTACGTAGATGACAGTAAGATAAAGACATAAGCTCATTTCAGTTAGATAATTTTTAATTATTTTCCAGGTTACCTTAATAATTACTTTAATAATTTTTAAATTATTTTAACGTTCACATTCATTACTTGCTGGCCACCAAATGAAGCAAATCAAAAGCTCCCAGTCTCAATTCTTGCCTTTACTTAGTTACACCTGATAATGATTTGAGTATGAGAGAGGAAAGGCGGAAACGAAGGGAGACAGGAGAACAGGCTGCAATCAGGGGATTAAAATGAGACTGGAGTGGTAACATAAATTCACTCCAATACTGAACGCATGGCAGGGCTGACACACACAAAGCTGGCCTGTGCAGGACGCCGAGCCCAGCCCTGCTCACCTCTTCAACGATATACCTAACCTTGATCTTCAAATACTCTTTCCCTTCCAGGTCTTTTCTCAAGCCAACAAACAGAAACTCCTGTCTAGTACATCTTTCCCCATTTATTTCCTCACTCAATGAAAAACCAATTATGAAGCTACTTCAACCATCTTAAGAGATGGTGGTTTACACTGAGGTACGCTGTATCCCTCCAGGAGTGGCTGGAGGGACACAAGTGACTTAGAAACTGGGTGTAAGCTGGGGAGAGAATACGAAAAGTCAAGTAAGGTACCCAGATTTTTGCCTGGGCATTTTGGTGGCTGAAAATGCCATTTAATGTGAGAGAGAACAGTGGTTTGGAGACAGGTTCAACTGGTGGTACCTGTGGGAAGTCTAAGCAGAGCTGTCAAGTGAGTGGTTTGACATTATGGGCAAAGCTTTGGGAGAGTGAGACAGGAAGCAGACTGAAGGCTGTAAGGACATAAATGGTAGCTGAAGCCGAAACTGACATTTAAGTAGAGGGAGGAAAGTGGGCCCACAAAGGAGAATGAGAAACAGGTCAAGGAAGAAAGAGATTAGTCAATAGAGCCATTCTCGCTAAGAGGTTTAAGAGGTTGAAGGTGTGACATGTCCACTGGATGCAGCCACAGCGGCCACTGCAGTTTCACAGGAGTTGACGGGGGTGAAAATCAGATTGCAAAGGGTGGAAGAATTAATGGATATAAAGGAAAAAAATGGAGTCAACAAATGCAGGCAACTCCTTCAAGAAATCCGGTGGAGAAAAGGAGAGACAGGCAGTACTGAAAGAGGGATATAAGGGTTGAAGGCATGTCAGGAGGGATATTTAAGCATTTTTAAAGTTGATGGTATCCCTACATAAGAGATGGGATGAGACAGTGACACCCCCTGGGAAGCCAAGGGGTTCAGAGTCCCGGAATGCGTGTAAAGAGGAATACACTGTTTTAAAGAAGAATGATCATGTGAACAAGGTTCTATGTCTGGGTGGTTGGAAATTAAGAGTTCTAGATAAACAATGAAGACCTACTATATAGCACAGGGAACTATATTCAGTACCTTGTAATAACCTATAATGGAAAAGAATCAGAAAAAGTGTGTGTGTGTATATATATACACACACACACACACTCTGAATCACTTTGCTGTACACCTGAAACGTTAACCAACTAAACTTCAATAAACACACACACACACACACACATACACACACACACACACAAGTTAAGAGTTCTTATCTTCTGGCTTCTACCTTCTCCCATGGAGTCTGCTACTGTCCCCTGGAATGAAGGCCATATGTGCAACATGCACTAAACCAACTGCAAGTGCAAAGTAATCTCTCATTCTCTACTTACCTGATGCCCTCTCTTCAATCTCTTAAAATCTAGCTTTACTCTCAGTACAGGTACTGTCCTCCCTCTGGATTCGATCACTTCCCAAATGTTCTCAATAATCTCCTAATGTAAGACCCACTGGGCTCATTTCTTCATCAGTTTCTGGGACACCTCATCCTCTAGTTCTCCTGCACTCTCCATCACTCCTTACTGTCCCCGGGTTCCTCACCTCCTGCCTACTTATTAGATGTTGATGTTCCCCAGCATCACCTTTCACCTTCTTTTCTAGTCCTTCCTGCTTTTCCTGGTTAACCAGACACAGATGCCACCTATCAGCAGTGATTCTCAATTCTGTATCACCAATCTTTGCCTCTCTCCTGAGATCCAGTCCTTTGCTTAAGTCTTCCTACTGGGTATCTTTCACCTCCATTCCCCTCAGGCACCACAGATACAACTTGTCCAAAGCTCACTGTCATCTCCCTAAAACTTGCTTCTCCTTTCTTTATTCCCTATAGATTAGTGACATGATCATTCACTCAAGCCAGAAATCTTACTGGCTCCCTCCAACTTTTTCTTGCCACTCATTCAATCAACCAGATACCGGGTTCCTCTGCATCTCCCTCAGAACAATTTTCAGATGAAAGAGGAAGCCCAGCACCACTCTGCTGTATTTCAACAGGGACTGCTTGTGTCCAGGTCATCCCAGATGGATTAATGCGTTAGATCTATTGGTCCTACCTGCCTCCAGAACTGCTGCAGAGTTCTACACCATTCAAGAGAATAAACCTCAGTGTATAACCTCACTTCTTTAACACCTCCACAAGCTTCTCAGTGCCACTCTTGGGGGATCATCTCCTAAGCTCTCGGCACAGTCTCTGGGTCTCTGTCCACTCAAAGTGTACTCAGCAGTGACGTCATGTGGAACCTGTTAAGATGTAAACTCTCAAGCTCCATCCCACACGTCCTTATAATGACTCAGGTGCACATCAAAAAGAGAAGTGTTAGATGCCTTATACGCACTGAACCCAAGGCACATCATACCCTTTCAGATCTCCATCTGCTGGGAACGTTCCACCAAACCTTTTGCACCTTGCAAACGCCTGTACTATTGTAGGGGCATCTAGCACAGCCATAGTATACAGTAGGCCACAGATATTTGAATGACTGGATCATTTAATCAGTTAATTAATGGGAAGTTCAGTTGAGGACCTGCAGAGCCTGAGGTACTCAAGTGCATTCAGGTGGGATGCCGAATGTTAGGCAGATGGAAATAGTGGCCCAGAATTCAAAGGAGAGGTGAGTTGGCAACATTTTTAAGTCACTAGCAACAATTCTGAGTGTACAGTGATGCATAGATGAAGTCACCCAGGTTTAAGATGGAGACTGAGAAGAGGGCTATGGGTCAAATCATGGGGGAGGCTGGCATTTAAGGGACCTATTGAAGAAGGTAGTGAAGGGCAAGTTAACAGAGTAGGAAAGAACCAAAATAGGTGTCAAGGAGCTCTCAAGAAATAAATGGATTTGGCACGTGGTTATTGGTACCTTTGGCAACTGAAGCAGGTGGGTGAGACAGAATAATGAGGTCAGAGATAAAGCAGAGGCTTAACTTCTCACAATGGAATGAAGTAAGGCTAGTGGAATGATCACTAGTGGAGGACCATCTTTATTGGATGAGAAGGGAAAGAGAGCTATAACTGATGAGAGCCATATCATATACATAGGCCTATTGGCAAAGAGGCTGAAAACGTTCAGCCGTGCAACATTTGCTGAACACTTGCTGTCTGCCAGGTGCCACAAGCTAACACCGGGACTGCAACAATGAACAGGAGCACAGGCAATGCCCCTGCCCTCTGACCTAGTGCAATGAGGTATATTGGGTAATTTTATGGAAACTCCACAACAGATAGGGTAAGGAGCCAATGTTGGGTGGTTTGCCTTGGAGAAGAGGCAACTTTTGCCCTGGTGGTGGTATAATGACAGGAATGTAATTAAGAGAGAGGCATATGGAGGGGATAAAGTTCACATCTAACAATCTTCATTTTTTTCAAGTAAAGGAAAAAACTCCAGGTAAAGCAAAACAATAAACATTTCCCACTATATCAACTGCTATAGTGGGATTCCCATTCTTGACACAAGCAGCAACTGAAGCACAGAGAACAGGGTCCTGCCGCCACTGCACGGCTAACAAGTGGTTTGGAGACCAGAATCACTGGCCAGTACTTTACTTTCACTCATACTGACACTGTGAAAAGCAGCAGCACCCCAAACTTTAACACTGTCATCCCTAGGTGACAATGATGCTGCTGGGTCATGGGCCATTTAAGCTTACAACACCAGTCTAAGCCCTGGATCCTCGTGTTCGCAGAGGGCCTGAAAATATTCAACTAAGATCAAGAAATTAAAAGGCTAATAATAAAAGCCTTCAGTACTTGGCACACGGTCAAACCAACAGCAGGTTCTTAATAAATGACAGATAACCAGTGATACAAATTTAAGATGTTGATTAGAGGTAATCGAAGAGGAAAGTGGCAGCATAGTGATAAGAGCAGGGATTCAGAAGGAAATCTGTGACCTTGGCAAGTAAAGTTATACAACCACTTCATGCCTCAGTTTCTCCACTTGTACAGTAGGGATCATTATAATACATATATATCCTCTAGGGCTGCAAGGTACATTAAATAAGTGTACGTAAAGCCCTCAGAACAGTGCCTGGCATTTAATAACTGAGGAATCAGGGACTTCCCTGTTGGCGCAGTGGTTAAGAATCCACCTGCCAATGCAGGGGACACAGGTTTGAGCCTTGGTCCGGGAAGATCCCATATGCCGCGGAGCAACTAAGGCCGTGCGCCACAACTACTGAGCCTGCACTCTAGAGCCCATGTGCCACAACAACTGAGCCCTCACGCCTAGAGCCCGTGCTCCACAACAAGAGAAGCCACCGCAACGAAGAGTAGCCCCTGCTCGCCACAACTAGAGAAAGCCCACGCGCAGCAACGAGGACCCAACACAGCCAATAAATAAATAAATTTATTTTAAAAAAAACCTGTGTAATCAAGGCTTTATTTTTACTACTACTGCTACTGCTCTACCACTACTGACACTACTATTACTAGTGGTACGACTTGCTACTAGGTAGGCGATAAAAACGCATCAAAAAGTGTTCGATCAGCAACCAGAGTACAACACAAAACTCTACAACCCACATAGAGACAGCTCTAGAGGAAGATCTACTAATAGCACTGCAATTTTTAATATGTAAGCCTCCACCTTGTTTTGCCAATTGTACAATGCAATCCTGTTACCACTCAAACTGAGTTCATGGCAATAAATTTCTAAGATGTCAAGAAGTATCTGAAGAAATACCCAAAGCCATACATCAATTACAGTTTTTGAGTTGCTTCCTAAGCTGGAAAATTGAAGTAAAATAGTTTAGTTGAAGACAACAGTCCTTTAAAGAGATGTTCACTGTACCATAGTGTACAGTATATGAGCAGAATGACTCTATATGTATCAAAATATCCTAGGTTGAGATTGTGCCTACCAAAGTGAGGCATCCAGAAAAAAATGAAATCCAGACAATTATCCTGATATCCCTGGGTGGGGGGGGCGGGGGAATCCTCTATATGGTTTATGTTCTTCCACTTCTCTGCTCTGGATGTAGGCTAAAACATTTTTTCCCACAGAGATCACAATGTTCTCAACTTCTACTTCAGTTTAGTCCTTGACCAAAACAAGGCGTAACGTATCATGTAAAATGGTTACTGACTCTTAGCTTTTCCGGAAGCTTTACTTTGTAAATTTCACCCATGTCTAAATGATATGTATTAAAAAAGGTGGAGGTAACGCTATAGACTCATATCGAAGATTAGACTTGTTAATAGAATGTTGATCCCATGAGTAATGCTTACAGCTGGGGCATCCAACAATGGAATTAACATTTCAACAGGAAGCAGAGAGCCATCCCAACAGAAAGGGCCACTCGATCCAGCTTTAGAGCGCTTAAAAAAATTATCCTTCCGGAGGCTACACAAAGTGTGCCTCCTAGGGTCCCACTGATGGATTTTTTTGTTGTTGTGGTTGGTTTAATGAATCCTTTGGTTCTAAAATGCTTACTTTGACAAAACAATATCAGTTGGTTAAAGCACGGACATGGCAACAAATCCGTTTTTTAAAGATATCGAACGATTATGCCTTATGTCCACTCAGTTTTTTTTTTTTTGTCCACTCAGTTTTTTTTTTTTTTTTAAATAATTCTTTTATTGTAAACTGAATTGTTTCTTCCTTTGTATTTCTAATTGGTCATTGGTTTTTTTTTTTTAATTAATTAATTAATTCATTATTTATTTTTGACTGTGTTGGGTCTTCGTTTCTGTGTGAGGGCTTTCTCTAGTTGCGGCGAGCGGGGGCCACTCTTCATCGCTGTGCACGGGCCTCTCACTATCGTGGCCTCTCCTGTTGCGGAGCACAGGCTCCAGACGCGCAGGCTCAGCAGTTGTGGCTCACGGGCCCAGCCGCTCCGCGGCATGTGGGATCCTCCCAGACCAGAGCTCGAACCTGTGTCCCCTGCATTGGCAGGCAGACTCTCAACCACTGCGCCACCAGGGAAGCCCCCTGTCCACTCAGTTTTAAATGCCCTTTTCCCCCTCCCGAGAAAGACGCAGTCGAACATGTATTACTTGGCGAATCCTTTCGAAATTCCCTGTACAAGTCAGCTTATCATCAAAATGAATCAAAACATTATAAACTCAAAACCAAGGTTACTAATTTCTCCTTTGCACTTTGCCCCGCGACTGCAGAAATCAATACTGCATTTTTGCAGGAATCTACTGATTTTCCACGGTCCACTTCGTCGAGTTACCGTCTAGTTAACAGCTCGTGCCTGGGCTCGCCTCTTCCGTGAGACCAAGAATGCTCAGCCCACAGTTCGCTCAGCGCCTCTTTCCTAGAGGTAGCTTGGACGATCTGAGGCACTGAAAAGCTCAGTGTCCATTTAATCATGGCGTTTGTAATTCGGTCTCCTGGCTTGGACTGCTCCACACCTGAAAACTCGCTGCCCTAAGCTTTTGAAACCGGGTAACCCCGATGGAAACGACACCGCGGCTAACAAGGGAAAGGGCAAGAGCAAATAAAGCAAAGCCCGCACCCGCGGCAAAGAATAGTCTGGGAGAGACGCCAGGCGCAGCCGGCACGCCGCGCCCACCCACCCGCGCCCGGGGAGCCCTCTTCACCGCCGCCCCACATCCCGGGGTTCGGTCCCCCACTCCAACGCCCCCCCCGGTACCCCACGGCCCCGCAGGGCTCCCCTCCCATTGGCCCCACCATCGGGGCTCGCGCGCCCGGTTCGGCAAAATCACCCCGGTGCAATTCCGCGCGCACCGCCACCACTGCCGCAGCGCCCCCGAGTCGCGCCCGCCCCCTCCCCCAAGCCTCATTGTTCCCGGGTGGCCGCAGGCAGCGAGCGCCCCAGGGTTGGCCAGGCAATAAAGACCCGAGGGACCGATCTGCCCCCCACTCACCCGCGAATCCGCACAGGAGCACGAAGCGCAGAAGCGCCATGGTGGCGGCCCAGCTGTGGGCGACGACTGCAGGTAGGCGGCTCTCACCCGGGGTCTCAGTCACCCGGCACCCCGCGCGTTCCCGACCGGCTGGCTGCGGCGGCACCTCGCAGCCCGGTCCCACCCCGCCCTCGCTCGGCAGGTGAAACACGTCACTTCCGGTAGTAGTGAAGCCCCGCGGCGCGCGCCGTCCCTGCCAGGCGCGTGGGGTTGCTATGGCAACCGGGAGCCCAGGGCGGGCTGCCCTGGGACCCACGCGAGTAAGGAACTCCTGCCAGCGGAGCTCGGGCGTTGACGTGCGCCGGCAGCTACTCTCCCCAAGCCTGAACTCGGATCCCCCCCCTCAATGCCTTCAGTTAAATTGGGTTTGTGCACGTGGGTCGGGCCAGCCCCTCTCCCCAGACGACTGAAACTGCTATCGCACCCTGGCTTAAAGGCAAGGCACGTGACAAAACTCGCCCACCTGCCCCCGGACCCTGAAAGGCAACTAAAGCAGTCAGCCCCGCCTGCACTTACCCCACCTTCCCCTCGGGGTAGTAGGGGTGGGAGCCTCCAGCCACGCCTCCTATCTCTGGATGTTTGCTGCTGGGGCGGGCTCTTCCACCTAAGGCCCTAGAGGAAGCCAAGTGGGCAGCCCTGGCATTTGCTCCCATCTCGTAGAGTCCTTTCAGGCTGGTGTAGAAGAAGGCTAGAGAAGGCTTTTCCCCATCTCCAGTAATGACTAAGCTAATTTGGGAAATACCCGGATTGGGCTTCTTCCCCTGTATTTAAACGTTATTCCAGCTCTGAAATTGGCCAACAAGGACCAGTGAGGTTGAAAAGCGGGGCTAAGTAGGGACGATTAAAGGCTTGGGGCGGGGGCGGGTGGTAGTTGGGAGACCGGGGGATTAGAGATCTTGAATCTCGCAGAATCTCCCGGTCAGCCCTGCAATGTCGCTTCTGCCTCCTGGTGCCCTCCCTTACTTGTTCTTCGTTGGTCTTTCCAGATAACGTTTATTTACATCTGCTGAGAGACTTTGGTGTTCACAACAGTTCCTTATGAGGAGTCAATTAGTGAGGAGAGAAGCAGTATTGTGCAGTGGGTAAATTCTTGGGCTCCGGAATGGGGTAGTAACTGGGCAAGTAACTTAGAAACAGCGCCTACTCCAAGGGTAGCTATGAAAATTAGAGACAATGCACAAAAGTATGCTTGGAACCATGCCTGGCACGTAGTAAGTGGTCAGTAAAGTGGAAGCTAATAAAAAATAATATTGGAAAATTCTTGTTATTTATTGAACTAGCAAAGAAAGTAAACCAGTTATCGGGAAGACCAAAATTGGCCAGCTACAATTTAGGCAGGTCATTTGCAACCCTGGCTGCACATTAAAATTATCTGGAGAACTTTTGTGAAATACAAATACCTGAACCCCTACTCCAGCGATCCTGATTTAACTTGTCTCCAGTGGGATCCTGGCTGATCTAAGGAGAGTCCAGAGTAACTGCTAGGGACTTCCTATTAGTTGAGGAAACAGGAATTCTACTGGATATAATTGAAGGTATAAAATATTTGGAACTTGAAATTTTACGCACCACGTTATATTTTATGAGATTAGAAGAGATTAAGTATTAAAGTTCATATCTATTGCAGAGTGTTTATGAGGACTTTTCTAGTATTAATCACTTCCAAGCAGCACACATTTTGTTATCAGGTTGCTACCTTGAGTGTCTCCTTCAGTAGAAAGCAAACCCACCCTCAGGGGTCATCTCAGGGGTCATCTAGAGGAAATCTTTAGCAATTACCCAAAAGGATTTTCATCTTAATCCTTTTCCTTCTGGTACTTTGTTTTACACTCCTTACCTTTTGCCTCCTTCTGTGGTAGGCATTTTCATACCTATCAATCACTTCTCTTACTCTGAATATTCCTAGAAGGCCAAAAGGCACATTATTCATCTTTTTTACTCTTGGGAGCACAGCCCATAGTAGGTTCTCTAGTATTTGTTGAACTGAATATATTTAATTCATATATTAATAAAGTGTATGTAAATATCTGTACAATAACTCACAAATCATTACATCTTAATATAGCTTTTTAGCAAGTAAAGGTAAATTTCACAAAATTAATGTTTTCTACTTCTTTAGATCACTGAACACAGATTTTTCAAATGTATCATCTCTAAGATTTAAGTAACTTTGAAAGGAGCAGTTTATCTTATTTAGTGAACTATTTTTCTTTTAGAAATTACATTAAAACTGGGGAAAAAGGTTATTTGAATTGAAGTCATCTTTAGACTTTGGCTTATGAGTACATTATTTCGTATAAACAGTAGCTGAAATTATGCAGTAGTCTGAAACTTCTTAATGACACCTTAAATAGTCTTTGTTGTTGTTGTCAGCTTGGAAATTATGTCTCCTGGAATCTGTAATGAGATAATCTCATTAATTCTGGAATGTACAAATTATGGATTGTTTGGTATCCTCAAACCAAGGTAACAAATAGCACACAACCATTAAATAAATTGCCCTTTCTTAGGGACCAAGCACTCCAAGACAAGTGTTGGTTGGAAAGGAAAGGTTGCTTTATTCAGGAGGCCAGCAACCTGGGGAGAAGGTGGACGGACCCCCAGGTGAAGTTATTCAAGAACCAGCTCCAAAGACTCTGCTCGACCATGAAAAGTTTTAAAGGGAAAAAGGGGGAGTTAATTGCAGTTAATCATTTGGGGAGGATTTTAGAGTCTTTGTTATCTTCCACTGTGTGCAGACTTTCTTCTGATTGGTTAGTGGTGAGGTGACAGGTTGCTTTTCCAGGACTCTTGTGCTCAGCCTGGAGTTACCATCCTCCACCTGGGTGGGGGGCCTTAGTTCCAGCAGAAGAACTCAAAGATATTGTTGTGTATATTCCTTGAGGAGGAACCAGGACCCTGCTTTATTGCTGTGCTATTGTTTCTTGATTGCTCTTCCTTTGTTTCTGCATTCCCTCACTTTTCTGATTAGCAACTGTTTGAACCTGCCCTTTGGACTTCAGGGAAGGTCAAAGAGGCTGATTGAAACCTATTTCCTACAAACAAGAAATGGGGACACAGAAAGGATTTGTACCCTGGAGGGCCCCATGGGGTCCTGCTCGGTTTTGAAACTATTTGAAGCTTCATTTGGACCATTGCTGGCCTAGAATTCAACTTTCTTGAGTGCATTCAGTCAGTAAACTTTCATCCATCTGCTTTTCAGCTTCCAAAAATTTGTACTTCATCTTCTGTCTTCTTTGTCCTTATACCTGGAGGCCTTTTAAAGTCTATTTACTGTGATTTTAGTGAGGTTTTCTTTGGGAGGAGTAGAGGCAGATGCATGTGTTTAATTCTCCATATTTATTCAAAAATCTGCCCTCACTTGGGGTGAAATGTTTCCATGAATATTGAAATTTTTAAAGTCTGAAGAGAATTGACATCTTTACTCTTCCCCTGAATAATACAAGGATCTTAGACTGGTTTAACCCCTATCAAATCCCTCTCCTAATTTATTGTAATCCATTGTTTTTATTCTGTCTACCTTATAATTATACATTGTCTTTTTTTTTTTTTTTATGTAGCCAGTGTCTAATTAGATTTGTCTTGTGGAAAGGGAATGTTGCCCGCCACTCCAATAAACAAAGAATGTTGCCTGCCATTCCAGTTCTACAAGGATCAAGCCATCAACCACTGCAACTGCCCTCCCCCACCCAATAGTGCACCCTGAGGAGAATTCAGGATGGAGAAAAACAGGAAGCATTCTGTGCTTTGGATACTAGGCCTAGATAGTTAAGATGCATGTCTAAGGAATGATTTCAGTGAGCCCAGACTCTTGCATCTTCCCACGTATATAAAAGCACTAAAATCACTGACTTGAGATATCTGGTTTTTTGTGATTAGCAGTAATTTTTTTTTTTAATTAATAGACTTTTACTTTTTTTTTTTTTTTAAGTATTTGTTTATTTATTTATGGTTGTGTTGGGTCTTCGTTTCTGTGCGAGGGCTTTCACCAGTTGCGGCAAGCGGGGACCACTCTTCATCGCGGTGCGCGGGCCTCTCACTATCGCGGCCTCTCTTGTTGCGGAGCACAGGCTCCAGACGCGCAGGCTCAGTAATTGGGGCTCACAGGCCCAGCTGCTCCGCGGCACGTGGGATCTTCCCAGACCAGGGCTCGAACCCGTGTCCCCTGCATTGGCAGGCAGACTCGCAACCACTGCGCCACCAGAGAAGCCCAGCAGTAATATTTTGATGTTTGACTACATGTGTGTGTTTTTTTTTTCAGCAAAAAACTCCTATATATATCCTGGCTCCTCCCTTACCTCTTTAAAGCAGTTCCCCGTAACTATCTGAGAGACTGCTCCCCAGGCTATATCCTCATAAGGTCCCCAAATAAAACTTCATTCACAACTTTTAGATTGTGTTTTCCTTTCATCAACAGTCTACACTTTCTTCACCATTTCTTCTTGTATCTCAAAACACTTCTTTTCCTTCTTCCAGAGGTATGTCCTTTACAAATTCCTTTACTGAGGATCTCTTTAAGGTAAACTTTGTTTCTGTTTGTCTAAAAATATCTGTCTTTATTTTGCCTTCATTCTTAAAAGGTAGAGTTCTTGATATAGAATTTGGGGCTTATTGGTCTGTTCTGTCAATGCTTTCAAAATACTATTCCACTGTATTCTGTCTTCCTTTGATGCTCTAATGAAGTCAATCTAATGATCCTTGTAGTTAATCTGGCTGTTTTTAAGAGCTCTTTGATTTGTCATTCAATTTCATTACAATTGTGTCTAGTTTGGAGTTGCTGTTTATTTATCCAGCCAACAATTTCCTGAACCTGAGAGAATTACTGTCATCCACCAATTCTGGAAAAATCTCAGTATTCAAAATCTTGTTGAATATTGCTTTTCCCACTTTCTTTTATCATACTCTGAGATACCCATTAGATGTATTTTACACCTCTTCATTCTAACCTTCATATCTCATTCTCATATTTTTCATGTGTTTGATATTCTGAACTGAATCCCAGGTAATTTTTTCAGTTTTATCTTCCAGTTAATAACTCTGCTCTTCAGTTGTGTTGAATCTTCTATTCAGTTCTCCGAATGGGTTTTAATTTCAACTACATTTTTCATTTATAGATATTTAATCTTTTTTCATATTTGTTTGTTCCCTACTCATACTTCCAAATATCTCTTATATTTCTCTAAGCATATTGAACACATTTAATATAGATTAGGTGTACAATAATTACATTATTTGAAATCTGTGTCTCATTTTATTTCTTTGTTGTTTATGCGGACTCTTGCTTATGTTAGGCTTCTTTTTTCATGTTTTTTGATTATTTCTGCCATAGGCTTGTTATTTGTGGAACTTTATCTGTGTGAATCATTTGAGGGATTTAAGTGCTTTCCTTGAGAGAGGATTTGTATTAGCTTCTTCCAGGATATTAGGGGCATTACCAATCCAGGGAAACGTAAAAAATAATTTTTGGCATTAAGTTTATCAGATAACACAGTTAATGTAAGTTTGGATCAGAAACCAGCATGAGGAAGGGCTTGTAGTTATAAATTCTCAATGAGGCTCATCACTCTGATCACTTCAATAGCCCTTTTAGATAAAATAACAATCCCATGCTCTGTAGATTAGCTGTATAGAGAAATCAAACCACATCTTCCTTTGTTGATCGCCCTCCAGAGTTTTTCACTTAGCTGGTTCTATTCAGTTTGTTGAATCATTTGAAAAACATTATATTTAGTTGCTTTTGTGAGATACTCTGGTGTCTGGGTAGAAAAATAAATCCTTGTTAAGGATTTCCTCAGCAACTTTTCTTCAAAATATCTAAGTTAGGGCATTTCTAAGGCCACGTTCTAACTTTCACAGGCCCTGGGTATTTTTGCTTTTGTGAACCTCTTCTACCAATAAAAAAAATATTTAAAATTGTCTTTTATGGCTGTGTTAATATAAAGACAAATTTAATCCAGGCTAGATCATATCATTATTTCTTCTAATTTAGAAGAGCTAAAGGAGGACTTCCCTGGTGGCTCAGTGCTTAAGAATCCACCTGCCAATGAAGGGGACACGGGTTTGATCCCTGGTCCGGGAAGATGCCACATGCCACAGAGCAACTAAGCCCCTGTGGCACAACTACTGAGCCCGTATGCCGCAACTACTGAAGCCCACGCACCTAGGGCCCATGCTCTGCAACAAGAGAAGCCACCACAATGAGAAGCCCGCACACCACAATGAAGAGTAGCCCCTGCTCGCCACAACTAGAGGAAGCCCGTGCACAGCAATGAAGACCCAACACAGCCAAAAATAAATCAGTAAAATAAATAAATTTAAAATAAATAAATAAAAGAACTAAAAACATTTTCACAGGCCCTGGATGAGTTGGCACTGGGCATTGCTTCTCTCTCCCTCCCTCTCTCCACCCCTAATATAAGTTGTTATGAAGATACCAATAATATTAAAGGTTTTCTTTGAAAGGAATTAAAAGGAGTCAGCTTACAAACTTCCTTCTCATCTCTGTCTCTATTTCACTTCTTTTGCCAAAAGTCCCTAACCTTATGGTTTCTTCACCTGCAGTTCCTTTTCTCTACTTTTCCTCTTAGGCCAAAACAATACATAAAGTATTAAATTGCCCTATACTAAAGATAAGAAAGAGATAAGATATTTACCTAGGGGAGAAAGCTTATTGCTCGTTTGGTTTTTTTTAAAGCTCTTCCTTCATCTCCATGTTCTATAGTTTATATTTTGGCTTTGAGGTGTTTTTGTTTGCTTGTTTGAGTGAAAACCAAGCAAACAAACAATCAACAGGACTGGCAGAATAAACCAGGAGCTTATTCCTCTTTGGAAAATGTTACCCTAACTTTGGTGGCGACCTTTAGAAAGAAATGTAAACTTTGTGAACTCTATCATAATTCTCAGGAAGAAAGAATTATAGTGGCTGATGTTCTGAGAATAGGTGACTTCATATTTGCAGAGTGCTCTGGGCATTTTAGATCAAAGATGCTGAGACTACCCATCATTAAGCCCATTTAATTTATACCTAGATTATAAATTTAAGTATTACAGAAGTAGATGGAGCCACATATACTTTATATTTTGCTGGTTTCTTTTTGGCTGGAGACAGCCTTCTGTCTGATAGGTAATAACAATGCTTTATATTAATAAGCTGTATAACATCTTTCATCCAAGGAGTTCAAAGAGCTCAGCAGTTATGAATCATTGTTCCTTAAAATATCTCTACAACACTTGAGACAACACACACTGAAGTAAACTGGTTATGGGCAAAGAAACTTGAGTCATGGAGCCATTAAAGTGATAACAGGGCATTCCAGGAGTCAGAGATGGAATTCAGAATAAGTTCCCCTCTCTTTGATTAGACCATAATGACACATATTAGCACATATTCCCTCCCAATAAAGTTAGCTCTTCAAGGGCTTCCATTGTGTTTATGACAGAGATGCTACGTCTTAACTATGAATGGGATTAACTCTTACCTACCTTTCCAAGCTCATCTCATACTCCCTATCCCCCTGTGGCTACAGCCACTTTGCAGAAACTGTTCTCTCTGCCTGGAATGCTTGACCTTCTAAAGGGGGTATCTCCTAGTCATCCTTCCTGTTTCAGATCAAGTGTCCCTCCCTAGGAGACCTCTGGATTAAATCAAATTTCAGCTTTATAGTTTCTCAAAGTACCAGGCACCTTCCCTTCAGAGCACTTGCAGTTTTATACTTGAATATGTTATGTGATCGGTTAGTGCCTATTCCACTCTCCCTTCTGTAGGCTCCAGGAGGGCAGGGAACATGCCTTGTTTTCCTTACTGTTGTTGCCCCAGCATCAAGTTTAGTGCTTGGTGCTAAATATGGGCTCAAAACATACTTGTCGACTGAACTAATTTAGATTTTAGGAAAAGTGTTCTCTCAGAGTATGAACAGGAAGAAAATGGTTGGCATTCTATGTCGTTATTCTAACATATCCGAACAGGAAAATATATAGACTGTTTTAACAACTTAATTCATAGTAAAACCATTAAAATTCTAGCAAGATGACAAGAGACAAATCAGGAAAATGGTGAAAGGGGGAGAACACATAAAAACTGTGATTAAGAGGAGCTACCACAACTTAACACAAAATTTATCTCTGGTCTTTGGAAATCTGAGATTAGACAAGAAAGTTAGGAGATTATTTCTATAGCTGGAGTCCCCACTTGAACCCAAGAAGAGGACGTCTCTCTGTATTTCCCTTTGTCTCTGTGGCCTCCAGTCATCATCTCACATTCATTTGATGGGTCAGGAGGGGCTCAGATAGAGCAAGCCTGAGAGACTAGATGCATTTGAGCTGTCTGTTCCCTGGCCTTACTGAAGGACTCACATCTGAGCGTGCAGAGCTGCTGCCAGCAAAAGCCGTAGATGTACTGACCACTTGAGTGTAACACAGAGTGGGCAATAATCTCTCTTCGTGGTGATCATTTTGTAATGTATGGAAATATCAAATCACTACACTGTACACCTGGAACTAACATAGTGTTGTAGGTCAATTATACTTCAATTTAAAAAATTATATACCTAAAAAAAAAAAAAAAAAGAATCTTGTGAAGTCAGGTGTGTGTGTGTGTGTGTTGTTATTGTTGTTGCTTTTGTTGTTGTTACCGCTTTTTGTTTTAAACAGGGCTTGTCATAATCCTGTGTTTTGGGAAGAGGCAGTGCCAAGGATGGATTTGAAGAGAGTAGAAAGAAACAAAGGAAGGAGATCATTGAAACTATTGTCGTAGTCACAGTAAAAGCTGGTGGGGTCTGAACTCAAGTTGTGGTGGTGAGCGAGGTTTGGGAGACATTTCAGAGAAAGGACCAGCAGGATGTGAGCCTGTGAGGAACAGGAAACAAGCACAGCCATCTCAGGTTTCTAGGTCTGAGCAATCAGTGGGTAAGGTGCTATTAACTAAACAAGGAATAGAAGACAAGCAGGTTCAGTGGAGTGTAAATGTTAGGTTTTTGGCGCCTGGGAGACATCCAAGTAGAGGTGCCAGAAAGAAAGACGACCTGGCTGGTAATCCAGATTTTGGAACCTAGATTACACTCCTTTGAGGAATTAGTTTGTTTTTTATAGTGGTTGTAAATCTCATAGCAGCCATGCTAATTTCTGAAAGCCCACAAACATCCATTTAGACTATTATGTTCCTGATAGAGCAGATGAAATGTCCTTCATGAGAATGTTTCTATGGGGACTTGCATTTACAAGGCCAACGCAGGACCCCAGTAAAGCAACTTCTCTCACTCAGACATAGAACTGGGAGTGAGACTTCTTTGCCAAAACTTATTCTGTTTGCCAGGAACAATGGAGCATAAAATGTTTAAGGGCAAATCTCGTATATTATGGTGTGGAACCAGTATTGTTTGTAGTTTTAGGGAGAAGGGACTATATTTGCATTTAAAGAAGTGAGAGGGAGAATTGGCAGATTGTTCAGGTAGGAATAAGTGGTCTAGCACGGATAAATGCTGGTGCAGATGCTGTGGAAGTTAGAGTGAAAGACCCTGGTTAAAGTTGGGGGAATAGCAGGAGTGGTGGGTTAGCAAGAATAGAAAGCCTAGGGACTTTCCTGGTGGTGCAGTGGATAAGACTCTATACTCCCAAAGCAGGGGGCCCGGCTTTGATCCCTGGTCAGGGAACTAGATCCCATATGCATGACGCAACTAAGAGTTTGCATGCCACAACTAAGGAGCCCACGTGCCACAACTGAGCCCGCCTGCTGCGACTAAGACCCAGTGCAACCAAATAAATAAATAAATATATATATTTTTAAATCTTAAAAAAAAAAAAAAAAAAGAATAGAAGGCCTGGGACCACAGATCCCAGGCAGCTTTGGTGACCTTGTTGATGAGTTTGGGAAGATAATAGCTGTGATAATGTGATATATATTTGGTCATTCGGATGACCAAAATATATTTCTCATACAGATTCGGTCTTTGTCCACAGTACCTGGCTCACAGCTCCCAAAACTCTTGGAATTTTCCTAAGCAATAAGAGCAATGGGAGCACCTTTTACTATAATATTTATTCTCTTGTTCTCAGTTCCTGAAAATGCTTCAGAGGCATAAATGTGAAATGAGTGTCTTGATTTTTATAACAGGCTCCTTTCTACCATCACTGGGCTTATGTTAATGATGTGATTTATGGAAATCCCCTAAAGATGGGGACTGGTTGCCAGGGGAACTAACCATGAATAGAGGGTTGGAACTTTCAGTCCCATCCCCTGATTTCTGGGGAGGGGAGAGGGGCTGGAAGTTGAATCAGTCAGCAATGGCCAATGATGTAATCATTGCCTATGTGATAAAGCCTCCATAAAAATCCGAAAGGAGGGGCTTTGAAGAGCTTCCTCGTTGGTGAAACAGACCCTTTCATGCGCCACTGTGCCAGGCCCCAAACTCTACTAGGATGGACGCTCCTTTGTTTAGGACCTCGCCCTACGTATCTCTTCATCTGGCTGTTGATTCGTATCCTTTAATATCCTTCGTAGTAAACTGATAATCTAGTGGGATTCCTAAGTTCTGTGAGCCACTCTAGCAAACTAATCAAACCTAAGGAGGATGTTATGGGAACGTCTGCTTTATAGTCAGTTGGTCAGAAGTACAGGTAACAACGTGGGTTTATGACTGGCAACTGAAGTCTGCTCTAGGAAATTAATTTGAACCCACGGTGGAGGTGGTTGGAACCTCCAATCTATAGCCACTTCGTCAGAAGCACAGGTGATAATAAGAGCTTCCAACTGGCCTCTGAAGGTATGGGTGTGTTTTTGTGTGTGTGGGGGGGGGGGCAGTCCTTGAAGGACTAACCTCTCAACCTGTGGAATCTGATGCACTATCCAGGTAGATAGTGTCAGAATTGAGTTGAATTGTAGGACACCCAAATGGTATCAGATAATTTCTTGATAGCATACACACTCATTGGAGTTGGGGAACAGAACCTTTAACAGCCAGGGATTCTGCTAATCAATAGTGAAGAAGAGAAGAAAGGTGATGTGGAGGAGTCCCAGGGGCAGTGAGAATGGGCAGGGAAAGGCTGTTCTTTGGACAACCCGGTGACTCCCTGGCTAAGACAGCCATTCATAGGTATATTGGTTATTTCTAATTTCGGATTGCTAGTAGTGAGAACAAATTATCCCAATTTACAACTCAAGCTCTAAAGGACTAGGAAACTTGTCCTGGGAGGAACTTTACTATTGTGAAGATGGGCATGCTGTAAAGGTGATCTTACCTGTCCCTACTTTTATAGGTTTAAAAGTAAGTTAAGCATCCTTGATTCAAAAGCACTTGAAAGATTTAAGAAGTCCCTCTTATCATTAAAAAAAGCTTTCTTGTCACTGCTGAGCATTGTGATTTCACTTTTATGTAAACCTTATAATATATAAAAATAAACTGGCTGATTTTAGTTTTCTGTTTGTTTGTTTATTTGTTTTCTATTATTTCCCTCATGCTGCTGTTACTAAGCAAGGAAGGAATATAGGGAGAATCAGTGAAAGAAGATTAATTTTTCTTTTGTCAGAGAGTCAGACAAACTTCCGATTTGGCAGGAGATGCTGGGTAGGGATGGGGGTGGCAGTTGACCCTTTGTAGAAACTTAACAAAACTGAGGAAAGGACATTTAAACATATTTAATATGTACTTATTTTAAAAGTATTTAGGTAGTTCCAATTTATAGCATTTTAGTTTTTGTGCTATTTTGATAGAGATTAAGTACACTCTGCTTGACCAAGTAGAAATGCATTCGGTGCATATGTTGGACTCTGTTAACATGAGAGGAATTTTCCAAACTGCCCTGTAGATGTGCTAGGTCATATCTTTTTTGAGTTCTTTTCTCCATTATTATATGTTTCCTACTTGCTTGATTAGGAAAATAAATGGACTTCTGGTGAATGTCCCAGCATTTCCCATATGGATCTCAACAAATGGCTGTTGGTTTCCTGACATTCTTTTTCTGCAGATGCTCTTTCATGCACTAAAATTGCTTAATGGACAGGAGAAGAATCAAATGGACAAACATTGGCAACTCAAATAGAAACTCGGATGACAACTCAAAGTGGATAATCAGGTTTGGTCTGCAGAACTGCAAAAAACCATCTGCCAAAAGACATGCCTGTGGATTCCAGGGGCCGACTTCTTAGAATGCTACTAAGACTCCGATTAATTTCTTAAGAAGCATGAGAGCCAAGTAATGGCAGCAAGAAGGAAGAGTCTAAATTCAAGTCAAAAAACAAATAAACCAAAGTAGGTTGTAATCTTCAACAGAATGAGAAAATAAACACTTGGCGTCCTGATATCCTAGGTCAGCTCCCTTTTCACTCCTTGTATTTTTTTCCTCAGGCCCCAAAGGGCTGCTGAGAAATTTTAAGTAGTGGTTCAGGGCATAGGAGCCTAAAATTTTAGGAAGAGTAATGTATTTTCCCATACGTTACCTTGTGTGGTATGGAGCATGGTGAGGTTGAATACAAAGTAGGGTCTAATGTAACCACTACGGGAGGGATTAGCAAAACGCAGGTAGGTTTCCAAAGATGGATATAGAACTAGGCCCATTAACAGGCATTCTGATTTTAGTACTGGTTGGTTGGAGTACAGATGACCCAAATGACAGCCAGAATGGATTATCTATATGGGAACCAAAAGGGTAGTGGTTTGACTTGGGATGACCCTGAAGTACAGATTTGAGTACAGGTTTTTATTTAGAAGGTGATCCCAGGACACACAAGTAGGGAAATGGGGAAGTGAGACGACCATGGAAGAAAACCAGTAGAAGGTATGTTGATGAGCAGATTGGCTCCGTGATTAATGGGTTAATCCCAATGGGAGATCCTGGAAAATTATGTAGAGTAGGTCTTTCTTGGCATTGTTCCATATGATGGATGAGGAGGTGGGGTGTTTATTTACCAGCTCTCATCTGTCAATGGCTCAAGGCTATTCCTGGAGACATTAACTCCTCAGCATTTCCCATCTGTCCTTTCAGGACCTAGCACACTCCATAACTGGAGAAGCTCTTAGGCAGTCAGTCATTGGTTCTTCCTCTTTTTTTTTTAAAATTTTTATTTATTGTATTTTTGGCTGTGTTGGGTGTTCGTTGCTGCGCGGGCTTTCTCTAGTGGTGGCGAGGGGGGGCTACTCTTCGTTGCAGTGCGAGGGCTTCTCACTGCGGTGGCTTCTCTTGTTGCGGAGCACCGGCTCTAGGCGCACCGGCTTCAGTAGTTGTGGTGCATGGGCTTAGTTGCTCCGTGGCATGTGGGATCTTCCCAGACCAGGGCTCGAACCCGTGTCCCCTGCACTAGGAGGCAGATTCTTAACCACCACACCACCAGGGAAGCCCCAGTCATTGGTTCTTACCCATTGGAAATATGGGAACAGTAAATGTAGGATGGATATAGGCCAGGCACCTACAGCATGTGTTACATGGCTCTTAAGTTGTTTTGGCAGTTATCAATCACTTGGAGAATTTGATTAAAAGTCATAGATCCTTTCACTAGAAAAAAATAAGTGCACATATATATACATGCTTTTGCATTCAATTTATTGGGATTGTAAAGTTCCACTTTAGGTGCCAAAGAATCTCGGTCTTTGGGGATCTATGCTGACCTATAGAAAATTTTTACCTTGTCTCAGCTTGCTGAAAGGTGAATACAGAGTGACTGGGGCCAGCTAGGGAATTATCCATCTTGGAAAGCCTTGTGGGAGAAAGCACTGTGAGATCTGAATAATAGACTCCATAGTTATATTGAAACACCATGTTCTAGATGGAGGAATGGAGTACATTATTAGGGGGATTCAGAGACATGAAGGGGGGAGGCCCAGGTGTTCCTGTAACAGGAGGCATAACTAAGATGTTGTAAAAGTGTTGTGTCAGAGAGATACCTAGTGATTGAAGAGTAGTATTGCTATAGACTGGATGTTTGTGTTGCCCCCAAAATCATTTGTTTGTTTGTTTGTTTTCCTTTGGCTGTGCTGTGCGGCATGCAGAATCTTAGTTCCCAACCAGGGACTGAACCCATGTCCCTGCAGTGGAAGCATGCAGTCTTAACCACTGGACCACCAGGGAAGTCCCTCAAAGTCATCTGTTGAAACCCCTACCCCTAATGTGATGGTATTTGAATGGGGAGCCTTTGGGAGATGATTGGGTCATGAGGGTTAAGCCCTCATGAATAGAATTAGTGCCCTCGTAAAAGAGACCACAGAGATCTACTTCACCCCGTGCACTATGTGAGGACACAGTGGGAGGAAGGTCGTCATTCAACTAGGAAATTGGTCCTTGCCAGACACTGAATTTGCTGGCACCTTGATCTTGGACTTCCCAGTCTCCAGAACTGTGTGAGATATAAATATTTGTTGTTTAAGCCACTCAGTCTGTGAGTGCAGACCAAACAGACTAGGACGAGTATCTTCCGCAGTGGGTGAATTTTGAGTCTTGGTTTGATTTTAGTGAGACCATCTAAAATTCCTATAAGAACAGCACAATAAGCTATTTTATTTTACAGTTTGTTTGTTGAGTGGATAATGCAATAATATAGCACCAACTTCAGTAACTATAAAAGGATATAAAAACAAAAATCATGACTTATGCCCTGACTGCCAGCCATCTCTAATTTTTCCAGAAATAGTAACTGTTATCAGTTTCAAACATGGTAGTGTTAATAGTGCTGAGAGCCATAGGAGGGAGAGTCCCAGTTCCTAGGAAAATGAACCATTATTGAAACAGTGTCCACTGTTGCCATGATGTCATCATGACTTTGGAACAAAGGCAACATCACAAAACCATCACTAAATATAGCCCTCTCTGCTGGCCCCAGGTTAAGAAGATGGCTTTCAGGTTTATTGGTAAGATTTTTTTTTCTTTTAATTTATTTTTTTTTAACATCTTTATTGGAGTATAATTGCTATACAATGGTGTGTTAGTTTCTGCTGTATAACAAAGTGAATCAGCTATACTAATACATACATCCCCATATCCCCTCCCTCTTGCGTCTCCCTCCCACCTTCCCTATCCCACCCCTCTAGGTGGTCACAAAGCACCAAGCTGATCTCCCTGTGCTATGTGGCTGCTTCCCACTAGCTATCTATTTTACATTTGGTAGTGTTTATATGTCCATGCCACTCTCTCACTTTGTCCCAGCTTACCCTTCCCCCTCCCCGTGTCCTCAAGTCCATTCTCTACGTCTGTGTCTTTATTCCTGTCCTGCCCCTAGCTTCATCAGAACCTTTTTTTTTTTTTTTAGATTCTATATATATGTGTTAGCATACGGTATTTGTTTTTCTCTTTCTGACTTACTTCACTCTGTATGACAGACTCTAGGTCCATCCATACTGGTGAGATTTTGGACATGGCATAGACCTGGCACGTTGTGATGTGCATACTTTCTCTCATAGTGGTGGATCAGGGGTCACTGAATATCGCTTGTCACTGGCTTATGTCTTACGGAGTGCCTGGTCACCCATTGGTGGGGACATAGCACGCAGTTCCTGGGTTCTGATACACTTTGGGGGGGCTAGACCTGCAGCAGTCTGGTTCACTGCTGAGATAGAGACTTTCTCTTAAATAGAAGCTGGTTAGTGTAGACATCGTAAAACAACTCTTGAAGGCATAAGAATTCTGTGTTTTTGTTTTCCAAGAAGATCTGCTGACCCAAAGGAGAGTAAATGGTGGCAACGTGTTTGACCTACATGATTTCCATGTGGTGCCTTAGTAACTGGGGATGAGTGGTGGGGAATGGGAACTCTGGTTTGGGCTGCCAGGAATATAGGTGTTTTAGAAAATTAAGCTAGAATACACTGCAATTATTTCTATTTCTTAACTAATTTAAGTAAATGAATTACGGCCAAAAGAAGAAGGAGGTGGAGGAACAGTTGCCCATGATTCAGCTTCTTGATAATCTGCCAGTGCTCGAGGTTCCTGAGAATCTGTTTTAATCAGAGCCTGACTTCCTCTAAGTAACACCACCAAGTTCTCTAAGGTTGACCTGATGGCCAAGAAGTTTCGGCCTTTGATTCTGATTGTGTGTATATGTGTGTGTGTGTTTAACAAGTCTGATCATTTTGTTTGGCCTGAGTCATTTAGGAAGAAATGTGCACACAGGAAAGAAAAGACAGATTATGGGGAATTTCCTGGCAGTCTGTTGGTTAGGACTCTGGGCTCTCACTGTCGAGGGCCTGGGTTGAATTCCTGGTCGGCTTACTAAGATACCACAAGCTGAGGGGCACAGGAAAGGAAGGAAGGAAGGAAGGAAGGAAGGAAGGACGGAAGGAAGGAGGGAAGGGAAAAAGAAAGAAAGAAAGAAAGAGAAAGAAAGAAAGAAGGAAAGAAGGAAAGAAAGAAGGAAAGAAAGAAGGAAAGAAAGAAGGAAAGAAAGAAGGAAAGAAAAGACAGATGATGAGATTATGACCTGTGTTAGTTCGGGTCCTCCAAGAAGCAGATGTCAAGACACGGTTAGAAGCGCACTGAATTTCTTGGGGAAAATACCTGTGAGGGAAAATGGAGAGAAATGGAACAGAGGAGGCGGAGAGAGGCCTCAGACCACTACACTGATCTGACCCGGGTGAAGGAGAGAGGGAAGGAAGGAAGGAAGGTTGGGTAGGAAGAGTCTTGGACTACAGTTCAAAAAGTTTTGGCAAAGCCAGTGGAGAGTCCTCAAGCCAAAGTCACCAGGTGAGGAATGAGCCTACCTTTATTTCCCTACCACACGGGGCCACTGGCTGGGAGCAGCTCATGGGCAGCTTGACTTTGGAACCCACACTGTGGTGGATTCAAAGCACAGCACCTGGCAGTGTCCCCCAGGTCCCATGTAGACAGGGCTGATTCTACAATTTTGAAAATATCTGTAGTAAATTTGTGTAGGAGTTTGGAGTATTTCAGGATGGTGGGGGAGGAGAGGTGACACTTCAGGGAATAACAACAACCCTAACAACTGACATTTATATATATGTGTACCAAATATTTGCTAAGCTCTACATGTGCATCAAATCATGTAATGCTTGCAATAACATTGTGAAGTGCTGTATTAGACAGGATTCTTGCGGTTGGAAATGACAAAACTAAAATTAACTTGGGTGAAAAAAAAGAACTTACAGAAATTTACCTGCTCACATAACCAGGTTGTCTCAGATCTGGAATTAGAGGGAGGAAATGAGGTAGGTGATGTGAGTGCAGAGTAGGATCCTGTTTTTTATTGAAAAAGTCAATATTTTTTTCCATCACGAATTTTTTAATATTAATTTTGATTTTTAAATTTGATTTTTAAAAATATTATTTTAAATACTGGTTTTTTCGATTACTGAGTTTTGTTTGCATCGTCTTAAGTTTTGCTCCTGATATGAGTGCCTCACTTGCCTTACCCCAGTCCTGACCTGCTTCAGGCATGGCTGAATCCAGAAGTTCAAATGAACACATCATGACTTAGCTAGTTCCTTTGGCTCTGTTTTTTCTCAGTTTGGCTTTATTTTAGGTAGGCCCTTTCTACCTGTGGCTTTTAGCACTCATAAATCTAGAGGCAGAGAGACCTCTCCCTACATACTCTTGGATCTTTGAAAAGATTCTGCTTGAATCCATCTGAAAACTAATGCATTCTGGAAGAATTTTGAATTATAGGGTATACTCCAATCCAGGAAGACATTTAATTTCTGGATTCTTACTGTCTTCTTCTTGGAAATGCAATCTTTTTTTAATCATATTTTTAGTTTACAAAATTTTTTCTTACTGGGATGCAAAACCAGTTTTAACTAACTTCGCATATTGACTAGATGAGAAAACCGAAATATCTTTCATTGAGGCAGCTTTTTATGAAATAATATATCTCTCTTTGTGCAATAATAATTATCAAGAATATTTTGTTAATTGAAGAAAGCAAGATACAAAACTATGTCTATCATATACCACTACTTGTGTGAATGTATATGAGTGTGTGTATGCATATGATTATTATTTCTGTAAAGATATAGAAAAACACTGATGTTAGTTATTGCTTCTGAGGAGGGTAGTTGGCTGTCTGGGAGACCATGGGAGGAAAACTTTCCACTGTATATCATATAGTATCTTTTGAATTTCAAACTATGTGCATACATTACCTATTCAAAAAATAAATAAATCACTTTAAAATACTCTTTTCTTTTTCCTCAATAAATATGTGATAGATACTATTATATACATTAGGGATAAATTAGGGAGCAGGACAGACAAGTTTTCTGTGCTCCTGGAGTAGATTACCAGGCCTTGATTTGGTAGAAAATGCAATTCATTATAAGATCCCTCGACTGTAATATGGTCAAAATGGTGTAATTATGTCTGAATGTTCAGTATTGATGTGGAAGGCATTTTTCATTTTTTCACTCTTGCCTTCTTTTATTCAAAATGAGACCTGGGCAGAGGTACAGACCCAGGGATGCTAGAGTTTTGACAAAGGATGCCTGAGATTAAAGGAACTAACAGAAAACCAGTGTTAGTTTATAACGGCAGTCTGTCCTGAGTAGTAAATGCAAACTGGAATTATTACTGACCCCTACCCCTAGCAATAAATATGGGTTGTTTTGTCAATAATATTAAGGGCTGCATGAGCCTTTATTTACTTTTTAAAATTATTTTTATTTATTTTGGCTGCACCAGGTCTTAGTTGCGGCACGCAGGATCTTTGTTGCGGCCTGTGGACTTCTTAGTTGTGGCATGTGTGCAAGATCTAGTTCCCCGGCCAGGGATCAAACCCAGGCCCCCTGCCTTGGGAGCTCAGAGTCTTACCCACTGGACCACCAGGGAAGTCCCACATGAGCCTTTAATAAACATTGGTATCTAGAATTCCTGGAGCACCTGGGTATTGGGTCAAAGAGGAAGTATACTGATTTCATGAAGCTCCATGTTCTAGGGGCCAAAGAGTTAAGAGTACTTCAGGTTATCATGGTGGGAAATGATTCTCTAGTTATATGGGAGCATAGGTGCCTTCATGAATTTGTAGGGTCCCTCCTTACTACTCTAGGAGGCAGTAGGTGGTCATGACAGTGATAGCAGAAGCTAGGCTAGGTGATGGCAATGTATGCTCCCTCAACTAGGAGACCTTGAGAAGCACTGGAAAAAGCAGTGATTTAGTGATAATGAGTAGAATTACCTCCCATTTACTTCTATGCTAAATCCCATTAGGTCCAGTTTCTGGGATTTATAACTTCGACTCCAGAATTTATTCAATGACTGCATCAATTTCTGGAGGAGCTCAGGGGCAAATAATAATTGACTTCTATGAACATAGTAACGGTAATACAATTTCCAGAGTCTATACCTAACTAGGTCAGAATCTGCAGTGCTTCCAAAATCAGCGTCAGGAGCTGATGGAGGGATATATCGATGTGCAGGAACCGTAGTACTGAATGAAAATCCCATTACCAAAGGTAGGAGAAGGTGCTGTCATGCTGCCAACTCATCCACCAAATAAAGAACTGCTCAGCTGCTGTGTGGCTAGATTGGCTTCTTCTGGTAATTTCTTCCCTGGACCACCTCCCTTGCAAGTCTGGAAAAATCAGTTTTTCTACCTTCATCTTCATCTTTATTTAATATCATGGACTTTGCTGATATGAACACAATTGCTGTTAGGTTGGTTATTCAAGTCTGTTTGAACTTGTTAGATGAAGTATATTTAGTTTCAGTGTTTCCTCCACTTATGGTTTTAAATCACCATAGGTTATTCTCTAACATCTATGTTACTACATCAGAAAACTTAAGACACAGAGAAAAGCCAAGAGATCAGTCCATCTTGCTCATTTTGCAAATGTGGATGCTGAGGTTCAGGGAGAAAAGAGGTATTAATTTATTCCTATTCAAAGAAGAATTATTTTGCTAAAATTAGTTGACAATTTGGAAAAATACATTTAGTTAGTTCACTTTACAACAATATACCCAAATGGATTAAAGAATTTAAAAAAAAAAGTAATAAAATAACCAGAAGAACATATATATCTGTGTTTGTGTGTATATACACATACATACATAGGCTAGAAAAGATCTTTACTAGTTTTGGTAAATTTTATTGAAATATAACATAAATATGGAAAAGTGCACAAATCATAAGTGTGCTGGATAAATTTTTTTTTTTTTTTTTTTTTTTAAATTTTATTTATTTATTTATTTACGGCTGTGTTGGGTCTTCGTTTCCGTGCGAGGGCTTTCTCTAGTTGTGGCGAGCGGGGGCCACTCTTCATCGCGGTGCACGGGCCTCTCATTATCGCGGCCTCTCTTGCTGTGGAGCACAGGCTCCAGACGCGCAGGCTCAGTAGTTGTGGCTCACGGGCCCAGTTGCTCCGCGGCATGTAGGATCTTCCCAGACCAGGGCTCGAACCCGTGTCCCCTGCATTGGCAGGCAGACTCTCAACCACTGCGCCACCAGGGAAGCCCCCTGGATAAATTTTCACTGAGGGAAAACTTCTGTGTAATTACATAAAACCAAAGGAAGAAAACATAAGGGAAATGATTGATAAAGTTGACAACACAAATCATTTAAAACATCTGTATGTAAAAAAAAAATGTCAGACAAAATTACAGGTGAAAATGACAAACTGGGAAAATGTTTGCAAATATATGTCAAGGATAATTACTTTAATATTTATTTTTTCAAAGTAAGAAAAAAATTATTAAGAAATGTGAATACCCCAGATAAAAATGGTAAAGTATACACAAGAAGCAATTAAATATATGAAAAAAAAAAAAAAAGAATCCTCTTTAGTAACTAAAGAAATTGGCAATATTGAAAAACATATAACATCCCACGATGGAGGGTGCTGGGAACAGGCTTTTGTATGCATTTCTCATAAGGGCATAAATGGGCTTTCCGGTAAATGTGGGGTGTAAGGTGAGGGTGATGGCTGTGTGCAATTTGCAGTAGGTATTGTGAACCAGAACGTGTATAGATACTTCTACTCAAGAATTCTACTTCTAGAATTGAAGTCGAATTATTAACTTCTACTATTCTACTACTTCTACTCTAATACTACTTCCACTATTAACTGCTTGGAGTTAATAATAGTAAAACACAAGAAACAATTTTAAATGTCTAAAAATAGGAGTTGGTTAAATAGTAGAGCTATATGATATGATCTTCAGCCATTAAAAAAATCACAAAAGAGGGCTTCCCTGGTGGCTCAGTGGTTAAGAATCCGCCTGCCAATGCAGGAGACACAGGTTCGAGCCCTGGTCCGGGAAGATCCCACATGCCGCGGAGCAACTAAGCCCATGCGCCACAACTACTGAGCCTGCGCTCTAGAGCCCGTGAGCCGCAACTACTGAGCCCACGTGCCACAACTACTGAAGCCCGCGCACCTAGAGCCCGTGCTCTGCAACAAGAGAAGCCACCGCAATGAGGAGCCCATGCACCGCAACGAAGAGTAGCCCCCGCTCACCTCAATTAGAGAAAGCCCAGGCGCAGCAATGAAGACCCAACACAGCCAAAAAATAAATAAATAAAATAAATAAATTTATTAAAAAAAATCACAAAAGAATATTGAATAACATGAAAAAAATTTGCAATTGGTTACATGAAGACATCAAACTGTAAAACTGAATGTATGCTCAGAACCCAGTTTTTAAAATAAATGATATATATATGTGCTGAAAAAAATACTGGTAGATTGTACATCAAAATGTGAAGAGGTTTAAATCTGAATTTAGAAATGTGGATGATTTTTATTTTTTTCTTTGTGCTTTTCTATATCCTCCACATTTTCAGTAGAGAGCATTAATTAATTTTGTAATCAGAAAAAATATTATAGGTAATAAAAATAATTTTAAAGTGTTCTATAGTTAAAGTCCACATCCTAGGCAGTAAAAATTTCCTTTTATGTGCTAGTTGCACATAAAAGAAATAAAAAAACTGATTCATTTTATCTTCGTCTAAAAGTGTTAAGAAATTTCATACTCATCTTTAAAGACTAACATGTTACGACTGCCTCTCTGTGGTGAAGTCCAGAATCTTGACAAGCATTCATACAACATCAGGATTAATCAACAATAACCACTAATAAACAACCAAGGTACTAGTCTTGACAAACAATGGAGATATATATTCTCCTAGAACACTAACTAGATAAAATATATCGAATTACCAAATGTATCAAATTACTATGATAATATCTCAGCATTGTCTGAAGGGTTTCACCGAATTAACAAGCATATAAATATTAAACTTTTATTGACTTGCCAAATGGGATTATCTGCCAAATTTATGCCCTAGTAGGGATTATATAAATATTTTCTCTCTTTTCTTATGCAAAAATGTTACCACTCCCTCCTTGTACCAGTAGAGATGGAAGATCACCTCTGAGTAGATCATTATGCCTTTTGTATACTAGGAGGACATGAGTGATGCCCAGAAGAAAGGTAAAAGAAGGACTTAGTTTAAAGCCAGCTGCTGAGCTGAGAAGTTGAGGGAAACCATTGGCATCAGGAGCCCAGGGGTCTTCTGGGAAGGGAGAGATAAATACTTCAATCCTTGCTCCCCAAGTTTTCTACCTCAGGTTTGATTTCAGGTAGATTCACGGATTTGGACTAGGATGGTCCTGACCAAGGCCCAGGTGCAAGTAATGCAGCAGGGCCTCTGAAGTAAGATGTGGGAACAAGGAGCTGGCTCTGACCCTAAACCAAAAGGAGAAGTAGGGCCTTGGAAAAGCTAGCCCTGCTGTCTGTCCTGAGCCAGCTCTTCTGGGGCCTCCTGCTCCTCGAGTTGCTATTGTTGTGAAATGAAAACCTGAACGCTTTGGACTCCCACGTGGGATTCTGGCCTTTGAAGAAAGGCCTGCCCTCGAGGAGCTACTGAGAATTTTAAAGGGCTCTGTTCCAGCAGCTCTAACTTTAGGAACCTCAACTTGGGTGTTCTGGACAGAAACTCTGAAGATGGAAGCCATACTCACTCCCTTGCAGTAGATAGGCTCTTAGAACTGGGCAAGAGATACTGATGCCCTGGGTCCCACACTGTAGAGGGCCACACATATCACAAAAACATCCACAAAAAAAATGTTTAAAGAACACATGGGTATCTGCTATAGACTGAACATGTGTCCCTCCCAAATTCATATGCTCAAACCCTAACCCCCAATGTGATGATATTTGGCATCAGGTCTTTGGGAGGTCCTGAGGGTTCTGCCCTCATGATGGTGTTACTGAACTGCGTTCATTTTTGACGTGCAACAAGCCAAAACAGTGGGATGCCACGGTTTGAAGCCAAGAGAGGATGTATTCTCAAGGTAGCCAAATGAGACAGGAGAACAAGTCTCAGATCCACCTCTTCCAAGGCAAGGTGCTCGGGGTATTTATGGGGTAAAGAGTAATGAAGCACGGCTGTCTGAGGCGTGGGGAGCACGGGGCGGGCATGGGGAAAGGTGATTGGAAAAAGTGATTGGAATAATCATTATACTGCGCAGGCGTACTAAGCTACAGGCCTGTGCACATTGTGAATTGGAGCCGCTTAGCACCCTCTGAGGGTGGAGTTCTGGTCCTCTGACGTCAAAAGGTCACCGAACGGACACTCGCGCTTGCCCAGTTGGAAGGTCGGTGGTCCTATCCAGTCTTAATCAGCTCAGTTCTATCTAGACACAGCTGACTTCAAGTTCCTGGAGAATAACTCTGGCAAGCATCATACTGTTTAGGCTATCGGCCTCTCGGAGGACGTGCAAGTCTCAAAATGACCTTGATTAGTGAAGGCAGGTGAAATGGCAAGGGGATTAATGCCCTTAGAAAAAGAAGAGGAGAAAGGGGAGTTCTATCTGTGCGCGCACCAAGGAAGACATGGTGAGGATGTAACCAGGAGGAGGCCCCTCACGGAGAAGCTGACTGTGCCGGCACCCTTAGCTTGGATTTGTAGCCTCTAGAACTGGGAGAAATAAATGTTTGTTGTTTAAGCCGCCCAGTGTAAGTTATGCTGTTGTAGCAGCCTGAACTGCCTGAGACAGCACCTTTATCCTGGGCACGCGGGTCCAAGAGGCCCGTGACCCTCAGATTCACTCCGGTGGCAATCATTTAGGCCCCAGGGAAATGCTTCTCCTGCCTCCTTTCCTTGAAACTAAAGACTACCCGTGACCAAATGTGAAGGCTTGAGGTCTGCCGCTGCCGGCGTCAGAAAAACACGCTGCCATACTGTGCGAGGAGGATTAGCAGAGCAGGAATGCCAGGTAAGAGAAAGGACAAATTGTCAAGTCCTTCCCTTCAAATAGCACAAATGCAGTAGATCCTTGCTTAATGGATGTGTCTTTTTCCAGTTAGTGGGGAGCTTGCAGTTTCTTGCTTCTGTTCATGTTTCCAGTTGTGAGTACCTCTCAATTTGGTGCTCACATGGTATTTGGAACAGTGGCAAATGAGGTTGAAGAGTTCATGTTACTCTTACATGTACATATTGACGTGGGATGATGATTCTTTACGTTGGCAACTCAGTGGACAGTGAATGCTAGAATTATGCTTAGTTTAAAAAATTAATACAATGCAGTTAAATTTCCAAAAGGTAAATAAAAATTCAGCACTTAAAAATCATTTTGATTTAAAATCGTGATATTGTTAAATTCTAATTTGTGTTAGAATTGTAGTTTCATTTCAATACATCTTTGAATCTTTTTGAAAAATATAGAAATTTTTATTATTTGATTTTTTACCTTTGATTTCCATATTTTGATGAAAGTACTTATCCAATTTTCTACACTTTGTACTTTCATCATCAAATTTTGAATACTTTGAATATAATTACATTTTTTAGATTCTTGAGATCATTATTGTCAATTGTCTACAAATTATGAGAGTATGTTGAGTATAATATCAAAATGCTTGGTTTGGCTGCAATAAGGATGAAAAAATTGGATGAAATAAGTAGTAATGTGTAAATTAAATATGTCTCTATTTGGTTCAAACATTAAGCAAAGTCTTAGGAGTACCATTATTTCTCCTTCTCTTACCCTATCTTCTTGTATGCATAGAAAAAAAAAAACATAGGATAATGATGAAATTATCAGTAATTTCAAACAAGCTCAGTTTTGCCCTCATTAACCAGAGGTTTCATATCAAATTAATTTTAAGAGTTTGATTTACCAAAATTACTCTGCCAATTCTCCACTTATTTACATTCCTCTTTCCAAAATGAATACTATGGCAAAGAACAGAAAGGAAGCTTAGTGTTGGAAATTCAGATAACACCTTTAGGATGCATATATGATGTGCAAGCAAAAGGAAGTAAGTTCTGTTATACATAGGTCATCTCTTTAGTGTATTATTTTTCTTGGCACTCTTGGAGCCCAGTATAATCTGCAGCAACATAAATCTGTCGACAACATTCCTGGTGGGAATGTAATGTGTGAGGCTTTGATAGAAAATGTGCAGGGTATATTCAGAACTTTATAAATAACAAGATAGCAATTGGGTAGCTAACTTATGTTGAGCTCTTCTTATGTATCAGCACAGTAAGAGTTTTATGTACATTTTCTCATTTAATTCTCACAATGGAAGGTACTATTATGAACTCCATTTTATAGAAAACCAAAGCCAAAGAGATTAAGTAACTTGCATAGATCCCACAGCTAGTAAATGGTGCACGTGAGATACAAACCCAAGCAAACTTTCACTTTTGAGGATGGAGTTAGGTCCTGGGGTTGTCTTGCTTTGTTTCCAATCCTGCCTCCACCACTTACTAATTGTGTGACTTCAGGAAAGTTATTCTCTCAGCCTAGCTTTTCTTATCTGCAAAATGAGAATAGCAACAGTATTAACATTGTAGCATCACTGTAATAGCTCAAAGAGACAATATGACTGAAGTTCTTGGTAAAATGTCTGATAACAGAGTAAGCTCTCAAATGTTAGTTGTAACTACGTCATAAACTACTAAATTATGGTACCTAAGAAATATTTATGCTCATTGATCTAGTAATTCTACATTTTAGACTCTATTCTTTTTTTTCTTTTTCTTAAATTTACTTATGTTATTTTATTTATTTTTGGCTGAGTTGGGTCTTCGTTGCTACGCGTGGGCTTTCTCTAGTTGCCGCGAGGAGGGGCTGCGCTTCGTTGTGGTGCGCGGGCTTCTCATTGTGGTGGCTTCTCTTGTTGCGGAGCACGGGGCTCTAGGCACGCAGGCTTCAGTAATTGTGGCGCGCGGGCTCTAGAGCGCAGGCTCAGTAGCTGTGGCGCACGGGTTTAATTGACCCGTGGCACGTGGGATCTTCCCGGACCAGGGCTCGAACCCGTGTCCCCTGCATTGGCAGGCAGATTCTTAACCACTGCGCCACCAGGGAAGCCCCCTAGACTCTGTTCTGAGGGATAATCCTCGATAGATATGCAGACAAATTTATGTACAAGGCTGTTTCTTGAACTTCTATAAAAATGAGATTTTAGGAAAAATTTAACTGTGTAACAAGAGGGAAATAGTGAAATAAATGAACTCCATATAATGGACGATGAGCAGACATAAAATGTTTTAATAAAATGTTTAGTCACATGGGGAATAGTTTATTACATATATGAAATAGATGGATAAAGAGAAATGCAAACCCATAAATATTACATTATCTCAATTTAAAACCATTTGTTAATTAAAGTAGGAAGTACTTAATTTTTTTAATTGAAGTACAGTTCATTTACAATGTTGTGTTAGTTTCTGGTATACAGCAAAGTGATTCATTTATACATATATATATTCTTTTTCATATTCTTTTTCTTTATAGCTTATTGCAAGATATTGAATATAGTTCCCTGTGCTATACAGTAGGACCTTGTTGTTTATCTATTTTATATATAGTAGTTTGTATCAGCTAATCCCAAACTCCTAATTTATTCCCCC
Organism: Balaenoptera physalus; assembly: GCF_965194825.1. NCBI lineage: Eukaryota > Metazoa > Chordata > Mammalia > Artiodactyla > Balaenopteridae > Balaenoptera > Balaenoptera physalus. Next base: position 119,953,410 of record NC_138891.1, on the reverse strand, counting down.
CCTTTGGTAACTATAAATTTGTTTTCTATGTCTGTGAGTCGATTTCTTTTTTTAAATTAATTAATTAATTAATTAATTTTTGGCTGCGTTGGGCCTTCGTTGCTGCACGCAGGCTTTCTCTAGTTGCGGCGAGCAGGGCCTACTCTTCTTTACAGTGCGTGGACTTCTCATTGTGGTGGCTTCTCTTGTTACGGAGGATGGGCTCTAGGCGCTCAGGCTTCAGTAGTTGTGGCATGTGGCCTCAGTAGTTGTGGCTCGCGGGCTCTAGAGCACAGGCTCAGCAGTTGTGGCGCACGGGCTTAGTTGCTCTGTGTCATGTGGGATCTTCCCGGACCAGGGCTCGAACCCGTGTCCACTGCATTGGCAGGCAGATTCTTAACCACTGTGCCACCAGGGAAGTCCCTGTGAGTCTATTTCTGTTTTCTAAATAAGTTCATTTGTATCATATTTTAGATTCCACATAAAAGTAATATCATATCATATTTGTTTTTCCCTGACTTACTTCACTTAATGTGATAATCTCTAGGTCTATCCATGTTGCTGCAAATGGCATTGTTTCATTCTTTTTCATGGCTGAGTAGCATTCCATTGTGTATATATACCACATGTTTTTATGTTGTAACATCTTTATTGGAGTATAATTGCTTTACAATGGTGTGTTACTTTCTGCTTTATAACAAAGTGAATCACTGCAAAGTAAAGGAGCTGTTACAGTGGAGGATTACTGGACTGAATGTCAATATTATGACATAGTATGAGTGTGTTTCGTGTTTGGTAATTGCAATCATTGTTGCTTTTGTTGTGGTCATCCATGTACAATGCTTGGTGTCAGTCTATTTATCTCTTGTAAAAATAAAATACAGCGTATGTGTGTGAAAAAAAAAAAAAAGAAATGGTTACAACAATGAAAAAAAAAACAAAAAAAGAGCAGCATTAGCATCTTTACTTGAGGTCAGGGGCCTGGAGGCAATACTTCAAGGGTGTGGGGGACACTCGTACGGCTAAACTATCAACAATAAGCATTGATGGGTATGTGAATCTGTACAATCTTCCTAGAAAGTATTTTGTCATTATGTTTAAACAATTTTTAATGTTAAAACCCACTGATTCAGAAGTTCTATAATAGGAATTTAATATAGGTGCTAATTATATATACAAAGACATCCACTGAAAAAATTTTATATTTTCAATGGAAAAAATCTAAAGAACACCAACATGGAATTAGTTTTAAAATTCTGTCACCACCACCACCACCACAATAAAAAATGTATACTGTGCAGCCATTAGGTATATTAGCGTAGAATTTAACGTAGAATTTAAAAAGTTTACAAAAGAGCTTGTGCTATGACCCCATTTGTGTAAAGTGTCCAGGGAGTCTCTAGGTAGTGGGGTGAAGGTGAATCACTTGGGGAGGTTTTCAAACCATGCAGCTTTCCTCAACCCCTCACCCCAGGAAACTGTGATATGCTCCTCTGGGAGCCTCAGCTTCCCTTTGAGAATCATTGCAAGGGGTGGGGAGGATAGACAATTACTGGAGGTGCACACATACTTGTTTGTGTGTAGAATGTGTGTGCTTGTAGGATGTTGATGGGATGTTCACCAGAGTGGTAGCAGGAATTGACTTTGGGTGGTGAGATTTTCAGGTGGTTTTTGGTAATAATAATACTTTTAATAATTATGATAAAAATACTGTTTATTTAACCATTCACCTGTTCAAGAACATCTGGGTTATTTCAAGTTTTTGGTTACTACAAATAAAGTTGCTATGAATGTTTATATACAACAACAACAACAAAAAAACAAAGTGAATCAGCTATACATATACATATATCCCCATGTCTCCTCCCTCTTGGGTCTCCCTCCCATCTTCCCTATCCCACCCCTCTAGGTGGTCACAAAGCACCGAACTGATCTCCCTGTGCTATGCGGCTGCTTCCCACTAGCTATCTATTTTACATTTGGTAGTATATATAAGTCCATGCCACTCTCTCACTTCGTCGCAGCTTACCCTTCCCCCTCCCTGTGTCCTCAAGTCCATCTCTACGTCTGCTTCTTTATTCCATATATATGTGTTAGCGTACGGTATTTGTTTTTCTCTTTCTGACTTATTCACTCTGTATGACAGACTCTAGGTCCATCCACCTCACTACAAATAACTCAATTTCGTTTCTTTTTATGGCTGAGTAATATTCCATTGTATACACATCTTTATCCATTCATCTGTTGATGGACATTTAGGTTGCTTCCATGTCCTGGCTATTGTAAATAGAGCTGCAATGAACATTGTGGTACATGACTCTTTTGAATTATGGTTTTCTCAGCATATATGCCCAGCAGTGGGATTGCTGGGTCATATGGTAGTTCTATTTTTAATTTTTTAAGGAACCTCCATACTGTTCTCCATAGTGGCTGTATCAATTTACATTCCCACCAACAGTGCAAGAGGGTTCCCTTTTCTCCACACCCTCTCCAGCATTTATTGTTTGTAGATTTTTTTTTTAAATTTTATTTATTTATGTATTTATTTATGGCTGTGTTGGGTCTTCGTTTCTGTGCGAGGGCTTTCTCTAGTTGCAGCAAGCGGGGACCACTCTTCATCGCGGTGCGCAGACCTCTCACTATCGCAGCCTCTCTTGTTGCGGAGCACAGGCTCCAGATGCGCAGGCTCAGTAATTGTGGCTCACGGGCCTAGTTGCTCTGCGGCATGTGGGATCTTCCCAGACCAGGGCTCAAACCCGTGTCCCCTGCATTGGCAGGCAGATTCTCAACCACTGCGCCACCAGGGAAGCCCCTGTTTGTAGATTTTTTGATGATGGCCATTCTGACAGGTGTGAGGTGATACCTCATTGTAGTTTTGATTTGCATTTCTCTAATGATTAGTATACCACATCTTCTTTACCCATTCATCTCTTGATGGACATTTAGGTTGCTTCCATGTCTTGGCTATTGTAAATAGTGCTGCTATGAACATTGGGGTGCATGTATCTTTTTGAATTAGAGTTTTCTCTGGATATATGCCCAGGAATGGAATTGCTGGATTATATGGTAACTTGAAGTAGGAATTATTAATTGAGTACCACATATGTGCAGGCAGTGTTCTGGGCACAGGAGATATAGCAGTGAACAGATTGTCACTATCCTTCTCCAGGAGGACATTCATCCCAGTGGATTATATACACAATAAGAAACCAGAAGAAAATGCTTACTTATAGGGCCTACCACTGTGTAATGGAATATAGACTGCCATGATTGTTTACATCTTTTCTTTACATTTTAAAATATATTTTATATGTTGACATTTTACACTGTTCACATTTTTTAAAGAATAACTGGTACTTCCCTGGTGGCGCAGTGGTTGAGAATCTGCCTGACAATGCGGGGGACACGGGTTTGAGCCTTGGTCCGGGAGGATTCCCACGTGCCGTGGAGCAGCTGGGCCCGTGCGCCACAAGTACTGAACCCCGTGCGCCTGGAGCCCGCGCTCTGCAGCAAGAGAAGCCACCGCAGTGAGAAGCCCCCTCACTGCAACAGGAGGGCCCCCGCTCACCGCAACTAGAGAGAGCCCGTGCGTAGCAGCGAGGACCCAATGCAGCTTAAAAAAAAAAAAGAATAACCATGTGTTGCTTTTATAGTCAATAAGGCAATAAAATGTATGTAACAGAAAATATTTCAATAATTACATGCATACTATGAAAAATCTTTTGGTTACTTGTTGCTTTTTAAAAAATCATTTTTTATTCATTCACATTTTGAAATATAGAAAAGTACAAAGAAGAAAATCACAACCATAAATGTTCCCATCATCTAGAGTAAATCACTAAACACATTGTATGTGCTTCTAGTACTTTATCTTATTGTTAAAAATTACTCAGTTATTATTATAAAATCAACATATACATGTTACCAAGATTTTATGTAATGCAGAAGTCCAATAATGAAAGTGAAAAAAAATCATCAAATTCTGTCATTAAGAAATAACGCAGTAGTAAACCTTACTTAAAACATTTTTCAGTTATAATAAGGAGGAAGAGTGAAAGATAAACTTCTCTACAAGTGAGGTAATATAACCCTATTTCTAAATACAATTTAATTCAAATATACAACATAAGAAAAGTGAAACTAAAGGAATTTTTGAAATTCAAAATCAGGACATGGTTGACAAATTGAAATTATAATGCAGTAATCACAGTTCAGGCATACAAAAATGGACTTGGGCAGCCATTGAGGATCTGTTCTGGGTCACATCTCTGCACCCCTGAAAACCTGAACTTTCTTTGAACTGTACCAGACCCAAGGACACCGCCAGGCGTATTCAGAACACCTGCCAGCTGCAGCCTTATGGTTTCAAGGTCTCCCCTCGTAACTATGCAACCATTCCAGACCCCAACCAACCCTTACTTAACAAGCATCCTTACTTCTTGCCAGCTTCAATTATAATTCTTGATAAACAACTCATGTAACTAACTATAACCTTGGGGCTTTTGCCTTTATAAGTCTCCTACATTTTGTAGTCAGGCCGAAAACAATTCAAGTGCTTCTTGAATTTGTGTCTCCTGGGCTGCAGTCCTAACAAACCCCAAATAAATACCTCTTTACTTCAATGGGGTCTCTTTCTAAGATGTTGGTTAAAAACTTTGTTCTTCACTACAAGAGAGAATATTTTCTAAGAAGTTCCTATTAGCAGGGAATCTATGAAAAATACAAAGAGATTGGAGTCCTGTTTATTTTTTAATAAAATCTTTACATCTTAGCTGATAGTAATTAATATCCTGCTATTGACCTTAAAAAAAAAAGGAGCCAGAAAAATGAATTTATTCAGGAAGAGCAGAGGAGTTTCATGTCAGGACAAGCAAACTGCGGCAAATCATAGGCAAGTCTGGAGAACAGAAAAGTGGGCCTTGCTTTTAGAGAGGAAAGGAAGAAACTGGGGAGGGCTGTGGTGGTTCTTCATTGGATGCAGGTGGGGGCAGCTTGCTGTTTGTGGGGTCTGCAAGCTGGGGTGAGTCATATGCATGAGAGCTCCTCCTTCAGGGTTTCCCAACTTCATTGCAAATGAGGTTTCCTTTATTTTCATACCACTAAGAAAGATAAAGGACCTTACCACCCCTGCAATTCCTCCCAATGTTGTTTGTTATCTACACTATTATTATTGTTGCCGTTATTAGTATAGTTTATACATTGTATGATTTCTAACATTTATTTTCCAGTCTGTAGCAAAATTTCCTTAGTAAGTGTCATTCCTCCATTTTCACAGAGTTAATACTCACTGTCAGTTTTTTCACCACGAGTTCTGTTTCTGAATTCTTTGCTTTAATCTCTTAACTGGCTGATTTTTTTCTTAACAAGTAGTTCTTTTAATGGATCTTGCATTGCCTCATGTTTTTTTTTTATCTACTGGTTACTTTTATTCTTGAATAACATCTTGTCAGAATAGATTGTTCTTAGGTTACCCTGTATATTATCCTTGGGTCATATTCTATTTCCCTTTTTGAGGATTGTTTTAATTATCTGCTGCTGTGCAACAAATTACGTGAAATTTTAGCCATTTACAACGAAACTTTGTTATCATATGCAATTTCTGAGGATCAGGAACCTGGGGGAGGCTTAGCTGTGTGGTTGGGGCTCAGGATCTCTCATGAGGATTCATTCAAGCTGTGGGCTATGGCTGTGGGCATCTCAAGCGTTAGCTGGGCCCAGAAGATCTACTTCCAAGATGGCTCTCAGGTGGTTGTTGTCCGGAGATTCTTCCTTTCTAGATGGTTCTTCATCGCCGTGGCCTTTGCGTAGCAGCTGGCTTACCCCAGAATGAGTCATCCAAGAGACAGTGAGAGTGCCACCAGGGCAGAAGCCGAAGTGCCTTTTATAACCTAACCTTGGAAGTGACATGTCACCACATCTGCAGGATTCTGTTGGGCACACTGACCAACCCTATTAAAACGAAGGAGTGGACTACACAGAGATGTGAATACCAGGAGGCAGGGATCATCGAAGGTCTTCTTGGAGGCTCGCTACTACTGCTGTTTTCCTTCTGGCATTGAGTATTATCATGGAGAAGTCAGAAGGCAACCTAAATTCTCTCCCTGGCTAGTAGTTTACCTATAAAACCTAGATGCCTGAAAAAAACTTGTTTTTGAAGCCCATCGGTTTGTCTATGAGTTGAATGTTCTATATCAAATTTTCTTTGGAGGCGATATTTTGTTCTGCATATTCAGTTTTTGGCCATTTCAAGGATATTTCTTGAATTATATCCTTGAATAAAATTTTTCTTGCAAGGGGGAGTTCCCTGGTGGCCTAGTGGTTAGGATTCCAGGCTTTCACTGCTGTGCTCCGGGTTCAGTCCCTGGTTGGGGAACTGAGATCCCGCAAGCCACGCGGTGTGGCCAAAAGCAACAACAACAACAACAACAGCAGCAACAAAAGAGAGAGAGAGACTTGAACAGAGATCTTTAAAAAAATTTTTTTTAAATGTTTTTCTTACATTTTTAAGTTCTCTTCTTTTTTTTTTAAATTTTTATTTATTATTTGTTTATTATTTATTTTTGGCTGTGTTGGGTCTTCGTTTTTGTGCGAGGGCTTTCTCCAGTCGAGGCAAGCGGGGGCCACTCTTCATCGCGGTGCACGGGCCTCTCACTATCGCGGCCTCTCTTGTTGCGGAGCACAGGCTCCAGACGCGCAGTCTCAGTAGTTGTGGCTCACGGGCCCAGCTGCTCCGCGGCATGTGGGATCCTCCCAGACCAGGGCTCAAACCCGTGTCCCCTGCACTGGCAGGCAGACTCCCAACCACTGCGCCACCAGGGAAGCCCTAAGTTCTCTTCTTCAAGAACATCAATTATACTTAGATTACCTTTATCTTCCATATCTATTAGCCCCTCTCTAATTGCTTCTATCCTTGGCTTTTTCATTCTGCTTTCACTGTGATGATATCTTTTAGTAAGGTATTTTTTTTTTTTAAAGATTCTATACTTTAATTTATTATTTATTTATTTATTTTTGGCTGCGTTGGGTCTTTGTTGCTGTGCACAGGCTTTCTCTAGTTGCGGTGAGCGGGGACTACTCTTCGTTGCGGTGTGTGGGCTTCTCATTCACTCACTTCTCACTTCTTTTGTTGCAGAGCATGGGCTCTAGGCACGCGGGCTTCAGCAGTTGTGGCACGTGGGCTCAGTAGCTGTGGCTCATGGGCTCTAGAGCGCAGGCTCAGTAGTTGTGGCGCACGGGCTTAGTTGCGCCACGGCATGTGGGATCTTCCCAGACCAGGGCTTGAACCCGTATCCCCTGCATTGGCAGGCGGATTCTTAACCACTGCGCCACCAGGGAAGCCCAGTAAGGTAGTTTTTACTTGTGGTTATCTCACCCCTTGACATTTATTATCAATTCAGTAGTTGTATCTTAATATTGTTTTGGTTCTCATTTTTTTTTTTTCCTTTTGAACTGCAGTATTTCTTCTTTTCAAAATATCATTGTTATTTGACCATTTTACCTGAGGTTCTTTTTTTTTTTTTTTTTTTTTTTTTTGAGGTTCTTGATTTATGCATTTTATATTTTCTTTAAGCTGTTTTATAGTTTAATTGTAAGACATTTTCTTCTTTATAATATGTGGCCCTAACAAAAGTGAGAGAATATAGAAATAATATTAAATAACTCATTGCAACATTCAATTCTCTCAGGTCACTACAAACAAGTGATTTTTTTCTCAGGTCTTGTGAACATGAAGAAGGAATGGATAATACTTTAATAACTATATGGTCCTACCAGTTCTGGGATGTCAGTAAGAATCCGGAGAAGACAACCTAAGTGCAGGTTTACTAAAAGGAAATTACCATAATGTAGAGCACTTTTTCTCCCTAACAAACTCCTAGAGATTATCCATAATCTTTCATTGGAATTTTGCCATGTTAAATATTGTTTAAAATAAGCAAACCATCAGGAGGAAGTAGGATGGGGTATCATTTTGATTCCTAAATCTTACAGATATAATTGATTTGTCCCTTGTCTGTTTTATGTCCATTCACAATTTTATGGAAATCAAAGTTGGCACGGTATTCAATCAGAACATCTGAAACAGCTATTGCCACTGACGCCCCCATCAGTAATTTCTAAAATATATTTCCAGAATTGTTTTATGTATATAAACCCAAACATGTATATGTCTGTTAAAATGCTCGCACATACACGTAAATGGACACATACTAGAGACATTTTTTTGTACCTACTTTTTAAACTTATTTATATTGGAAATCTTTCCATATCAGAACATAGAGATTTAATTCAATTAAAAAAAAACCCCCATGATTTAGTTAGCTTGTTCTCTGCAGGTAAGTATTTATTTCCTTTCATGCATATATAAACACTGCTGCAATTAGCATCTTTTTTCATATACCTATTATACATATGAAAGTATGTCTATAGGACAAATTCCCAGGAGGAATTCATAAAATTCCTCATGTAGGATAAATATGACCCACCAGGCACCTTTCTGTAAGAAATATTTCACTTTACCTGTGTTTTTTGAGCCTGGGCAACTCAAATTTTAGAGGAGTTTATCATATTTGGAGTCTTCCTTAAGAATGCCTGAAAGCCCCTGAAAATTGTGGTTTTTTTCCTTTTTATGATAATTTTTAATTGGTACTTTAAAAAGAAACACATTATTATTGTACTGGAATTATGTAATTAATGAACTAGGTACAGTTTATTAAGTCTCCTGGATACTTGGTTCACCCCAGGAGTGAGTCATATTCGGGCCTGTGCAAACAGCTGTTTCTGAGTATAGTGGTGTCTGCCATTCATGTTGTTCTAGGCCAGTCTAGGTCCTAAAGTGAGGGGCTGTGTATAAAGACTAAGTTAAACACGGGCAGAGCTATTTATTGCATGGAATATGCAATATGCCATGAGAGTGGCATATTCCCCTTCTTACCAATAATGACAATATCAGTACATTGCTTAGCTCATGCTACAGACTGAATGCTTCTCAACATTCCTATGTTGGAATCCTAACCGCCAATATGATGGTAAGGTAATGCCCTTATAAAAGGGACCTCAGGGAGTTCCCTGTACCTTCCACCATGTAAGGACACAATGAGAAGCTGCTTCTCCAGAATGCAGGAAGCAGGCTCTCAACAGACACCACATCTGTGAGCATTTTGATTTTGGACTTCCCGGCCTCAAGAACTGCGAGAAATAAAATTGTGTTGTTTATAAGCCACCCAGTCTATGGTATTCGGTTACAGCAGCACAAACAGATTACGACAGTTTAAAATAAGCACTCAATCACATCATGCCCATTTGTTCCCTTACTGGTGACCTCATCTTGATCATCTGGGTTTAGATTCCAAGGTTTCTTTTCTTTCAACTGCACCATGCTACCCACAATCTGATTTCTGTATACTGTACTCAAACTGTCAGAATTGATACTGTCATTAAAGCAGTTGAAAATAGTGTTAAATGATATTGCAATTCAAAAAAAGAGAAAAGCAATCAATAAATGTTAATGAAATGTTTTACATGCATTATGTCATCATTACCACAACTCTATCAGGTAAGGGCTATTTAAATTCCTATTTGATAAATATACAAATATTTGTCAGTATTTTTTTCTAATTTTTATTTATTTATTTATTTATTTATTTTTGGCTGTGTTGGGTCTTCGCTGTTGCACAGGGGCTTTCTCTAGTTGTGGCGAGCGGGGGCTACTCTTCGTTGCCGTGTGCAGGCTTCTCATTACAGTGGCTTTTCTTTGTTGTGGAGCACAGGCTCTAGACGTGCAGGCTTCAGTAGTTGTAGCATGTGGGCTCAGTAGTTGTGGCTTGTGGGCTCTAGAGCGCAGCCTCCGTAGTTGTGACGCACGGGCTTAGTTGCTCCACAGCATGTGGGATCTTCCCGGACCAGGGCTCGAACCCGTGTCCCCTGCTTTGGCAGGCGGATTCTCAACCACTGCGCCACCAGGGAAGTCCTGTCAGTATTAATATACCTAGTAAATGGCAAAGTTGGAATCTGAACTTAGGCCATCTGACTTCATAGATTAAAGAAAGGAGATGTTGCCTTCTCGAGCAGACACTGGCACCAGAACAGCATACCTCTGCAAGTTCAACAGCAGTGGCAGCAACTTCAGCAAACATTGGCATCACAGTCGCTACTCAGCAGATTGGAAGTGACCAGAGTCATATCTAATAACTACAGTGAGTTGAAGTAGGAGAGGGAAAAAGCTGGTTCTAAGAACTAGATCAAGTTGATCATGAAAGTAGTCTTTAGTGCCCTCTAGAACAATTCTGGAGGAATAGGAGAAAACTGGAGTTCTCAAATGATACATAAAGAGTAGATATGGGGAAATGCAAATTTGTGGCTGCCTTTGCCCATAGTTTTTCTCTAGGCCTGGCTTACCTAAATGTAAATACATGTACAAATATATTGTTCCTGATACATGTGAGAACCAAGATATCTAGACCATATATGACCCCAAAGGTGTTGACTGTCAACACCTTCTCAGTATGGTGTTGGAAAAACCTGTAACTGAAAGTAAGATAAACATCTCTGTACTTGTTCTCTTGATTGTCCTGGCTCTGATTCACCTGCTAATTCTTTCGAAACTCTCATTCCTGTCTTTATCCTAGGCTGTACCATACAGATTCATGCTGGGCTGGGAACTTCCCGCTATGGGGCTAAATACAGAAACTGTATAGAATTCTCAGTCTACAACCATTCAAAATTCAGTTGGAAACACTCAGACTTTTCATCCACATCATGCTAATTGTTCCAGATATTTCTGCTTGCTACAGTCAGCTCTGTGTACGTGGTATGACCCTCCTTTTTCCCTCTGCAAAATGGCTTTCTTTTTGCTTCCACTGCTATTTTTTATTGATGGCCTGCTTTTGGAGGGAAGTTCCAGGTGGAGTACCTTATGAGAACTCCCATTACTTAGAAGGAATTTACTTTGGTTATTTGGGGCATTATTCAATGCCATTGCCTTACTCTCATCCCTACCCCATTATTTACAATGATTACATAACCTGAAACAAGAAATACATTTGCATATGAAGAACAAATTAACAATGAGGATTTGGAGTCTGCTTTAGATTCCAGGCTAGACCTTGTTCTTCCAGACTATATGACTATGGGCAAGATACCTACCCTCTCTAATCCTCAGTTTTCTTGATTGTAAAATGGCATTTCCAAAAGGCTCCCCTTCCTATTTCTTTTGCATGTTTTAAATGCTTACAAAGAGACAACTCTATATGTTATTATTTTGAAAGATCTTTTTTGTTTGGGGAAAGTAGTATTGGGAACTAACATTTTTATTTGTGGTTGTGAGAAAACTTTAGTTTCTCTAAAATTTACAGTTCTTTGTGTTTTTTGTTTACCAACTGCTTCTGACAAAATTTAAAAAAAAATTAAATTTGCTCAGAGATTTCACTATCTATCAAGTGATTTTCAGTCTGGTAATGATTTTCTCAAGCAGAATTCTTGAATTTTTTGGAGTTTTTTTAAAAAAGTGAGAATGGGAAATTTATTAAAAAGGCAGAAGATGTTGGTGAATTAAGAACTAACGGCAGATTTTTTGTGTGGTAAAATATATGTAACATAAAATTTGGTATTTTAACCGTATTTAAGTGTACAGTTCAGTGGCAGTAAGTACATTTACATTGTCAGGCAACCATCACCACCATCCATCTCTAGAACTTTTTCATCTTCCCTGTCGGCTGAAAAAAAAACACGCAACTTAAAAGCCGAGAGTTAGGGACTTCCCTGGTGGTTCAGTTGTTAGGATTCCACGCTCCCAGTGCAGGGGGCTCAGGCCTGATCCCTGGTCGGGGTAAGGTCCTGCATGCCGCGCAGCACGGCCAAAAAAAAAAAAGTGGAGAGTTATGTTTTATTAGGGGATCTTATTGAGGACTATAGCCCAGGAAATAACCTCTCAGCTCTGAGGAACTGTTCCAAAGAGGTAAGGGAGGAGCCAGAATATTTAGGAGTTTTTACTAAAAACAAACAAACAAAACATGTATTTGAACATCAAAAGACTACTGCTAATCACAAAAACCAGACATCTCAAGTTAATAATTTTAGTGCTTTTCTATGTATTGGGAGATGCAAGAGTCTGGGCTCATTGAAATTATTTCTTTGCCATGCATCTTAACTATCTAGGGCCAGTATCCTATTTTTCTCCATCCTGAATTCCCCTGAGGGTGCACAGTCAGGGCAGCAACACTTGTTGTACTGGAATGACAGGCAACATTCTTTTGTCCACATCCCCAAATGAAACTCCGTAGCCATTAAATATTGTAGGAACTCCCCATTCTCCCTTCCCTCCAGCCCTTGGCAACCACCAGGCAGATATCTGTAAGAGGAGATATTTTAAGGAGAAGGAAAACAGGATGGTGCTTCCATAGCTTGTGGCAGGCATTGCACTTTTGCCCCAGGTCTGTGTCATTTCTCAACTATCCCACTGGGTAATCGGGCTTCTCCACATCGACCTCACAGAGGAATGCCTAGTTTGACCAGAGCTCGGTGGCTCTAGGGGCAGCCCCATTCCCTCCTGCTGCTTTTGAGAAATCAGTCCTAGTCTTGATATCCTGTTTTTAAGTTTTACTCAGCCTCTGTCACTTCCTTTCAAACCTTGAATTTCGGGCTAGGGACTTCAGCTGGTTTGACACCCGCCTGCCACTGTCAGCTTAGTTTCTACCCCACCAGGAATTTACCATTCAGCAACCAACCCTGTTTCCTAATACTGACCTAGTAAAGGCCCTCTAGACCTCGGTGCTTATCTGTAAACCGAAGAGGGTGAATTAGGTAATATCTCGAAGATATTTTGCAGTGCTAAAGTTGTTACTCTCCGGGAGTTCCCTGGTGGTCTAGTGGTTAGGATTCAGGGAACTGAAATCCCTCAAGCCGTGCTACAGGGCAAAAAAAAAAAAAAGAAGTTATTACTCTCTAGTTAAGACAAATCCTAATGTCCTAAGGTAATAGGCTAGATGAGATTCCCCTATAGAAATTCCCTCTCATACAAGTATTAGTCATACTTTGATGTAAACAAAATGCTGAAAGCATTGATTGCTTTGAAAGTTCAGCTAATGGTCAGCAAAGGTTCACTGAATTTAGGAGAAAAGATAATCTGTTAGTTCAAAGAATTTCATATCCTGAATATAATCCTGAAAAAATTGGTCATCTCCTAGGGGCCTTTGGATGGACTTTGTATGTTGTCTTTGCATAAAATCGTTTTGACTTTCACTCGAATACAGCCTTAGCCCAGGTGACTGCAAGTAGCTTGCTATTTGATATGGCAATTTGCATTTCAAAGCTAATCAGTATTAAATAATGGCTGGTAAAAGAAGAGTAAGAGGGTCATTGTGTGTGTTTTATTATTGTGTAAACTCGGGAAAACAAGCTGAGAGGCTGAGAGAGCTCACTCAGATTCTAGCAGATAAGAAAGTGGCTTATGTAAAAGGTCTCTTAATGGGTGAGTTACGCATTTGTTTCTGGAGGGGGGCCACGTGACTGCTAGGCTTTACAAGGAAGTAAAAACAAAATGTAGAGAGAATAACCATATTTATTTCCAATGCAGACCCTATACTTAAGGTAAAAACACTTCTTAAATATTTAGGTTTCTATTCCTCTGTAACTAGATGGTTACTTTGCAGGATCTTTAATAGTTCAAATTAATTAATTCAAATCAAGCTTGATTGTAACTCTAATTCAGTGGTTCTTTAACCCCAGCACATTAGAAACATCAAGGTAAAAGAAAAATATGGTGCTGTTTTCCCACCCCAGAGAGTTAATATAATTGGTTTGGGGTGTGTCGTGGTCCGAACGCGGGTTGGAAAGGAATTTCCAGACACAAGGCAGAATGTAAAGAAGATAGAATTTATTAGAGGGAAGCGTCACTGCCAGAACAGAGGGCCGACTTCCTAGTAGTCTGGGAGAGTCCGAACATGTGCTATTGATCAGTTTTTATAGCCAGAAAACAAAGGAATGGTCTGAGGTGAAAATTTCGTTTACTGATTGGTCGAGTCACATATACCTTCCTTCCATAGGGTGGGAGTGGGACAGGGCATATGCCTTTCCTTATTTGGGACAGGTCCCGTTGCCCAGGTGGGCGTCACCCAGGTGGGCTCAGGAATTTCGTAACCATAGCAACGTGGTGGGGAGGGCGATTAAGAGTCTGGTAGCGGGTGTAATGCTGAAACTTTTTCAGGCGGGGTCATCCTTTGTCCTTGGAGCACCACAGGGTGGGGCCTGGTCATTAATATTTTTTTGTTAGTTCCCAGTTGATTCTCCTGGGTTGAAGGTTGAGACCCACTATTCTAGTTTATGTCCCGAGCATACCTTTCTTCTAAAAAATAAATAAATAAATAAATAAGACCTAATTGACTTTCCCAATGTGGTCTCAATTTTTGATTGCACACATCTATTAGTCCAAAAAAAAAAATTAGAGCACATAAAAGTACCTGTGTGTGTGTGTGTGTATGTACTACTGTACTAATATATGCTCTATATTACAAAACAGAAAAGTAGACATTTATGTAAGTATGGAAACCATTGTTCCACAGGATAAAGTCCGAATTCCTTAGCATGGAATTCAAGGTTTTCTCCAAACAGAATTTTTCTCTCTCTTTTATCATTGTTGCATGCCATCCTGTCAGTTGATTGATTGATTGATTGATTGATATATTTCCAACTGTCTTAGGTCCACTTCCCTGGGAAATAGACTCTGAGATGGAGATGTGCATGAAGAAAGTTATTGGGAAGTGAAGGAAGTAGGATTAGGCAGAAGATGGACCCTTCAGAATGGCCCCATCTTGAGGCAAGGGGGTTAGGCTTCATATTCCCACCCTCCATCCAACACTGAGTAGTTATGTGTGTGGGTTGCCCATGGAAAGGTGGTTCTTTTTGAGAGCAAATCCTAGAGAGCCATCACCCACCCACCTGCCAGCTGCTGGGGGAATGAATGCCTCAATCCTAGAGGGGATCTGGGATGCTCATCATAGCATTCACTTCATTCCCTGCATTCATGCCTTAATACACTTTGTTCCTTACCCTGGAATATTTTACCCTCAATCTCTGCACACAGAAACCTATCATTTCCTGGAGGCCAAACTCAAAATGCCACCACCTCCTTGAAGTTTCTCTATACTTCCCTGCTAAGAGTAGTACCAGGAAACACAGTAGAGAGAGCAAGGACCTTGGTGTCACAGACACCTGGGTTTGAATACTGGGTTTTAGGGACCTTACTTGGGTAAATTACTTAACTTCTTTGAGTCCAACTGTAGCTATTGAGCCCTCTCTGCAGGTTGCTTGTAAGAATTAACTGAAAAAAAAAAAAAAAAAAAAAAGAATTAACTGAAAAGCTCACTCAACCAACAATACTATGACCTTGTCTTTTTTTTTTTTTTTTAAATTACACTATACTAGGTGTGCTTTATTTATTTATTTATGGCTGTGTTGGGTCTTCGTTTCTGTGCGAGGGCTTTCTCTAGTTGTGGCAAGCGGGGGCCGCTCTTCATCATGGTGTGCGGGCCTCTCACTATCGCGGCCTCTCTTGTTGCGGAGCACAGGCTCCAGACGCGCAGGCTCAGTAATTGTGGCTCACGGGCCCATTTGCTCCGTGGCATGTGGGATCTTCCCAGACCAGGGCTCGAACCCGTGTCCCCTGCATTGGCAGGCAGACTCTCAACCACTGCGCCACCAGGGAAGCCCTGACCTTGTCTTTCTAACTTTTACTTTCTCTCCTCCAGATTTCTGTAGCTTGCTTAAATGATTTAAATGACAAAATAATTAGGATGCTGTAATGATTTTTCACATTAGTTTATTCAGTTTAAAATCCTACTCTTTAAGGTAATGTTTCTACTTTTATGAAAAATGGATTTTTTTCAGCTTTATAAAAATCTGATAATAAATTAACAGATTTTTTGCACAACAACTTCATGGTGGTATGATTTATGTATGTAACAATGGATTTTTGAAGAAATCTTAATTAGGAAAATAAACTTTCATCATATATATACACACATGCACATATATGCATGACTTTTTTTAAGAAAGTATTGGTTCATGAAATTTAAAAATGTGCAGATACATGCAGTGCATCTTAACACTGGTCCATTATACTAATGTATGTATTAGATACATATATATTAACATGTAATATAAATATACTAATATTATAATGTTCATTAACTTCTTTTGTAAAGATCAATTATTTGTTGAGCACCGATAGCAACTATAATACAGAAAACTTTAAAATTTGTGCTATTAGAGAAGCAAAGATAGATGAAATGGGATCCCTGCTGTGAAGGAGCTTAACGTTATTTAACTGATGAAAAAGTAAACAATAATAAATATTTCAAACAACATTTTTTTAAAAAAAGTAATTAATTATTTATTTTTGGCTGCGTTGGGTCGTCGTCGCTGCACGCGGACTTTTTCTCTTCGTTGCGGTGCGCGGGCTTCTCATTGCAGTGACTTCTCTTGTTGTGGCTCGTGGGCTTCAGTAGTTGTGGCGCCCGGGCTTCGTTGCTCCGGGGCATGTGGGATCTTCCAGGACCAGGGAATCAAACCCATGTCCCCCGCATTGGCAGGCAGATTCTTAACCACTGTGCCACCAGGGAAGTCCCACAACATTTTTTTTAAAAGGAGATCTGTAGGAAATAGTTTAGATCATTTATGTAATTGGTACTGACATTGCTGAACATACCATAGAATTTCACAGGCCAGGCTGGTCTGGAGACGTTCTCTCAAAGGATGGATAGGATTTAGATAGGGCGTAAACTCCCTGATGAGTACTGACCTGATCTGGTATAACCTGTAGCTCATACACTGCTTAATATATACTTAGGCCCTCAGTTAAAAAAAAAAAGGAACAGACACACGTAATTTAAATAAATGCTGAGTGTATAAATTGGATAGTTGGAGAGGAACGGGGAAGGAAGGATTCCAGACCGATGGTAGAGTTTGAGGGAAACCAGAGGTGACAGAGTTCAGGTCACACAGGGAGGTAAGAGTGAAAGTATTTGGTGGAAGTGGAGCCTCTTACAGGAGCAGAAAGGTCAAGGGGGTCAGTAGCAGAAGGGAGGGTGGGGGAGAGTTTGGTAGACCTTAAATAATACGTTCTCCTTGTGTGAAACAGGAGAATGCATAAGGTGGTGCTAAGGAAACACAGAGCTGAGCAAGCTGGCTTTCAGGACCCAGGATTTATATGGGTTAAGTCTGAATTCCTCAACCAGACTTCCATTCTTAAATTTCTCAAGTCTCTCTTCACTCCTTAATCTCGTTTTCCTGTTCCTCTGACATTCCCACGTGGTCACTATACACACTTGCAAATCCCCCAGTTAGAATTAATCTTCTCATATTCTCAAAGCTCTACGTTTAATCCATGGTTATAGCCCTTGTGAGTTTGCCTTTTGAGGAAACGAGTGTCTCAGGCACCAGATTGCATGCGTGTAGAGAGCACAGATCACATGTGGTTCACCTTTGTACTCACCTCCTTCCAGCACTCAGTACAGGTGAGTATTGAGTGAAGGTTATTTGAAAGAGAGATTTCTTACTAGAAGCTAGTGAAAATGCTGAACGCCATTTCCTCTTATCAGCTGACATTAATACACATTACAAGTAGGCCCAACATAAAAAGGTGCTTAATGAATGGTAAAAGGCAGCGTCATATAAATTCCTCTGTTTAAAGAATTATTTCTACCCGAATCACAAGATGTTTTTGATCAAACTAACATAAGCAGTTATGTCAAGTCTTAGAAATGTTTGACAGGGGTGAAAAAGAATTATGACAAAGGTCAGTTACACTAGGAAAAAAACTTCTCTGACTGAAAGAACACTTTTACAAATGGTAATAAGTAAACCTCTTGCTACTAGATTTTATGAACTTTCTGCATTGGTTGTATTAAGGAGAAGCAATATTGTAAATCAATTGTACTTTAATAAAAAAAAAGAAAAGTAATTTTTTTATAGCTTGATTAAAATAAATAGAAGGAATGGTCATGAAAATCATACTTGGCTTTCTGTTGTTTATGAAGGTCATGTTGTCAGCTGTTTGGGAAGAAGGGCTGGACTTTATTCCACGGGTTAATAAATGTTATCAACATTTTACAAGACAGAAACTTTTTTTTTTTTAAATTTATTTATGTTTGGCTGCATTGGGTCTTTTTTGCTGGTGCCGGCTTTCTCTAGTTGTGGTGAGCAGGGGCTACTCTTCGCTGCGGTGTGTGGGCTTCTCATTGCGGTGGCTTCTCTTGTTGCGGAGCACGGGCTCTAGCGTGCGGGCTTCAGTAGTTGTGGCACGCGGGCTCAGTAGTTGTGGCTTGCGGGCTCTAGAGCGCAGGCTCAGTAGTTGTGGCGCACGGGCTTAGTTGCTCCGCGGCATGTGGGATCTTCTTGGACCAGGGCTCGAACCCGTGTCCCCTGCATTGGCAGGCGGATTCTTAAGTGTGCCACCAGGGAAGTCCAAGACAGAAACTTTTAATGAAACTAGTGTTTTTATTGCCTAGTTCATAGTTGGTTTCGAATGTCTGTCTGTTTTGTGCTTACGTTGATTACTAAGTGTACTTTCATGTCAGGGATAGAGAGAGAGCCACCAGATGGAGGCCAAGAAAAACATAAGCCTGGGCTATTCATTAATGAATAACCAGCAGGAATGTATGAATAACACAATGCACAATAATCTACTTATGTTGAAAAATGTTTATTGATCATTCCCAGAGGGCCCAGGCTATGTGACTGTGTCATTCATACTTTTAAAATTCTCTTTGGTAAATATGCAACTGCAAGGAATGCCCTATAGAGCTCAACTCCAGGGAATATAATGAAAATAGTGCTTTCTGGAGTTGGGGAACATGGCAGCCCTGCCCATCATAGAAAGTGTTCAGTAGTGTTTCCTGAATGAAGGAATGACTGAATTCAAAGGTATAATGTTAGTCTAAACAGTGTGACCCATAGATAAACGTGGCAGTGTCAAATTAGCCATCCCAGACACTTAAGAAAATGTGCCTCCCCAAGAAAGTGAGTTAAAAAAAAATGTCCACATAAAATCACTTGCAAATATGTTTCCTGATGGAAATACCAGGGACAAGTTCAACATCAATATGAAAGTTTAGAAAATTACTTCTGAATATTGGTGCTCCCCTTCTTCACACACTGCCCTCTTCCACTCTGCCATCCCTGGGGTCTGGAGCTGCACTTTTGTGTGAGTAAGAAGCATTAGTGGGTCATAAGAGCTATTTTTAATACACAGACATGTGAGAGAGATGTTTGGTAGAGGATTTGCTTGCCAGCAACTGGATTCGTGAAAGTCCAGGCTTCGAGCCAGATTCTGGGGTGAAGTAGAAATGAGGACTAGACAGAAGAGCTGGTAGGCTTTTCAGACTAGAAGAGAGAGACTGCAGATGTAAAATTAGGGTTTAATTTGAGTAGTAATTTAGAGTAGGTGTTGATTTAAGAAGATCTAAAAGATATAGAATTAATGGAAAGGTTAATGATGGGCCTCTTGAAGTAAAAGAATGATGACATTATGGAATACCCTTAACTCCTAATCATTATATATTTTAATACCTAGGTGCTAAAAAGTGGTAGCTAAACATAAACAGTGGTACATTTTTAAATAGTAGATTTCTTCCCTTCTCTGAATTTCTAACCTTATTTCATCAACATGAACCTAATTTGAACGTAAAGGAACTTCATACTAAGCAGCGAAGCAGAGACTATTAATTTTTCAATTTATGAGTAGAGGAGTACTTATTGAGACTGGAGAATTATTATTTGTGTGCTTATTTAACGTATTTATCTGTTTAATTGGTGCCTTGTTCCACAGACAGTTTAGGCAGAAATGATGGGTAATTTAGGACAACATGGCATCCATGTAAAACTACCTCACCTACTCATCTCACATATCTAAAACCCAGATGGGAAACTAGGATAATCCCCCAAGTCTCACTGCATATAAATAGATGTTACAAGATTCATGCATTAAGTCAGTCATAAAAAACCACTTAGGCCCTCACTCATTGTTTATTTACTTAAATTTTAGACATAATTATACAATAAGCGTAGTTATCTGGGTTTATGTAGCCCACAGGAGACTAGAGCAGTGCATTGCTGCACATTTCCTTGGCATTAACAATTATACAAAGGGCTTTCACATCCATTATTAGCTGCTTGAGGCAGATACAGCAATAACATCAAGAAGTGACAGTTGACTGCCTGACAGCCCCGAGAAGACAGAAGAATTCTAAGCAGTTGGCACATAAACCACAAGAATACACTAGTCTACTGCCACGATGACGGGGGGCGGGGTGGGGGGAAAGGCAGGCATCACTCTCCCCAGGGGGCATCATCACTACAGTCCAGACTCAGAACCCCAAAGAACACAGAAGTCATCCAGGCCAGCCTCCCAGTCAGCACATGGTTCATCTTTACAGTTTCCCTCTCAGATGGTTAGACAGCCTCTGTTAATGTGTCACTACTGGTGAGATTCTCTATAGTTGACCAGGAATATGGTAATGATTAATTTTATGTGTCAGCTTGGCTGGGCTGTGGTGCCCAGATGTGTCATCAAACATCATTCTGGATGTCTCTGTTGGATGGATTAACACTTAAATTGGTGGACTTTGAGTGAAGCAGATTGCCTTCCATATTTTGGGTGCGGGCCTCATCTAATCAGTTGAAGGCCTGATTAGAAGAAAAGACTGAGCTCCCCTGAGACAGAGGGAATTCCACAGGAGATGGCTTTTAAACCATTTTTTTTTCCTTTGGCCACACTGCATTTCATGCGGAATCTTAGTTTCCCGACTAGGGATTTGACCCATGGCCCCTGCAGTGGAAGTGCAGAGTCCTAACCACTGGACTGCCAAGGAATTTCCATCCATAGGAGATGGCTTTTAGAAGTGAACTACAACATTGGCTCCTCTCCGCGTCTCTAGCCTGCTGGCCCACCCTGCAGATTTTGGACTTGCCTGTCTCCATAATCATGTGAGCCAATTGTTAAAATAAATCGTTTTATGCCTATCTGTCTATCATCTATCTATCTATCTATCTATCTATCTATCTATCTATCTATCTATCATCTATCTATCTCCTATTGGTTCTGTTTCTTTGGAGACCCCTAAATACAGAATCTTTGAAATTAGAATGTAATACATTGTGTAGCTCTGATTGTGTCATTACTTTGTCAAAAATTCTTGATGGAAAATGTTCTTTGTAGCATTGTTTATAATAGCAATAATTAACCTAAATATACATCAATAGTGAATTGGATAAATGAATCAATATGATGGGACATACTCCACACACTAGAATACTATGATTCCACAGAAGATGATTGAGATAGAGCTACATCTATGTGTAATGACATAAAAAGATGTCTAAGATATATTGTTAGTGAAAAATTGTAAGTTACAGTGAAGTACATATGATTCCATTTATGTGGAGATAGTTATATATGGTATAGTCCTACAGGAAACTAGTATAATTAAAAAAGCTAACACTGCTAACACTGAGGGCTTTCTATGTGCGTGCTTCCTATGTTCAAGGAGCTTTACGTGTATTAATTCTTTTCATTCAATTCAACAAATATTTATTACATGCTGTGCTAAATGATAGGCATTCAACAGTAAATGAGATCAGTGATTCTCAACCTGGGGTGATTTTGCCCCCCAGGAGACACTTAGCCATGTCTGGAAACATTTTTTGTTATCACAAGAGTTTGCATATATGGGAGTTGCTACCTAGTGAATAGAAGCCAAGGGATGCTGTTACATATCCTACAATGCACAAGACAGCTCCCCAGAGCAAAGAATTATTCAACCTAAAATGTCAACAGTGCAGAGGTTTAGAAGCCTTGAACAAGACAAAATCCCTGCTTTCATGGATTTAGGAATTATTATTTAATTCTCATAACACCTCTGTTAGGTAAGCACTATTATTATCTGTTATTATAGGTGAGGAACCTGAGCCACAAAAAGGTTAAGTAAAGATACAAGCTAAATTGTTCATGGATACGTCTGGGAATTGGGTTTGGGGGTGACCTTTCACCTTGTATGTAATATATTTTGATATCTCTGTTTTTTTAACAATAAATTTGATTTACTTTAAAAAATTATTTTTCTAATTAAAATTTGAGTTGAAAAGAATTTAAAAATGCTTTATCACTCCCAATTGCCTGTTTAAAACAATGTAATATCCTCAACTTAGATTTCCAGGCCCGCCATGGTCAGGTTCCATCTACTTTTCCAACTCTCTTGCTTTCTGCCCCACACATGCCACGTTCCAGCTGCAGTAGGTTAATATCTCTTTTTGGGAGGCCTGGACTTTGGTTTGCTCATCTTTCCATTACCTGTGAAGCTAAATCGGATCTTGCATATAAATTGTGAACCAAAGTGAATTGCAAAGATGGGTTCCTCTTATACTGAGTCAAAATCCACTTCCCCAAAATAATTTTTACCTGTTGGTCCTGGTTCTCTGCTTTTGGTATTTACGATTTATATCTAAGGCATTTTCACAAGACAACACTACTGACGTTTCAATATTTATCTTCTCTAAGTTTTCTCTTTGTAAGTGAAGCCTCTCTAATTCTTTCAGTCATTTCCCTGACTGGACCTTATTTCAAGACCATTTACCAACCTAACTGCTCTAGAATGCTCTACTTTGCCGATATCCTGCCTAAAGTCAGCGTTCAGGGGTGAAATGAGTAGTTAGAAAGCAAACAATCTCTTACTGCTTATTTTTTCTGAAATTTGCACAGGTAAGTAGACTTTCATTACACTCAGTTACTTGGTGGTTGTGTCACACATCACTGAGTCACAGCTCACCATGATAATAAGAGACGTTTATCACGGGGCTGAGTCATCAATAAAACATTAAATCATATTCAGCACACTCTGCTTAAGAAGGCAGGGAAACGTTTAATGCAATTTATATTTTTATATACAACAGATACAAATTCTTTTCAAAACTGATGTTTGGGATTAACATATACATATTACTATATATGAAATAGATAACCAAAAAGGACCTACTGTTTGGCAAAGGGAACTATACTCAGTATTTTGTAATAACCTATAAGGGAAAAGAATCTGAGAAAGAATATGTATATATATATATATATACACATATATACACACACATATAAAACAGAGTCACTTTGCTGTACACCTGAAACTAACACAACGTTGTGAGTCAACTATACTTCAATAAAAAAAAAAGAAAAAAATACAATTATATACAGATTAAAAAAAAAGATGCTCATGCAACTATCTGAAGCACTAAATTCTACAACCCCCTACCCCAACTCCTCCAAAGATCTGAGACAACATTTAATTGTGCCATGAATCAGAATGAATCAAGAGAAATCTTTTTAGAGCACAGCAAGAATCCTAAAGATTAAAGATAGACTGTGTATGCCAGTGATTTCAAAGCTTGTTTTGAAATAACCCCCGAAGATTTAGAATAAAAAAAAGTTACATGGTTTGCCAAAGGTCACTCAAGAAATCAATGACGCAGTCCTAAATGCCAGGTCAGGGTTTGAAATGCTGAAAATAAAATGGTCTTTAAATAGTTTACTTCTAAAAAATTGAGCATTTAGGAGATTATGTGTTTGTGTGGACAAATAATTGACATGCACTCAGCTGGGTGTTATGTCTCCACAAACCCTTTATTTCTGTAGTTGACTTATCTATGAAATGCTTGGTTTTTCATCTCCTGTTAGAAGCTCTTCTTTCTACAACAATTTGAAATATATAATAGCTAACAGTGAATACCTTTAGCAGTAGTTCAAGTGACCAAAATTTTATCATTTAGAATTACATTACATTTAGAAAATGTAAGAATTTTGGATTAAGAGGAAAATGTGAAGGAATGGGTTTTGTGGGTGAGTTTTCCTGACTAAACCTGAGTCAGATTTATTTTGAAATTAGAACCATTTGAATTAAAAAAAAAAAAAACTGATAGAAAAGAGACTGGGTGGTGGATAGGAGCTTTTACCATGTATCCTTAGGCACAAAATTCAACTTGAAATGAAAAATGGAAATTTATGTGTATGTGTGTGTATAAAAACAGGAAGCTAAGAAATCTATTCTGAAAGTATGTCACAAAATTATGTTAGTTGCTACATGATGAGGGTCGTAAAGTGAGGTAGAGGACTATGTATTGAAGGATTAATCTGTATGTTAAACGTTGAGAAGTAGTATAAAATGATTGCTATGTGAAAATAGAAGTCAAATAATAAGGCAAGCAGTTTTTGTTTGTTTGTTTTATTTTTATTTTTAAGGCAAGGAGTTTTTATCCCGGATAAGACTATATTTCTCTAAGTTGTGGAACCTAAAGTCCATCTGAAAATAGAGTTGGAGGGAGGGCGAAGAGACTAGACCTGTTGCTAGGAAAACAAGGCAGCAACAAAATTTCCTTTGTCTCTTGCTCCTCTGCCAATAAATATTAACTGACCTTTCTCATTGTCATCCCCAATTTAATTTTTTAAATATTCTAAATATGCAAGGTAAATCTGAGAAAAATTTGGCCTCTTGCTCCAGTGTAATTTCCATTCTCAGTTCCTGTGAACCAGGGAGTTCTCTTTTCTCTTTTCTTTCTCAGGGATAAGGCTTGAAGGGTGCCTTCAATCCATGCTCATGACCAGTGTAAGATTTATACAGGGAAGAAATTACAAGTAAATAAAGTTGCTAAATAGTCCAGCTTTGTCTGATTTAGAAACAAATCTCAGATTTTAACTAGCTCTCTTCATTCAGCCAAGCTACTTCCTGCACAGATTCCTCCTTTACCTGGCAATAGAAATCTTTTTTATTTCTTCTTCCCATTACTTCTCACTATGCCTATTTTGAGGTGCCACCATACACAGCTTGTGGTTGCTTTATTTTCAGGCCAGCTGATCTTACCCAGAGTGGTCATCTTAAGTAAGCAGTTTCTTCTAGATCTGTTGACTTCCTCATCATTCCTTCTATAATGAATCACACTGTTTCATTAGACTTTACAGGATTTATCTCCTCATCTTTACAGAAATAATTTGTTCTTAATTGAGTATGATGTAACAAAAAGAGAACTACATGGTATGTTGAGAAACCTTGGTGATTCTCAGTGTGTCCCCTGCCCACCCACCCAAGTGACTTCACATCCCATGTTTGCATCATCAGCAACATGAAGGAATAGGATTATATCAGTTGTTCTCAACTCTGGGTGCATATTAGAAGCATCTGGGGAACTTTAAAAAATACTGCTACTTAGGACTTCCCTGGTGGCGCAGTGGTTAAGAATCCACCTGCCAATGCAGGGGACACAGTTTCGAGCCCTGGTCCGGGAAGATCGCACATGCCGTGGAGCAACTAAGCCCGTGTGCCACAACTACTGAAGGCCACGTGCCTAGAGCCCATGCTCCGCCACGGCAATGAGAAGCCTGCGCAACACGACGAAGAGTAGCCCCCGCTCTCTGCAACTAGAGAAAAGCCCGCGCTCAGCAATGAAGACCCAACGCAGCCGAAAATAAATAAATAAATTTATTAAAAAAAAAAATACTGCTACTTGGCTACACCAGATAAACTAAATCAGATTACCCTTGAGGTAAGACCTGGGCATTGGTATTATAGTAAATGGTCAAACCAACCTTAGAAGCCACTGGATGACTGATTTCGTGGGCCTTTCCAACTTTATGCTTCCCTTATTCTTATGCTTACTGACTTGGACTCCTTCTCTTACCTAATCTTTATAGATGGTAAAGGAGGAGGGCTTTCTTTATTTGATTAATTAATAGTTACAGATGTGAGCTATGAAGTCATTATGTGACATTTTAACCATACTGATTTGAGAAAAATAAGTACAGTAGAGAGAGGAGTTTGTGTCCCAAATCTCTTAAGGTTTTCTTGAAAAGGTTAATTTCTGGCAATTCCCTGGTGGTCCAGTGGTTTAGGACTCCTCACTTTCATTGCTAAGGGCCCGGGTTTGATCCCTGGTCTTGGGGAACTAAGATCTCACAAGCCCTGTGGCATGGCCAAAAAAAAAAAAAAACGTTAATTTCCATTTCCATAATTTTTTTTAATGTCCCCTATACGCTAAATGTACAATTAAGATGCCTTCCATGGTGTCTTTACTGAGGGAGATAGTCCAGAAAGAAGAAGAAAACCAGGGATTCACAGAGGTATGCATGAGCTGCAGTGGAGCCGAGAGAAAGGGCACCTGTCCCACACTAGGGCACAGGGGAGACTTCCCTACAATTCTGTGCCTGAAGCTGTGAGTACAGGAAAAGGAGGTGGACATTGGAGAGCGGGGTAACAGGGAAGATGTGATGTCCTCTGAGAAGTGCAAGGAGTTCAATGTACTGCCGGCAGTTTGGCATGATAAGGATAGAGAACTTATTGGGGAGCATACTGTGAAGACCGTATTTGAACTTTATCCATGTAATTATCTCTCCTCATTTCCCTAGAGCTTAATGCAATCACTTAACCTTTCCCCACCACTACAGCATTAATGAGATGTTTTCAGAAATGTACATTATTCTATTTAAATAAACTGAATAATAAACTCTATAAGAAAATAATTCAAAACATGCTTATAGCAGATTCCTGGTTTGGTTAAACTTGTATTCACTGTGTTAGACTTTTATACTTTTCATTCATTCCTCTTTGACCTAATATCATTATTGCACCAGAGTTTATTTCCTTAGCTTAAATTACAATTCCTTACTTCCTGTTCTAGTAACTATTTGGCTAAATAATAAATTGTTTTTCTTCACCGAAATTCTTCTTGTAAGTAGAATCAGGGTGCTTTCCTACACATACATATTTCAACCTAAACCAAATAACCCTTAAGTAGGTACACCTGAAACTAACACAACACTGTAAATAAAGTATACTCCAATTAAAAAAAAAAAACAACCCTTAATCAGAATGCCTTCGCCATCATTCTGTAATTTATCTCCCCTGTCTCCTAGCCTCTTCTTTACTTGGAAAAAGTAAATCTTCTATGAAACTTTCCATCATCACTCATTAAGCTCATATTGATTTCTGCCTGCCCTAGACTTGTGCTCCTTGATTTATTTTTAATTTTGAAATAAAAATACCCCAAATTATTTTTTTATTTTATTTTTTTTTGGCCACACCGTGTGGCATGCGGGATCTTTCTTTTTTTAAAAAATTAATTAATTAATTAATTAATTTTTGGCTGTGTTGGGTCTTCGTTTCTGTGCAAGGGCTTTCTCTAGTTGTGGCAAGCGGGGGCCACTCTTCATCGCGGTGCATGGGCCTCTCCCTATCGCGGCCTCTCTAGTTGCGGAGCACAGGCTCCAGACGTGCAGGCTCAGTAGTTGTGGCCACGGGCCTAATTGCTCGGCAGCATGTGGGATCTTCCCAGACCAGGGCTCGAACCCGTGTCCCCTGCATTGGCAGGCAGATTCTCAACCACTGTGCCACCAGGGAAGCCCCCCAAATTATTTTGTATTATTTCTATTTTATTAATTTCAACTACTTAAATGATAGTAATATAGATAACAATTAGGATATTGACCCATATTAGCCAAGAAAATCTTAAGAATTGGAGAAATAGAAGTATCAATAGTCAAAATGCTCTATAAATAAACTTGTATTAGTATTAGAAATGACTTATAGATCAGTGCAATAAAATTAACAGTCTATAAACATATCTAACCATAATTAAGTGTTTAAAAAAGATGATAATTCAAATTTAGTTGGATCAATGCACTGGTATCTAAAAGGCCTTTGACAGATCCTGGACTGGTATCTAAAACATCTTGACAAATCCAATATTCTTTCCTAATTAAAAAAAAAAAAAGGCAAAAGAAAAGAAAAATCCCAATAAGAAACCCAAACCATCAGTGTAATAGGAAGAGATGTAAATTTCTTTGACATTAAAATTTTATATGTGTGTGTGTGTGTGTATACACAATATACCAAAGCCAGCATCATTTTAATGAAAGATTTAGGAGTTTTTGTAATGAAAGACAAAGAACCCCATCATCATTACCAATTCTCCTAGTTGAGAAGTACTGACCAATGTAATTAGACATGAGAAATTAAGAAGAGGTGTGAATATTTGAAAGAAGGAGACAGAATTATCATCATTGGCAGATGATAATATATTAAAAACAGAGAAGTAAAAATTATTATTAGATACAATGAGGTAAATCAGTAAGGTGGTTGATTTCATACACACACAAAAATATCCAAATCAATAGTTTTCCTATATATAAAAAAGATTGGTTAGATAATATAGTGGAACAAAGTTACCAATTGCTGTAGCAACCAAAGAAGAAAAGATACCTAGAGAAAAAATTGACAAGAAATGAGCAGAAACTAGGTAAGAAAAGTTAACACTTGAGAGACAACAGAAAAAGATCAGAAGAAATAGTCTGATTAACTGCTGGAGTTGGGCATTATATCAAGGGCATGTTGAAAATTGGTTAAGATGACTGTTTAACTGTTTTCTAAGGAGGGCAAGTTTTGGTAACTGGAGGGCCTTTTGTTTGGCTGAACATCAAGACGTGTTTGAGGAAGCAAGTGGAGGAGAAAAACTGGACTGTTTGTAAGCCACTCCCTATTTCAGCCCCACATCAAGCTAATAATAAGAACAGACTTGTCTACTAGGGATTTTTATGTAGGGTGTGTTTTGCAAAACCTGTTCTCCACCTTTCTTATGGAAACTCCAGTTATGTTTTCCTGTTCACTAAGGATTTTGCATGAGAAGATTTTTTAAGAGCATCAGAGACATGCTGAATTCATGTATCCTGGTAGTCAGAGGCATGGGACAAACATAAAGGCAGGTATGTGGATACGGCGCTATCCCCCTGGTCCCCCACCAACTTCTAAAATTAGGGGACAGGGAGTTCCCTGGTGATGCAGTGGTTAAGAATCTGCCTGCCAATGCAAGGGACAAGGGTCCGAGCCCTGGTCCAGGAAGATCCCACATGCCGTGGAACAACTAAGCCCGTGTGCCACAACTACAGAGCCTGCTCTCTAGAGCCCATGAGCCACAACTACTGGGCCCCCGCGTGCCACAACTACTGAAGCCCACGTGCCTAGAGCCTGTGCTCTGCAACAAGAGAAGCCACGGCGATGAGAAGCCCCTGCACCGCACCTAAGAGTAGCCCCCGCTTGCTGCAACTAGAGGAAGCCCTCACACAGCAACGAAGACCCAATGAAGCCAAAAATAAATAAATTTATAAACAAAAAATAAAATTAAAAAAAAAAATTAGGGGACATCTGAAATCTAGGTTATCTTGGAAAAATGTTTGCAATGTTTTTGACAAATTCTAATAACCTATGCAATAAGAATTTAATTAGGAAGAAACAAATCAAAAACTAAAAAGGCAAAGGCAATTCAAAAACTACAAGATACAAATGGTCAATAAGCATAAGAATTTATACAGCTGGGGCTTCCCTGGTGGCGCAGTGGTTGAGAATCTGCCTGCCAATGCAGGGGACACGGGTTCGAGCCCTGGTCTGGGAAGATCCCACATGCCACGGAGCAACTAGGCCCGTGAGCCACAATTACTGAGCCTGCGCGTCTGGAGCCTGTGCTCTGAAACAAGAGAGGCCACGATAGTGAGAGGCCCGCGCACCGCGATGAAGAGTGGCCCCCACTTGCCGCAACTGGAGAAAGCCCTCGCACGGAAACGAAGACTCAACACAGCCATAAATAAATAAATAAATAATTAATTAATTAAAAAAAAGAATTTATACAGCTTTACTAATAACCAAAGTAAAGCACATCCAGAGTAACACAGATATAAATGATCACCTGTCAGATTGAAAACACCTATTTCTCATCTATATGAAAATGATCTTCAAATGATAAAAATTGTGAGAAAAAGATTGTATATTGATGTTAGGATATGAATTGCCACTATTCTTCTATAAGGTAATTTATAATTTTATTTGAAAATCAAATAAATAAAGCATTATCTTTGACCCATCAATCACAATTCTGAGAATTTACACTAAATTAGATACCTGCACAAAAAAGTATGCAAAAGGATATTCATTGTAGAATTGTTTATAATTATAAAAGTTCCAAAGAATTCAAACAGTCAACATAGGGTATTTGTTAAATGACTTACGGTGCAAGCACAGAAAAGAATACTATGCACCCATCAACAATGGTGTAGTAAATATTTATTTACTGACATGGTGAGATTTTTTATGATCTATTGCTAGGTGAAAAAGAAAATTTATACAACAAAATCTATATGTTTAGACGTTTAGGAGGTAGAATTGTTAATCTACCTTAATGATTTAATGATTTCTATGCTTCTCTATGTTTTCTCTCTTTTAATGAAATAAACATGATTAAGTTCTATGATGATAATGATAAAGAAAGACTTATGCCCCCATCAGATCTTTTCTATTTTCCTATTCCCTGAACAATATTGGTTTGATATTCTTCCTTGACTCTAGTGTGTAACTTTAAACCCTATTCATTTAAAGTGAAGCAACAGCTTCTCTCCCTCTCTGTCAGGGAGCTACATCTTTCCTTGTATTCTTTTGGCATGAAAGAGCTGGTGTCTTCTCACCAGCCCCAATGGTGTTTACAGGTAAGAACATTACTATTTTGGCATCTGTTCCAACACAGTCACCCTAGGCGACCAAAGACTTTGTGTGCAGGGGCGGGGGCGGGCGGGCTGTTAGAAGAGCCAGTAGAGCAGAAAAAGAAGCGCTGGATGAGAGCTCCTGGGAATGTATACCTATACACTTTTAGACAGAAGACCTGAAACCAAGCCAGTACACAGACTACAGACAATCAGACCATTTCTCTTGCAACTTTTCTATGTATTTTACAAACCAAACCAGTGTTTGCAGATACGCTTGAGTTTAAACCCAAGTGAGATACTATTTAAGATGCCATTCAATGTACCTGTTGAAAAGACAGAATAAATGCTGTTGGGAACATGGGAATTGAGAAAGGCAAGGCACTTGGGTCAGCTAAGCCAGTTTTCCAGCCATGTAATTTGATGTTTTAAATGTTAACACGTCTTTTCACCAACAAAAAAATTATGGGGTAGCCTAGACACAGAGAAGTCACTCAAATCTTAAATGTAGGATACAGAGAGAGGACAGAATCTTAGCAGAGAAATACTTTAGCAGCATCTGGGTCCTTTGAAGTACTTTTAGTGTATGTGCAGTAGAATTTCCACTATAAGAGAATGTAACTTGCCATAAGTGTTTGTTCTTATGTGTGTGCAAACTTGTGCAGATGATGATGGAATAAAGGTGTGTTTGCTCCAATCTGTGTTCCTTTGAGTCAGACTGTTTTTAGCGACATTAACCTTGAATTGCTAATGAATCTCACCTACTTTCCTGATTTGTTAGTAAATGACCGGGCTAAAAATTTATTTTAAAAAAGCCGACAGAAAGGTAGCTAATAAAGTACTTGAGTTGGCCCAGCAGATCATGAAATTTGCCATATTGACTGGTTACTAGGTTCAGAGTAGGTTTTCTAGAGACTTATTGGGGAGGCAGGAATGGAGCATGAAACACACCTTTATTTATGCCTTTTACTGTCACTAAGAAAAATGCTGGTTACTACAAAAGTGTCTGGATATTTCAATATTTTTCTGCAAGTTTTATATTATACTTTCTGTACTCCCCATTTCCTAGTGGGGAAGGAAAGGATAGAACTGAGTGATAAGCTAGACAATGGGAGTGGTTTAGTGGGCCATAGTGTCTTTGTTTTGTGTTTCCAGCATTTGCCTACCCTAAGGCAATCACAGTACGTGGCATTATAAGCAGGGCAAAGGATTCACTACTTAGCACTTAAATCAGCAAGTCACCTTAATTGGCATCCCTGTGGTAGCTGTAAGGAAACTCCAGAAGATTTTCTGTGAATGAGATGAGCTGGACACATTAACTTGCTTCCAACTGAGAGACATTTTGTCTACTTTCTGAGGGCTCTCCAGATGACTTTTAAGATGCTCCTAGGCCATCCCAGTTTCCATAATGATGCTTGCTGTCTACAGCTAGCTAAGCTTATTTCATTATGATTGGTCGAAAGTTAACTGAGAGAAGGAGTAGCCAAGAACTAAGAAAATAGGCATAAAATGAAAGAGGAAGAAAAAATTTGAATGGGTACAATTGGTGGCCTAACCAGGAATGAAAATGGGCTCCAGAGTGAAATGAAAGGAATAAAAATAGGAACACAGTTGGGTAAACAGATCAAGGCAAATATGGCTCTTGAGCCCATTACGTTTTTAAAATTGAGAGTGATAAACATATTGAATGTCCTTTATTCTAGGGACCTTTTCCCAAAGGACAGAATTCGGGTTCTCAAGGAGTGAGCTCTCTGTCTTTCAAGTCTGTCCCAGTCTTTTTCACAGTGTCAGAAGAAGGGTGCATGAAAAGTTGACAGTACTCTAATTCCCTACGTGGCACTAGTAAGTCTAGATCCTGCTGACTAGGGCAGTTCACTCCCAGAGGACTGTGACCCCATAAAACAACGGGCATTGCCTGAAAGGGAGGTATTGTTGGTAGGTAAGCCAGCGTCCTAGGGGCTGGGACTTGGCCAGCATCTCATATGACAAACACGCTGCTGATTCACTTCTGTTTGTTTTCCCAGACAGAAAGGATCACAACACATTTTAGGGCCAATGCAAAAACTTTGCCTTCTTGCGTTGTATGTATTGTAATGTATTATTAGCTTGCTCTCAATGGTGAGATATTCTAAATTGCTAAACAAGACAACAATATCCAACTTAAAAAACAAAACCAAAAACAAAACCCAGTTAAAAGCTCAAATGGCCAAGAGGTTATTTAATTATTACTTTTGTAAAATGATCATCAGTGTTGGTTTTTTTGTTTTGTTTTGTTTTGTTTTTGCAGGGGAAGAGGGGAGACTTGGGGTGTTGCCAAAGGAGAAAAAATTCTATACTTCAGTAAATATTTTCTTCGCTTCCTTTCACCAGGCAGTTCTGATTTAGTGGAACACATACTAGATTAAACTTCAAGACACTTGGATAGTAACTGTGCTACTTTGGGCAAATCATTTAATCTTCCTGAGCTCCAGTTCATTCATTTATAAAATGACGATAACAATACTTCCACTGACTCCTGCACAATGTGGTTAAAATGATTAAATGAGATATTATATGAAAGCATTTATCAGCTGCAAGGCGTGACACTGCTGTGAAGTCTGGAGGGGTCATCTTTGTTTTCCTTGGAGCACATGATTGTCCTGGGGCACTGGGGAAGGAGGGGAGACCCCACACCAGTTCTGTCTCATCACCCCAGGTCTGAAAGGCTGGAAGGAGAATCCAGGGTGGATCTTTAGTTGACAACTCCCATTTCTCCATTAATATGCAGAGAGAAATAATTTTCAGCCTTCTCCCTTCCATGAAGTAAGAGTCCTTTCCTCTAAATGTTAGAGAAGCTCATTAACTACCTGGGCTTTTCTCCAGTTCTGCTATTTGATCTAGACCCGTGTTCTCCCAGTACAGTAGCCACTAGTGACTTGAGGTTATTGAGCTCTAGAGATCTGGCTGCTCAAAACTGTGTGGAGACAATAGTCCAAAAAAATGTAAAATATCTTACTATTTTTAACATTGATTGCATGTTATAATGTTAATCTAGATATTTTGGGTTAAATAAAATATATTAAAATAAATTTTGCTGTTTCTTTTGACTTTTTAAAATGTGGCTACTATAAAATTTATAATGCCATATACGGGTCATTTTGTATTTCTATTGGCTAACAATGCTCCAGACAGTCAGAGGGGAAGGAAAGACATGAGTCCTGATGGCCTTATTTACATGGCTCTTGTGTTTCTCAGTCTCTATCTGCCCTAGTGCGGGGCTCTCTTTCCTTATGAGTCCAGTTCTTGGGCAGCCAGTTCATTCGAGAAGAACATGAAGAAATCAGAGACCAATAGGAAGTCCATTCCATCACCCTGACAGCACATGGCACAAAGTAGGCACCTAGTATGCATTCATTCATTCATTCAATTTTGCATTAAATAAAAATAGACAAATTTGGTAAGCTCATATCTTTTTTTTGGTCACGCCACTCGGCTTACAGGATTTCAGTTCCCTGACCAAGGATTGAACACAGGCCCACGGCAGTGAAAGCGGCAAATCCTAACCATTAGACCACCAGGGAACTCCCAGTAAACTCATATCTTGAAAATTCACTCTTATGAATTCTGTAAAGGGAGCAATACTATGATCGGGTTTTGTACTGTCCTGTGTCCAAGTCACTTATTAAAATCTTATTTTATAGAAGGGTATTTACCTGCATTTCTTATCTCCCTTCTGAAGGTCTAGAAGCCTTGAAGTCATGGAATGTGTTTTACATACCTTTGTACCTAACAGGTGCAACAGCCGGTGTTGTTGAATATTATGGGTAAAATAAATAATATAATGAGTCAATTTATCTTTCTGACCAAAATGAAAATTTGAACCTAAAATGCTGTGTAATTAATTTGATGTTGATGATATATGCATTTTTAAAAATGTGGCTTAAGATACATTGAATTGTCTTTTATCTGTCAGAAAAAAACCTTTTTTTTAAATCGCCTCTTGTGAGTGGATAAGTTCTTCCCAGACTGAATCCTGGCAGATGAAGAAACACTTATTCCTAAAGTACAATCTCCACTGACTTTTGTCATCTCAGCAGCCAATTAAAAATGGTCCCAGGAGCAAACTGACAAACCCTGTATGAAATCGGAAAACAATAAAAGAAGAACAACCATCCCATTAACCTGGCAGAGCGGGAATGAAAGCTCAGCAGGGGGATGGCACAGGTTGGGGGTAGGGAACAGCCAAACAACACAGTGAACACGCAGCAGGCTCCTGGCCCAGCAAACCCCTGGAGTCTGAAGAGCCTCCACCAGCATAGAAGGGAGGCTTGGGGGAAGGGCTGGGATCAAAGAGAAGCAGGGGAAAGAGCCAGAGCAGTGTCTGCTCTTTGAGCAAAGATAATGGAATCCTCTCTGGGGTGAAGAGAATGAACACACGGAGAGATTTAAAAATACAACAAACCCAGAGCTGATCGGACTCCTTTATTCCATGCCTCGAACTCGTCAGGATTGTCCTCCATTCAAAATCTCTCTATATTGAATTACAGGGTTAGAAAAAAATAAAAGGGCATCCTGTTGAGTGTTTTGCAAACTGTGGGTTGCACCTCCTTAGTGTGGGAAATGAACTCAGTGGGTGGAGATTTGCGTTTCAAAAATGAAATAAAATGGAATGGAAAGTAGAAGGACTTGTAAGTACTAGGGATAAATATTACTTTATGAAACTTTTGTCCTGTGTGTTCATGTGTATTCATGTACATGTGTGTGTGTTTGGTATCAGTAAAATATATTTCTTATTGTGGGTATCAAACTGCAAAACTCAGTGAAAACTGCTCTAGTCTATCCCTCTGCCTTGTTGAGGAATACTAAAATCAATTGTAGAAAACGAAGCCTTCAGGAATAGAGATTTCATAAATCTCCACGACTGATCCTCAGTTGAGGTATTCTTCTTTCATGCCACAAAGGTAGAAAATGTCAGACTTCATGCAGCCCCTCAACAAAAGCAGTCAAGTCTTTACGAAAGAGCTCCAGGATCAGGCATTTCATCCTGTTGAGGCTAATGCTGTTTGTCAGAAACTGTGGGCAACCTCCCTTTTAAGCCCCCAATTAAGGAGAAGCAATGAAAAAAAAAAATGGTAATAGCATGCCTCAGACGTGAGGCTTCCTCTTGACCACTACTCATTAGAGAGCCCACAAACCATGGATTCTATTTAGGGAAAGTCTGGGATGGTTTGGGGGAAAAATGAAACATTCCCCTTTCTCCTTACTCCCAACTTCGCCCTCAGCTTACTTATCTCACCTTGATTTATTTCTTGAAATTTTAGTCAAATTTAGCCTGCAATTTACTTTTTAAAAAAATTTATTTATTTTTTATCATTTTATTTAATTAATTAATTTATTTTTGGCTGTGTTGGGTCCTTGTTGCTGTGCGCGGGCTTTTCTCTGGTTGTGGTGAGTGGTGGCTTCTCTTGTTGCAGAGCACGGGCTCTAGGCGCATGGGCTTCAGTAGTTGTGGCACGTGGGCTCAGTAGTTGTGGCTCGTTTGCTCTAGAGTGCAGGCTCAGTAGTTGTGGCACATGGGCTTAGTTGCTCCACGGCACGTGGGATCCTCCCAGACCAGGGCTCGAACCCGTGTCCCCTGCATTGGCAGGCGGATTCTTAACCACTGCGCCACCAGGGAAGCCCCTGCAATTTGCTGTGTGATTTAAAAACTGACAAGAATGAATAGAGAAAGGACCAAACAGAGAAAAGAGCAGAAACTGTCTAAAAGATTCTGGCAAAATGTGACGACATTCCCGGATTCACTCTAGAAAATCACCAGTGACAGAGTGACCTGATTGATTTCCATTCTAAAAGTCTCAAGGAATTAAAAATAAAACCCAGCATCGACTGATGAAGCAAGGGCCAAGAACAACAGACTTCGTTATTTCCACAAAGCAACAAAGAAGATGAAAGGGGAGAGAATTGTGAGGAAAACAATTCACTGAAAGAAGTCCTGAGTAAAGTTGTGTAACAATAAAAAGGCAGAACTCTTCTCACCCATACACAAAAAACGTACTAAAGGTTTTACAATGCTGTGGCCACTAAAAACATCTTTTAAAGATGAGTAAACTTCTTTATCGCCCCAAGAAATCAAAGTAAACCATCTGAAACCCAAGCCGTAGGAAATCCTGCTGTTCAGGTGAAGTATCCTCTGTGACACTGAAACAGCACTATCACTTTCAGAGCAGGAGGGCTGCCTGTCTCAACCTTCCTTGATTCAGTTCAGTGAAACAGACATTCCCTCAGCTGTATCAGAGACATGGATTTTAGCTGTAATTATGGTCTGCTAATCTGGTGTAGCCTTAGTCAAACGAACAGAATCAGCACATTATCATTAGGGTGGCAACACAGTCTCTCTCCCTTGCTTGGAGGGAATTGGTCTGGGAGAGAGAAGACTATTGAAAAGTCGGCCAGGTCTTGCGAGCTTTGCCTCTATCTAATCTTTGAGGAGCTCAGTTTCTCCAGATGAAGAAATGTGTGCCTCCCTCTCATCTCACAGAGTTGCTGGAAAAAAACCACAAAAACGGCAGTGTTTAAACATGTCATAACTGGGCACTGAATTGCCATGCGTGAATTTGTACCATTCCATCCCCTCCCTCCCACCCATCCTGGGAAACTGGCACGGAATGGGGCTCATTCTCTGTTTTTCTGTGCTTTCTTTCCCAGGCCTTCTCTCCTCTCAGTTAAGCAAGTCTGAAGCCTTGGG
Source organism: Balaenoptera physalus (assembly GCF_965194825.1). Classification (NCBI taxonomy): domain Eukaryota; kingdom Metazoa; phylum Chordata; class Mammalia; order Artiodactyla; family Balaenopteridae; genus Balaenoptera; species Balaenoptera physalus. The sequence continues at coordinate 119,916,163 of NC_138891.1, read as the reverse complement.
AACATGCTGTCATATTTTAGGTGCAGAGGAGTATTTAAGGTTAAGTTGTTGGTTACTTTCAGAGTCCTTAATTCTTAACCCAAAAAAATGAATCTCTAATAGTGGGAATTTCCAGTTAGCTGAAAGCCAGATATTAGAGGTAATTTTAAGGAAAGAGCTTGCCAATATTGCTTCAAATCATACCATGGCAGCAACACTTACCTCATTTATGAGCCGCTTACTGTGCATTTGTCTTCTTCCTTCTTCCCTCCCTACCATCACCCTTCCTCCCTCCCTCCCGCCATCCCTCCCGCTATCCCTCCCTTCTTTCCTCCTTTCCTCCCTTCTTCCCTTCCTCCCTTCCTCCCTTCCTTTTTTAAAAAATAAATTTATTTATTTTATTTTATTTATTTTTGGCCGCATTTGGTCTTCTTTGCTGTGCGCGGGCTTTCTCTAGTTCTGGCGAGCGGGGGCTACTCTTCATTGCAGTACGCAGGCTTCTCTCTCATTGTGGTGGCCTCTCTTGTTGCGGAACACGGGCTCTAGGCACGTGGGCTTCAGTAGTTGTGGCACGTGGGCTCAATAGTTGTGGCTCTTGGGCTCTAGAGTGCCACAGGCTCAGTAGTTGTGGTGCATGGGCTTAGTTGCTCTGCGGCATGTGGGATCTTCCTGGACCAGGGCTTGAACCCGCGCCGCCTGCATTGGCAGGCGGATTCTTAACCACTGTGCCACCAGGGAAGCCCCCTTCCTTCCTTTATTAAAAGACAATATTTTTTCAAGCAGTTTTAGGTTTACAACAAACATTTGTGTGCAGGTTTTTGCATGGATATAAGTTTCCAACTTTTTTAGATAGATACCAAAGACTGTGATTGCGGGATCATATGATAAGAGTATGTTTAGGTTTATGAGAGACGGCCAAACTGCCCTCCAAAAGTGGCTGTACCGTTTTGCATTCCCACCAGCAGTGAATGAGAGTTCCTGTTGCTCCACATCCTTGCCAGCATTTGTTGTTGTTACTGCTCTGGATCTGGGCCATTGTAATAGGTGTGTGGTGCTATCTCATTTTTGTTTTAATTTGCATTTTCGTGAAGACATGATGTGGAGCAACTTTTCACATGCTTATTTGCCATCTATATATTTTCTTTGGTGAAGTATTTGTTAAGGTCTTTGACCTGTTTTTAAATTGGGTTGTTGTTTTCTTATTGTTGAATTTCAAGAATTCTTTGTATATTTTGGATAACAGTCATTTATCAAATATGTCTGTTGCAAATGTTTTCTCCCAGTCTGTGATTTGTCTTCTAATTCTTTTGATACTGTTTTCTTGCTGAACAGCAGAAGTTTTTAATTTTAATGCAGTTAATAATAATCAATTATTTATTTCATGGATTGTGTCTTTGGTGCTATATCTAAAAAGTCATTACCCTACTCAAGGTCATTTAGGTTTTCTACGTTATAGTCCAGGAGTTTTATAGTTTCGTGTTTTAAATTTAGGTCTGTTATCCATTTTGTGTTAATTTTTGTAAAGAGTGTACTGTCTGTGTCTAGATTCATTTTTTCATATGCTGATGTCCAGTTGTTCTAGCACCATTTGTTTTTCTTTTTTTCCGAAATTTAAAGTTTTCATAATTTTAAAGATACCAAAATAAACATTAACATGTGGATGACTAGGAGAAATGTTTGGAAAAGCTATAACATAATATTAGAATGCAGAATACATAAGGTCTAAAATAAATCAATAATAAAGGTAACAAAATCATGTTGGATAATGAGAAAAAGTTTAAAGTTGGTCAGTCAAAGAAGAGAACAGTATGGACTTCCTGGTGGCCAAGTGGTTAAGAATCTGCCTGTTAATGCAGGGGACATGGGTTCGAGCCCTGGTCCGGGAAGATCCCACATGCCGTGGAGCAACTAAGCCCATGAGCCACAACTACTGAGCCCGTGTGCCACAACTACTGAAGCCCACATGCCCAGAGCATGTGCTCTACAACAAGAGAAGTCACTACAATGAGAGACCAGCACACTGCAATGAAGAGTAGCTCCCGCTCACCTCAACTAGAGAAAGCCCGCCCAACAAAGACCCAACACAGCCAAAAATAAATAAATAAAATCAATAAATTTATTTAAAAAAACACAAAAAACAAAGAAGAGAACAATAGATGTCTATTAAATGCAAATATTATTGGTCTGTTGAGGGGATAAACATTTAAATCATACCATGAGTTGAAATATCTACACAGATACTCTTCTGGACCCAGAATGTTCCTACTCTTCTCAGTGTGCTTCAGCTACCTGGTCTAGCACCATTTGTTGAAGAGACTATTTTTGCTTCATTGTATTTCCTTTGCTCATTTGTCAAAAATCAGTTGACTGTATTTACGGGGGTCTATTTCTGGGCTCTCTATTCTGTTCCACTGATTTATTTGGGTATCCTTTCGCCAATACACACTGCATTTGTTTACTGTAGCATTATAGTAAGTCTTGAAGTTGAGTAGTGTCAGTCCCCCAACTCTGTTCTCCTTTAATATTGTGTTGCATATTCTGGGTCTTTTGTCTCGCTATGTAAACTTTAGATTCAGTTTGTTGATATCCATGAAATAATTTGCTGGGATTTTGATTGGAATTGCATTGAATCTATAGACCAAGTTAAGAAGAACTGACATCTTAACAATATTGAATCTTCCTATTCATGAACATAGAATATCTCTTCATTTATTTAGTTCTTTGATTTTGTTTATCAGAGTTTTGTAGTTTTCCTCAAATAGTCCTGTACATATTTTGTTAGATTTGTGCTTAAGTATTTCATTTTTGGGGTGCTAATTTAAATGATACTATGTTTTTAATTTCAACTTCCACTTGTTCCTTCTTGGTTTGTAGGAAATTGATTGATTTTTGTATATTAACCTTGTATCCCACACCTTCCTTCATTTTCTATCAAATATTTATGAATGTCTACCATGTGCTAATCCCTCTAGCACAGTCCCTCCTCCCGAAGCTCAGAGTTTAGTGAGCAAGCTAGAAAAATAAATATAAAAATTAAAAACATATGTTATTAGTCTAGTATCATTTCAGGGGTTTTACAATTAGCTACTCACTTTTGGTCTTCTGGGAAGGAGACTCAACAGGAGATGAAATATGTGTTTCTTGTGTTGTATCTTCCTGTATGTGCTCTTCAAGGACTGTTGATCTTCCCACACCTTCGAAATATTCTGTGTATATAAGTTTTTGAAATTACATACTTGAATTCATTTATTTTATATTATTATTATTTTTTTAAATAATCATTTTTCTCACTCTGAAGGCCTTTTAAAAAATTAATTAATTAATTAATTAATTTTATTTTATTTTTGGCTGCATTGGGTCTTTGTCGCTGCACGCAGGCTTTCTCTAGTTGTGGCGAGTGAGGGCTACTCTTCGTTGTGGTGCATGGGCTTCTCATTGCGGTGGCTTCTCTTGTTGTGGAGCACAGGCTACAGGTGCGTGGGCTTCAGTAGTTGTAGCACGCAGGCTCAGTAGTTGTGGCTCGCGGGTTCTAGAGCGCAGGCTCAGTAGTTGTGGCACATGGGCTTAGTTGCTCCGCGGCATGTGGGATCTTCCTGGACCAAGGCTCGAACCTGTGTCCCCTGCATTGGCAGGTGGATTCTCAACCACTGCGCCACCAGGGAAGCCCTGTCCTAAGTTTTTAAAAGAACTTTCAAAACCAAACAAACTGAAAGAACTTCATGATGAGCTATTAATTTAAAGCTTTTTAATTAAAATAGAGAAGATATTTTAGAAGAGACTCATGAACGCTTTTTCTGAAAACTAAACTTTTGTCACATTCTTTCCTTAAAAATAAATTTACCTGTTGAAGATAAACAAAAAACAACCCCCCCACCCCCCAAAAAACATATGTTATTATAAGGGACATATGAAAGAGGTCCTTCTAACTGGGCCTTGGTGGTCCAGGGTAGACTTTTTAGAGAGGTATGAAGTGAGTCTTAAGGGATAAACCTTACATGAAGTGAAAAAGCAAGAATATTGTAGACAGAAGATGACAGAAGGGAGATAGATGAGAAGCAGGATGGGTTTTCAGGGATCTACATGTGACTGAGTAGCAACAGATAGGGCTGAAGAGATTAAGTGGGGTCATGCTACTGTGTCTCTTGTCGAGGACCTTGCTTTTTATTCTACAGATAATAATTTGTTTCACGTAATTTTAGCAGCAGAATTTTTTTCCAAATTAAATCTTGTGTGGCACGCCAATATAAAATTAAATTAAAAGGAAATTTAATTAGTATGCATTATTTTATAAATTAAAACAATGAAAATACTGACATTCGTTTGAATAAAAAATTGATATAGAGATTATGGATGACAGTTATGTCTTATGTTAGCCTCAGCATTGCAGTTCTTTTATGTCTGAGTTTTGTTTGTTGTACAGTGGCAAGATAATTTTGATTCACAGAGATAAGTAGTTGCAAATTGTGACAGTTTTAAAATGTTATCTCAGAATCTCAGGATACTATTTTAAAGATGGAAGAGAAGGTTTTGTTCTTAGGTCTACACAAAAATGAAATTCGGGTTCGAGTGACTATGAGGATGATGGCACCAACACCCAAAACTGAATATATACCAGAGGGTAATTTCCAGGAAAAATTCAGTTTTTGATATTTTGTGTTTAAGCTATGTTATTTCAGAAGATAGGAAGCTTCCATAACCGTGGACATAACTGGTTCATTAGAAATCAAACACGAAATATATGCATTTTAAAGTTGTGAAACCTCTTTTTCCTCTGACATCTTACGGCCTGCTTTTGATAAAATTTTAATGGTTCATTTAAAAAACTCTTCACTTCTGGAAATTCAGGCAGCTGCTCAGCCTGTGGTTCAGAATTCTGCTGCTTCATCATTTCAGATTTCTTGACTTGCCTACAGATGCATCTAGACCAATGTCATTTTATATTTAGCAAAGTTAGAATAGTTCACAGAGACTCTTGTGTCCTTTCTGAATGCTACAAATATCTAAGCTAGGTCATGCCACTACTCTTCTCCCTCAGTCAAGTCAATTAAAATGTATGTATTTAATGAATGGCTTGTTACAGAGAAAAATGTTCTTGATGTTTCTTGGCAGTATGGCAACGTCACCATTCATTTATTCATTTACTTAGTTTAATCCAATAGAAATAGATTAGATGCTAGGTTCTTCCTTGATTTGGAAGATAAGTGATTGTATTAATTTACTATGACTGCCATAACAAAGTACCACAGACTAAGTGGCTTAAATAGCAGACATTTATTTCTCATAGTTCTGGAGGTTGGAAGTCCAAGATCAAGGTGTCTTGGATCAAGGTGACTGGTTTCCTCTCAGGCCCTCTCCTTGGCTTGCAGATGGCTGCCCTTTTGCTGCCTCTAATTATGGTCTTTCTCTGTGTGAACCTCCTTGGTGTCTGTGTGTGTCCAAATTTCCTCTTCTCATAAAGACATTAGTCAGATTGGATTAGGGCCCTCCTTAATGGCCTCATTTTAACTTAAGCATTCCTTTAAGTACCGTATTTCCAAATATAGTCACATTCTGAGACACTGGGGGTTAGGACTTCAATATACAAATTTTGGGGGGCACAATTCAGCCCAAGTTATGATTAAATATTTTTCCTTGGGTATTATAAAAAAGACAATAGATTTAAGTTTTCTCCATAGCTTCAAGGCTTCTTCATTTTTGTTTGTATTTTTTTTTCATTTAAGATAGGAAATACTTTATTCAAACCCATCAGAGAAACGGATAGCTTGAGTCTGTAACAAAGTGTCGGTTTTTAAAGCATCGGTCAGTAATTGTATATGAGTACATACAAATTAATTGATCAGACCACAACTTTTCAATGTTTAAAACAGAATAAACTTCCCTGTAAAAGCAGCACTTTTGTGACATTTTCACTTTAGTATTTTTCTCCTTCTTTTCCCTCTCCTTCAACAGAATTCACATCAATCTCCACATAATCCTTCTCAAGGGCAGCCATGTCCTCACAGGCCTCGGAAAGTTCTCCTTCCTCTATGTCCTCACCCACATACCGGTGAAAGGCACACTTGGCATACGTCAGGTCAAACTTGTGGTCCAGGCGAGCCCAGGCCTCAACGATGGCTGTGTGTTGCTCAGCATGCACGCAGCCCACTCTACTTTGGCCAGGTCTCCACCGGGTATCACAGTAGGAGGCTGGTAATTAATGTCAACTTTGAAGCCAGTGGGGTACCAGTCCACAAACTGGATGGTGCGCTTGGTCTTGATGGTGGCAGTGGTAGCATTGACATCTTTGGGAACCATGTTGCCACGGTACAACAGGCAGCAAGCCATGTATTTACCATGGTGAAGGTTGCATTTCACAACCTGGTTGGCTGGCTCAAAGCAAACGTTAGAGATCTCTGCTACCCGCAGAGGTGATAGGGGCATATGTAGCCAGAGGGAAGTGGATGTGGGGATAGGGCACCAGATTGGTCTGAAATTCTGTCAGATCAACATTCAGGGCTCCATCAAACCTCAGGGAAGCAGTGATGGAAGACACAACTTGACCTATCAACCTATTCAGGTTAGTACATGTTGGGTGCTCAATATCAAGGTTTCTAAGACAGATGTCGTAGATGTCCTCATTGTCTACCATGAAGGCACAATTTGAGTATGCCAGGGTGGTGTGGGTGGTGAGGTTGGAGTTGTAGGGCTCAACTACAGCTATGGAAACCTGGGGGGCTGGGTAAATGAAGAACTCCAACTTGGACTTCTTGCCATAATCAACAGAGGGATCTTCCATCAGCAGGGAGGTGAACCTAGAACCAGTTCCCCCACCAAAGCTGTGGAAAACCAAGAAGCCCTGAAGACCTGTGCATTGGTCAGCCAGTTTCCAAATTCGGTCCAAGACCCAGTCAGTGACCTCCTTGCCAATGGTGTAGTGATGTCGGGCATAGTAATTGGCAGCACCTTTCTTGTCTCTGATGAGCTGCTCGGGGTGGAGGAGCTGGGGGTAGGTGCCAGTGAGAACTTCATCAATGACCGTGGGTTCCAGGTCCACAAACACGGCCCTGAGCACATGCTTGCCAGCAGTTGTCTCACTGAAGAAGGTGTTGAAGGAGTCATCTCCTCCCCCAATGGTCTTGTCACTTGGCATCAGGCCATTGGGCTGGATGCCATGTTCCAGGCAGTAGAACTCCCAGCCGGCATTGCCGATCTGGATACCACCCTGACCAGCATCAATGGAAATGCACTGGCGCATAGTTGCTGTTTTGTGGCTGCCGAGAAGATGGCAGAGAGGAGGAGGCGAGGTTGTTGCTTCTTCCAGAGCAACTCTTAGGTGGTCGATGTAAGAGAACCTGCCTTATTTGTATTCTTGATGGGACTCAGAACCACTCTTCCCCTTTTGCATGGGAAAAAGGGAGGTAAATCTTCTCTTCTGGAAAGTGTCATAGGTAATGCAATATTTCTCAATCTTTTTACTGTCCCAACACATAGACACATAGGAGGGATGTCACATAGCCACAACAAATGAGTGGCTTACCAAGAGCTTGAGTTGTGGAATCCCTATTTAAAAGCTGTGTGACTTTGTCCAAAGTCTTAAACTTCATAAGGATACTGTCTAAGCTACTTTAACAGAGATCTCTATAATACCATGACTTAAGAAGAGAGAAGTTTATTTTTCTCTCCTGTATCAGCTCACAGTGAAGTAACAGAGTGGGATGGGCAGATCAGTCTGTCCTTAAAAGACAGTTTCTGTCTCTGAGTCCATAATGGCTGTTCCACCTCTTCCCATCGTATCTGCATCTCAGCCATCAGGAACAGGGAAAGGAGAAAGAAAAACACACCTGTATTTCTTTTAATGTCAAGGCTTAGCATATAAGTTGTCTTATAGCCCATTGCTAACAAGTCATATAGATGTATTTAGTTGCAAAGATGGTGGAGAAACGTAACCTATAACTAAGTGGCCATGGGCGCAGCTAAAACATGGGGTTTTATTAATAAAGGAATAGAAGAATAATGAATATTGTTTTGTGTCTTGGGTTCCTGCAAAAGCAGAGCCTAAGCAAGGACTTGGATGTAGCTAGTTCAAGTGCATTTACCTAAGACGATGATATTGATCCCAGGAAACAGAGTGAGGGAGTGGGCAGAGTAGGGCAAGGAAAAAAAGCCAATAAAGGGTATGCTACCCAGATGGAAATCACTGTGGAAAACTGAGGCCCATTTACTCTGGGAATCATCTCTAGAACCACACAGAATGTGCCTCAGAATTGTTTCAGTGAAGGTTGAGGAGGCTGGGGCATTTATCCACTGACTTCCATCCCTCATCATTTATTAACTCCCCTGTACTTCCAGTCTGTAGCCCTGCTCAGACTGTGTAAGTTTCCATGGTGTTGAAGGATACACCAAAGGACTCCGCAGCACCCCCTGGAGCTGGAGCATTGCAATATTCATGCAACTGTTCACACTACTGGCACCAATGTCAAATGGGCCAAAGCGATTTGGCCCAGGGCATCTTAGGTGTCTGCTCCTGGGTAGAACTAAACCTCTTGGTCTTTGTCCTAAATATGTCAGTGATAGGTGACTGTAAAAGGGGAGAGAAACAAGGCTCCCTCAGGTTACTCAAGGAGGAAAAAACCTGGTTTGGTCTCTTAGAGATAAGGAAATGACAGCAAAAAGACCTAGATGGCTGGGGAGGAGATTTTGTGCTGGGAAATTGTGGGAGCTAAGGTGCTGGTATGAGTTATTTGGTGCCAGTCCTGGAAGACCTTGAGTACCATCCTGGGACGTTTAAACTAGATATAGTATAGAAGTGTATAGGTTCTGGATTTCTAAAAATAAATGCTTCTGTAACGTATAAGGTGGTTGGGAGAGCCTAGAGGTAGAAGACCAGTTCTGAGATGATTATAGTGATCTAAGCATGAGATGATGAAAGCTGAGATTAAGGTGAGGCTAGTATGGAGAACCAGGAAGAAAGGTGTAAAAAAGCTAGAGAAGGATATGAGGGGAAAAGAAAGCAGGGGTCAAAGAAGGTAAAAGTAAGAAAGTGGAATGACAAAGGAGAAAAAAGGAATGGAGACTGGTGTGAGAGACAATGACTACATTGTTTCCATGAAGCTTGCTTTAAAATTTGAAGAATTAAAATGTAAAAAATTCAAGTAATAAGAAATTTTCTAACCAGAAAATATCGCTGGATAATCATAGGAAAAAGGAAGAGTATGGTGGCAATTCAGATCATCGTGAAGTTGATGACAGATGTCAGGAAGGTACCAAAGTCAAATTTTGACATTTTGTACCAGATAGGCTTTAGAGTTGGGTATTAACCCTTCAATTTGTTCTCAAGTCTCCTTACTTGGTCCAAATCATTCTAGTTCAGAATAAGTATAGGACTTAAATATGGAAGATTATAAGTAGCATTTTAATCTAAATTATCCAAATCTAATTCCTTCCTGAAAATACACTCTACACAATATATTTATGCTAGTATATGGTTTTAAAAGCACCCAAAGGGGGAAAGGTTATCATTATTAAATGACAAAAAACCCTCTTTTTTCTTACTAAGGAAAATAAAAGTCTTATTACATTTTGAAATACTGAAACAACACATTTTAGGCTAAACTACATATGACCAATTGCTCCTTTTAACCATTTTAGGAAAATACCTTTAAAAAAAATACTTTCAAAGTTACAGATGACTTGCAAGAAAATTACAAAAGATTCTTAAATACCTTTTATCCAGATTCACAGATTAGCTGTTTGCCACATTTACTTATCACTGCCTCTATTTATAATATATATTATTATTAATTTTCCCCTGAACCATGTAAGAGTTAGTTACAGATATCATGTCCTTTTATTTCTAAATACTTCAATGTGTATTTCGTTTTTTCTTTTTTTTAAATTTATTTAATTAAGTTAACTTTTTTTTTTTAAACTTTTTCTTGGGTTTATTTATTTATTTATTTATGGCTGTGTTGGGTCTTCATTTCTGTGCGAGGGCTTTCTTCAGTTGCGGCAAGTGGGGGCCACTCTTCATCGCGGTGCGCGGGCCTCTCACCATCGCGGCCTCTGTTGTTGCGGAGCACAGGCTCCAGACGCGCAGGCTCAGTAAATTGTGGCTCACGGGCCTAGTTGTTCCGCGGCATGTGGGATCCTCCCAGACCAGGGCTCGAACCCGTGTGCCCTGCATTGGCAGGCAGATTCTCAACCACTGCGCCACCAGGGAAGCCCCAATGTGTATTTCTTAATAAGGACATTCCTTCACGTAACCACAGTCCAATGATCATATTCAGGAAGTTTAGTACTATGACTTAATATACTTTCAATATTCAAATTCTGCCAGTTGTTCAATAATGTTCTTTAGAGCATCTTCCCTTGCCTCTAATATCCAATTTAGGGTCAACCATTGCATTTAGTTGTCATATTTCTTTTAGTCTCTGTGTTACTTATCTATTGCTGCATAAGAATTACTCCAAAATTTAAGCTAAAAATAATAAATATTAATTGTATATTAATCTTATATCCTGCAACTTTACTGAATTCACTTATTCTAATAGTTTTTTGGTGGGGAGTTTAGGGTTTTCTATATATAGTATCATGTCATCTGCAAATAGGGACAGTTTTACTTCTTCCCTTCCTATTTGGATGCTTTTATTTCTTTTTCTTGTCTGATTGCTACGGCTAGAACTTTCAATACTATGTTAAATGGAAGTGTCAAGAGTGGGTATCCTTGTCTTGCTCTTGGTTTTAGAGGAAAAGCTTTCAGCTTTTCACCATTGAGTATGATGTTAGCGGTAGGTTTGTCATATATGGCCTTTATTATGTTGAGATATGTTCCCTCTATACCAACTCTGATGAGAGTTTATGTCGTAAATGGATGTTGAATTTTGTCAAATGCTTTTTCTGCATCTATTGAGATGATCATGTGATTTTTGTCCATCCTTTTGTTAATATGGTGTATCCTGTTGATTGATTTGCAGATATTGCATCCCTAGAATAGATCCCACTTGATCAAGGAGTATGATTCTTTTTATATATTGTTGAATTCGGTCTGCTAATATTTTGTTGATTATTTTTGCATCTATATTCATCAGAGATATTGGCCTGTGATTTTCTTTTTAGTAGTGTATTTGTTTGTCTGGTTTTGGTATCAGGGTAATATGACCTCAAAGAATGAATTTGGGAGTGTTACCTCCTCTTCAATTTTTTGGAATAGTTTGAGAAGGATAGGCATTAGCTCTTCTTTATATGTTTGGTAGAATGCCCCTGTGAAGCTGTCCAGTCCTGGACTTTGGTTTGCTGGGAGTTTTTTGATTACTAATTCAGTTTTATTTTTGGCCATGCTGCACAGCATGTGGGATCTTAGTTCCCCAACCAGAGATCGAACCCACGCCCCCTGCATTGGAAGCACGGAGTCTTAACCACTGGACTGCCAGGGAAGTCCCTACTAATTCAGTTTTATTACTTAGAATCAGTCTGTTCAGATTATCTATTTCTTCATGATTCAGTCTTGGAAGATTGTGTGTTTCTAGAAATGTATCCATTTCTTCTAGGTTGTCCTATTTGTTGGCATATAACTATTCATTGTATTCTCTTATGATTTTTTTTATATCTCTGTAATATCAGTTGTAATTTCTCCTCTTTCATTACTTATTTTGTTTATTTGGGTCTTCACCCATTTTCTCTTGGTGAGCCTGGCTAAAGACTTATCAGTTTTGTTTATCTGTTCAAAAAAACCCAGATCTTGGTTTCATTGATCTTTTCTATTATTATTTTTTTGGTCTTTATTCTCTGATCTTTATTATTTTTCCTTCCCTCTGCTGACTTTGGGATTTGTTTGTTCTTCTTTTCTAATTCCTTTAGATGGTAGGTTAGGTTGTTTATTTGAGACTTTTTAAATTTCTTGTGGTGGGCCTGTATCCATATCAGCTTCTCTCTTAGAACTGCTTTGGCTGAATCCCATAGATTTTTTTTTTAGATGTGGACCTTTTTTTTTTTTTTAAGTCTTCATTGAATTTGTTACAATATTGCTTCTGTTTTATGTTTTGGTTTTTTGGCTGCGAGGCATGTGGGATCTTAGCTCTCCAGCCAGGCATCAAACCCACACCCCCTGCATTGGAAGGCGAAGTCTTAACCACTGGACCACCAGGGAAGTCCCAAGAATCCCATAGATTTTAGAGAGTTGTGTTTTAATTTTCATTTGTCTTGAGGTATTTTCTGATTTCCTCTTTGATTTCTTCATTGACCCATTGGCCTTTAAGTAGCATGTTGTTTAGTCTCCATGTCTCCCCATTTTTCATCCTGTAATTGATTTTTATTTTATTTTATTTTATTTATTTATTTTTTTAAAAATAAATTTATTTATTTATTTATTTTTGGCTGCGTTGGGTCTTTGTTGCTGTGTGCGGACTGCCTCTCGTTGCAGCGATCAGGGGCCACTCTTTGTTGTGGTGCACGGGCTTCTCATTGCGGTGGCTTCTCTTATTGAGGTGGCTTCTGTTGTTGCGGAGCACGGGCTCTAGGCTCACGGGCTTCATTAGCTGTGGCTCAAAGGCTCTAGAGCACAGGCTCAGTAGTGTGGTGCACGGGCTTAGTTGCTCCGTGGCATGTGGGATCTTCCCAGACCAGGGCTCGAACCCGTGTCTCCTGCACTGGCAGGCAGATTCTTAACCACTGCGCCACCAGGGAAGCCCCTGTAATTGATTTTTAGATTCATACCTTGTGGTTGGAAAAATTGCTTGGTATAATTTCTAAACTCTTAAGTTTGTTGACTTGTTTTGTGGCTTAGAATGTGATCTATCCTGGAGAACATTCCATGTGCACTTAAAAAGAATGTGTATTCTGCTGATTTGGATGGAATGTCCTGTAGATATTCATTAAGTCCAACTGGTCTATTATGTCTTTAAGACCATGATTGCCTTATTGATTTTCTGTCTGGATGACCTGTCCGTTGATGTAAGTGGGGTGTTAAAGCCCCTTACTAATATTGTGTTATTGTCAATTTCTCCCTCCATGTCTGTTAGTATTTGCTTTATATATTTAAGTGCTCCTGTTAGGTTGCATATATATTAGTGAGTGTAATATCCTCTTCTTGTATTAATCTCTTTATCATTCTCTAATGCCCTTCTTTATCTTTTGTGGTAGACTTTGTTTTAAAGTCTATTTTTCCTAATATAAGTATTGCTACATCAGCTTTCTCAATGTTTCCATTTGCATGAAATATCTTTTTCTATCTCCTTACTTCATTCTGTGTGTTTCTTTAGTTCTGAAGTGAATCCCTTGTAAACATCGTATCAATGGGTCTTGTTTTTTATCCAATCAGCTACCCTATGTCTTTTGATTGGAGCATTTCATTCATTGACATTTAGAGTGATTATTGATAGATATGTACTTCTTGCCATTTTGTTACTTGTTTTCTGGTTGTTTTTGTAGTTCTTCTCTGTTCTTTTCTTCTTCTTTTAGTTTCTTCCCTTGTGGTTTGATTATTTTCTTTAGTGATATGCTTGTGTTCCTTACTCTTTAGTTTTTGTGTGTCCGTTGTAGGTTTTTGATTTGCGGTTACCATGGGGTTCATATATGTTGACCTATAACTATATCTACTTGTTTTAAACTGGTAGTCATTTAAGTTCAATCACATTCTAAAAGATCTACATTTTTTCTCCCCTCTCTCACATTTCGTGTTTTTGATCTTATATTTTACATCTTCATGTCTATGCCTTAACTGTTTATTATTGTTATAGTTGATTTTACGATTTTTATCTTTTAATCTTTGTAGTAGATTATTTAAATGGTTGATCCACAGTCTTTACTATATATTTGTCCTTTCCTATAAATTCTTACTTCTTGTTATAGCCTTTTCTTTTCCACTTAGAAAAGACCCTTTAACATTTATTTTTAGGTTTGGTTTAGTATTGATGAACTCTTTCAATTTTTGCTTGTCTGAGAAGTGCTTTAACTCTCTTTCAATTCTAAATGATAATCTTATTGGGTAAATTATTCCAGGTTGTAGGTTTTTCCCTTCCAGCACTTTAAATATATCATGACACTCTCTCCTTGCTTGTGAATTTTCTGCAGAAAAATCAGCTGTTAGCCTTATGGGGGTTCCCTTGTATATGACTTTTTGTTTTTTCCTTGCTGCCTTTAGAATTCTCTCTTTAACTTTTGCCATTTTAATTATGATATGTCTTGTGTAGGTCTCTTTGGGTTAATCTTGTTGGGACTTTCTATGCTTTCTGTACCTGGATATCTATTTCCCCTTTTGGGGGAGTTTTCAGCCATAATTTTATTGAATATATTTTGATCCCTTTCTCTCTCTCTTCTCATTTTGGGACCCCTATAACATGAACTTTAGTATACTTGATATTGTCCTAGAGGTTCCTTAAACTTTTCTCATTTTTTAAAAAAACTTTTCTCATTTTTAAAATTTGTTTTTCTTTTTGCTGTTCTAATTGGGTGATTTTCATTATTCTATCTTCCAGAGTGCTTATGTGTTCTTCTGTATCACCTAGTCTGGTGTTAATTCCTTCTATTGTGTAATTCATTTCAGTTATTGTATTCTTCAGCTCTAACTGGTTCTTTTTTATATTTTCTAGTTCCTTGTTAAAATTCTCACTGTGTTCATCTATTCTTTTACCAAGTTCAATTTACTGTCTTATTACTAATGCTTTGGACTCTTTATCTGGTAAATTATTTATCTCTGTTTCATTAGTTGTTTTTTCAGGTTTTTGTTGTTGTTGTTGTCGTCCTTTCATTTGAAACAAATTCCTCTGTTTCCTCATTTTTCTTAACTTTCTGTCTCAAGGAAATTAGGCAAAACAGTTACCTATCCCAGTGTTGAAGGGGTATCCTTGTGTGGGAGCATCTCTATACAGTCTATGTGTGCTCAGTGGCTTTGGTAGGAGAGCTAGATCTGAAATGAGCATGTCATGTCTTCCCCCAGAGTGTGCTAGTAGCTAGCACCTTGATGGGAAGTGGGACTGGAGATGGAGGGGCTAGGGCCAGAACCAGGTGTGAGCCAGGACTTCTCCTGTGCTCAGTGGCTGACACCATCATATCAGGGGTGGGGTCAGGTCCCAAGGTGCTGGAGCAGAAGCCCTGAGGGTCAAGTATGAGCTAGTCCCATTCCCTCTAAGTGTGAGCTCTCCCTCTTGTAAGCATTGGTACATTTGCCTCAGAGGGGAGCAGCACTAGAGCAACAGGGGCCAGAGTGGGCACTCAGCATGGGCCAGGGTGCATGCTGGGGTGGTCCTGGCACACGAATCAGAGCTCCAGACTGCTCCTGATCTGCTGCTTCTGCAAGCACCAGCAATGGCCATCCCTGCCTTGTTCAGATGCTGTGCTGGGTCTGAGCAGGTTCTGCCCCCATCAACTGCACAATCTCCTTGGCAATGGCAGCCTTCAGTCTACTGGGGAGCGGTGCCAGAGTAAGAGGGCCTGGGAGTGGGTGCTTGGCGTGGGCTGGGGCATGTGCTGGGGTGGTTGTGGGAAAATGGACAGAGTCCTGGGCAGTTTCAATCTGCTTCCTCTGCTTTGCTTCCGGTGGGTAAGCAAGTGTGTGTGCACTCTTCATGAGTGGAATCTAGGTTTCTTACAGCCCTCCTGTTATTACCACTGGTTTTCAAACCAGCCAAGAGAACTTGTCTTCCTGGTGTTGGACCCCAGGGCTGGAGTGCCCAATATGTGGTTTGAACTGCTCGCTCCCCAGGGAAGGTCTTTAAACCCATGTAATCCCCTTCCTCATCTGTGTCCTCTCCTAAGGATGCAGTTCCCGACCTGATCTCTTTTCTTCCTTCCTACCTGACTCCGTGTGGATCTTTCTTTACAGCCTTGGTTGTACAGGAGTCTTTCGGTCAGTCTCCAGTTTGGTTTCAGTGAGAATTACTCCACATGTAGATATATTTTTGATGTGTTCATGGGGGGATGTGAGCTCCATGTCCTCCTGCTCTGCCATCTTGGTCTCCTCCAATAACCAACAAACATTTATTGTCTCACAGTATTTGCTGGACAGGAATCCAGGTGCAGATTACCTATGTATCTCTGCCTTATGATCCTTCATAAGGCTGCAGTCAAGATGTCTGGTAGGGCTGTAGTCTTATCTGAAGGTTTGACTGGGGAGGGATCCACTCCCAATGTCACTCATGTGATTTTTGGCAACGTTTAGTTGCTCACGGGTTGTTGAACTGAGGTCCTCCATTTTTCACTGGCTGTTGGCTGGAGCTCTCTCTGTTCCTTGCCACATGGACCTTCCATAGAGTAGCTCATGTTATGAGTGATTGGCTCATGGCAGCTGACTTCCATCAGAGCAACTGAGAGAATAAGAGACTGAGCAAGACAGAAGTAGTCTTTTTGTAAACTAATATTAAAAGTTGCATCCACTGCTGTATTCTATTCATTAGAATGAGTCAGTAGGTCCAGCCCACACTACCGGGGAGGGGACTACAAGAGAGTATAAATATCAAGAGGCAGGGATCATTTGGGGGTCATTTTGGAAGCTAATATTCTTTTATTTTATTTTATTTATTTATTTTTTTATTGAAGTATAGTTGACTTACAATGTTGTGCCAATCTCTGCTGTACAGCAAAGTGAGTCAATTATACACATATAGACATTCTTTTTTTAATATTCTTTTCTATTATGGTTTATCACAGGATATTGAATATAGTTCCCTGTGCTATATAGTAGGACCTTGTTGCTTATCCATCTTATATATAATAGTTTATATCTGCTAATCCCAAACTCCCAGTCCTTCCCTCCCCCACTCCCCTCCCCCTTGGCCACCACAAGTCTGTTCTCTAGGTCTGTGAGTCTGTTCTGTTTTGTAGATAGGTTCATTTGTGCTGTTTTAGATTCACATGTAAGTGATATCATATTGTATTTGTCTTTCTCTTTCTGACTTCACTTAATATGATAATCTCTAGTTGCATCCATGTTGCTGCAAATGGCATTACTTCATTCTTTTTTATGGCTGAGTAGTATTCCATTGTATATATGTACCACATCTTCTTTATCCATTCATCTGTCGATGGACATTTAGGTTGATTCCATGTTCTGGCTATTGTGAATAGTGCTGCTATGAACATAGGGGTACATGTATCTTTTTTAATTATAGTTTTGTCCAGGTATATGCCCAGGAGTGGGATTGCTGGGTCACATGGTAGTTCTATTTTTAGTTTTCTGAGGAACCCCCATACTGTTCTCCATAGTGGCTACACCATTCTTACCAACAGTGTAGGAGGGTTCCCTTTTCTCCACACCATCTCCAGCATTTGTTATTTGTAGACTTTTTAATGATGGCCATTCTGACTGGTGTGAGGTGGTACTTCATTGTAGATTTGATTTGCATTTAGAGGCTAATATTCTTTTTAAAATTTAATTTAATTTAATTTTATATTTGGCTGCTTTGGGTCTTAGCTGTGACACTTGGGATCTTCGTTGAGGCATGCGGGATCTTTCGTTGAGGCACATGGGCTTCTCTCTAGTTGTGGCACACAGGCTCCAGAGAATGTGGGCTCTGTAGTTTGCGGCACGTGGGCTGTCTAGTTGAGGTGCACGAGCTCAGTAGTTGTGGCATGCGGACCTAGTGGCCCCGTGGCATGTGGAATCCCAGTTCCCTGACGAGGGATTGAACCCATGTCCCCTGCCTTGTAAGGTGGATTCTTTACCACTGGACCACCAGGGAAGTCCTAATATTCTTGATAGCTGTTTCTTCTCTCCAAACTTGGAAGTTTTCTCCATCATGCTCGTATTTTCTCCACCTGTCAGAGTAATTTTTCAAGCTCTCTCTACCATATATACGTGCCAGTACTGATACTGTACAATCCTGCCAGGTAGTGGGCACATGAATCCTTTTTCTAGAAGACTGGGAAGTTTTCTGAATCTGTCCATGTCTCGGGGGTTTTCAGCATTTGCTGGTGTACTCCTCTGTGCCTTCATCTCCTCGGTCTCTCCCAGCTGTGTTTGCTTATGGAAATCATTCACTTGACACCTATCATATGAGTGAGAGGCTATGGTCTTTCTATTAATCCTCGATTTTACTCTTGTTATTCTTCTTGGAAGAGAACAGTTCTGGCTTTTCATGAACAGTTGTGAGATTGTGAAGAATAAAGCAACTATTTTTTTAACCAGTAGACATTGCACTAGTTCAGAGTTTCCTAAACTGTTTTAGTTCACAGTACCATTAGTGTCTCAATAATTTTTTCCCACAACACCCCTTGGCCAAAAGAAATACCTAACAGTTCCATTTATTAAGTTATTAGGTTTAAACACCTTAATAAGTATTTATGTTTTAACAACCAAGCAGCCATTTATAAAGCAAATATATATACATAAAGAAAAAGTAATGTTAAGTTTCATTCTTGAATAGACACAATTACTAACAGGATGTTTGTACCTCTTGGGCGCAGTCCAACTTCACTAACCTTGGAATGTCTGGACACTGCCACTCTCATTTCCTGTTACCCATTGATTTTCAAGTGGTACTTGCTTTTTATTGCAGCAACCATGGAAAGCCCAGCTTTGCAAAGAAAGAAATGTCTTTGAAAGGAATGTAGCATGATCTAATGAAAATGTGAATCACCTCAAGGTAGTAGTAGTGTCTCAAGCACAGTAGGTGCTACTGTGTCGTCCTTGAAAGTTTAAAATACCCTGTTAGCCACACCTGCCTCTGTCTATGGCCATACCACCCTGGATGAGCCCAATCTCATCTAAAATACCCGGTTGGGTCTCCTGAGTTGGGTCTCCTGGGTTATCTCAGGGCATAGTTTGGGAACTGCAGTGCTAGGTGAAGGAAGATAAAGAAGACATATTCCATGTAAGGAGCCCAATTATAGTACTGCATATAGACATGTGGTCATCTAGGTATTCTGTAAGGCAGAGGACCACAATCAAGATGCAGTGGACATTTTTTTTTATCTGTTTGGTATCTGAATCCCTGATACGTGGCCATGTTTTTACTGGACTTGTTCTGTGATACAATTTTCGCTGTGGTTTTGGTGGTGTAGCTTCCCTTTTTATTTGCCCATTCTGAACATAGTTCTCTAGTCTTCCTGAGGATGTGGAAAACCCGATATCCTTCCAATAAATTTCTTTTTCTGTTTAAGACAGCCCAACTACTTTTAAAGGTGGGACAAATAAAAAGGAACATGACCAAAGATTTCTAGTAGTAGAAGAGAGGGAAGATTATAGAGAGCATATTGCACTAATGTCACCAGACAGAACAAGGAGAGGAATTACTGAGATGTGCCTTCTGGAGGGTCTGGATGGTAAATAATAACCAGCCCTAAAAGGCAGAAAAAGCTATCTATGAGGATGGCTTAGGTAATGTGGACAGATTTGAGAGAGGGGAAGACTTGGAAATTTGCACAGAATGCATCAGACCCTATTAGGTGAGTTTCAAAATGACACATTTATAGTGAGTAAGGAAGTTTGTAAAGGTCATGTCATTAGAGATTATGCTCAGAAAATCTTCAGACTCCCAGGAAAGGTGGGATGATGCACACTAAAGGGGAGCTAGCCAGGGCAATATTAAATAGAAATCAGGTCTGTGATAAATGTTAGGCAGATGAGAGGATGAATTTTAGGTACAATTATCCAACTAAGGGAAATAAGGATGGACACGATTTGCTTAGATGATGGATGCTTTTGGTAAACCCAGAAGTTGTTAAATTTATATTTCTCACTAGCAGACACTCCATAAGGCCAAATCTAGAGGAGTGTATTAGGAAACTAAATATATGGCTCAGAAAGCAGAGGGAAAGGAAAGCAGAGTCTACCTGCATCAACTTATGAAGCAAGTGAAATGAGTGAAACTCAGGAGGGCCTGCCTGAGAGAGGAAGTGAACAACATCAGGAAATGGAATCCTAGAAGCATAGCCATGACTCAAGAAAAAGTTGTAGCAGAAAGAATTGTTCTGCTGTTTTGCAGTAACACAAGTTCCTCAAGATGAAAAAGCAGGTTTGGAGGTACACGGAGCAGCAGACATTAGTTTTTCCTTGCTTCAATAAAATAGAATAGAAGATGCATTTTTAGCCTATGAACCCTCAGTGAAATAAACTGAATCCATAATTTTGAAATTCACAGCTTGTTTGGCTTCCATGAGATGAAGCAGACTCTGATGTGGCTCATCTTATCCCTTGGTAAGTGAAATCATGATGTCATGTACACATGCCATTGTTAGGTACACACAGGCTTGTGGGATTTCCATGCTCATAGGAAAGCTATGTGGTGGGAGTATTTGGCACAAGAGCCTCTCAAATATTAGGCAACACTATAATTTATATTACTTATTCAAAAATATTTACTGATTAGAGCAATACTCTTAAAGGCACAGGAACATCGTTAATGTGAAATTTCATATGCTTTCTCAAAACTCCGTTTAAAAACAATTGCCTAAGCTGTTTTAATTATGCTTTAGTGTTCTAACCTATCCACCCATCTTGTTGACCCATATGCTTTATGTAAACTGTTCCATCTGTGTTCTTTTAAATCAAGTTCTTGTATACCAACTCTTTCTCTCTACCATGGAAAGAAGGTAGTTTCATTCAGAAGAGGAAACTCTTACCTTGTTGCAGTACTAGGGGAATATAATGCTTTTATACTACTGAAATTGCGAGTTATGAGATAATCAGTTGTGAATTTGGATCAAGATTCAATGACTGGACTCATTTTTTCTTCCAGAATGATCAAAGACAGAGAAGGAAACCAGGAGGTTGAAAAAGAGCCCTGGTAAGTTAAAGGAAGTTATCTGGTAACAGATAAATACTGATGCCATGAGTCAACCAACACACGTGAGTCTTCCTCTGGGTACTTGGCGTAAAACATTTCAGAGAATCATCCTTATCCCTTGAGCAAATGGACGTGGGCAGAACTCTTCACATCTGATAGCAACCTGCATTCCCAATATTATATCCTACCATTTCCTCCTACGTAGCCTAAGCAGCCACGCTATGGAGTTCCTCATGATTTTCTTTCCATGCCAGGATCTTCTGGGACTGTCCTTTGCTCCTGCAATGTTTCTTTAACAATGTCCTTAGTCTCCTTCCTCTTTAGTGTGGAGTTATTTGTTCTGTCATTGCTGTCCTCACAATGCCTGTCTCATAACTCTGTAAAAGCATAGGGTCTGTTTTATTATACTATTTCTGTTTCTGTTGCACCTTCATGGGCAGAGTCCATTGCTTAGTCATTTTTGTTCTGGCCGCATTGCAGGAATACTCACATTGTCAAATTGCATCCTATACATTAGAATATGAATGGGCAAACTCATTGTTTAGAATATTTTAAGCTTAAGTTCATGTGTTTGTCTTGATTTTCATGTTTATAGTGATGTGTCATTTGGTTTAATTTAAGTGGTCTGTGGAGACAGTCACTCAAATTCACTGAATGTTTTGTTTCATCTATTAAAAGTTGCATTTTTCTACATGACTTCTAAGATGTCTTACATTCTTGGTTTGTAATCAGGCCTTTCAGTGTGACCTTGGACCAATTACTTAATCTCTTTATTAAATGAAGAAAATACTTCCAAATTCAGAGGGTGGTTTTGAGGATTAAATGGGACAACATCTAGAATGGATTTAGATTGTTTCAGTAAATAAACGTTTATTGAGCAACTGCATAGGTGCCAGGGGACTGTGCTAGGTATTAGCACTATAGAGATGACTAAGATACAATCTCAACTCTGGGGAAGTTACAATCTAGAAGCCTTGCTTGGTACATAATATGGACTCAGTAACTGTTTGTTCTTCCTTTTTCTCTCTGGCCTATCTGTTATTTAATGCTGGAATTTATTGCTGTTGTTTTTATTATTTATTTATTTATTTATTATTATTTGGCTGCGCTGGGTCTTAGTTGTGGCAGGTGGGCTCCTTAGTTGTGGCATGCCAACTCTTAGTTGCGGCACGCGTGTGGGATCTAGTTCCCTGACCAGGGATTAAACCCGGGCCCCCTGCATTGCGAGCATGGAGTCTCAACCACTGGACCTTGAGAGAAGTCCCTAAAGCTGGGATTTGGAATGGAATAGGGAGACAGCTTTACATTTTGCATTTATTTGTCACATGATCTTTACATACAACAGTGAACCTTACTTCAAGAGGTAAAGCTAAAGTATACGTCATTTCTTTTTTTTTTTTTAACATCTTTATTAGAGTATAATTGCTTTGCAATGGTGTGTTAGTTTCTGCTTTATAACAAAGTAAATCAGCTATACATATATATATATCCCCATATCTCCTCCTGCCCACCCTCCCTATCCCACCCCTCTAGATGGTCACAAAGCACCGAGCTGATCTCCCTGTGCTATGCGGCTGCTTCCCACTAGCTATCTATTTTACATTTAGCAGTATATATAACTCCATGCCACTCTCTCACTTCGTCCCAGCTTACCCTTCTCCTTCCCCATGTCCTCAAGTCCATTCTCTGCGTCTGCGTCTTTATTCCTGTCCTGCCCCTAGGTTCTTCAGAAACATTTTTTTTTTTTAGATTATATATATATGTGTTAGCATACGCTATTTATTTTTCTCTTCTGACTTACTTCATTCTGTATGACAGTCTCTAGGTCCATCCACCTCACTACAAATAACTCAATTTAGTTTGTTTTTATGGCTGAGTAATATTCCATTGTATATATGTGCCACATCTTCTTTATCCATTCATCTGTCGATGGACACATAGGTAGCTTCCATGTCCTGGCTATTGTAAATAGAGCTGCAATGAACATTGTGGTACATGACTCTTTTTGAATTATGGTTTTCTCAGGGTATATGCTCAGTAGTGGGATTACTGGGTTGTATGGTAGTTCTATTTTTAGTTTTTTAAGGAACCTCCATACTGTTCTCCATAGTGACTGTATCAATTTACATTCCCACCAACAGTGTGAGAGGGTTCCCTTTTCTCCACACCCTCTCCAGCATTTATTGTTTGTAGATTTTTTGATGATGGCCATTCTGACCGTTGTGAGGTGATACCTCATTGTAGTTTTGATTTGCTTTTCTCTAATGATTAGTGATGTTGAGCATCCTTTCGTGTGTTTGTTGGCAATCTGTATATCTTCTTTGGAGAAATGTCTATTTAGGTCTTCTGCCCATTTTTGGATTGGGTTGTTTGTTTTTTTTGATATTGAGCTGCATGAGCTGCTTGTATATTTTGGAGATTAATCCTTTATCAGTTGCTTCATTTGCAAATATTTTCTCCCATTCTGAGGGTTGTCTTTTCATCTTGTTTATGGTTTCCTTTGCTGTGCAAAAGCTTTTAAGTTTCATTAGGTCCCATTTGTTTATTTTTGTTTTTATTTCCATTTCTCTAGGAGGTGGGTCAAAAAGGACCTTGCTGTGATTTATGTCATAGAGTGTTCTGCCTATGTTTTCCTCTAATAGGTTGATAGTGTCTGGCCTTACCTTTAGGTCTTTAATCCATTTTGAGTTTATTTTTGTGTATGCTGTTAGGGAGTGTTCTAATTTCATTCTTTTATATGTAGCTGTCCAGTTTTCCCAGCACCACTTACTGAAGAGGCTGTCTTTTCTCCATTGTATATCCTTGCCTCCTTTGTCATAGATTAGTTGACCATAGGTGCGTGGGTTTATCTTTGGGCTTTCTATCCTGTTCCATTGATCTATATTTCTGTTTTTGTGCCAGTACCATACTGTCTTGATTACTGTAGCTTTGTATACACGTCATTTCTTAATAGTGAAAGGGATGATGTCATTTGGAAAGAACAAGGCCAGATAAGAACAGCGTCAGTCAGATGGGAGTTGTGTGCTCTCAGAAGAAGAATGTTGTGGGCGTGACTGGCTCAGTGCTCTCTTAGCCTGGGAACAGCATTTAAGATTTCCTCATCTTATAAAGAAAAAATCATTTCTGTTTCATTAGCAAAGTAAACACAGTGACCAGATGTCCTAATGCAGCAGTTTTATACATGTGTTACACACCATAAAACAATTGCTTAAGAAGTTTATGCTGTTATTTTCAAAACAGGCCATGCAGTGGGTTTGGCTTCCAGGAAAACTGCCCACACATTTTAAATATGTACACTGGACAATGAGTTTTGACACTTCTATCCTGCCCTACTGGTTTGCCTCACTTCACTTCCTTTAGCATCTTGTCTCTGTGTCAATCATTTCCATCTATCTAAAGTCATGGCTCCATGACATGAGATTCCTTACTGAAAATGAGCAATCCAGCGATTTATTCACAAAGATGTAATAAACTACTTACAATTTTTAAAATACTGAGATAAGAAAATCAGAAAATGCTGAACGTTTAAAGCATCAACTGTTTGGCCATTGTTGTGGAGTTTGGCTAAGTGTGTTAACATAGTGAGTTGTACCAATAACATATGATGGACAATTAACTCTCAAAGTAGGGGAAGGAATTCTTAGTAGAAGAATCTTCAAAAGCATAGAGATAACAAAGAGTGTTCAAGGATGTCAAGAATGTAGTTGGAATGTAAACTGGGCAATGAAGCTGGTACCATTGGTTGTGCCTGCATGTAAATAGTCCTTTATGTAGTTCTAAGGAGTTGGGACATTGTTTTGTGTGTGGGAGCCATTGAATGTTTTTAAATAGGGTAGTGTTAAATCTTGAATTTCTATTGATTGGCATTGGTCAGCCTGCCCACCTGTCTGTATGCCCACATTGCCTCTGGACTGCTATAGAAGTCCGTCAGGACTTCCAGACTTACCAGCCCAAGTACCATTCATGGTCTCCAGCTTCAGCAGGTAGGACTTACAGCCCTAACTCTGGAGCAATATGACCTTTAGGATGTGTAGCTGGAGGAAAATCTCTGTGGTCTTAGCAGAAAGAGCATGAAGACTGTCCTGGAGCCTCAGCAAGAGACCACAGGGTTGCTGCAGTTTTATAAGGTAGAAAGAAATGTGCTTGCAGCGCTTATCTTCATTTGCAGTTGTGAGGATTCTGGTCCCATGTGAACATTATGCCATTCCTTTTTTTTTTTGGCTGTGCCACGTGGCATGCCTGACCAGGGTTCGAGCCTGAGCCCCCTGCAGTGGAAGTGTGGAGTCCTAATCACTGACTGCCAGGGAAGTCCCCCATGTGAATGTTATGAATTGAATAGTGTGTCAAGTGGCACTAATGCAAACCTGATTCTTTAATAGCAAGCCAAAACTTTATTCAGAAAATTGAAGTCATTGTTTACTACCTATTCTGGACCTACTAATTTAAGGGAAGATGCTGAGGAAATGTCACAGATGCATGTGAGTAAGGGAGGTCATGGTAGACTCCCCAACAGCTGCTCCTATTTTATTTATTTTTTAAAAAATCACTCATTTAATTAATTAATTTTTAATTAATTAATTAATTTTAAAATTTTTGGCTGCATTGGGTCTTCGTTGCTTCATGTGGGCTTTCTCTAGTTGCGGCGAGAGGGGGCTACTTTTCATTGTGGTGCGTGGGCTTCTCATTGCAGTGGCTTCTCTTGTTGTGGAGCACAGGCTCTAGGTGCGCGGGCTTCAGTAATTGTGGCGTATGGGCTCTAGAGCGCAGGCTCAGTAATTGTGGCTCACGGGCTTAGTTGCTCCTCAGCATGTGGGATCTTCCTGGACCAGGGATCGAACCTGTGTCCCCTGAATTGGCAGGCAAATTCTCAACCACTCTGCCACCAGGGAAGTCCCTCCTATTTTACTGAGACACAAAAATGCCATAAGGAGAGTTGACCTCAGCCCAAGAATTGGGCATGTCTTGTCTAAAAGAAGTGCTGTTTTCTTGCTAGTGACTGGTTTACAAGTGGTATGTAACCCCGTTCTAGTCAATGAGATGCAAGAAGATGTTTCCAGGAGGTGTTTCAGAAAGTTCTCTCCTCCTTTTGAAAGTGCTGGATGAGAAATCAGTCTCTTTGTCTCTGGCTGATTGTGAGCAGGGAGCACATAGCTAGGAATGTACTGGAAATCATCTTAAGTCTTCAAAGTTAAGTCAGGTTAAAGCTCTGGGCTGAGAATAAAGACAGAAAGAACCAAAGTCTTGATGTCATGGCTGAGCCTTGGAAACAACCACCCCTGAAGCCCATTTCACCTCTGGCCTTCCAGTTATGATAACTAAAACATTTTTTTAAACCAAAATGTTAAAAAATTTTTTTTGCATTCCTTTTCTACTTTATTGTGTTATGTCATTCCTCCTCTTAGAACCATGCATGTCAGCTCTGCTGCTTTCTTCCCCACTCATCCCCTGACTCTTAGGTCATTATGCTATACTTACTTAGGAAATTGACACCTGACGGATGTGTCTTCTCTATGAAATCCCGCCATTGTCCTGGGTAAATTTAATATCCTCCTGTGTAGTGTCCAGCATCCTTTCATCACGGATCGTGGATCCCTACTCTGATGACCTTTACCTCCATTCTTCCCCAGCACTCATTTCTGAAGTCACATTATCTTATTTGCTATTCAGTTTTTTGACCCATGAAGTTCTACCCCTGTAACTTCTCCCACCTGTCCCACCTCCGTCCTTTCAACTAATCCTGTTTTCCACCTCATCATACCCTTTCAGCTCTGGCCTCTTTCCTGGTTTCCCATTTGTTAGTTCCTTCTTAGTTTCACTTTCCTTCATGAACTGGCCCAGAACCTGTGTTTCCACGTCCCTATTTATTACCCTCTTATCAGCACCCTACTTCTCTCCTTCTCTCTCCCCTTTGGCCTTCTACTAACTTTTAATAGTTCTTAGCTTTTGAGTGATCTGATCGTTATTTTTACAGCCAGTACTTCTGGGCAAGGTGTTGCTGGAGAAAAAGTACTTAGACTGAATCCATTTAAGTTTGTTATTTTCAATTCATCCGGACCTAAGTACCATTTAGTGGTTTTTTTTTTCCCATACTTTTCCCTGATGTTGACCATTCAAAATATTTACCTACTCTTTAAACCTCTGTCCATTTTCTCACTCCCTCATTCTTAACATGTCCTGGCTGCCTGCTTCACATAGAAAATAGAAGCCACCAATATAATTTATCTCACATAGTCCTATCGCCAACTTTGCAGCCTCTTTCTCCATCTTTCCAAGTTCTGCTTCTATTTCAAAGGAAGAGGTGCTGCCCCCCTCCCCTGCCCCCAACACTTAGTGGAGAAAGACTCTTCCATGGCTATTCTTGACCTTACCAAGTTTTGCCAGCTCTGGAGTTTTAACCAATGATTAGATCCACGTGCATTCCCTGTGTTCCCATCCCCTCAGTGCCTGCTTTCTCTGGTCTGTTCTCATGGGGACTGGCACATGCTGGCTTGGTCCTGGCAGATTGCAAAGTAGCCATTTTCTGAGATGCACTTTACCAGAGCAGGGGTTCCACAGGGGCCCCCATCCTCACCAGCTGATGGCAAGGGAATTAGCTGTTGAAGCGTTGGTAATCAGCTGCCCCAGGAGAGCCCCAAGCAACGTGTCTGCTCACTGATTGTTTTCCCTTAACTCTCTGTGACTAAATTCTTACCTCACGCTCCTGCTTAGCTCCCTGATCGCCACTGAGATTAGAATTTCTGGCTGGTGTCATTGGTTCGGTTGCCTATTATTGCAAAACAGCTATTGTAGTCATCATAAGCAAAAAGAAATCTTGTTAGAAGTATGTTGAAAGTTCCAAGAATCATTGAGAGACAGGGAAACGTTTGACAAAAGGCCAAGAAGCAGGGCAACTTTAGAGAGTCAGAAAGGAAGGCAGCACAACAGAAGTCTGGCTAAGAAGCTGTGGCTTTGCTACAGAAACTGTCACTATTTCTGTAACTGTGAGTGGGTTCTAACTGTCCTGTTTTCTTTGTGATACTTATTCAAAATTCAAAGTCTTGCACAAAAGCTGTAGATGGCCTGAACCTGACTGAGTTGCTCGTGCCGTGGCTGCCAGGGCAGACATGAAGATGATGGTAGGGAGGGAAGGACCAGTTTCCTTCATGTTCCATAGTGCGGGGTGAGGCGCTTCACCCAATCCACAGCTGCCCTTTTGGATTTCCAACATCTGTGAACATCCTTCTTCCCATACTCACAGTTATGAAAAAGATGTTCCCGTGTAATAAAATACCTGCAGATGAACTCATTCTCTCCCTAATGGGACAAGAATCCTGATTTGTTTCACTTGGTTACAAATTCAGTGGTTCAGTTTTTCACTTCTTTTACTTGAAAAGGGGAATACTGCCATTTTATTTATAGCACATGTAACTACATTTAAAAATGATGGCATCTCCATTGTCTCTGAAAACAACCTTAAGAAATTTAGAGCCATCACAGTAAGTAAGCAGCAGCATATTTACATAGAAATATGATAAAGTACCTCCAAACTGATTTCCAACTAATTTTCTTCTTTTTATTTCATCAGACCTTGGGGGGGTTCAATGTCGAGGTAAGAACATTGTCTCCATTAAACCATGGGATAACCCAAGGATTAGTGAGTTTCTGTGAATATAAATTGTAAGGTACCAGGCCACCAACAAACACACACCCAGTTTTCTCAGTTTCCTCCATTACTGATTTCCTTTATGTGTTGACAGTTCCTAATCTGCTCTTAAATGTGAATTCCAAATAGCAGAATCATGGTATGAAAAACACAAGGAGAGGATGTAATATTTCAGAGAAACCTTCTAAATGGTAAACGTGAGTGCCTGCTCTTTTCCCCCTCTGCTTCTAGCAAAGGGGCTGGGGACCCCTGGAAGCATTGGTAGAACTGGTATTCTCTTCACACTCTATTATCAACATTAAATCACATGGGATTGGCTTGATAGCTTGTTTACTTTCTGTTACAGTCTGGCAAATTCAAGTGAAATGCATTTAATTAAAAGTTACATTTCTCTAGACTGTTCAGACTCTAGGCCAGGATGCCTATAAAGAATTACACA
Organism: Balaenoptera physalus; assembly: GCF_965194825.1. Classification (NCBI taxonomy): domain Eukaryota; kingdom Metazoa; phylum Chordata; class Mammalia; order Artiodactyla; family Balaenopteridae; genus Balaenoptera; species Balaenoptera physalus. The sequence goes on along the minus strand of NC_138891.1, from coordinate 119,887,407 downwards.
TTCCCTCTTGCTAGAATTTTCTCTATCACCTTGGTTATGAGTGCTGAAAGACAAAGCCAAATGCTTTTTTTTTTAATTATTATTATCCCATTGCTTCTTTTTATTTATTTATTTATTTATTTATTTATTTATGGCTGCATTGGGTCTTCGTTGCTGCACGCGGGCTTTCTCTAGTTGTGGAGAGCGGGGGCTACTCTTTGTTGCGGTACGTGGGCTTCTCACTGCGGTGGCTTCTCTTGTTGCGGAGCATGGGCTCTAAGCATGTGGGCTTCAGTAGTTGTGGCTCGCGGGCTCTAGAGTGCAGGCTCAGTAGTTGTGGTGCACAGGCTTGGTTGCTCTGTGGCATGTGGGATCTTCCTGGGCCAGGGCTCAAACCTGTGTCCCCTGCATTGGCAGGCAGATTCTTAACCACTGCACCACCAGGGAGGTCCCCCAAATGCTTTTAATAGAAGTGCTCAACAGGCTTCTTGGGGCTTTAAGAATTGAAATCGCCTGGTTTATTAGTTGTTACTCTCAGGTAGATTTGAGTGGGTATGAAGTCTTATTTCCCTAGTCTTCAAAGTAGAAAAATAGTGTTCCATACCATTTCATGAATATTCAAAAATTTCCTGAGTAGAATGATCATAAAAATTTATTAATATAACATTTATTATTATAACATTAAGTTAGTAATTTTGCAATTCAAATTGTTTTATGTCATTTATTTGCATTGCTAGTTTGGAGTTTTCACAATTTACATCCCTTTAGTAGATGCAACAGCCTTGGAAATGTGCTGCTCAGATCTCCTGCTGTGGAGTATGTAATTTGTGGATAGCCCCTGCTGCTGGCCTCTGAATCCATCATTGTATTTCTCCAAAGGCCACACTTTCCACAAGCTGCCCTCCACCCATGACAGCATGCCAGGGACCCTAAGGCAGGTCAATTCCTGCAAGAAGCAGGATTCCTCTATAGGGCGACTTTGGCTTGAGGACTCCCTGTTGGCCTGGCCAAAGCTTCTTAGAATGATCCTGTGGTCAGAATCTCTACTTATCCTCCCCTTCATTTCCTCTCTCCTTTACACACACCTGCCATAGGTAAGTGGTAAACTACTTACCTATGACCTTCATGTCATAGGAGTTAATGAAATCCCTTTGTTATTTTTTCTTTAAATGTTTTTATTGTGAATTATAACATGCATTTAGGGATGTGCAGAAAATAAAACTGTACAGTACAATGGATTATCGTTTAGTGAATGCTCATGAAACCACCAGTAAGGCTATGAAATAAGACATTTCTGGAACCTAGAAGGTCCCCAAATGCTTCCTCTTAATTATTACTTCTTCTCTCCCACATGAAGGAAACTACTTTACTAATTATTATGGTAACATCCTCCTTATGGTTTTTTAAAAAATTATTATTTACTTTTAGTTGCATTGGGTCTTTGTTGCTTTAATGCTGTGGACATTCTTGGATCTGTTTCTTGGTGTATGTGGCATAAATTCATTTGGTACATCCTAGTATTTGAATTTCTAGTCATAGGGCTTGTGTACCTTCACCTTAGAGAGAATAGCGAACTGTCTTCCAAAGTGGTTGTACAAGTTTACAGCTCTACCAGCAGTGCCTGAGTATTGCCATCACTCTACCTCTTCACCAATACTTGCTACTGTCAATCTGCTTTAAAGATAAATACAAAGCCAAAACTGAGAGAAATCACACCTGTTTAGGGACACTAAGAAATAATACTTTAGAGAGTAGTTAATGCGAAGATTAAGAGCATTAATTTTGAGTCAGAGAGACCTGGGTTTTCCTCTTTAATGGTATTTGGGGAGATGTTGTAGGAATAAGAGGGATATTTAGAACAGTGGCTGGCATATGCTAAGGAATCATAAATATTACCAGTATTAAATATTATTACCATTGTTATTACTTTTCATGGAAGAAAAGATATTTGGAATAAATAGAATTTTGAAAGGAAATATTGATCAGTTTGGTAGAAAGGGAGGGAAATCAATTCTAGACAAAAAAAATCTCAAAAACAAAAGTATCCATGGGAGATGCAGTGCTTTGGCTGAAATTGGAGGATGATCCTGAAAATAGAGGCTGTGAATTTAGGGAAGAACCTAATGATGAATGAGGTATTTGGATCCCTTGTCTTCTACTCTGACACTTGAGGAAGATTCTGTTTTTCAAATTTGCCAGTTGTTTCTGAATACTGAACTCTTTTCGTTTCTATTTCTTCTTTTATTTAAAATTTTTTTACCTTATGGCACATTGCAAAAATGATCACAGATTCTTCCCCTTCCATCAAGACATGGAGCCTATATCTCCAACCCTTGAATCTGGACCGACCTTGTGACTTGCTTTGGACAATAGACTGTGGCAGAAGGTGAAAGAGGTTTTCCACAATTCTGCTTACCTTCTTGGAACCCTTAAATTATCATGGGAACAAACTCTCACTAGCATGCTGTAGATGGGAGACCATATGGAAAGGGGAGACAGGAATCCCATCCATCTTAGACAACACCACCACAAAGCAGCCAGATCCAGTCAATTCATAAGATGATTATGGACACATGAATGAGCCCACCTGAGATCAGTCCAGCTCAGCCCAGCCTAGAAGAACCACTCCAATTGTTGACCACAAAATTGAGGCTGTGGCATTGGAGAAATGATTCTTGGCAGACTACTACCCCCAGGGCACTGCACAGACAATGGACCGAGGCACATAGTCTTTCTGCAAAGAAGGCGTTTTTTCTTGTCCTGGAGTTTCAGCCTAGGGGGCAGGCTTCAGGTTTGGCACACACTAATGGCCTATGACACTGCTCTCAAGGAATGTAGACTGTGGATGCCATCTTGGCGCTGTCCTCTGCCTTCTTCCAGTTCGCTAGTATCATCCAGAAAAGAGCTTATACACTCATCTGGAGCCCTGATTTTTGCAACTGCTACACCTCCAGGGGACACCTCCAGATTTCCTGGCTCTGGTGGCTAGTGGGGCATATGCCTGCAGTCCCACAGGACTGTGTATGTTTGCATACTTTTTTTAAAAAAAAATATTTGTTTATTATTTATTTATTTATTTAATTTTATTTTTGGCTGCATTGGGTCTTAGTTGCAGCATGCAGGATCTGCGTTGAGGCATGTGGGATCTTTTGTTGCAGTGCGCAGGTGCTTCGTTGTGGTGCGTGGGCTTCTCTGTAGTTGTGGCGTGTGGGTTTTCTCTTCTCTAGTTGTGGCACACAGGCTCTAGGGTGCGTGGGCTCTGTAGTTGTGGTGCACAGGTTCCAGAGCGCGTGGGCTCTGTAGTTTGTGGCATGCAGGCTCTAGTTGAGGCGCACGAGCTCAGCAGTTGTGGCACGTGGGCTTAGTTGCCCCGTGGCATGTGGGATCTTAGTTCCCTGACCAGGGAACATTCCAGGAATACAACATTCACAAATGGTTCAACATTCATAAATCAGTCAATGTGATAGACCACGTTGATAAAATGAAGGATAAAAAGCACATAATCATCTCAATACATGCAGAAAAAACATTTAACAAAATTTAATATCCATTTATATAAAAAATACTCTCAACAGAGCATGTATAGAAGGAATGTAACTTAACATGATTAAGGCCATGTATGACAAACCCATAGCTAACATCATCCTCAATGGTGAAAAGAGGAAAGCTTTTCCTCTAAATTTAGGAAAAAGACAAGTTTACCCACTCTCACCACTTTTATTCAACATCATATTGGAAGTCCTACCAAAGCAGTTAGGCAAGAAAAGGAAATAAAAGCCATCCACGTTGAAAAAGAAGGAAGTAAAACTGTAACTATTTGCAGATAACATGGTATTACATTTAGAAAACCCTAAAGATTCCACCAAAAAAAACTATTAGAACTAATAAATGGATTCAGTCAAAGTGCAGGATACAAAATCAATATACAGAAATCTGTTGCATTTCTATACATTAATGATGAACTATCAGAAATAAAGAACACAATAACATTTACAATTGTATCAAAAAGAATACAATAACTAGGAATAAATTTAACCAAGGAAGTGAAAGGCCACTGTATATTGAAAACTACAAGATGTTAATGAAAGGAATTGAAGAAGACACAAATAGATGGAAAGCTATTCTGTGCTCATGGACTGGAAGAATTAATATTGTTAATATGTCCATACTAGGGACTTCCCTGGTGGTCCAGTGGTTAAGATTCCACGCTCCCAGTGCAGGGGGCTCAGGTTTGATCCCTGGTCAGGGAACTAGATTCCGCATGCTACAACTAAAAGATCCTGCCTGCCACAGTGAAGACCCAGCACAGACAAATAAATAAATATTAAAAAAAAAAAAAGTCCATACTACCCAAAGCAATCTACAGATTTAATGTAATCCCTATCAAAATTCCAATGGTACAGGGAATTCCCTAGCAGTCCACTGGTTGAGACTCAGTGCTTCCACTGCAGGGGGCCTGGGTTCGATCCCTGGTCAGAGAACTAAGATCCCGCAAGCTGCATGGTGCAGCCAAAAAAAAAAAAAATTCCAATGACATTTTCACCAGAAATAGAATAAATAATCCTAAAATTTGTATGCAACCATAAAAGACCCTGAATAGCCAAAACAATCTTGAGAAAGAAGAACAAAACTCGGGGCATCATGTTCCCTGATTTCAAACTATATTACAAAGCTATATTACTATATTACAACAATATGGTATTCGCATAAAAACAAACACATAGATCAAGGGAACAGAATAGAGCCCAGAAATAAACCCACACGTATATGGTCAATTAGTACGACAAAGGAGCCAAGAATACGCATTGGGGAAAAGATAGTCTCCTCAATAAATGGTGTTGGGAAAATTGGGCAGCCACATGCAAAAGAATAAAACTGGACCACTGTCTTACACCATACACCAAAATTAACCCAAAATAGATTAAAGACTTGAATGTAAGACCTGGAACCATAAAAGTCCTGGAAAAAAAATAGGTGGTAAGCTCCTTGACATAGGTCTTGGCGATAATTTTTTGGAATCTGACATCATAAGTAAAAGCAAAAAAAGCAAGCAAACAAACAAACAAAAACAAAAAACCAAGTGGGACTACCTCAAACTAAAAAGCTCTGCACGGCAAAAGAGACCATCAACAAATCCTACTGAATGGGAGAAGATATTTGCAAATCATTTTTTTCTGATAAGGGGCTAATATATAAAACACATAAAGAATGCATACAATTCAATAGTAAAAATAAACAAACAAACAATCTGATTAATAAATGGGCAAAAGATCTGAATAGACATTTTTCCAAAGAAGATGTACAGATGGCCAACAGGTACATGAAAAGATGCTGTACATCATTAATTATCAGAGAAATGCAAATCAGAATTACAATGAAATATGACCTCACACCTGTTAGAGTGGCATTGTCAAAAAGACTAGAAAAAACAAGTGTTGGCAAGGGTGTGGAGAGAAGGGGACCCTTGTGCACTGTTGGTAGGAATGTAATTTGGTGCAACTACTATGGAAAACAGTATGGAGATTCCTCAAAAATTAAAAAATAGAACTACCATATAATCCAGCAGTTCCACTTTTGGGTATTTATCTGAAAAAAATAAAAACACTAATTCAGAAAGATATATGCACTGTCATGTTTATTACAAAATTATTTATAATAGCCAAGATATGTAAATAACCTAAGTGTCCATTAATGGATGAATGGATAAGTAAAATGTAATATATATATTTACACACACACACACACACACACACACACACACACACACACACACACACACACAACAATGGAATATTATTCAGCCATAAAAAAAATACAATCTTGCCATTTGAGACAACAGGAATGAACCTCGAGTGTATTATGTTAAGTGAAATAAGTCAGACCGAGAAAGTCAAATACCGTATGATCTCTCTTATATGTGGAATCAAATAAATACATACATACATACATACATAAACTAAGCTCATAAATACAGAGAACAGATTGGTGGTTGCCAGAGGTGGAGGGTGGGAAAAATGGTGAACTGTTTTGTTTTTTTTTACATTAAATAAATTGAGTAAAAAAGGTCATATCTCTCAAAAAAACTGAACTGGTTGTTTTAAGCCATTAAATTTTGGGGAGGTCTGTCATGTAGCAGAAGTTGAGTGATACAAACATAATTTAGAGTCTCTTTCAAAGTGCTTTACCACTTAACAGTTTTCAAAGCGACCAATTTTTCTGCTTGCGGCATTTGCTAATTCTCATGATGCTGGTTCATTTCCTCATGCATTTTATAATTTTTTACAGTGACCTGTTTGCAGTGAAGAATTTTGCTGAGGACCTCTGTGATTCCTAGGTTATGAATGTAAAAGATCAGTTTTGATCTGATAAGGCTCTTCTAAATGAGCGCTAGCTATTTCACTGCTCTGGACAAGTTATAATATTAATTTCCTGTCTGTAAATTTTGCACTATACAAGTGGTTTAAATTTGTATTTAGATGGCAAGATTTTTCCTGTTGCTTCAATTAGTTGGATAATTTTTCTAGATCCACTTTTCATAGGCTAAGAAGCTCTTTGTCGTTCTGACTATTATTATTATTATTTTTTTTTATAAGCCTGACTTTTTTTTTTTTTTTTTTAATATTCCTGCATTTTATTTATTTATTTATTTTTGGCTGTGTTGAGTCTTTGTTTCTGTGTGAGGGCTTTCTCCAGTTGCGGCAAGCGGGGGCCACTCTTCATCGTGGTGCGCGGGCCTCTCACTGTTGCGGCCTCTCTTGTTGCGGAGCACAGGCTCCAGTCGCGCAGGCTCAGTAGTTGTGGCTCACGGGCCCAGCTGCTCCGCGGCATGTGGGATCCTCCCAGATCAGGGCTCGAACCCGTGTCCCCTGCACTGGCAGGCAGATTCTCAACCACTGCGCCACCAGGGAAGCCCTCTGACTATTATTTGGGGGCTCAACTCCAGCTCCTCTAACCCCCCTGAAGCCACACCCTCTATTATCTCATGGGTATTAAAATCTTAGCCCTAGGTTCCAGGGGAAGTTTTTATTTTTGGCCTCTGGACTTAGCTCTTTTCTTCTTTGGAGCAGAGATAAATTAAAGACAAATTAATTTTATTTTGTCCTTCATTTCTGTGTGTTTGTATCCATGTTTATTTCCTTCCTTGTCAGATCAGTCTAACATGTTTCTGTATGTCTGGGTAGGATTCTGTAGCACTGATTACTATCTGCTGATTATTTGCCACGAATTCAGCAGGTGTTCAATATAGCTCCTTCTCCATTAACTTCATTCAACCTTTTTTTGATTTGAATTTTATTTTATTTGGTTTTATTTTATACAGCAGGTTCTTATTAGTTATCATTCAAACTTTTAAATTATCTGTCTTATCCTGTCTCGCCTGAGTAATTTACAAACTCCTTGGGGGAAGATACCATGTTTTGTTCTTTTTGTATTGTGCCTGTCTTTGAAAGATCTAGCATAACTGTTCAATGAATGTTTTTAAAAATTCACTTTTAAATTATATAATTCAAAATCAGTTTGTGAGATGACTCCATGGGAAGCTTTAGGAATATACATTAACTGTTAAAAGAACTATGTGTCCCACCAAAACAGGATTCAGGCTTTGGAATGGAAGTAATGAGGTTTTGTTTAGTTTGTGAGATAAAATACTCTTCAATAAAATATTGAGGAGTATTATTAATGTGAATCATGCCCCTGCTGTCACAAGAGCAACAAGGTCACCTCTGTTCCCTGTTTTACATTATCTTAGAGTAAATCTTTTTACTCCAGCCGTTGCTATGGGTACCAGCAGTGGCAGGTGAAACCGGATTGCACTTGGTCTTAGCTGCGTGCTGTGAAACTGTTACTTTCTGTCTGGCTTCCCTGCCACAGCCCTGGGGAGATGCCTGTGGGAAGCTGTCCAGCCATTCTGCTGCATGGACAAACCCAAAGGGGAGGCAGTGCTAACATCCCAACCTTGGGGCTTCCCTGGTGGCACAGTGGTTAAGAATCTGCCTGCCAATGCAGCAGACACGGGTTCGAGCCCTGGTCCAGGAAGATCCCACATGCTGCCGAGCAACTAAGCCCGTGCGCCACAGCTGAGCCTGCGCTCTGGAGCCTGTGAGCCACAACTACTGAGCCCACGTGCCACAACTACTGAAGCCCGCATGCCTAGAGCCCGTGCTCCGCAACAAGAGAAGCCACTGCAATGAGAAGCCTGCACACGGCAGCAAAGAGTGGCCCCCACTCGCTGCAACTAGAGGGAGCCTGTGAGCAGCAACGAAGACCCAATGCAGCCAAAAATAAATAAATAAAATAAATAAATTAAAACAAACAAACAAACATCTCAACCTTTGACCAGTGGAGGATGGGAGACAGGGCAGTCATCTGCTCTTTCATCCCTCAGGTGAACAACTCTGACTCACATTCCACACGACTTCTCAGTAGGAGCAAGGTCCCCTTGCCCACGGTGACAACCAGTTAATAATACACTATGGTTGATCCTTCTCTTGCCAGTTGCACTCTGCCAAGTCCTTACTCTTGTGCCTTAGGATTATTGCCTGCAAATTACTTTCACTATCACACAGGCTCTACTTTTTTGGGGGAAAACCCAGGCTGAGACAACTAACCTGACATATAGAACAGTTAAGTTTCTTGGTGAAGAGACCTAACTTCCCCAAGGGGGAGGTTCAACTTTATCAACTAATTGACAAATCTTATTTTGAAACATATGGTTGGTTGAGAAAAAATTGGCCAAGTTCAAGAGTAGGGCTTTTAGGATCCCAGAGCATTGGCGAGATCTCCAGAAGGGCAACTTCAGCTCTGGTGGAGGGATCCTTAAGCAACAGATGTCAAGGGGAGTTGAATTGGTAGGGTGAAAGGGGGGTGGGGTGGGGGACAGGCCCTGCAGAGCCAAAAAAAAGCAGAGCGTAGAACTTCAAAACAACCTGATGTGTTGTTCTTCCATATTTTGAGCTCTGTATTCTGAACTATCCTCTTCTTTTTTTCCCCTCAACTAAAAATAATGCATTTTAGCATGATTTAAAAGATGCATTGTAACCATGTGGATCCAACTGACCACTGAATCAAGATTCTGGTGTCCAGGAGTGTGAGGCTAGATGGCTAACATGTTCTGAAGAATGCTACTTCAATAAAGCTGATTCTTCTTTGACTGATAAACCAGTATTTGACAATAAGACACTCTGGAGGTCAAGGCCAAAGACCATAAAATGTTCCCTGGGCTGGGCTTCCCTGGTGGCGCAGTGGTTGAGAGTCTGCCTGCCAATGCAGGGGACACGGGTTCGAGCCCTGGTCTGGGAAGATCCCACATGCCGCGGAGCAACTGGGCCCGTGAGCCACAATTACTGAGCCTGCGCGTCTGGAGCCTGTGCTCCGCAACAAAAGAGGCCGCGGTAGTGAGAGGCCCACGCACCGCGATGAAGAGTGGCCCCCACTTGCCGCAACTAGAGAAAGCCCTCGCACAGAAACAAAAACCCAACACAGCCATAAATAAATAAATAAATAAATTTAATACTTGCTACTCTAACTAACTCCTCTGACATCTCTCTGTTAAAAAAAAAAAAAAAAAAAAGAAATGTTCCCTGGGCACTTTAATCCTGGTTGTGTTTCCTGCCTTGACCAAATTGCTGATGGTGCATGTCTCCATAAGCTGGGGAAGTTTTCGTGTGTCCCTTTCAAAGTGGCTCTGATAAGTCCAACTCACAGTAGAGGACACTGGTTTGTTTGTCAACCACAGCTTTTTGGTGGTTATGCCTAAGGGAGCTTGAACAGGGATTTAGGAAACAGAGAAATTTTGGGCGCTTCCCTGGTGGCACAGTGGTTAAGAATCCGCCTGCCAATGCAGGAGACATGGGTTCGAGCCCTGGTCCGGGAAGATCCCACATGCTGCAGAGCAGCTAAGCCCGTGCACCACAACTACTGAGCCTGTGCTCTAGAGCCCGTGAGCCACAACTACTGAGCCTGCATTCTAGAGCCCTGGAGCCACAACTACTGAGCCCGTGTGCCACAACTACTGAAGCCCGCATGCCTAGAGCCCGTGCTCCCAACAAGAGAAGCCACTGCAATGAGAAACCTGCACACCACAACGAAGAGTAGCCCCTGTTTGCCGTAACCAGAGAAAAGCCTGCATGCAGCAACAAAGACCCAATGCAGCCAAAAATAAAATAAATTTATAAAAAAAAAAAAGGAAACAGAAATTTTGTCTGTCTCTTAAGTAAATATTTATCAGAAGAGCTGGTGTATGAATTTATGATATCAAGAAAAGTTAACTTTATATGAAACATGACTTCTTTCATGTTTAAACAGCTTAAGCAGATTGCTATATAAATAATAGGTGGTAGTGAAAACAATGAGAACGACAAATTATCAAGAATCTACCTGTGCTAGGCTAGATACTGTGGCTGGATATTTTCCTCATACCATTTCTGGTCCTCAGAATAATTCTGCAAAGTAAATATTATTCTCCTTATTTTCCAATGGAAGAAAATGAAACTCAGAATTCCTCACCCAAGGGCATACAGCTGGCAAAGGGCAGTGCTTGGATTAGAATAACCATCAGCGTCATAATATTAAATTGCTGGCATTTATTGTGTACACACTGTTGATCACATCAGGGAGGAGCATCATATATATATATATATGTATATATACATATATATACACACACATATATATATATATACACATATATATATGTTTTTTATTTAGTTCCTGTAGTAACTCCTTGAGTTACTCATATTATGTCCATTCTATATATAAATTAAGTGAATTTTGAAGGTTAAGTGAATTCATCAATGTCATGCAATGGATATTTAGCAGCTCTGGAATTTTAATTGGAACTTATACAGGGCTCTAACTCCTTCACCCATTCCACTAAGCCTCTAGAAACAGACTTCTTATGTCCTGCCCTATGCTTGCCTCAACTGACATGTTTCTATCAAGCATGTGACAGGCTAAGTTCCACTTCCCACTATTTCCCCCAAGGGTCTGACTAAAGCTGCTCTCTTCAAGGAACTGCTAACATCTCTAGCTTAAGCACTGTGCAGAATAACTGATGTGAATCTTCCTCCAAGGCCTCTCTTATGCACGGTTCATTTTCTCAAATAACAAGACCAAGAGGTGGCCCTGCAGGGTCAACAGATGAAACATTGGTAACTTCAGTGCCACAGTGAAGCGACTGGCAAGATTTAATGGAAAACAGGCACATTTTATGGTAAATCAGTTCCATTTGTGAGGTTTCCTCACAAGTATTCAAGGAGACATGACAAGCTGGAAAACTAGATTGACGATGGATTCGGGTGTCTGCTGTTATATTTTCCTTCCTCTGGACACAGCATGTTTGTTTCTTAAATAGCGGGATTATAGATCCTCAGGATTCAAGGTATGGAGAAAGAATTTCACATGTAGGTTGCATAGCAGCTTTCTGGGTTTTAGCGAAGCCTCTCTGACACTTCTGCATTCAGAGAAGAACCTAAGAACAATACAAAGCAGGGAAGCAGCAGTCTCATTTTTTGTTTCTAGAGTTAACAACAAGGTGTCAGACAATTTTCTTACTTTCTATTTGGATTCTCAAAGCACCCAGCCTCTCCTATTACACTCACCCCTTAAACTGTCTCACCTAAATAGAAAGCATGACTTTTGTGAGAGTTCCTTAAAATAATTGTAAAGCATATTAGCTAGTTCCTAAAAAGCAGAACAGTACAGTGACATAAATCTACAGCACACAAAAATACAGTTTTCATATACACTTGCATACAGAAGCTAAAGAGGAAAGTGCATGGATAGAAGTGGAATCCACTTAAAAAAACTGTACTATGTTGAACAAGGCTCTTGACTTCTGTGAACAGTTTCCTTGGCTGTAAGTTGGGGTTATATCTTCTAAGGAGCTCTAACATTTTTCCAGGTCCTAGGTTTTTCTTTATTCTATTTGACACAAGTGCAAGATCACACTATAGCTAATACCCAAGGAGAAAAGATGAGGAATTCCTGATTATAATCTTCTGCTACTTTATGAGAAAAATTTTATTCTCCCCATTCCATGTCTCTTATATGGTTTATGGTTTTTCTTCACTGCCTTTTTTGCCAGCTTTCCTGAAAAGGGACACCAATGAGTTATTATCATGCAGTCTCCGTTAAGAGACCCTTCCCCAGGAAAACAATCCAGTTGCCCCTAGCTAGCCTTTGATTTGACAATGCCATTAATGTCACTAGAAAAAATTCTCCGCCAGTGATTAACAAAGTCCAGACTCAAAAGTGAAAGAGCAGAACCCAGGGGTTGATCTGATTTTTCAAATCAAATGTGAATTGAAAGGTGGTCTTTCATAGGCTAATTTCTTCACTTTCTTCTCATATCCCAAATAAGGGGAGGGAGTGTGCAACCTGATCCTGTAAAAGGAAAAGGAGGCAGGATGCGGCACACTCTTTCCCGTGCCCCAAGAAATTAGAGGAAAGGGAGCTCTAGTATATGTTGAGTGTCCTCCTTTACTGCGGTAGGGCATATGTAGAGAAGGCCTTACCTTCTTTATTTTACAGATAAAGACACTGACATTCAGAGTGGTTGAATATCTCAAAAATTACATAGCTAGGTACTCATGGAGTAAGAATTCAGTCCAGGATGTGTCTTCTTTTCCTGTCCTACCATGCTAGTTCCACTGTGCTAGCAGGAACAGGGGCTGGCTCTCTGAACAGCCCACTGTCTGTCTGCAGTAATTGTTGACATTAAGTTAAGTTGTTTTTCTATTTTTGAGTTCAAGGATTTGAGTTGCATTAGTAAATGTTTTATAAAGTAGTCCTATAAAAAATAGTGCTATGGACATCCTTATTAAGAATTGGTGCTAACCGAGGTTCTTTGTACCTATCAATTTTTCATGGCTTTATAAGTAAATGCTCTCAGAGAAGGTGAGAAAATGTGGACCTGTAACAGAGGGTTTTGGGACCCCAAGGATGTACATCTACCAGGAAGCAGCATCTGATAATAACCTTCATACAGGGCTTTGCACAAAACATACCATTGGTGGAAATTAAAAAATAGTCTTCTCCTAAACTCTTGAAAAGGGTGAGTCAGTGATGAGAAGGCATCATCTACACCACATTTTCTTTAGTGCTAATCAGAACATGTTGGTTAAGATTTCTGAAAATCAAATTGCAATCAAGCAGTGGGTGTCTTCATAAAAGGCAATATCTGTTAGGCTGAAGTACTAGCAACTGCAAGAACATAGCAAAGAAAGACAAGGTGTGGGTAGATGGATTTTTTTTTCCTTTATTTTCACAATTTCCTTTCCCAGATTGCTCAATAACGTCTACTGGTAGCTGAAAACTCAGCTCAGAACATTAAAACAAAACAAAACAAAACAAAACCCAAAAAACCCCACTGTTCATGGCTTTGAAAACAAATGCTGCTGAATAACTCATTTCTGAATATATATTTCCAAGGCATGCTGCAGCACCATCTCAGTTTGCCCTAATTTTTTTATGCCTGTGAATATTGAGTATCATTGCTTGTATAGCATTTGCCCACCCCTTTGCCTGCAACCCACCAAAACAAAATAAATATACCTTGGAAAATCCAGTTGAATGTAGTTTGGACTTGACGTTTCTATTAATATTTTTAGTTCTACCAGGTGAAAAGTAATTATGTTACTCTCTCCCTCTTGCCCTTCGTTCTTCTCTTCCATCTTTCTTTTCTTGTTCTCTCTCTCTTCTTTTAACTTTTTATTTATATCAAAGATATAAATGTATGAAGTGTAAAGAGTCAAATAATTTTGAAAAGCAGCAATCCTCTATTTCTTCCTTGCCCATCTTTTTCTCCCAAGAGGAAGAACCTATATTCACTCATTTTAACTTCTGAATTTTGTATTTACCTTTGTGTCTCTAAATAACATGCTTATTTGGAGAAACCTCTTGATTTTTCAGCTTTTATGTGTTATCTGTCAGTTTCTCACTGTTTGGGATAAGGATTTAGTTCTTTTTCTTCTCCCAATTCCCACCACACCTGTGTACCTTTTCCATGAACTCATCTTTCCACACAACTATGTTGCCATTTTGTTTGGGTTAGTATTCAGTGTTCACATTACTGTAAGGAATATTCGCAGGTTTGCCGTGTAGTAGATCATGATTACCTTTTTCTCCTTGAGTATTCTTTTGTTCATACCACTGTGACCATCATCCCAGTGTAATAAATGATGTTCACTCTCACCGTCCGCATGCCCCAGTTTGGAAACCACTCAACACGTCTTTGCTAATTATCTGAGGTATTCCAGACATTACATTGTACCTGAAGAAATTTCTTGTAGGGGCTTTTGACCAACTGGAGTTAGAACTGGTTGTCATCTGTGCCAGGGCACAGCTGTCATTCTGGGATTATATCATCTGGTGGAGTCCTGTCAGCCCTGCATTCTCTGTCTTCCTCTTTCTTGATTCCTTCCTTCCTAGTCATGGGCCTGGGAGCTTCCACTTTCTACTTTATACACTTCTGTAATTTTAGATTTTTTTTTTTTTCAGTACAATGACCTATAGGTGGAAGAAAAAATTAAGTGAGATAGCATAACACTTGACTCTTTATAAAATTCCAGCATCTTAGCTTCCTTCTTTATTCCCGTCCACCCCTGCCCTCATCCACGTGGCTGAGCACAGATGAATGGGCTCCTGAGCGTTAACAGCCTGAGGGGCTGCAGAAGTCAAGTTTCCTTTGTTGTGAATACAGCCCAGAGCAGCTGGTAGAGATGATTACAGACACCATACCAGCAATGAGGTCATTTTCTCTCTCCCTGTGTCCTTTGAAGAGGGCACACAATCACTGAGCCCAAAGAGTGCTAGAGTGGAAATCCAGTTATCCCTACCAGGCCTGGGGGGTTGTCCTATAGACCTTCAGTGAATATCTGGTTAAGATAAGGGGGCCAACTTCATGACCTATTATGTCCTATTACATCCTTAGAGATATTTAAGGCAGATTAAATTTCCTCAAGCCATAATCTAATAGTTATAATAAAACTCTTGTGCCCCAGAATCTCTCTCTTTCTTTTTAAATTATGTTTTAATTTTTATGAAAATAATCATGTACATAGTTTAAAATGTCAATTAGCTTATTATGATGAAAAAAAAAACCAGTTACTTGCTCCAACTTCCCCATCCCATGAAGACTATACCTGGGAGACAATATCATATTCCACATTTTGGTTATTTCTCCTTTATAAAAAAATAACATACTTTTCCTTCTCTTTCTTGGTTTTCCGTTTTAGATGTTATCTAATTATTTCCACTACAGAATATTAGGATTTACTATCTTTTATGTCATTCTGCCTTCCTCAACACACAGTTCCATTCCTCCCCATTCCCGATATATTTAAGTCACGATTTTGGGTTAAGTCAATACCCAACGTTCCCTTCATTATGACTGTGTAACCGTTTTGAGAAGTGAGTCACATAGCGGTTGGCTCTGGATTTTTCTCCATGGGTCTTTTGCATTTCTGCACATCTTATGAACAGAGGCACTGGCAGCTAGTGTTTGAGATGATCATTTCATTTCAAGGATGTACGTGTAGTGAGCAGCCTTGGAAGACAGCACTAGTGTTTCCCTCCAGGGTGGAGGACAGGTTTGTTTACTGTTCAGTATGATAATGTCTTTCTCTGGGGCAAAGGTCATGTATGTTTGCTTTCAGTCTATTATAAAAGACTGGGGTTCCCCAAACTCAGAGTTTCTCAGCTGTGATTGAAACCCACTGCATGTGCAGCCCCCACCTAGGCCACTCTTTGTCACCCCCATGAGACTTGAAGGGCAAGGTGGCCACAGTGACCATGAAACTCATGCTGCTTGCTGTTATGTGAGTAATAAAATCCTTTGCCTCTGACAAAGGAGTCTGGTGTCTTTTGCTGGTGTCCATGAAACTGGCAGGCTAATTTGTTGGTTGCAAGTAGGGTAAAGTCGCTGACTCTTCCCAGTTCTTTACAATAGTAAACTCTGGCTTCATTGTCTTTCTTGTACTGTTTAGAAATTTCTCAGACTTAGTACTTGCTTTCGTTTTTGTTTTTTCTTTGCTAAGTTTGAAAACCCTGATGAGATTCACTGAGAAAAGCACACCATGGTTTCCATGGTATTCCTGTCAAAGATATATGACCTGGTCCTGAGACACACTGTGAGCATAAGCCTATAGAATGTGATGCCTGTACTCTTTAAAAACTGGTAAGCACAGCAAAGACTGAGAAATAATGTTTTAGGTTGAAAGGATCTGAAGAGACATAAGAACTAAATCCAACACATATTCCTTGCGACACCCCTGGGTGAGAAAGGGAAAAGAAGCAGTTTGAGACAGTTGGCAAAATTTGAGTGTGTGAGTGTCCTTGTTTTGGGGAAATATACACTAGATTATTTAAGGGTGATGGGACATCATGTGTGAAGCTTACTTTTAAAAGGTTCAGAATATGACTAACGATAATGGGTATGTTACGCTCCCCTACACACACATAGACACACACACAGACACACACACACAAAGACATGCACAAACACACACAGACACACATATATACACAAACACATACACACATACACATACACAGACACACACACAAACACATACATAGACACACACACAAACATACAGACATGCACACACACATATACACACAGACATACACACATAGACACACACACACATACACACACAGACACAAACACACACAGACACATACACACACACACAAACACATGTGGCAGGGTAGGGGGGTGTGTGAAGAGAGAAAGAGAGAGAGTTGACAATCATGAATATTCAGTAAAATGTTAACGTCTGGGAAATCTGCATTAAAAAATGCAGGAGGGGGCTTCCCTGGTGGTGCAGTGGTTGAGAATCTGCCTGCCAATGCAGGGGACACGGGTTCGAGCCCTGGTCTGGGAAGATCCCACATGCCGCGGAGCGGCTGGGCCCGTGAGCCACAATTACTGAGCCTGCGCATCTGGAGCCTGTGCTCCGCAACAAGAGAGGCCGCGATAACGAGAGGCCCGCACACCACGATGAAGAGTGGCCCCCACTTGCCGCAACTAGAGGAAGCCCTCGCACGGAAACGAAGACCCAACACAGCCATAAATAAATAAATTAATAAAAGTAGCCCTCCACCCCCTTTTAAAAAAAAAAAAATGCAGGAGGTCTTTGATCTAATTTGGAAATTTTAATGTAAGTTATTTCAAAATAAATTAAGGAGTGGGGACACTAAAATGTTGGTTGGAAGCTCTACGTTCATGCAATGCTCGTCAAGTGTCAGGTTTCATCGTGGAGCCATCAGGCAGGAGCTGGTTGTCTGGTCTGGGGACTCCTGGCTGTCCCTACTTACAGGGCCAGACAGTTTCCCCAGAGGACTTCTCCACTATCTCGCGTGACGTAGCATAAGTCAGCTTTCTCAGGGCCCAGTGTGGGAAGAGGACTAGAGATCTCATTTCAGAAAGTAGGCACATTGAACATCTCTGTTATCAGTAGGGAACTACTGTCTTCTGTGATATGTGGTCACGTGCCTGCCTGGACAGAGGGAGGGAACTAAAATGACTGTTAGTTTTTTATTCAGACTTTTAACAAATTCTCCTGTATTCAGCCCTACTTGCAGACCCAACACCTTCAGAAACCCCTGATTTCTCTATTGTGGGAAGTGTGCTGGGTTCCTGTGGCATGATTCAGCATCTTCTAGTTGGCTCTTTTGTTCTTCAGGTACTTAGCGGAGCAGACAAAGCTGAAACTTAAGTCATTTACCACTAGGTTATTAGCTTTCCATCTTCCGGTATCTTGTGGCCAAGAATCGTCTTCTATCATTACCTCCCCTGCTCCCTCTGTTTTTGTGGGATTATGCCCTTAAAAAAATAATTTTTGTTAGTTTAGAGGGGTTTCAGGAAGAAGCAAAAACAAATTTTTATTTGCTTTTGTTTTTCTATCTGCTGCAATTCACAGGAAGACCTTTTATTACTTGAGCATTTTTTTTTTTTTTTTTTTAAATTGAAGACTAACTTCCGATGAGTGAGGAAATGGATGTACTGTGTCATCTTTTGGCACAGATGTCAGGTCAATACTGAAATGCCATTACATATTAGGAAAGGAGAATAAAGTTTTTCTTTTTTTTTAAATAAAACTGAAGGAATTATTTCTTAGATACTGATTTTTTTTCAAACTGAACTTTTTTTAAGTTTGTCTTTTCATTCTTGGATTTCTTTTTCTTCATATGCAGCTGATGTTTGGCTAAAATGGACGGAGAAGAAATATTCTGTCCTTAGAATATTTTTACATTCCACGAGGCATTTACAGTAAGCTTCTATTTCAATACCCTGAATGGAAATAGCCTCCTTATTTTTCTTTCATAATTTCTCTGGAGTACGAATAATAGAGAAACTGTTGACATATCTAGAAAGCTTTTACAAACATATGTTTAACCTTAATTTTCATCTCTGAGAAAAAGGTCATTAAGTCTGTGGTTCCCAAATGGTGCACCAAGGCTGTCCAGGGGGCTGCCCTGAACTCATAGGTGAGATATTTTAAAAGTCTGATGGAAACACAGCAACATCTGTTGGCCACCATGTGACTTACTAGCTCAAGGTTGCTTACTTTCAGCTTTAGATTATGCTACACTGCTTTTATAGAAGACGTATCTTTATGAGGATGAGTGTTCAGTAGTTGCTGTGGTAAAAAGAAGATAGCACGTGATAACCGAGTGGAACAGGAAATGAGGCTGATGCTTTCTAATCTGATTCTGAAGTTCGAGTGTACAGTGCGTGTATGAGGGTTCTCCGAAGAAACAGAGCTAATAGGACATACGTCTGTATATGTCTTTTGATATATAGAAATAGGTTTATTGTGAGGGGTTGGCTCACGTGACTGTGAAGGCTGAGAAGTCCCATGGTTTGCCTGTCTTTAAGAGGGAGGCCCAGGAAAGCCAGTGGTGTAGTTCTAGTTCAGCCCTGAAGGCCTGGGAACCAGGGAGTCAATGGTGTAAGTTTCAGTTTGAGTCCGAAGGTCCAAGAACTAGGAGCACTGACGTTTGAGGGCAGGAGAAGATAGATGTTCTAGCCTAGGCAGAGAGCAAATTTGCCCTTCCTCCACCTTTTTGTTTTATTCAGTCTCTCAATGGATTGGATGATACCCAAATTGAAGAAGGTAACTTCTTTACTCAGTCTACTGATTCAAATGCTTATCTCCTCCTGACACACCCAGAAATAATATTTTACCAGCTCTCTGGGCATCTCTTAGCCCAGTTGACACATAAAGTTAACCATTACAGTGCCTAACAGATGCATGTACGTCACTGGTAAATGTAGTGGTTTAAAAATGTGTCCAAAATTATTTGATAACCTTTCTTTTAAGAGATGGAGACTAATTCCTCTCCTCTTGAGTATGGGCTGGACTTAGTAACTAGCTTCTGAAATATAGAATATGGCAGAAGTGATGGTAAGTGATTTCCAAGTCCATGTCATAAAAGGCGTTGCACCCTCCTCCTTGCTTGTTCTCTGAGGTCACTCACTTTTGGGGATGTCAGCTGCCGTGTTGTGAAGACGCTCCAGCAGCTCTCTTAGGTGCCCACGTGGTGAGGCACTGAGCCTGTTTTCCAGCGGCCAGCAGGGAACTCAGGCCTCCTGCCAATCGCCATGTGAGTGAGCCATCTTGGAAGTGGATCCTCCAGCCCCTGTCAAGCCTCCAGGTGGCTGCAGCCCCAGCTGACATCCTGACGGTAACCCCAGGAGGGGTTCTGGACCACAGTCACCTGGCTAAGCCCCTCCAGGATTCCTGGCCCACAGAAATGATGAGATATTAAATAAGTGCTGTTTAAGCCACTAAATTTTGAGGGTAATTTGTTAGGCAGCAATAGATGACTAGTAGAATAATTGTGAAAACATGAAATAAAATATTATTTTTTTTCTTTCTGTTTATATGTGTATTTTTTTCAAACAGCTAATAAGTTGTTGGAACCTAAATAATTCTTTTTTTTTTTTTTTAAGATTTATTTATTGATTGATTGATTGCTATGTTGGGTCTTCGTTTCTGTGCGAGGGCTTTCTCCAGTTGTGGCAAGTGGGGGCCGCTCTTCATCGCGGTGCGCGGGCCTCTCACTATCGCGGCCTCTCTTATTGCGGAGCACAGGCTCCTTACGCGCAGGCTCAGTAGTTGTGGCTCACGGGCCTAGTTGCTCCGCGGCATGTGGGATCTTCCCAGACCAGGGCTCGAACCCATGTCCCCTGCATTAGCAGGCAGATTCTCAACCACTGCGCCACCAGGGAAGCCCCCTAAATGATTCTTAAGTTGTTAAACTTAACTACTTAGTAAACCAGCTTTGGGCTTTTTGTTTTGTCTGGGACATGATGAAGTTACTGCAATGCTGAGTGTGCTGTGCACTGTCAAAGTTTGGAAAGCTCATCGTTAAGTTAACGACAGTTTATAACATTTGTTTCCTTTAATTTATTTAGGAAGATACATAATTTTTATCTGTTTTTGGAATGGAAAAGTTTATTACCTCTGTTTATGAACATACGTTTTTCTTTTTATGTCAATGGAGCCATGAAAATGGAAAAATAATTACATGTAGAATTAACTTCCATCTAGGAAAGTGATCATTTGAGAGTAAATTGGATCGTCTTCAGTAAACATAAATGAAATTGTTGGCTTATAGATATCAGATATATAGGGCCTAATACAAAAATTTGAGAATAAATTAACTATACATAGTTAATATTGGATATTACCATAGTTAAAAGTGGATATTACCGTGTGTGCCTTCAATGCAGCAGCCTGTTCACTGGAAATAAGAAGAGATGAAGCTCCCCCTAGTGGTAGTTGTTGATATAGTTTAGTGGCAGAAAAGAATTGTAACACAAGTTCCTTCCTATACCTTGGGACTGTTTAAAAGATACTCAACCTGTTTTTAAACGTCATTGATACTGTTAAATCCTTGGTTATGACTTTGGAGTTGAAGTTTTTTGAATGCAAGCACAACACTCATGAATTTTTTTAGCCAAATTCAGCAGCATTTGGTAGCTTTATTTTATATAGGAAAAAAAAACCTATTCATGTTTTTACATTTAAAAAAAGAATAAACTCAGTGAAGGATAAAATTTTCACAAGGCAGACTGCATCATTACTATTAGCAACCTACAAGCGTAAGGTGCTCCTCACATTAAATGAATTAAATTGGTTGTAATGTAGCAACTTCCAACTTTCTTGTCTGCGTTGTAAGCAAATATTTAAAACATTAACTTTGTGCTAAACATTTAACTGTGTAGAGGGGTTAGGGAAGAGGCAGGGAGAGATTCAGAAGAGTGAACAAGTGTGGGGCGGTTCTGCGGATGATGGGGTAAGTGGGTGCTTTGAGAGTCCACGTAAAAAACCTCACCTCGGTCCAAGGGAACAGGCAAGGTCTCCAGGACGAAGAAGCATATACAGACTGTGAGTTAGAGCCGACCCGCTAAAGCTGTTTTGCTGAATTGATTTATCTTGGCCTCTCACAAAATGTAGATTTTAATAAACTGTTGCTTGGACTTCCCTAGTGGCGCAGTGGTTAAGAATCCTCCTGCCAATGCAGGGGACACGGGTTCGAGCCCTGGTCTGGGAAGATCCCACATGCCACGGAGCAGCTAAGCCCGTGCGCCACAACTGCTGAGCCTGCACTCTAGAGCCCGCGAGCCACAACTGCTGAAGCCCGAGCGCCTAGAGCCCGTGCTCTGCAACAGGAGAAGCCACTGCAGTGAGAAGTCCGCCCACTGCAATGAAGAGTAGCCCCCGCTCGCCGCAACTAGAGAAAGCCCACACACAGCAACGAAGACCCAACACAGCCAAAAATAAATACATTTATTAAAAAAAAACAACAACTGTTGCTTGAACTAAGAATACGTTGCTCTAATAAAAGGATAACAACCGTGCTTTGTGAATTTGCTAATTACTCTACTGTTTGTACTTATAATGGGAAAATCTATTTTGTCTCTGAGAACTGTGACATTATCACCTCTCAGAACAATGAGTCATTTTTCACTGGGAAGACGTCTCCAAGTATTTACCTTGTTTTCAGAATTGCCACCCATCTATTCTTCAAGGGTGATTAATAATTTATGCCATGTAAACAGAGGAAGACTGATTTAACCCACAATGCAGTTAACAAAAAACCTAATTTTAAAAATGCAAAATGATCTCAACTGATCTTTAACGTGAATTAAAAACAATTAGTTTACACTTTTGTGGACAGGTGTAGGTGATAGACATGCATGAGCTTGGTGGAATTGTAGGACCCAACAGCATGTCATTTACTAGTTTAGCTCTGCAAATGACTGTACCCCACAACAGACTGGACCTGTATTGCACCCCTTTTCCTGCTTCCAGAGGTATATTCATCTCTAGAAAATCAGTGGAGAAACGCTTACAGAAAGCTGGTAAAGTGGGAATAAACATCTCTGAAGAATACAAGTTTTTTACTTAATTGATCAAAGAAAAGCCTTAAAAGATTTTGTATTGCCTTTACTTAGATAATGACTACTCTAATAGAAAACTAAGTGAATTTTAAACATTCAACAACTAGTTTGGCAATTATCTATTTGTTCCTACTTATTTCTTATAATCTGGAGTCAGAATTCAAAATTCCTTAAAGTAAGTAGGTTGCGAATGCAGCAAGTGAGGAATAGCTTTGTACAGGGCAACTTGGACACTGTTAGATTATATCTAAAGAAAGTTTATTTTCTATGTATACTTTTTAAAAAAATAAATTTATTTATTTAATTTATTTATTTTTGGCTGCGTTGGGTCTTCGTTGCTGTGTGCGGGCTTTCTCTAGTTGCGGCGAGCAGGGGGTACTCTTGCTTGCAGTGCATGGGCTTCTCATTGCGGTGGCTTCTCCTGTTGCGGAGCATGGGCTCTAGGCACGCGGGCTTCAGTAGTTGTGGCACGCGGGCTCAGTAGTTGTGGCTCACGGGCTCTAGAGAACAGGCTCAGTAGTTGTGGTGCACGGGCTTAGCTGCTCTGCGGCATGTGGGATCTTCCCATACCAGGGACCGAACCCATGTCCCCTGCATTGGCAGGCGGATTCTTAACCACTGCGCCACCAGGGAAGCACCTCTATGTATACTTTTGATTGCAGGTGAAGAAATCCAACTCAGCCTTATGTAAACAGGAAGTCGATTTATTGGGCTGTGTGACTGTTGTGAGGAGGAACTGGCACCAGGTACAAGTAGGTCAAAGTGGAGACAAAGTGATCATTCCCTTTCTTCCCACCTCTGCTCACTCATGCCTTGGCTTTCTCTGTGTTGACAAACTGGCCTGGTTTGATTAGAGTGCATAACCCTAGACCCCCAGGAGAGAGTAAGGTCCTAGTTTGTGTTGTTGCCCATAGGTCAGTAGCAGAGGACCGTCTGAGAACTTGTTAGAAATGCAAACTCTCAGGCGATCCCACATCTACTGAATCAGAATCTTCATATTAAAAAGATCCCTAGTTGATTGGTGTGCACATTAAAGTATTGGGTCCCTGTGGCTAGGAAAAGGAGTTTTTATAATTGGCTTGGCCTGGCTCTCATTGGCATCAAAATGAATATAGGGGTATGGGAGGGTGATGGGCAGCTCCACCAGAATCAAGTGACTGGGGTGAAAGATCCTAATCCTGAAGTGTATGAATGGGCAGCAAAAAACAATGCATTATCGCTGCAACTCATGAATGATGATTTTGGTCAGAAGAAGGGACTGGCTTAAGATCAATCTTATTTTTGAGAAAATATTGAGAACAAACTGGGGACTTCTTAGGTCATTTCTAATGGAAAGAAGCTGTAAAGAAGAGAGCATCTATGTATATATTTTATATATTATACACATCTGGTATATCAGGGCCGCCGTTACAAGATAATCTTGTGAGTTTCAGTGTGAAATAAACCAGTGCACCAAACTTCATAACTTTATCTGCCAGAGGAAATTATTTTATTTCTCTAATGGACTTTTGTCATCTTTATTGGCTGCCTAGTACATATCCCCTCTATCTCATGTTTGGGGAATTCCCTACTTTATGTGGCCTGCAGGGTGGCATAGCCCACCTGCTGCTATCTGAGGAAAATGCCAGTTACATGCAGGCACGTGGCTTAGGCTCTGTCAATCGGATGTTTCTACCCCAGACACTGAATCAGGAGCTACTGACCCATAGAAACCCAGGGACTATGGAGAATTTTCTCTTAGCCTCGATAGTGGTTGCAATAGAATTAAATTCCCCAGGCTACGGTGGCAGCAACACAAAGTAGTCAAGGCAGTGGCTGAGATAGCTTTAATACTAAATACAGGGCTGTAGTTTCTCATGATGGTTCTTTCTGTGCAGCTCTCAGCCGTCTATGCAGCCTTTTTGGAAATTCAATGATTGTGCTGAAATTAGCCAGAATCAGCATCTTGCTTGTACCCAGGCTTGGCTCTGTGGGCTTGTGATTCGAGTTATTGCACAGGGCTTTGCCTTTAGAACTGCCTCTGACTTTGGTTTAATGCTCAGCTTTTAAACTGAGCATTTGGAATTCCTAATAATTTTAACACGGAGACCTGCATTTTATTTTGCCCTGGGCCCCTCAAATTGTGTAGGTGGTCCTGCTGTACCTAACAATGCTGATTGCTAATATTTCTTTTTCAAAAACACAAGTTAGTGAGACCAGGATGCCTGAACTGGCTGAGAATAAATCAGGAACAAAGAGAGGTGCTCCCATATACTACTTTTTTGGCAGTTGTAGTCTTCCCATGTGCTACAGTTATTTGTGAATCCATATTGTTTCTGCTCTTGCACTGGTAATTTCTGAGAGTACAAACTGTGGTCCGCAGCATCTTATTCCTCTCTCTCTCCCATCTCTCTCTCTCTCTCTATCTATCTATCTCTCTATCTATCTATCTATCATCTATCTATCTATCAGTCTATCTATCGGTCTATCTACCTATCTACTTATAGTTGAGCAACACTTTTTTTTTTTTTTAAATTAATTAATTTATTTTTGGCTGCGTTGGGTCTTTGTTGCTGTGTGCGGGCTTTCTTTAGTTGCAGCAAGCGGGGGCTACTCTTTGTTGTGGTGGCTTCTCTTGTTGCACAGCACAGGCTCTAGGCGCGTGGGCTTCAGTAGTTGTGGCACGTGGGCTCAGTAGTTGTGGCTCGCGGGCTCTAGAGCGCAGGCTCAGTAGTTGTGGCACATGGGCTTAGTTGCTCCGCGGCATGTGGGATCTTCCCGGACCAGGGCTCGAACCTGTGTCTCCTGCATTGGCAGGCGGATTCTTAACCACTGCGCCACCAGGGAAGTCCTGAGCAACACGTTTTAAATTATAAACTCATTTGATCCTCATCTAAGCCCTGTGGGTGTTGTTGTTGTTATTATTGTATACTTACTATTGCTGAAGGACTGTGGCTCTGGGAGGTCATCTGTCCAACCAAGTTCACTCCCTCTGTTATAATGAAGTTAGGGTTAAAACACAGGGTGATGTGCATAACTCCTCTTTCCATATGCTTTGCACTTTCTAAGCACGCTCTGTAATCATCTCGGAAATGGGAACTTCCATTGCACAGATGAAGATGTTTCAGAGATTTTGACAGACTGCTCAAGGTAGAGACATAATAATTATCAGACTCAAAGTTTGCCTTAAGCCTAACTCCATGGAATTTTCTACAGTGGTAGGAAAAAAAAAGAGAATTGAGGTACATGTACAACCAAACTGTTGTAGTTTACGTTCCTAAAGATTTTTGAAAATGATATATTTATACTAGCAAATTTTCTTAAGACAGGAGGGAGGTCTGGAAGATACCAGCTGCTTCTTTTTATCTCTGCAATTTTATTTGTTTTGAAAAGGTTTCTTCATGTGCATTCTGGCTGCCACAACATCTCTACAAACATAGTTAAAATAGTTTCAGCTCGTCTGATAATACAGATGTTTCTGAAAACCTAGCCAGCAGGTATGCTCAGTATTTTGAGAGTTCACGGCAACAAAAAATAATGAAGAGTTATATACACAGTCAGGTTGCTCAAGTATTTAAACAAGGATTTGATTATCTCATTAGCTCTAACATAAATATTTCCAGCTAATGACTGAGAAAAATTTCTATATGGAAAAACACTAATTTTTTTTTTTGGTTAAGAAAGTGAGATTTATGTGGGAAGGAAATACACTGATAAAATGTCAATTTTCTGAAATTAAATATAATTTGAAACCTGCTATGTAATGTTTATACGACATGACTCAGAACTCATTTAACCTCTATATGGATATAGGAAATTGAATGGTTTCAGAGTTCCTTCACAGAAACATATTTGTTTTTTTTCATGTTGCCCTGTGATGACATTCTCTAATCTCTTGAAATGAAATAGTTTCATATGGTTAAAAAATGTGGTCTCTGTTTTAAGAAATACTGTCACTTTTTAAGCTGATAATTTATCTGATGTTATTACTAAGGAGCAATCTAAAAAAGACTCTGGGATAATAAGCAAGACTTGCTCACAAATAAAAATCAACACCCTCCATCACAAAAGGAGGGGAGTAATTGTTTCACTCAGCTACAAAATCAGAAGATTGGAAAACTGTCCGCGATCAGAGGGAATTTACTCATTCCAGGTCTCT
This sequence comes from Balaenoptera physalus, assembly GCF_965194825.1. Taxonomy (NCBI): domain Eukaryota; kingdom Metazoa; phylum Chordata; class Mammalia; order Artiodactyla; family Balaenopteridae; genus Balaenoptera; species Balaenoptera physalus. Next base: position 119,860,873 of record NC_138891.1, on the reverse strand, counting down.
CTTCTTCCTCATGGAAAGAGATTTTGGTTGGATGTAGTGGAGTGAATCAGAAATCTGGGCTGTGTAGATTCAGGCGGAGGCCAGCATAGATTTGTAGACTTATCTCTCCTGTGACTTTTGATTAGCGTGTATGACCTCTGCAGTCTCACAGGGCCCCATACTCAGAAGGGTCTTATGCTTGTTTCAATGCTGTACTTTTGTTATCTTGAAATTCTTAACCTTCTTTGTACAAGGAACCCTTCTTTTCGTTTTGCACTGGACCCTCACCTCTGTAGCTACAAGCTATGGCCAGTCCTGCCTCTGAAGCTGCTAAACCTGTTTAACTTCCTCTAAGTGGCAACTCCAGATTGTCAACACTCCAGGCCACTCCCCACTTTTCACCTCTCAGCACAGGTTTTGCTTCCTGCTTCATTAGGTGTGAACCACCTCAGTTTCCAACGTGTGTCCAAAAAGTTACTTGCATCCTTACCTCTTGTTCTTTTTCCTGGTAAAAGGCAATCCTTTCATCTGGGCTATGGAAGCCTCACCTCTAGACCCTGCTCTATCAATTATTGTCCCCTCTAGTTCTTCAGCCTTTCTCTCTTCATTGGTTTCTTCTCCTAAACGTATGAACATATGCTTTATAGGCAGCCTGCTGCTGAGCACTGGTGAAGTGGTTTAATCCCAGGCCACTTCCACGGTGTCCACCTACCTGATGGAAACAGATCCTTGTTGGGCCACAAGATGTGGATGAGGCCACCCCTCGGTGCTGGTTCGGAGTAGAGCTAGTGGAGCTAGTCTACTTACTAGCCTTGTGGTCTTGAGCAAGTTACTTAACCTCGTTGTGCCTCTATTTTCTTATGAAAAATGAGGCTAAACATAGCATCTACTTCGAAGTGTTGTTAGGACAATAAAATTAAGTGTATTTAGAACAGTGCACACAGTCGGCACTGTTTCCAGTGATTCCACCCTCTTCCGTCAGCTCCACTATCTCTCTCCTGCCCCTTTCTTCACATCAGAGAATAGTGTGTAGGGGAAAATAGAATACTGCTCTGCTTATCAGAGCAATCATTAGACGTTTGGAAATAAGCGGAAAAGACAGGCATTGTGTTCTTTCAATATCAGACTTGTCAAGCTCATAGGAACAGAAAATAGAGTGATGGTTGCCAGGGGCTGGGAGAAGGGGAAAATGAGGAGTTCTTGTTTGATGGGTACAGTTTCAGTTTTGCAAGATGAAAAATTATGAATTCTTATTAATCCCTAAATTACTTAGCATGTAATAGATTTTAAAGCAAAGTATGTTGAATAATAAATGTGCTTGAAATTATGCCAGAAACAGAGCATGAAAGAAGGTAATCGTGGGGATGGGAAGAATGCTGATGAGTATCTAAAAGCTTCTGGTTCCTGTTCTAAGATAGCCTGAGACCCAGAGAGCCAAGCAAGCCTTTAAAGGACAGTCCCAGTTTACATATATTTCCTGATATAATTACTAAAAGTGCCCCCTTTTACTCTCAGAAATGTCCTCATTTGGTTGATGAAGTATATATAGACTAATTCAAATTTAATTCATTGAAAAAATACATTTCCTATGTTGATAAACTCATGTGATGTGAACGAGTACAAATATAAATATTGTGAATACACACACATTAACCTTCCATCTAAAACAGAAAATGAATGACAGTTCCCTGGTGGTCCAGTGGTTAGGACTCAGCACTGCTGAGGGCGTGGATTCAATCCCTGGTCAGGGAACTAAGATCTGCAAGCTGCATGGAGCGGCCAAAAAAATAAAATAGAAAGTGAATTGTTTCCGCGTAAGTGGAATGTTCTTTTCCTTTTTCTTATTTTTCATGGTAACAATGATGGTGATGAACATATTATCAGAAAAAAACTTCATGAAAATAAGTAATTCCCTTTATTTGTTTCAATTTCTCATTTTAAAACTAGTGTTTTAAAAGTAGTAATAAGTCACGGCTATGCATGTTGAACATTTTGATTTATATTTTTATTATATTTTATCTTTAGTTTATAACTATAATTTATACCTACTATGAGTATAACAGGGGTATTGAAACAGGGGCTTTTAAAGGCACTTTTCATGATCTTTCAAAATGAGAGCAATAGAATATATATTTTAAATTATATAAAGGCCAGGCAGAAATGCTTGTATTGATATATAAAGATCAGCTGAGAATAAGCTGGTAAAGACATGCTTAGGACAAGAAAGAAAAATGTAATTGTATCTTAAGGGTTTGGTTTACTAAAGCTAAAAGCATTATTGGTTTTAGTATTTGTTAATGTTTACTGAAGCCTGGTTTGGTTATTTTAATAAAGAGATTTTTTTCTTCTTGGAATGAAATGGGAGGAATTAACGGTTAAGGTTAAATCTAGGTGAGCTCAGGATGGAGCTACCATTTGAGCCCCAGGCTAACTTTGGTCTTTGAAGTTCAGAGTGAGTGACTATGGCAAGATATAGTTGTATGGTAGCAGGAAATTACAGGACATCTTTTTAAATTACAGAGATAGTTTTGGGAGCATCAGTGGTGAAATTGTGAAAACAAACAGTAGTCGTAGGAGCAGCACTAGTAATTGTAGCTGTCATTTATGATGCGCTAACCTTGTGTCAGGCATGGGGCTCAGTATTTCATATGACATGTTTTAATTAATCCTCACAACATTGTTATGGTATGAGCCTACCCTTAACTTTGTTTTACAAGTGAGGAAACCTAGAATCGATCAGTGGTGGAGCCTAGAAAGGAACACCTGTCCGTCTGACTCCTGAGCCCAGGCTTTTAATCAATGCTAAGCTGCACCTCTGACAATACAGTGAGTGTCATAACAGCTGCCACTTATTGAGTACATACTATGTGCCCAGTGCTTTAAGATTACGTTTAATCCTCCCAGTATAAATATCTTTCAGTTTTCCCCAGAAGGAAACTAAGGCTCAGAGTGCCTGAATTAGTTTTCGTTTGTGCTAATTACCATAATTTAATGGTTTAAAACAACACAAATGTATTCTTTTACAGTTCTGGGGGTCAGAAATCCTACAATCAAGGTTTCAGCAGGGCCACATTCCTCAAATGTCTGCTTCTATCATTACAGCTCTGTGTTTGACTCTGACCTTTCTGCCTTCCTCTTATTAGGACCTTGTAATTACAATGGGCCCACCTGGATAACCCAAGATAATCTCTTCACCTCAAGATCCTTAATATAATCGCATCTACAGAAGTCCCTTTTATTATATAAAGTGACATTTCCAGGTCCCAGCGACAAGAAGGTGGGCATCTTTGGAGGGGCCTTTTATCCTAATTTCCCCCAAGTCTCAGAGCTAATAAATATTAGAGATGAGATTTGGATCTAGATCTTTTTAGGCTCCAATGTTCACACGATTTCTGCTCTACCACATTAATGAGGATCCCATCAGTCATTCAAAGAAACATTTATTGAGATTATAAAAAGAGCCAGACACTGTGGTAGGTACTGGAAAAATATGAAGTGCTTTATGAGTTTGAGTCATCTTCATGTATGTGCCTTACTAATCTCTGTATTTTTCTTTTAAAAAATTAAAAAAAATATTTACCTCAATATATCTAAAATATTATTTCAACATGTAATTCATTAAAAATATTTTACATTTTTACACTATGTCTTTAAAATCTAGTGTTTTATACTTAGAACCCACCTATTTGGACACCAAATTTTCATTGCAAATATTTGATCTGTATTTAGATACAAAATTTGCAGTCAAAGAAATAGATTCACATACCTAGTTGTTCTAAATACACTTAAAACAAATGTTCCAAACACATTTATGATTTTTTGTAACTGGATTGATGTATTTTTAAGTTAAAACTGAAATGAAAAAATTTAAAACTTTTAATCTCTATTTTTCAATAGTCCATGAGATTAAAGATTAATAAACCTAGATAATAAGATAAAATAACTCCCCGAATAAGTATTACTAAGCTCTACTTTATTGCATTAAAATATGTTTTTACTTATTTCTCCCTTCCAGAGATTGACACTAGATCAAAGTTTTAGATACTGTACTTTAAAAAATTTAATTTTTTTCCTCAGATTTGTGAAATGGAAATCTTTGCTGGGCAGAGCACAGATATGAGCAAAACATCCGGTTCTGTTTGTTTTTCAATATTTGTGAGATTTGCTTCCCTTACTGCTAAAAAACCAGCACAATGCTTGGTGGTCTTCTCTAGATTTTAGAAGGGACATATATACCTACCCCAAACCTTTAACAAAGTAGCCTGAAAGGCTGCTTGCCAGCTTGGAATGGGCTCCAGAGCAAGAGAGGGCTCTTTACCTGGGTCAGCAGATCTGCTGTGTCTTTTAAGACCCAGGGGATCCAAATATCCATGGTAGATCTGTATGAATGAAGTCTATGGCTGGCACTTTTAGGGGAATTGTAATGCTCTCTTTGACAGATAACTGGTTTTTTGAAAAGAAGCTCTTGGTTTTCTCCTTGCTCCTAATAGAGATTAAATTCCTGGCCACGGCACCCTAGGTGTTCCTAGGACCTGCATTGCCCAACAAGGACTGGGTGATATCTGAGCCTAAGCCATACACTTCGGTGGTTCAGCAGCCCTTTAACATCAAGTTGAAAGGGTGTATTTCAGTTCCAAAAGACCAAATTAAATTGAATAAACAGGTGGTTTGTACTTCCAATATGCTGCACAGTCACATTGCCCCTCAACTCTGATCACAGAGGAACTTTCTTTAGATGAGTTGATAAGGAAGAAAAAGAATGAGCCTATTTACTGATGGCTATGCACCTGCCAGAACTGGATTTTGGCTCAGTTACAGACTTAGCGGTAACCCTAAGGAGAGTGGGGAAGAGAAATCCTCCCAGTGTACAAAACTTGGACAAGGACATTTCCAAGATTGACATTTCCAAGATTGGACAAGAGATTCCAAGCTATCTCTGCTCCAATTTGCTTGGAGCAGAGATAGCTTGACAAAATGACTCTACATCCAGAATATTTTCAGAGAATTATATGGAATAACACTAGAGGATTGGTGACTAGGACACTTAAGGAACTGGTAGGTAGATCTATCTTTTGGATTATGGGAAGATTTATGCCCCATGTGTATGTTTATGTGAGGTGTCCCACCGCAGAAGAGGAACTCAGTGATTGAGTAGACAAGAGGAATTGTTATTCTATTTTTTTCTAGTTACCCCAGTACTTGCTTAATGGGCTCATATACAAGGTAGATTGTGACTGTAACCAAGGGTCACAGATTATGCATGGCTACAACGAAATAGACTTTCTCATACCATAGCTGACATGGCAGCTGTCATGGTTGAGTGTCCAATTTGCTACCGGCATCAACCAACTCTGAACTGCTGTATGTTATCATACGCCTAGGACACCGGCCAGCCACTTAGCTGATTACATTGGACACAGAGAATCATAGAGGAGAAGTAATTTATTCTTGGTAGACTAGATGATTTATTCTGTATTTCCACTTGCCTTCTCTGATGACGCTGTCTCTGTGCCAATACTCTGGAGACTTACCAAATGCCTTATTGTGTTAGCTTTCTGTTGCTGCCGTAACAAATTACCGTAAATCTAGTGGCTTATAACAACACCTGCTTGTTATCTCAGGGTTTCTTTGGGTCAGAAGTCCAGGAACAGCATGGTTCAGCTTGTGCTCTGTTAGAGTCTTCCAAGGCTAAAATCAAAATGTTGGCAGGATTGACATGTACACACTACTATATTTAAAATAGATAACCAACAAGGACCTACTGTATAGCACAGGGAACTCGGCTCAATATTCTGTAATAACCTAAATGGGAAAAGAATTTGAAAAAGAATGGATACTTGTATGGGTATAACTGAATCACTTTGTTGTACACCTGAAACTAATGCATCATTGTTAATCAACTATACTCCACTAGAAAATAAAAATTAAAAAAAAAATGACCACTGAGGGTAAGAGTGGATGTTGGCAGGGACATGTTCCTTTCTGGAGGCTTTAGGAGAGAATCCATTTCCAGGCCTGTTCAGGTTGTTGGCAGAATTTAGTTCCATCCTGCTGTAGGATTGAGGTCCCCATTTCCTTGCTGATTGTCAGCTGGGGTCATGCAAGAGGCTGCCCACATTCCCTGGGTTATGGCCTCCTTCGAAGTCAACAATGGCCCTTCGAGTCCTTCTCATGCTTCAGATCTCTCTGTGCATGTCTCTGTCACATCTCTTCTTTTGACTCTTCTGTCTTCCTCTTCTGCTGTAAGGGCTCATGTAATTACATTGGGCCTGAATAATCCAGGAAAATCTCCATATTTTAAGGTCAGCTAGCTGATTAATAACCTTAATTACATCTCTGTCTCTGTCTTTCTCTGTCTCTCTGTCTCTCTGTCTCTGTCTCTCTCTCTTTCTATATATATATTTGTCCTAAAGTCAGAATACATGGATCTGAGAATGAAGAGTGCAAATAAGATTGGTATCTCGTACCCTTACATCAGTGTTTTGGTAACAATAGTTTGCTGCCATTCCCACAATAATTCTGGCTTAATTTGTCTGAAAGTTTAAGTAACCAAAATAAGAAAGACTTCCTAGAGACACCTAGAGACCCAAATATGTTTCTACGGATTTGAAATTGAGGTTTTCCCACCCGAATAAGAATATTTCACCAGAGGGCATAACAATAGTATCATTGAATTGAAAGTTGAGAGCAGCACCTGCCCGTTTTGGCTGCTCATGCCACTGAATAAATAGGCAAACATACAGGGTTGCAGTGCTGTCTGAGAGTGAAGAATTAGTTATTAAAAGGGACCAGGGGGGAGACCTTCAAGATGACAGAAGACTAAGACGTGGAGATCACTTTCCTCCCCACAAATACATCAGAAATACATCTACATGTGGAACAGCTTCTACAGGACACCTACTGAACGCTGGCAGAAGACCTCAGACCCCCCAAAAGGCAAGAAACTCCCCACGTACCTGGGTAGGGCAAAAGAAAAAAGGAAAAACAGAGACAAAAGAATAGGGACGGGACCTGCACCAGTGGGAGGGAGCTGTGAAGGAGGAAAGGTTTCCACACACTAGTAAGCCCCTTCGTGGGCGGAGACTGTGAGTGGCAGGGGGGGAGCTTCGGAGCCACGGAGGAGAGCGCAGCAACAGGGGTGCGGAGGGCAAAGCGGAGAGATTCCCGCACAGAGGATCGGTGCCGACCAGCACTCACCAGCCCAAGAGGCTTGTCTGCTCACCCGCCGAGGCGGGCAGGGCTGGGAGCTGAGGCTCGGGCTTCGGTCGGATCCCAGGGAGAGGACTGGGGTTGGCGGCGTGAACACAGCCTGAAGGGGTTAGTGCACCACGGTTAGCCGGGAAGGAGTCCAGGAAAAAGTCTGGAGCTGCCAAAGAGGCAAGAGACCATTGTTTTGGGGTGCATGAGGAGAGGGGATTCAGAGCACCGCCTAAACGAGCTCCAGAGATGGGCACGAGCCGCGGCTATCAGCGCGGACCCCAGAGATGGGCATCAGACGCTAAGGCTGCTGCTGCCGCCACCAAGAAGCCTGTGTGCGAGCACAGGTCACTCTCCGCGCCGCCCCTCCTGGGAGCCGGTGCAGCCCGCCACTGCCAGGGTCCCGTGATCCAGGGACAACTTCCCCGGGAGAACGCACGGCGCGCCTCGGGCTGCTGCAACGTCATGCCGCCTCTGCCGCCGCAGGCTCGCCCCGCACCCGTACCCCTCCCTCCCCCCGACCTGAGTGAGCCAGAGCCCCCGAATCAGCTGCTCCTTTAACCCCGTCCTGTGTGAGCGAAGAACAGACGCCCTCAGGCGACCTACATGCAGAGGCGGGGCTAAATCCAAAGCTGAACCCCAGGAGCTGTGGGAACAAAGAAGAGAAAGGGAAATCTCTCCCAGCAGCCTCAGGAGCAGTGGGTTAAATCTCCACAATCAACCTGATGTGCCTGCATCTGTGGAATACCTGAATAGACAACGAATCATCCCAAATTGAGGCGCTGGACTTTGGGAGTGACGAGATATATATATATATATATATATATATATTTTTTTTTTTTTTCCTTTTTCTCTTTTTGTGAGTGTATGAGTATGCTTCTGAGTGTGATTTTTGTCTGTATAGGTTTGCTTTTACCATTTGTCCTAGGGTTCTGTCTGTCCGTTTTTTTTAAAATATAGTTTTTAGAGCTTGTTATCATTGGTGGTTCTATTTATTGGTTTCATTGCTCTCTCTTTCTTTTTTTATTACATTTTAATTTTTTTAACAGTTATTTTTTATTTTTTATTTTAATAACCTTTCTTTCTTTCCTTTTCTTTCTCTCTCTCTTTCTTTCTTTCTTCCTTTCTTTCTTTCTTTCTTTCTTTCTTTCTTTCTTTCTTTCTTTCTTTCTTTCTTTCTTTCTTTCTTTCTTTCTTTCTTTCTTTCTTTCTTTCTTTCTTTCTTTCTCCCTTTTCTTCTGAGCTGTGTGGCTGACAAGGTCTTGGTGCTCTGGCCAGGTGTGAGGCCTGAGCCTCTGATGTGGGAGAGCCGAGTTCAGGACATTGGTATACCAGAGACTTCCTGGCTCCATGTAATAGCAAACAGTGAAAACTCTCCCAGAGATCTCCACCTCAATGCTAAGACCTAGCTCCACTCAACAACCAGCAAGCTACAGTGCTGGACACCCTATGCCAAACAACTAGCAAGACAGAACACCACCCATTAGCAGAGAGGGTACCTAAAATAATAATAAGGTCACAGACACACCAAAACACACCACCAGATGTGGACCTGTGCACCAGAAAGACGAGATCCAGCCTCATCCACCAGAACACAGGCACTAGTCCCCTCCACCAGGAAGCCTACACAACCCACTGAATGAACCTTAGCTACTGGGGGCAGACACCAGAAACAACAGGAACTACGAACCTGCAGGCTGTGAAAAGGAGACCCCAAACACAGTAAGTTAAGCAAAATGAGAAGACAGAGAAACACACAGCAGATGAAGGAGCAATGTAAAAACCCACCAGACCAAACAAATGAAGATGAAATAGGCAGTCTACCTGAAAAAGAATTCAGAGTAATGATAGTAAAAATGATCCAAAATCTTGGAAATAGAATGGAGAATATACAAGAAACGTTTAACAAGGACCTAGAAGAACTAAAGAGTAAACAAACAATGATGAACAACACAATAAATGAAATTAAAAATTCTCTAGAAGGAATCAATAGCAGAATAACTGAGGCAGAAGAATGGGTAAGTGACCTGGAAGATAAAATAGTGGAAATAACTACTGCAGAGCAGAATAAAGAAAGAAGAATGAAAAGAATTGAGGACAGTCTCAGAGACCTCTGGGACAACATTAAATGCACCAACATTTGAATTATAGGGGTCCCAGAAGAAGAATAGAAAAAGAAAGGGACTGAGAAAATATTTGAAGAGATTATACTTGAAAACTTCTCTAATATGGGAAAGGAAATAGTTAATCAAGTTCAGGAAGCACAGAGTCCCATACAGGATAAATCCAAGGAGAAACACACCAAGACACATATTAATCAAACTATCAAAAATTAAATACAAAGAAAAAATATTAAAAGCAGCAAGGTAAAAACAACATATAACATATAAGGGAATCCCCATAAGGTTAACAGCTGACCTTTCAGCAGAAACTCTGCAAGCCAGAAGGGAGTGGCAGGACATACTTAAAGTGATGAAAGGGAAAACCTACAACCAAGATTACTCTACCCAGAAAGGATCTCATTCAGATTTGACAGAGAAATTAAAAACTTTACAGACAAGCAAAAGCTAAGAGAGTTCAGCAGCACCAAACCAGCTTTACAAGAAATGCTAAAGGACCGTCTCTAGTCATGAAACACAAGAGAAGGAAAAGACCTACAGTAAGAAACCCAAATCAATTAAGAAAATGGTAATAGGAGCATACATATCAATAATTACCATAAATGTAAATGGATTAAATGCTCCAACCAAAAGACACAGACTGGCTGAATGGATACAAAAACAAGACCCGTATATATGCTGTCTACAAGAGACACACTTCAGACCTAGGGACAAATACAGACTTAAAGTGAGGGGATGGAAAAAGATATTCCATACAAATGGAAATCAAAAGAGAGCTGGAGTAGAAATTCTCATATCAGACAAAATAGACTTTAAAATAAAGACTATTACAAGAGACAAAGAAGGACACTAAATAATGAGCAAGGGATCAGTCCAAGAAGAAGATTTAACAATTGTAAATATCTATGCACCCAAAATAGGAGCACCTCAATACATAAGGCAAATGTGAACAGCCATAAAAAGGGAACTCAACAGTAGCACAATGATAGTTGGGGACTTTAACACCCCACTTTCACCACTGGACAAATCATCCAAAATGAAAATAAATAAGGAAACACAAGCTTTAAATGATACATTAAACAAGATGGACTTAGTTGATATTGATAGGACATTCCTTCCAAAAACAATGGAATACACTCTCCTCTCAAGTGCTTATGGAACATTCTCCAAGATAGATCATATCTTGCTTGGGTCACATATCAAGTCTAGCTAAAATTAAGAAAATTGAAATCATATCAAGTATCTTTTCCAACCACACTGCTATGAGACTAGATATCAATTAAAGGAAAAAATCTGTAAAAAATACAAAGGTACGGAGGCTAAACAATACACTACTTAATAACCAAGAGACCACTGAAGAAATCAAAGAGGATATCAAAAAATACCTAGAAACAAATGACAATGAAAAAACGACAACCCAAAACCTATGGGATGCAGCAAAAGCAGTTCTAAGAGGGAAGTTTATAGCAATATAATCCTACCTTAAGAAACAAGAATCATCTCAAATAAACAACCTAACCTTACACCTAAAGCAATTAGAGAAAGAAGAACAAAATAACCCGAAAGTTAGCAGAAGGAAAGAAATCATAAAGACCAGATCAGAAATAAATGAAAAAGAAATGAAGGAAACAATAGCAAAGATCAATAAAATTAAAAACTGGTTCTTTGAGAAGATAAACAAAATTGATAAACCATTAGCCAGACTCATCAAGAAAATAGGGAGAAGATTCAAAGCAATAGAATTAGAAATGGAAAAGGAGAAGTAACAACTGACACTGCAGAAATACAAAGGATTATGAGAGATTACTGCAAGCAACTTTATGCCAATAAAATGGACAACCTGGAAGAAATGGAGACATTCTTAGAAAAGCACAACCTTCTGAGACTGAACCAGGAAGAAATAGAAAATATAAACAGACCAATCACAAGCACTGAAATTGAAACTGTGATTAAAAATCTTCCAACAAACAAAAGCCCAGGACCAGATGGCTTCACAGGTGAATTCTATCAAACAATTAGAGAAGAGCTAACACCTATCCTTCTCAAACTCTTCCAAAATATAGCAGAGGGAGGAACACTCCCAAACTCATTCTACGAGGCCACCACCACCCTGATACCAAAACCAGACAAAGATGTCACAAAGAAAGAAAACTACAGGCCAATATCACTGATGAACATAGATGCAAAAATCCTCAACAAAATATTAGCAAACAGAATCCAACAGCACATTAAAAGGATCATACACCATGATCAAGTGGGGTTTATCCCAGAAATGCAAGGATTCTTCAATATGTGCAAACCAATCAATGTGATACACCATATTAACAAACTGAAGAATAAAAACCATATGATCATCTCAATAGATGAAGAAAAAGCTTTTGACAAAATTCAACACCGATTTGTGATAAAAACCCTCCAGAAAGTAGGCATGGAGGGAACTTATCTCAACATAATAAAGGCCATATATGACAAACCCACAGCCAACATCATTCTCAATGGTGAAAAACTGAAACCATTTCCACTAAGATCAGGAACAAGACAAGGTTGCCCACTCTCACCACTATTATTCAACATAGTTTTGGAAGTTTTAGCCACAGCAGAGAAGAAAAAGAAATAAAAGGAATCCAAGTCGGAAAAGAAGAAGTAAAGATGTTACTGTTTGCAGATTACATGATACTATGCATAGAGAATCCTAAAGATGCTACCAGAAAACTACGAGAGGTAACCAATGAATTTGGTAAAGTTGCAGGATACAAAATTAATACACAGAAATCTCTTGCATTCCTATACACTAATGATGAAAAATCTGAAAGAGAAATTTAGGAAACAGTCCCATTTACCATTGCAACAAAAAGCATAAAATACCTAGGAATAAACCTACCTAAGGAGACAAAAGACCTGTATGCAGAACACTATAAGACACTGATGAAAGAAATTAAAGATGACAGAAACAGATGGAGAGATATACCATGTTGTTGGATTGGAAGAATCAACACTGTGAAAATGACTGTACTACCCATAGCAATCTATAGATTCAATGCAATCCCTATGAAACTACCAATGGCATTTTTCACACAACCAGAACAAAAATTTCATGATTTGTATGGAAACAGAGAAGACCCCGAATAGCCAAAGCAATCTTGAGAAAGAAAAATGGAGCTGGAGGAATCAGGCTCCCTGACTTCAGACTATACTACAAAGCTACAGTAATCAAGACAGTTACGGTACTGGCACAAAAACAGAAACATAGGTCAATGGAACAGGATAGAAAGCCCAGAGATAAACCCACGTACATATGGTCACCTTATTTTTGATAAAAGAGGCAAGAATATACAATGGAGAAAAGACAGCCTCTTCAATAAGTGGTGCTGGGAAAACTGGACAGCTATATGTAAAAGAATGAAATTAGAACACTCCCTAACACCATACACAAAAATAAACTCAAAATGGATTAAAGACCTAAATGTAAGGCCAGACACTATCAAACTCTTAGAGGAAAACATAGGCAGAACACTCTATGACATAAATCACAGCAAAATCCTTTTGGACCCACCTCCTAGAGAAATGGAAATAAAAGCTAAAATAAAGAAATGAAACTTAAAAGCTTTTGCACAGCAAAGGAAACCATAAACAAGATGAAAAGACAACTCTCAGAATGGGAGAAAATATTTGCAAATGAAGCAACTGACAAAGGATTAACCTCCAAAATTTACAATCAGCTTATGCAGCTCAATATCAAATAAACAAACAACCCAATCCAAAAATGGGCAGAAGACCTAAATAGACATTTCTGCAAAGAAGTTATACAGATTGCCAACAAACACGTGAAAGAATGCTCAACATCACTAATCATTCGAGAAATGCAAATCAAAACTACAATGAAGTATCACCTCACACCTGTCAGAATGGCCATCATCAAAATATCTACAAACAATAAATGCTGGAGAGGGTGTGGAGAAAAGGGAACCCTTTTGCACTGTTGGTGGGAATGTAAATTGATATAGCCAGTATGGAGAACAGTATGGAGGTTCCTTAAAAAACTAAAAATAGAATTACCATATGACCCAGCAATCCCACTACTGGGCATATACCCTGAGAAAACCATAATTCAAAAAGAGTCATGTACCACAATATTTATTGCAGCTCTATTTACAATAGCCAGCATATGGAAACAACCTAAGTGTCCATTGACAGATGAATGAATAGAGAAGGTGTGGCACATAGATACAGTGGAATATTACTCAGCCATAAAAAAGAAATGAAATTGAGTTATTTGTAGTGAGATGGATGGACCTAGAGTCTGTCATAAAGAGTGAAGTAAGTCAGAAAGAAAAAGAAATACCGTATGCTAACACATATATATGGAATCTAAAAAAAAAAAAAAAAAAAGAAGGTTCTGAAGAACCTAGAGGCAGGACAGGAATAAAGTCGCAGACCTAGAGAATGGACTTGAGGACACGTGGAGGGGGAAGTGTAGGGTGGGACGAAGTGAGAGAGAGGCATGAACATATATACACTACCATATGTAAAACAGATAGCTAAGTGGGAAGCAGCTGCATAGCACAGGGAGATCAGGTCGGTGCGTTGTGACCACCTGGAGTGGTGGGATAGGGAGGGCTGGAGGGAGACGCAAGAGGGAAGAGATATGGGGATATATTCATATGTATAGTTGATTCACTTTGTTATAAAGCAGAACGTAACACACCATTGTAAAGCAATTATACTTCAATAAAGATGTTAAAAAAAGAAAAAAAAGGGTACCAGGGCTGCTGCTATATTGGGAGTGGGTGAGACAAGTGTCTTGAACCCAGGAGGTCACTTTGCTCCCTATCACGTCAAGTGGTAAAGATACATGTTAGACGGCAGTAATCCCATACACTCAGGCACCAAGGACTGCAACCCAGTAGGAATAAAGTTTGGGTTATTTCACCAGATGCTGGCTTAGAACAAAGGAGCATGGAAGATGCTGTGGAAGAAGTAAGTCTTACCTTGTCAACCATAGCTTTATGACCAGCTGTAGAACTGTGTTATCTATTTCTGTTTCTATCCTTGCTCTCTCAGTTAGTTATTTCATTATTCCAACATATATTCTACTATTTTATATAGGCTGTGCTGATATATATATATATATATATACACACACACACACATATATATATAAATATATACGTATGGTATATGTTTATATGGTGAAATTATAAAATTTATTCCTTGTTAAGGAGATACCTTCACTTTCAATTATAGGAAAGATAGTGGTATTATGTTAAGAATTAGGTTTGTTGTTGTTGTTTGCAAGTTTAAGTATAGAAGAGGCTATTTGTTGATTTTGGGAAACTAAGTGGAGTACACCCTTTTAGGCTTTGTTTTTGTCAGCATCATTAGATTACCCTATTTTAGTTTGGGAAATTTTCAATACTATTTTGGGGGGTAATATTCCCCCAGATAGAAATCAGAAATGAATTTTCCCAGTTTCCTTTTGCACTTGGGGCATAGGCACTGGCTTCACCAGTGAGGTGCTTCACATTTTGACATGGAAGAGTTCCCCTTGAGGATTGTGTGCCATACAGAATCCACTCTTTCCTGGTAAGGGAAATGGTGGCCTGTGGCTTTTAGGGAAATCTGTGGTGGAGATTCTGGTTTTTAGTGTTTAGTATCAGTGGTTTGAACTGCAGTATCTGTATCCAATAATGCCGTCTGAGAGATCACCAGTGGGGCAGTCCTACTGGTTTGGGTGCTGTTTTTGCCTGTGGAATTCCCAAGATTGATGCTTCGGCCTTCCCGGAGGTTGTGAGAGTCACATAATATATTTTATTTTTATTTTTTGTGGTTGCTGTTTCTCTCAGCTCACTTACTCTATGCTCTGTGGAAAGTATCATATGGCAAAGAATTGAAGCTTCTGGCCAATAGCTGTATGAGTGATGAGTGAGCTTGGAAGTGAACCAGCTCCAGCCAAGCCTTCAGACAACTGTAGTTCTGGCTGACATCTTGATTGCAACCTCATGAGAGACTCTGTGCCAGAATCACATAACTAAGTTCTGACCCACAGAAACTGGGATAATAAATACTTGTTGTTTTAAGCCATTAAATTTGGGGATAATTTACTAGATAGCAATAGGTAAATACAAGTAGATAGAGTGGAATGAGAAATTCCAGGATGATTAAGGAGGCATTGTGCAATGCATTGCTAGAATAGTTGATTCCCTAGGTTCTCTGAACTTTAAGATCTTTGCATGTGGTGGCTAGCTTACTACTTATCCGTATCTCCTTTCCCCTGCCTGGATCTGATGCCAGCACCAGGGGGAGCAGAAGCCATGAAGCTGGCTGTGTGTGTCTTCCTCCCTAGAGAGCTCACAGGCGGACCAGCTCTGCGTGCTGCACTCTAGTGTGGCATCTCCATGCCATTGGCTAACGCCTGGCCTCTCTGGCACTATCTCCACTACTGCAGGCCTAAAGAGCTTGCTGGTGTACAAGGAACTCATCAAACATTATCAAGAACAAAGGCGTTGTTCCGTGTTTCTATAAAGCTAAGAATATTGAGCATTTGCCCAGGACGTGGAAGACTCCAAGGGCAGTAGCCTGCATTGTGAACTAGCCCTATCTCAAGAGATGGAGGGTGGAGACATGATCAGATTTATATCTTGAGAACATCAGTCCGTCACTCTGGCTGCATTCCCTGTTTTTCACCCCATTCTTTCCATCTTTCCCCAAATAGTCCTCATATATTATTCCAGGAGGATGAATTGTCGCTACCTATAGAAGAGCCATTTGCTAATTTACCAGTGACCTCATCTCAGTTCTCTTTCTCCTTGAGTTGTGTGTAGAAGTCAGCACTGCTGTGGGGAACTGGTTCACTTTCCAATACTATGTGAGCAAATTCCTCATCTCTGTGAATTTCTCAGACATTCTACCAAAGAGTTTCTTGTCCAGCCTTCTTTGTTCTCTCCCTCTTCAACTCTCTAAGTACAGTAATTATAATGAGAGTAAAATGGATGACTAACGTTTCTGCTGTTTTGAGTTTGAGTTAATAAGGAGTGTTCAAATACAGCTTTTAGGAAGGGGAGAATGGGCCATTCGACTGCCTGGCAGTACAGATTTTAGAGTCACCTGCATTGACATGATATTTGAAGCTATTTGTGCATAAGATTGTGGGGAAGATAGTTGAAGACAAAGCAAGAAAAGAAATAGATGTTTCATTTAACCCACATATTAGAATTGCAACATAATATCCACACTTTACCAGAGCTACTAAAGAATTACAGTAATACCAACTGATTTTTAAGTGTACCTTTAATTTCTTCCCACCTTTCTAATATAGGAGCTAAGTTGCTAAGTTGCTAAGTATTGACAAAGAAAAGGAGAAGTAGAGAGTTATATAATGCATTTTCTGGGTAACTAATTACTGGAAAAATCAATTATTGTTAGTTAAGCAGTATTTTATATGTTTTATTAAGGTTGAGTAGGAGTGAGGTAACATTACTGAAAGCTAACTAGTCATTGTTCAAAGATGGAATAATCTCTGGTATTGTAAAATTTACAATTTTAATTTCCTCATATAGAGAAGAGCACAAGTGATTCTTATTCCTCAGGAAGTCTACTGCTGTGACAGCATAATTTCAACATTCAGGAAGAGAGAAAGCAGCCCTAAATCCCTCTGAAATCAAATTAAGTCAGTGGAGGGTTGTATGAAGAAATGAAAAGAACAGAACTTATCAAGTGTGTTGTTCATGAAAATGTTTTAGAAAATTTAATATGAATGAAATTCTTGTATAAATTCACTTCTTAAATTTTATGTACACAGCATACATTTTTTGGGGGGGGGATTAAGAAAAACTTCAGAATGAAGAAAAAAGTTTAAAACATTTTTGTTTATTTTAATACAGCAAATAAATGTGAGGAGTTTAAAAGTCTATGTGTTTGAAAGTTACAGTGATAGTACAGCTGTGGTAGGCAGAGTAATGGCCCCCAAACAGGCTCATGCCTTAATGCCTGGAACCTGTGAATATGTTACCTTACATGGCCAAAGAATCTTTGCTGATGCGATGAAAGGAATAGACTTTGAGATGAGGAGATTGTCCTGCATCACCTGTGGAGACTCAGTCTAATCTAATGCATATATAAAAGTGGAGAACATTTCCAGGCTGGGTCAGAGAGACAAGACAGAAGGAGGAGAGATTTGAAGACTGGGAAGGACTCCACCCACCACTGGTGGTTTTGAAGATGGAGGAAGGGGACTGAGAGCAAAGGAATGCAGGAAAGGGCTCTCAGCAGACAGCTAGAAAGGACATGAGGATGTCAGTCCTACAACTACAGGGAGCTGAATTCTGCTAAAAACCTGAATGACCTTGGAAATGGATCCTCCCTTAGAGACTCCAGAAAGGAACACAGCATCTGATTTTAGGTTGTTGAGACCCAGGTCAGATTCCTGATCTCCAGAACTGTAAGATAATACATTTGTGTTGTTTTAAACCACTGAAATTGTTGGAACAGCAATGGAACGCTAATTCAGCAACGTTATTTGAGATATGCATAACTATTAAATAAATGGCCTTTAGTAAATCTCCCAGTCCAGACAAGTTTGTACTAAAGCCCTTAATATAACTTTTAGATGGAGCTGGCTTTTAACTTCCAATGAAAAACAAAATCCAGTCCAACTCCTAAAATACCTAACAGTGTTTTGAATTACAGTTTATCTAAAGAAGATAAAGTTGGAATCATGTTTTTAGTTGTTATTACGTTATTAAAAATAATAAGCCAGATTGCTCCTTTAACTTTCTCATACCTACTACAAAATATTTGTGAAAGGAAGAATTTGCTCTCAACATTTCTGTAAAATGATGATCTAGATGGATGCTGTGTTGGTAATACCTGCAGATCTGATGGTTTTCTTGGCTATGCTAAGAAGGCTATCACATAAGGTCACTACATCTTCCCTTCAACCAAAGTATAAGATTTCAGTTTAACACAGTAACATGTTAATGCATGCAGTGTGGTATTGTGGAAGGAGCACTATTCTTGGAATCCAAAGACCTTGGTTGAACGCCAGCTTCACTAAATATTGTGTCAGACAAGTCAACAAATCTCTCTGAATGACCGTTTCCTAGTTTGTGAGATAGGAATAATATCTACCTTAGGGGCTTCCCTGGTGGTGCAGTGGTTGAGAATCTGCCTGCCGATGCAGGGGACACGGGTTCGAGCCCTGGTCCGGGAAGATCCCACATGCTGCGGAGCAGCTGGGCCCGTGAACCACAATTACTGAGCCTGCGCGTCTGGAGCCTGTGCTCCGCAACAAGAGAGGCCGCGATAGTGAGAGGCCCACGCACCGCGATGAAGGGTGGCCCCCGCTTGCCACAACTAGAGAAAGCCCTCGCACAGAAACGAAGACCCAACACAGCCAAAAATAAATAAATAAATAAATAAATTTACAAACTAACTAACTAACTAAATAAATAAGAGATTACTCTTAAAAAAAATCTACCTTAAAAGTTTGTTGAAATAGAATGAAATTTCTTTTCAAATCTTATACTCTCATTATAATGTAGAGTATAATATGCGAACACCGAGGACCAATGTGATATTTTGGGACTTTCCACTAAGGATTGAAGAAAATGGGACCAAATATCTTACAGAAAAGAAGAAGTTGGGTGGAGTGGGAGGAGATAAAGTGGAGGTAGTAGGAATATTTCCAGTAAAACTGACCAGAGCAGCAGAAGAGGTGTTGGCAGACCAGGAGATGGAGACCTAAGTGGAGATGCAGTCTCGGATTACATCAGACCAATTCCATCAGCATCAGTTTTCCTGAGATATCCAGGAGAGAGGGACCCATGCTTTGAGTCCTTTGCTCAGTGCTGGTTTTCCATGTTAGCATGGAAGTTTCTGGCAAGGGCTTATTTAGACTCCAGGGGCTCTAAATTCAATTTAGAAGCAAAGGACTCCCAATGTACCACCTGGTCTGGACCTTATTGATTCCGAGGGTGGGCAGAGCTAAGCGTGTCTATAGCAGTCATCATCATCAGAGGCCTCCAGGACAGACTGTGGATGGCAGAATGGGATAGGAACTGAGGGAAGTGCAACTGAACTCTGGGTCTTTAGTTATCAAAGGGATCACATTAATACCTATTTCTCAAAATTTCATCACCTGTGCCCTCACCTGAATAATGCAGTACCTTCCTGCAGTTGTTTTAACTCTTCAAAGAAATAGATCAAATTTAAAAAAAAAAAAAAAAAGATGATTTTGTTTGTGGAAACTGGAGGCACTCAAAATCTCAGGCTGGGAAACCAGGGTCTCAGGATGTAGGTCTAACAAAAGAAGTGAGGGCAAAAAGCTATATGCTTTGAGTTCTCTTTTGGCTTTTTAAGCTACATTTGCTTAATTCTTTCCTTTCTCTTTGCATACTTGATTTCATCACTTTTCTAATCTGACAGAAAAAGTTTGGCTTCCAACAACTTTCAAGTTTTACATAAAATATGCTTAGCCAGCCAGAAAGTCTCTTATAATCAGGTCAAAAATCCCTGGGCCAAGAGCTGCCAATGGCCAAAACTAGAAAAATTCGAGCAACCAAAAAAGTGGTATTGAATTAAAACTCAAAGTATAAAATAAATATCTATGAACTCATGCTAATATAGTGATTAAATAAATAAGGAAAAAAGACAAATCTCCTGTGCAGAAAAATTCCAAATAATTGATGTAGATACTGTGTCCTTAAGTAGATGGAAAATAACTTTCTACTTCTTAAGTATGGGTTTCATATAGTGACTTCCTCCCAAATACTACAATATGAAAAGGGAGAAAAAGAGTAACTTTACAGTGGGGAAAACAGACAAATACTACCTCAACCAGGTGATTAAGATTAACAACAGTGGGACTTCCCTGGTGGGGCAGTGGTTAAGAATCCGCCTGCCAATGCTGGGGACATGGGTTCAATCCCTGGTCCAGGAAGATCCCACACGCTGGGGAGCAACTAAGCCTGTGTGCCACAACTACTGAGTCTGCACTGTAGAGCCCGTGAGCCACAACTACTGAGCCCACATGCCACAACTACTGAAGCCCGCGTGCCTAGAGCCCGTGCTCCGCGACAAGAGAAGCCACCGCAATGAGAAGCCCGCGCACCACAACAAAGAGTAGCCCCCGCTTGCTGCAACTAGAGAAAAGCCCGGTGGATCAACGAAGACCCAAAGCAACCAAAAATAAATAAATAAATAAATAATTTTAAAAAAGATTAACCACAGTGGTAAGTCATGTTGATAGTAAGGACTCTTGATATTTTGTAATGAGAATGACAATTTACCTCTGTAGTCTTTCTCCTCAAAACCAGTAACTCCAGTCTAATCATTAGAAAAATATCAGATAAATTTCAACTGAGGGACATTTTACATAATATGTGACTTTAAAACTGTCAAGGTCATAAAATATAAGGAAAATATTAATATAATGTACCATAAGGGTTCATTAATTGCAAAAAATGTACCATACTAATGTAGGATGTTAAAATAGGGGAAAGAGGTTGTAGGGATATACTATCTTCATAACTTTTCTGTAAATCTACAACTATTCTAAAATAAAAAGTTTGCTAAAAAAACTCCTTGAAGAAGGGATTGATGAACTAATTTTGGTTCTGATATCCACCTTGAACCAATGAGGTGACGACAACAGTGATGAAGCCGAGCTCCAGGACATGGCAGCTTACTGTAGCCAGTCATGTTGGGGTGTGTGTGTGTGTATGTGTGTGTGTGTGTGTGTGTGTGTGTGTGTGTGTGTGTGTGTGTAGGGGGGCAGGAATGTTAATGAAGAAATCCAGGATAACAGTGCTGGGCAGATAATTTAATAAATGCCCATTAAATTTGATTTCCTTCCTTATTCACATACTTTGCATGGTTACTTCAGAGGTCTGTGGGATTCTTTCATTTTTCCACTCCCGCTCCCTCTTCTCTCTCACGCTAGGTTGGTGTCTGTTGCCCTCACCATGCCAATGTCCTTGGTATCCTCCGTGATATCACTGCCAAGGGAATTGTCCAAGGCACTGACCCTGAGGGTACCAAAATACTGCTAGAAAAAATTTAATAGAAACTCTGGGAGATAAAGGTAAGAAATTAAACAAAAAGTAGAACAAAGCTAAAAAAGATGCATAATTTAAGAGACAGAAAAAAAAATCCAAGACCTGGAATTCCAGAAAAAAAGGACAAAGAGAATGGAATGGAGAACATTGTCAAATAAAAAGTACAAGGTAATTTCTTAGTGCTAGAAATAACTAAAGACAGCACTGAGTTCTCAGTACAATGAATGAAGACTCATCCCTAGACACATCACTGTGAAAATTCAAATTACAAAGGGTAAAGAGAAGACTCTCAAATTTTTCTTGAGAAAAAAAATTGTGACCTACAGAAACATGACAAATCTGGGATCATATTTTCCATCAACAATGTTGAATGTTGGAAGACAGTGAAGAAAGAGCTTTAAACTTCTAATGAATAATGTCTTAAGAGTCATAAAATTTTTCCTGCACCCTTGAAAGGGAGGTTATTTGAGGTTGGATTATATCCAAGAGAGGAAGAAAATTAAGACAGAAAAAATCTTGGCATCCTTGAAATAGTGGAGCCAACTTGTCTCTAGAAGAACAGTGAAGGGAAACCGCTGAACTACAGTTATGCAGCAGGCCTGGAATTCAGCCAGTCTACACTGAGGCAGCAGGAGAAAGGCGGATTCAATAGAACACCTATTATTTTATATCAACTGGTGCTGGCATAAAGGCAAGGAAAAAAATCACTACAATTAGAAAACTGAAGACAAAAACTGTGAAAAACATATCACAATAATCAATCTACACAGCTTGGATCAGCAGAGAAGTACATTTAGTTCTTAATACTCTTATTGACATTCATCCTTTACACCAACTTACAGATAAAGCATCAAAGAATTAATCATATGTATCTACTATTGAGCTTGACATTGCAAAAGTTATTACACAGATGATAGAAATTGCAGGAGAAAAGAACAGAGTGATGCTGAGATGAAAACTATGGTCATTAATATCTTCTTAAAAAGTGGGAAGAAAAATTATGGATATGGCACATTTGGGTTTGCATTGGTATTTGGCCAAAGTATGCATTTGGTTTACTGCTATACAATATACTGTCCACAGCTGTAGAAATAAAGAGTAGAGATGTTAGTATTTTACTAAGGATACAAAGTAACTCTATGAGGAACTCGAAATAGAAATATAACAACTGGTTGGCAGGGGGTTGGTGGTGAGCCAGCTCATTCCTCACTTATAATAAATTAGGTTATATGTAAAATTTATAAATGAGGAAATAGAATGAGAAGCATATTATTAAAAAGATATGGCAGAAAAAAATCAAGCAAAAATGATATAGGGGTAGAATAGCTGCTTCTTGGAAACGGGCTTGTGGGTGGAAGAAGATGGAATAATGCATGTATTAATTTAATGAAGTGGGAAAAATCTTTAAAAGAGATATGAACTAGCAAAAATATTTTTTGCAGGGGTGAAAGAATTATATTAATAGATCTTACTATAATTTGTCTCAGAGAGGAAATTGTGTTTGTTTAGAAAACTCTTTTGATTAATTGCTTCGAGCTGAAGTTCCTTTTGGCTTCTTCTGGTGATCGTGCATACTATTTACATTCATCTAGTACTTCACTTTGTTTATTTTAATTTAAAAAATATTATACAAATAAAATGTGGCTCTTGTTAGTCTGGATCTTAATATGAACAGCACATTTAAAAAAATTTTATTTTATTTTATTATTTTTGGCTGCGTTGGGTCTTCATTGCTGCACGCAGGCTTTCTCTAGTTGCGACGAACGGGGGCTACTTTTTGTCATGGTGCGTGGGCTTCTCATTGCGGTGGCTTCTCGTTGCCAAGCACGGGCTCTAGGCATGCGGGCTTCAGTAGTTGTGGCACGGGGGCTCAGTAGTTGTGGCTCACGGGCTTAGTTGCTCTGTGGCATATGGGATCTTCCCAGACCAGGGCTCGAACCCGTGTCCCCTGTGTTGGCAGGCGGATTCCTAACCACTGCGCCACCAGGGAAGCCCGAACAGCACATTTAAAATAGGAAATTCAAGGGAAGTTTGTTTACAAAGTGACTACTTACAAAGCTGCAGGAAGGGGGAACCAGAGGAATGGTGCATTGACCTGGACCTCAGTAGCAACCAAGATGTCACCAGCCCCTAGATCTAAAGAAACAAGGAGAAGGAATGGTTTCTGCAGTTCGGAAGGAAAAAGTTGTGCAGGGTGTCACCGTGAATGGGGTATTGACTTCTGGACTGAGGATACAGCCAGCTTAAGGTGACCTTGTAAGGAGAGATTTAGAGGAATAAATACGCTAGTTTCATTCTTCTGCCTCTTTACCTCTGCTGCACAGCTTTCTATTGGTAGGAGCCAACTAGCAGACAGAAGTCATGGAATCTTGATATAGGTCAGCTTCCTGGGGCAGAGAGAGAGAGCGGAGATAAGATCTACAGGTGAAAGTCGAGGATTTTTGATGTAGCTCAACCCAAGGACCCTCAGCATTCACTTTTTCTTTTTCTTTCTTTCTGGTCTTGGGGTAAACTTGTATTTTCAACAGAAGGGGACAAATAGATACACATTTCACATTATAAAAACATAGCCATTATTTGAAATGGTTCAAGATACAGAAGAAAAAGTGCGTCCATCTGACCATTAATGTTTTCTTTTTTGATGTTAACTTTGTTAGATTAAAAAAAATTCTAAATAAAAGTTGTCACTTACAGAACAAAAACCATAACTAAAGCCTATAAGAAACTGTTGGACTATATTTAGATATTCAGAACTAATTTTTTGATCATTTGTTGTTTATTTATTTATTTTTGGCTGTGTTGGGTCTTTGTCACGGCGCGCGGGCTTTCTCTAGTTGTGGCGAGTGGGGACTACTCTTCATTTTAGTGTGTGGGCTTTTCATCGTGGTGGCTCCTCTTGTTATGGAGCATGGGTTCTAGGTGCACGGGCTTCAGTAGTTGCAGCACGCAGGCTCAGTAGTTGCAGTGAGTGGGCTCTAGGCATGCGGGCTTCAGTAGTTGTGGCTCACGGGCTCTAGAGCACAGGCTTAGTAGTTGTGGCACACACGCTTAGTTGCTCTGAGGCATGTGGGATCTTCCAGGACCAGGGCTCGAACCCATGCCCCCTGCATTAGCAGGCGGATTCTTAACCACTGCGCCACCAGGGAAGTCCCCTCATTTGTTGTTTAAACTGAAGCTGTGTTAGCAATAGAGATAACAACATATTAAAAACTTAAAAAATTTAAAAGAATTAATACTGGAGTGAATGCACAAAGTTCCTCAAACTGTATCCCCTAGAACACTGTAGCATTTCATGAAGAGTAAGTTCTAGGAACCACAAGAAACTTGTGTAGACACAAGATTTGACATCAGGTACCTTTGTCACTTTCTGTCTATCCACTCTTAAAGGAGTCATTTCAGCACTCTTAATCTCATATTTTCTAATTTCTAAAATGGCACAGGTCAACATTTCAAATGTTTACAAAGTCCAGGCAGGATACTTAGATGAATAAAGCATGTGGTGAGAGGCAGCCTGGTTTGTTAAGGACTGTGGTGAAGTGGCGAACACATGTCCTGTCCACAGACCTCGGGGGCTTCCAGGCTCCAGGCCATCATTACCACATGGGGACACCAGCCTAGTGTAGCCAGATCTTCAAATACTGATGGGCAATCTCCACATTTTAAAATGGGGTAAATAATTCTAAAGGTTTAAAAAGATGGTGTGTGCTAAACTGCACATCTCTGCAAACCAGATTTCTTCTATGGCTGAGCAATTTGTAACCACTGGATTAACTAATTTTTAACTAATCTTCAAATACCATTATTACTGATGCTTTGTGATTCTATAGGACTAGATAAGAACTAAGAATAAGTCAGGGCCACCTATTAATAACTTTGATATCGATACATTGTTTCTGCCTGAGTAACACTGTGGAATTTTAGTGCAGAATAGAAGTTGGTCATCTTCTGTTTTTGAATTATTATTAAGGTTTAACAACTATTTTCAGTTATCGAGAAAGAAAAGGTCTTTGAAGACTCTAGTCTATAAATGAGAAAGCTTTTAAGAGACCTGTAAGTGGCGTTTTTATGAAATGTTAATGCACACGTGTGGTGGATGGTTGAGGACCAACAGGATAAACCCCGGTGGGGTTGTAACTCTGGACTAGATTTATGGGACTCAACTAAATCACCAAGTGTATTACTAAAAGGATGGTAAAAGCCTGTGTAAGGATCCAGCTGTCTGTCATGTGACCTGATCTAGGGAAGAGATAAAAGCTTATATGGATCTTGTGGAAGCCTGCCAATACTTGTCTCCATAATACATGATAAAACTCTGACAGTAAACTACTCCTGGGGGTTTGGTATTAAATTAGAGAGGCGGCAGCTCTCCTTTCTGCTGTTTTCAGATATCCAGGCATGGCTTTCTAATACGTTGCTAATTTAGAATCCAGAAGATGAAAATTCTGTTTTAATATCTTCCAACGCCTCATCTTTTCTATCTCTGCTGTTACATACTTCAGAAGTATGGAAATATTAATGTGTGATATGACCCATTCGCTATGCTACAGCTTTCTTGGGATCATATCACACAGGTATAGATTAAAGATTGTCTTAAGAACGATATCTCACTCTTTCTAGAAAATACGTAAATAAGTACTAGTGCTTTAGTCAGAGATAATTTTTGCCCTGAAAAATCAGAAATTCAGTCAGTCTAACTTAATGTTTAATAAGAAGGAGACTTTTATTTTTCTAGTAGCAATCACCAGAATTGTTTTTACATAGAAGTGTCTTTATTTAGAAAAACAATGAGCTTTCTAATAGAGGAGGTGAAACTTGGTGTGCTCAGGGCAATGGGAAGAGAAGGTGAGAGGGACAGAACTAGGAAGAGGAAGAGAGAAGAAAGTAGAAGACTACATTAGCATAACGTGAATCCTCCTCGAAACCTCCCAGAACCTTCAGTAAAGTCCCCTAAACTCACAAAATTAAAAAAATTTAGTTAAAAAAATTATAGTAAAATCTACATAACACAAAATATATCATTTTAACCCTTGTAAAGTGTACAATGACATAAAGTGCATTCCCAGTGGTGTGCAACCATCGTCATGATTCATCTCCAGAATTTCTTCATCATCCCAAAGTGAAAGTCTGTACTCATTTAACACTAAATTCTTATTCTCCCCTCCCCCTGCTCCTGGCAACCATCATTCTCCTTTCTGTCTGTATGATTTTGATTACATAGGTACCTCATTTAAGCGGAGTCATACAATATTTATTCTTTAGTGAGAAATTCTTATTGAGATCGTTTTGTGTTGGGGAAATCAATGAAAGGGGCATATTTCACATGAACAATGTGGTCGGGTCAGAGGATTCTGACGAAATCGCAGGAGGCTGGAGGCGGAGGAGGTGGCTCCAGGAATATGACAGAGGTTGAAACTAGACCCACAAAGCCAGCTCTGGTACACAAACGTGATTAGTTTATAGAATGCCTTAAAACATTTAAATTATATGACATCATTCAAAATTGGGGAGATTTTAATAAAGATCCAGATATCTTGCCCATCTTGTAAAAATCTGGCAGTAATGGGCATGCATTTCCCCAGCTACAATCAGATGGGCAGCAGATGCACACTCTAGCTCTTTCCTTATAATTCATAGTGCTTTATTTATTCATTTGTAACTTATTCAAAGGATGAATGATATTCATAGTAATCTGAATATTCATAGTAATTTTGGAATAGGTGTTTAGATCTCCACATGTATAGAGATGGATCCAAGTTTATCCAGATCTTGAGTGGCAGGGAGGCTTCATATGACATCTGGG
This sequence comes from Balaenoptera physalus, assembly GCF_965194825.1. Lineage (NCBI taxonomy): Eukaryota > Metazoa > Chordata > Mammalia > Artiodactyla > Balaenopteridae > Balaenoptera > Balaenoptera physalus. The sequence goes on along the minus strand of NC_138891.1, from coordinate 119,833,724 downwards.
CTACAAACCAAAAAAAGGCATTTATTGGGAGGATAGAGAGTTGTCCTGCGGACACCAGTGGAGGCGGATCAGTGGGTTTTGTGGAAACCCTGGAGAGCAGTCAGGCAGCCAAGCAGACCCCTTGCCCAGCTCTCATTCATCAGGGAAAGCATGCTCTCTGTTCTTCGTGTCTTCTAGATGTCTGCTTTATTCATATTCATATTGCTGTGTGTCTGCATTGCTTCTTCAGGACAAAATTGTTTTTCTAATATGGCTCTTGTAGGTACTTACAGTTCCTGCTTGTTCAAGTGCCACCAATCAACTGATTATAGATTCTGAATCCCAATTCCATGTCCCCAGGAGAGAGAATCTAGTGGCTTGGTTTATGTCCACTCAGTCACAACTCTGATTTAGCTGTGGCTGGACTGGAACATTCTGGGCAGGCTTCACTGACTTCAGGTTGACAGTCATGCATCTTTGCTTTCTGCCCTGTAAAGATCCTTGGATGCTAGTTATGCCCCTGGGAGCTCACTTTGTCCATGTACGTTGGCGTGTAAGGGCGAGGAAGTCAACGTCCCTGTGAATTCATACTCCCTCAAACAGTGAGGAGTGAGAGTGGCTGCATAAGTGCATCTGCTTTCCCTCCTTCTAGCATGTAATTCTACGAGGTGTTCTGAGACTTTTCTGGAAGAGAAAGCAGAATTGAGCCCCTTGTGTCCTCAACGTCAGTCTCAATAACATGCCCTGCTATTGGCTCTTCCTCCTTCCATCTCACTCTTCTCATCCCCTCACTCCTACTCACTGGAATCACTTCTCCCCAATGCTAGCTCCCTTCTGATATCGAAGTCAACCTACTCACAAGTCCTATCACAGACTCTGCTTTTTGGGAAAGCCGTGCTGAGACAGTCTGGTTTGTCAGGTGTTTACCCATTTGTTCTGGGGTGAATTATGTCCTCCAAAAAGATAAGTTGAAGTCCTAACTACCAGTACCTCAGAAGGTGACCTTATTTGGAAATAGGGCTGTTGCAGATGTGATTAGTTAAAATGAGGGCACACTGTGGTACGTTGGGTCCTTAATCCAGTATGATTCTGGTCCTTACAAGAAGACAAAAGACACTGATACATAAGGGGAGAACACCATGTGATGACGGAGCAGAGATGGAAGTGATTTAGTTGTAAGACAAGGAACATCAAGAATTGCCAGCAACCACCAGAAGCTAGGAATAGGCAAGGGAGAATCCTCCCTTGATTTCAGACTTCAAGCCTCTAGAATTATGAGATAATAAATTTCTATCATTTTAAGCCTCCTGGTTTGTAGTTCTTTGTTATAGAATCCTAGGAAACTGATACCCCATTGTTGTAACTTCTGTTGCCAGATACTGAGCACATGTATGTAGCCTACTGACCACTTATCAGGGACCAGACTGGTAATGAAGTGGCTTTGGTCAGGCTCCTTAAAAGGGGGATATGGCTGCAGTGAGAACCATGGGCATCTACAACATAAGTGGAAATGTTTGTAAAAAGGTAAAATGATGATAACTGAAAAAATAAAATAGAGGATTGATTTAAAGTCTATCAGAAAAACAGTAGAACAAAATTCTCTGTTAAGACTGTACTAGTGAGAATGCTATGTTTTCCCCATTTCTTTTATTTTCTTCTGGACACACAATTAGACTATGTTTCCTGGGCTCATCTCTGGTTAGACAAGGTTATATGACAAAATTTTGGCCAGAAACTGATTTAACTCAATAAGTTGATAAGCATATTTCAGATGCCAGGAATATAGATCAATATTGATTGCTAAGAAGAAATATGATAAAAATAGCAATAAAATATCTGTAAGTTAATAATAGAGATTTCTTAATCAGTACAATACCTCAGATCTCCTTAGGCATTTAACTCTCTTTTGATCTCTAAACCAACTCATCCTTTATAAACTTTAGGATCAGATAAGGGCTCACAGACAAAGGCATGTTTGTGGAGCTCACTGATATTATGAGGGGTGTAGATGAAGGCTTTTTGCAGGAAGAAGCTTAAAGTGGATGTTGTTGTATCTTTCAGAATCAAACTATTGTCTTTTATTTCTTCAAGATTCTTTGGATAAGGTATTGTTGTGTCCATTTAAAATTTCTTCACCATAAAAATCATTAGCTGTAGACATAGCAGCAGAAGCAGTAAATACCTGCTTAATAATTGGGTAAGATACTGTGCTAGGTGCATGAATTATATGGAAACACATTGCCCTTGAGGAGTTTGTAATCTCATAAACTCTGACTGCAGTCTGGAGAAAAATGAGAGAAAACCAACAATGGATGGGAGGAGAACAAATAGGAATTTATTGCAGTAGTAGAGAGTTTGACTAGACTGGTGGTGGTAGAAATGGAGAGAATTAGTGGGTTTGAGAAATACTTGGGAGATAAAATCCATGAGAATCAGTGATGGATTGAGTGAGGTAGGTGTTGAGGGGGTAGGTGTTGGAGATGGCTCTTAGGACTGGGATTCTCTCAGATGGATAGACGGTGGTGTCTTTGGCTATAATGTGGAGCACTGGAATGGAGATGCATTTGGAGTCAAACTTATTGAATCTGAGGCATATTTTTGATAGGTGTTTATATAGGCAGCTGCAGCTCAGAGGAGTGGTCTGAATTGTAGATAGAAATGTAGAGCATTTGATTATAAGCAGTAATTGAAGCCACAGTGTAGATGAATTTTATTATGGTGAGAGGGCAGAGTGAGCAGACAAGGCACCCTAGGGATAATATTGGGGAGTCTACAGAGCTTAGTAATTGAGAAGAGAAGAATAATCCTGCAATCAATTGCCAGACTTACACAGGTTCATAGACCCAGGGTCCCTTGCATGAATGGGGGGAGGCTGGGCCTTATTGAGAAAGGACCCTGCTACACAGCAAAAAATATATAATATAAATATTTCTCCTAAACGTCAAGAGAGAGGCCCGTGGCCTCTTCCCAGGATGCTTGTGCACTGGGGAAGAGTAAATAATCAGATTTTTAGGGATTTCTGGACACTGACTTAATTTTTTTACCTTTTTAAAAAAATTTATTTATTTATTTATTTATGGCTGTGTTGGGTCTTCGTTTCTGTGCGAGGGCTTTCTCTAGTTGCGGCAAGCGGGGGCCACTCTTCATCGCGGTGTGTGGGCCTCTCACTATCGCGGCCTGTCTTGTTGCGGAGCACAGGCTCCAGACGCGCAGGCTCAGTAACTGTGGCTCACGGGCCCAGTTGCTCCGCGGCATGTGGGATCTTCCCAGACCAGGGCTCGAACCCGTGTCCCCTGCATTGGCAGGCAGACTCTCAACCACTGCGCCACCAGGGAAGCCCTGGACACTGACTTTAAACTGATATGAATTCATAGAGATCCTAAATGCTTGTTAGAGTTCACCTATCAGAGTTGGGGCTTAATAAGGTCAGGTGATCAATGGAGTTTTGACTTGTGTCAACTGAACACTAGGCCTTGTGGGTCTCTAAACCCACCTTGTGGTTATTCCTCAGTTCCAGAATGTGTGACTGGCATGGACATACTCAGAAACTGGCAGAATTCCCATATTGGTTCCCTGATCTGTGGTAGGAAAGCCCAATTTAGGTCACCTGAGTTGTTTCCACCTATCAAAATAGTAAACCAAAAAGTAATACCGTATTCCTAAAGAAACTGCAAAGACTAATGCCCTCATCAAAGACTTGAAAGATGCAAGGGTGGTGGTTCCTACCGTATCCTCATTCAACTTACCTGTTTGGCCTGTGCAGAAGACAGATGGATCTTGGAGAATGATAGTGATTATTGCAAATGTAATCTGGTGGTGATTTCAATTGCAGCTGCTGTTCCAGATATGCTTTATTGTTGAAACAAATCATCCCATATCCCGGAACCTGGTATGTAGCTATTAAACATGGCAAATGATTATTTCTTTATACCTGTTATTAAAGACCATAAGACAGAATGTGCTTTCAGCTGACAGGGTAGCACTACAACTTCACTGTTTTTTCAGGGATATTTCAGCTCCCCTGGCTTACATCGTATTCTAGTCTGCAGGGACCTTGATCACCTCTCCATTCCATAGGGCATCACAATGAATCATTTCATTGATGAGAACATGCTGATTGGACTAGATGATAAGGAGTAGTAATGAATCTAGACACCTTGTTAAGGCACATACATGCCTGAGGGTGGGAGATAAATCCCACAAAATTCAGTGATCTGCCAGCACTGTGAAATTTCTTAGGGGTCCAGTGTCTGGGATACTTCCAGATATCTTTTCCAGGCTTAAGGATAAGTTTCTGCATTTTGCCTCTTCTACCGTGAAGAAAGAGGTATGATGCCTAGTAAGCCTCTTTGGCCTTTAGAGGTAACATGCTCTTCAGTCAGCGCTGTTCTGACCCACTTACCAGGTGACTTGAAAAGCTTTCAGTATTGAAAGAGTTAGAGAAGGCCCTATAATAAATTCAGACTTCTCTGCAAGTTGTTCTTCCACTTGGGCAAATATAGGATATGTGATGGTGCTTGAAGTTTGAGTGGTGGATAGGGTTGCTCTATGGGGCCTTTGGCAGGATCCTATAGGTAAATCATAGCACAGTGACCTTTAGGATTTTGAAACAAAGGTATATTATCCTCTGTAGATAGCTGTTCTCATTTTGAGAAACATTTTGATTATGGCCACCAAGTTACCATGGAACCTGGTCTTCCCATCATAAACTGGGGTGTTTATGGGTGTGTGACCAAATTTATGATGGGAAGCTCAGGTTCCATGGTAACTTGATGGCCTATGAGCAAGTTGTTTCTCAAAAGGAGAAAAGATTCAAGTTAGTGAGCATAGTAACACTCCATCATCAAACAGAATTTGTGTATGCTGAGACTGGGTTTAAGCAGGTCCTGAAGGCATAAGTAAGTTGCATATGCAAGTGGCTCAGATGGCCATGCCTCAAACTCCACCTCCATTGCCTGAATTGATGATGATCTCCTCTCAATCTGAATTGATGATCGAATGGGAATTTTCCCATGACCAGCTAACTAAGGAAGACAATTCTTTTTTTCTTTTTTTAACATCTTTATTGGAGTATAATTTCCTTACAATGGTCTGTTAGTTGCTGCTTTATAACAAAGTGAATCAGCTATATTCATACATATATCCCCATATCCCCTCCCTCTTGCGTCTCCCTCCCACCCTCCCTATCCCACCCCTCTAGGTGGTCACAAAGCACCAAGCTGATCTCCCTGTGCTCTGCGGCTGCTTCCCACTAGATATCTATTTTACATTTGGTAGTGTATATATGTCCATGCTACTCTCTCACTTCGTCCCAGCTTACCCTTCCTCCTCCCTGTGTCCTCAAGTCCATTCTCTACATCTGCGTCTTTATTCTCTGTGTCTGCGTCTTTATTCCTGTCCTGCCCCTAAGTTCTTCATACATTTTTTTTTAGATTTCATATATATGTGTCAGCATATGGTATTTGTTTTTCTTTTTCTGACTTACTTCACTCTGTATGAAGACTCTGTATGACAGACTCTAGGTCCATGCACCTCACTACAAATAACTCAATTTCATTTCTTTTTATGGCTGAGTAATATTCCATTGTATATAGGTGTCACATCTTCTTTATCTATTCATCTGTCTTCTTTGGAGAGTGTCTATTTAGGTCTTTTGCCCATTTTTGGATTGGGTTGTATGTTTTTTTAATATTGAGCTGCATGAGCTCATTATATATTTTGGAGATTAATCCTTTGTCCATTGATTCATTTGCAAATATTTTCTCCCATTCTGAGGGTTGTCTTTTTGTCTTGTTTGTAATTTCCTTTGCTGTGCAACGACTTTTAAGTTTCATTAGGTCCCATTTGTTTATTTCTGTTTTAATTTCCATTACTCTAGGAGGTGGATCAAAAAAGATCTTGCTGTGATTTATGTCAAAGTGTGTTCTCCCTATGTTTTCCTCTAAGAGTTTTATAGTGTCCAGTCTTACATTTAGTTCTCTAATCCACTTTGAGTTTATTTTTGTGTATGGTGTTAGGGAGTGTTCTAATTTCATTCTTTTACATATAGCTGTCCAGTTTTCCCAGCACCACTTATTGAATAGATTGTCTTTTCTCCATTGTATATCCTTGCCTCATTTGTCATAGATTAGTTGACCATAGGTGCGTGGGTTTATCTGTGGGCTTTCTATCCTGTTCCATTGATCTATATTTCTGTTTTTGTACCAGTACCATACTGTCTTGATTACTGTAGCTTTGTAGTATAGTCTGAAGTCAGGGAGCCTGATTCCTCCAGCTCCGTTTTTTTCCCCTCAGGACTGCTTTGGCTATTCAGGGTCTTTTGTGTTGCCATACAAATTTTAAGATTTTTTGTTCTAGTTTCGTAAAAAATGCCGTTGGTAATTTGATAGAGATTGCACTGAATCTGTAGATTGCTTTGGGTAGTAGAGTCATTTTCACACTATTGATTCTTCCAATCCAAGATCATGGTATATCTCTCCATCTGTTGGTATCATTAATTTCTTTCATCAGTGTCCTATAGTTTTCTGCATACAGGTCTTTTGTCTCCCTAGGTAGGTTTATTCCTAGGTATTTTATTCTTTTTGTTGCAATGGTAAATGGGAATGTTTCCATAATTTCTCTTTCAGATTTTTCATCATCAGAGTATAGAAATGCAAAAGATTTCTGTGCATTAATTTTGTATCCTGCAACTTTACCAAATTCATTGATTAGCTCTGGCAGTTTTCTGGTGGCATCTTTAGGATTCTCTATGTATAGTATCATGTCATCTGCAAACAGTGACAGTTTTACTTCTTCTTTTCCAATTTGTATTCCTTTTATTTCTTTTTCTTCTCTGATTGCCATGGCTAGGACTTCCAAAACTATGTTGAATAATAGTGGTGAGAGTGGACATCCTTGTCTTGTTCCTGATCTTCGAGGAAATGCTTTCAGTTTTTCACCATTGAGAATGATGTTTACTGTGGGTTTGTCGTATATGGCCTTTATTATGTTGAGGTAGGTTTCCTCTATGCCCACTTTCTGGAGAGTTTTAATCATAAATAGGTGTTGAATTTTGTCAAAAGCTTTTTCTGCATCTATTGAGATAATCATATGTTTTTTATTCTTCAGTTTGTTAATATGGTGTATCACATTCATTGATTTGCGTATATTGAAGAATCCTTGCATCTCTGGGATAAATCCCACTTGATCATGGTGTATCATCCTTTTAACGTGCTGTTGGATTCTGTTTACTAGTATTTTGTTGAGGATTTTTGCATCTATATTCGTCAGTGATACTGGTGTGTAATTTTCTTTTTTTGTAGTATCTTTGTCTGGTTTTGGTATCAGGGTGATCGTGGCCTCATAGACTGAGTTTGAGAGTTTTCCTTCCTCTGCAGTATTTTGGAAGAGTTTGAGAAAGATGGGTGTTAGCTCTTCTCTAAATGTTTGATAGAATTCACCTGTGAAGCCATCTGGTCCTGGACTTTTGTTTGTTGGAAGATTTTTAATCACAGTTTCAATTTCATTACTTGTGATTGGTCTGTTCATATTTTCTATTTCTTCCTGGTTCAGTCTTGGAAGGTTATACCTTTCTAAGAATTTGTCCATTTCTTCCAGGTTGTCCATTTTATTGGCATAGAGTTGCTTGTAGTAGTCTCTTAGGATGCTTTGTATTTCTTCAGTGTCTGTTGTAATTTCTCCTTTTTCTTTTCTAATTTTAATGATTTGAGTCCTCTCCCTCTTTTTCTTGATGAGTCCGGCTAATGGTTTATCAATTTTATTTATCATCTCAAAAACCAGCTTTTAGTTTTATTCATCTTTGCTATTGTTTTCTTTGTTTTTATTTCATTTATTTCTTCTCTGATCTTTATGATTTCTTTCCTTCTACTAACTTTGGTTTTTCTTTGTTCTTCTCTCTCTAGTTCTTTTAGCTTTAAAGTTAGATTGTTTATTTGAGATGTTTGTTGTTTCTTGAGGTAGGATTGTATTGCTATAAACTTCCCTCTTAGAACTGCCTTTGCTGCATCCCATATGTTTTGGATCATCGTATTTTCATTGTCGTTTGTCTCTAGGTATTTTTTGATTTCCTCTTTGATTTCTTCAGTGATCTCTTGGTTATTTAGTAACGTATTGTTTAGCCTCCATGTGTTTGTGGTTTTTACGTTTTCTCCCTGAAATTGATTTCTAATCTCATAGCGTTGTGGTCAGAAAAGATGCTTGATATGATTTCAATTTTCTTAAATTTACTGAGGCTTGCTTTCTGAACCCAGATGTGAATAATCCTGGAGAATGTTCCGTGTGCACTTGAGAAGAAAATGTAATCTGCTGTTTTTGGATGGAATTTCCTATAAATATCAATTAAATCTATCTGGTCTATTGTGTCATTTGAAGCTTGTGTTTCCTTATTAATTTTCTTTTTGGATGATCTGTGCATTGGTGTAAGTGAGGTGTTAAAGTCCACCACTATTATTGTGTTACTGTTGATTTCCTCTTTTATAGCTGTTAGCAGTTGCCTTATGTATTGAGGTGCTCCTATGTTGGGTGCATATATATATATAATTGTTATATCTTCTTCTTGGATTGATCCCTTGATCATTATGTAGTGTCCTTCCTTGTCTCTTGTAACAATGTTTATTTTAAAGTCTATTTTATCTGATATGAGTCTTGCTACTCCAGCTTTCTTTTGATTTCCATTTGCATGGAATATCTTTTTCCATCCCCTCAATTTCATTCTGTATGTGTCCCTAGGTCTGAAGTGGGTCTCTTGTAGACAGCATATATATGGGTCTTGTTTTTGTATCCATTCAGCGAGCCTGTGTCTTTTGGTTGGAGCATTTAATCCATTCACGTTTAAGGTAATTATCCATATGTATGTTCTTATTACCATTTTCTTAATTGTTTTGGGTTTGTTTTTGTAGGTCCTTTTCTTCTCTTGTGTTTCCCACGTAGAGAAGTTCCTTTAGCATTTGTTGTAGAGCTGGTTTGGTGGTGCTGAATTCTGTTAGCTTTTGCTTTCTGTAAAGCTTTTGATTTCTCCATCGAATCTGAATGAGATCCTTGCTGGGTAGAGTAATCTTGGTTGTAGGTTCTTCCCTTTCATCACTTTAAGTATATCATGCCACTCCCTTCTGGCTTGTAGAGTTTCTGCTGAGAAATCAGCTGTTAACCTTATGGGAGTTCCCTTGTCTGATATTTGTCCTATTTTCCTTGCTGCTCTCAATAATTTTTCTTTGTCTTTAATTTTTGCCAATTTGATTACTATGTGTCTTGGCGTGTTTCTCCTTGAGTTTATCCTGTATGGGACTCTCTGTGCTTCCTGGACTTGGGTGGCTATTTCCTTTCCCATGTTAGGGCAGTTTTTGACTATAATCTCTTCAAATATTTTCTCGCATCCTTTCTCTCTCTCTCCTCCTTCTGGGACCCCTATAATGCGAATGTTGTTGCATTTAATGTTGTCCCAGAGGTGTCTTAGGCTGTCTTCATTTCTTTTCATTCTTTTTTTTTTATTCTGTTCCGCCGCAGTGAATTCCACCATTCTGTCTTCCAGGTCACTTATCCGTTCTTTTGCCTCAGTTATTCTGCTATTGATTCCTTCTAATGTAGTTTTCATTTCAGTTATTATATTGTTCATCTCTGTTTGTTTGTTCTTTAATTCTTCTAGGTCTTTGTTAAACATTTCTTGCATCTTTTCGATCTTTGCCTCCATTCTTTTTCGAGGTCCTGGATCATCTTCACTATCATTATTCTGAATATTTTTTTTTGGAAGGTTGCCTATTTCCACTTCATTTAGTTGTTTTTCTGGGTTTCTATCTTGTTCCTTCATCTGGTACATAGCCCTCTGCCTTTTCATCTTGTCTATCTTTCTGTGAATGTGGTTTTTGTTCCACAGGCTGCAGGATTGTAGTTCTTCTTGCTTCTGCTGTCTGCCCTCTGGTAGGTTAGGCTATCTAAGAGGCTGTGCAAGTTTCCTAATCGGAGGGACTGGTCCATTATGAACTTATTGATTGATTCTGACCACAGGACAAATTTTACAGCAAATGAAGTTCTGTGATGGGCTTGTGCTCTGGTAACTCACTGTTCTTACCACATCCCCCTTATCTTGAAGCAGCAGACCTGATAGAATAGTGGAGTGGCTTTTTAAAGCTCTGTTACATGGTGCCTGATAGGTGGTAATACCTGCAGGTCTATGATAATTTTCTCTAGGATACTGTGTGTATTCAAAGTCAGTAACTAATATACAGTGCTGCTTCTCCCATAGCCAGTATTTGCAGTTCTGGGAATCAAAGTGTAGGAATGGGAGTGGATCCTCTATTAACCATAACCAGTATTAGCCATAGAGTTCCACTAGCAATATTTTGTGTTTCTCTTTCCTGCAATTTTAGGATCTAATGTTCTAGAAGCTTTAGTTCCCAAAGGAGGAGTGCCTTCATCAGATATTACAGCCATGGTTCCATTAAACTGGAAGTTGAGTCTCCCTCTTGACCACTGTGGACTCTTTAGCCAGTAAATCAATAAGCAAAGAAGGGTTTAACTCAACTGGCTGAGCTGATTGATCCTGACTATAAGAGGAAAGTAGATTGCTTTGATCTAATGGGGGTAAGGAGGACTATTTCTGGAATGCAGGACATCCCCTGAGGTGCTACTTACTACTCTTATATCCTCTGATTGAAGTCACTGTGAAACTACAATCCAAAACAGACAGAATACCAATGATCCAGATCCCTTAGGGATGAAGGGTTGAGTCACTCTTCCCAGGCAAGGAACCATGACCAACTGAGGAGCTTGCTGAAGGCAAAGGGACATGAAGCAAATAGTAGAAGAAGGCAGTTGTAACTACTAAGTTTGACCACATGAACACCTTTAGATACAAGGATTATAATAGAGATAATTTTTTCTCAATTTTGATATAGATATGTCATGTGTATATAATAAGCCTCTTTTCTTCCCTTCTACCATTTCCCTGTCATTAACATAAGCTGTTTTAATAGCATTTAACTTGATATCTTAGTTTTTAAGTTACAGACTATCAAAAAGGAATTAATCTCAGAAAGAAGGGGAAGGAACACCACTTAAAGATGCATGAAAAACTTTGTATTCTCTTTTACGGAGAATAATAATGTATTTTGGTTGTATGAGGGATAGTTGAGGTGGAGGCATAATTTTGGAAGTTCAGTATTGTTAAAAGAGTGTATACTGATGCCAGGTTGGCAAAGAATAAAGTGTGGTGAATTTGCATGGCATTAGGTAAGCTGGACCTATATTTTCTTCCCTGCATAGGTCTGGGCCACAAGAGACATTTTATGGTAGATTTGGAAGGTCAAAGAAAAGCAGGAGTTATATTCTTTTTATGCCTGGATGGTCAATGCGGTGGCTCCAGGAGCTGCTCCAACTCACATACATGATAGTTGATTGACTGATTTTGTTGGCATGGCCAGCAGTCAGGCACACAGGTTCTGGAGCTCCTGCTGGATCTCCAACTTCAACTTCTTCTGTTTCTGGACTAGGCTCAGGAGCAGAAACAGAAGCAACAGTCATGTGAACTATTAAAACAACTCCCACAGTCACATAAAGTCAAATGCCTATAATTCAGCCCAGATTCTGTACTTCTCCTAGTGGTTCTGTTTGTCTGATTGAACCCTGACTGCCATAGTATATCATAAGAAGTCAGTAAAGCAGAGGAATTTTGAGTATTAGCCAAAGATTTGCTGGAAAAAAAGACATAGAATACCAGGTAGATAAGGAAGGAAGTGAAGACAGAGAAGAGATGATGGATTGAAGAAAGTGGACTTTGAAATAAACTAGAGGTCACAACGAGGTAGAAAAAGAACCATCATGGGAGCAGTCAGCATGCAAGTTGGGATCAGAATGGTTAGGGATAAGAATGCTTCCTGACTCATGGATTTACTGGCATGAAGAGTCCAAAATAGCTCAGTAAAGTATGAAAAAAGGTATTTGGAGAAGAGTTATAGATAGCTTGTGGATTGTGGATGATGCTGTATCATCTTTTGTTGACAACAGAATAAAATACCAATGGTCAAATTCACACCAGTGCTTGGCACATAGTTGGCTTTCACTAAGTTATTTGTTCAATGAATGGATGGACCCATATCTATTTGACTTTGAAAGAATCGACTGTGATCCAATTTACCTTTATATATAAGTTTAGGCCAAAAATACCACGATCATCAGGACCAGTATTTCTGGCTCTCACTTCTTTTCTTTTCTTTTTTTTTAAATAAATTTATTTACTTTATGATTTTATTTTATTTATTTATTGTTTCTGGCTGCATTGGATCTTCGTTGCTGCGCGCGGGTTTTTCTCTGGTTGCGGCGAGTGGGGGCTACTCATTGCAGTGGCTTCTCTTGTTGCGGAGCACGGGCTCTAGGCACGCGGGCTTCAGTGGTTGTGGCATGTGGACTCAGTAGTTGTGGCTCGCGGGCTCTAGAGCACGGGCTCAGCAGTTGTGGCGCATGGGTTTAGTTGCTCCATGGCATGTGGGATCTTCCTGGACCAGGGATCGAACCCGTGTCCCCTGAACTGACAGGCGGTTTCTCAACCACTGCACCACCAGGGAAGCCCTCTCACCTCTTTTCTGTCTAGCAGGTGTGATGTAGTAATGTATATTGGCTGTAGAAAATTAGATTTGTCATTAAGTGTACGGGACCAAAGTCTTGAAAATCAAAAGAAATATTGATGCTCAAAAAATGGTATGCAAATAGGATAAGGTGTAGATTAAAAAAGTGTAGCTATTTGAAGTGTTTTTCATTATATAGGTGGACAGTTTGGGGTATCTTCTTTTTTACAGTTGGAAGCTGATTAACTTAATGAGGAGGATGTAAATATCAATACACCTGTATTAATTGTATGGCCTATGAGAACAGAGTTTGATGGAGCAGAATAGTACTTCTTTCAACAAATTGCAGGTGTTGGGGACTTTGCTGCTTTTCCTGTCTCCGGCGATAAAAAGTTTACTTTTTCTATTGGAAGAAAAAGAGGACAAAAGGGCAAATGTGTCTATCATTCAGTGAAAGGAACAAATAAAATATTACGCTACATAGAGCTGCTATAACTGATTATAGTAACAAATTTTTAAAAAGTTATAAACTCAGAATAATTTTCTTTCTCCTCCTAGTTAGAGCTTACTGTGAAACATTGTTCCAAACAAATAAGACAGTTTTGATCTAATGATCTACTTGCTATTTTCTTTTAATTTTTTTTTTTTTTTTGGCCGTGTCTTTGCTTGCAGAATCTCAGTTCCCTGACCAGGGATTGAACCTGGGCCACAGCAGTGAAAGGGCCGAGTTCTAACCACTAAACCACCAGGGAACTCCCTGTTTTCTTTTAATTTGAAGAAGACAATTATACAATAGGCAACCCATCAGGAATAATTAGACTGTACAGTGATATCCATAATAAACAATGTAGCCTTTAAAAAGAATCTCTACAAACAATCTTGGAAATTATGTCTATCATGGATATCTTTTACAATTTTGAAGACTTGGAGAATTAGTTAAAGATGCTCCCTTTTAATCCCTTCTAGTAATTAGTCTCAAATGAAATAGACAAGTAGTTGTTAGACAGGAAGACTACAATGAGTTACAGACAGTGATACATCTAACTTCATTTTAAGAATTGAGGACAAGGGAAAATCTCCACCATGTTTTAGGTCACACAAGAGTATATCTAAACATATTTCAGCCTGGAATACAGACCAGGTACTCAGTTATCAAAAATCAAGTTCAAAGATATCAGATTCTGTCCTTTTCTTCCCCATGGCAGGTTTTGAAGTTTTGATTAGACAACATTTTCCCCAAGTTGGCTTTGACTCCATGATAAAATGTGTGGGTAGCTAAGTGAATGTAAGATTGTTTCTTTGTATGTCTACTATGCTGTAATAATCAGAAACTCCAGGATGAAAAGGATAGAAATGGCCCAGAGAGTTTTCACAAATATAAAGTGCTCTCAGAATTTTCCATAGTAAGAAGGGAATGAAAGAATAGATAGAATAGATAGGGAAAGAAATATATAATATTTAGCCAGATGGCTTCCAAATTGATCTAAATGAAGTATGAGCTTGCCATAAGTTATTCAGATGATAAATAGTACAGTAACATCCTTTCATTCATTCAACAAATGCATGCAATAGATTCTCTATAAGCCCTGGGAATTTAGTGGTAAACAGAGTCCCACCTTTCTTAGAGTTTACCTTTTAATGGTGGTAGAGAGAAGTAAATAAGTCCTTACTTGTTTGTGAAGAAATATTAGAGGATATGGAAGTGCTTATGAGGGACACATGATTTGGGATGGTGGGATGGCTGGGGGGAACTAGGAAAGTGAGTTCAAAGGATGAATAGGAATAGCTAGCTGATGAAGAGGGAAGAAGAAGTATTCAACTGAGAGGAACATTACAGGTAATAGTCTAGATGCAAGAAAGAACATAGTATGTTTAGGGAACTGAAAGAACTTCAGCATGCCTGGAGCTGAGCAACGTGTGTGGTGTGTGTGTGGTGTGTGGTGTGTGTGTGTGTGTGTGTATGTGTGTGTGTGTGATAATATTATCCAGACTGAAGACATAAGAGTGGGCCACACTGTGAAGGGATTTGTATACCACCACATGAAGGGATTTGGATATTATCTTAAGGTCATTGAAGTGTTGTTGATGCATTTAAGGCAGAAGACTGGAGAGACCTACATTTTTACATGAATCATTTTGGCTTTATTGGGAAAGATAGATTGGATGGATGATACAACTCAGCCTCAAAAGAGAGCTTGGGATTCATGTGCTGTAAGGTAAGAAAACATGAGGTCATAGATGACAATAAAGGGCATGGGGAATTGGTGGCATAGACAAATGGCAGGCTGTAACCAACGTGATGGCCAAATGACATGAACCACAAGGCAGTAGTGTTTTTGTTTTATTATAAACAAAAGAGGTAGAGAAAGAATGGTGTGAAAACAGGAGGAAAAAGTGAAGAGCTTGCTTGTCCCATCTCCCAATACCGAATAAGCAAGCTCAGTTTAAGAGGCTTGTAGAAGTATGATCTTAGGGGAGTTGGGACTTCCGTTCAAATCGCAGAAATTAAGAGAACTTTCACTATGGAAATACAGAATATTCAAGTTATTACAGAGGTTCCAGAGAAGATAGAGTTAAACATTTAGAAGAAAAAAAGAGACAAAATTAGATTATAATAAACAAAAACAAAAAAAACAACCTTCCGTGTGCTCCCAGAAAGGACTATGCAAGGTAATCTAGTTGAGTGGGTCTCATCTGGAGGTGGTTTTGCCTGTCAGGAGCATTTGGCAATGTCTGGGAATATTTTGGTTGTCCAATCTGGGCAGGGCAAGGTGGGGTAGAATGGGAGGAGGTCGCTAGTGGCATATAGTGGGTAGAGATCAGGGATGCTACCGCACCTTCTACAATGCACAAGCCAGTGCCTCACAACAGACTTTTCTGGCTAAAATTTCCATAGTGCCAAGGCTGAGAAATTGTCATAGATATAAACAAAATTGGGCAGTTACTAGCATTGTAATGTATTACACAGCAGTTCTCAAGTAATCCTTTTTGTAACAGTTATACATTTTAAAATATGAATTTAATATTTGCTACCATTTAGCTCATCATATCTAGGGTGAGAATGGAAAAACAAATCTCAATTTGAACTAAATATATATTCAGTAAAATGACACCAGTCTTCATATCTAGAGTCTTCAAATACAGTAATCTTTAAACTGAAGTATGCATATTCCTGGAGTCTGAGAAGGTTTTCTAGAGGATACGTCATCATGGATCATTATAAGGAAATTAATTATTGTATCTACAACTTCCATAAGCTTTCTTCTGAAATTAATCTGCCTGAGAATCTCTCTCTGATTTACCAGGTCTCTTTCCTAACTTTTCTTTAACGTTCTTCTTTCTTTCATCTTATAAAAGAATGAAATATCTCTGACCCTTTTAAAATTGCACATTATAGTTGTAAAAGCCTCTGGATACCATTAATGGGATTGTTTGAGAATGTATGCCTCCTGAGGGAGAGCAAATCAGAAAGTTTCAGTGTGAAATATTGAAGGCAGTGGTGGTGACATTTAATTTTGGATCCAAACCCAAGACAAGGCTCTTCGCCTCTGCCTGTTTATCCTCCTGTCTGTCTAATTTAAAAAATAATTTAAAAGTGAAAAGGTTGTCACATACATGTATATTAATTATTTAATTGAAGTATTAAGTTAGATATTTTTATACATTACAAAATGATCCATAATAAGTCTAGTTACCATCTGTCACCATACAAAGATCTTATATTACTATTCACTGTATTTCCCATACTGTATATTTCATACCTGTGATCATTTTATAATGTGTAGAAATAGCAAATCACTATGTTGTGTGCCAGGAACTAACATAGTGTTGTAGGTCAATTATACTTCAAAACTAACCAACCAAACAAACAAACTCATAGAAAAAGAGATCAGATTTGTGGTTACCAGAGGTGGGGGCAGGGGGTAGGGTAATTGGATGGAGGTGATCAAAAGGTACAAACTTCCAGTTATAAGATAAATAAGTACTAGGGATGTAATATTCAACATGATAATATAATTAACACAACTTTGTGTTATAGACAAAAGTAATTGAGAGTAAATCCTAAGAGTGCTCATCACAAGGAAAAAAATATGTATTTTTTCTTTTTCTTTTATTTTATATCTATATGAGATGATGGACCTTTACTAAATTTATTGTAATTATTTCCTGATGCATTTCCTGATGTCAAATCATTATGCTGTACACCTTAAACTTACACAGTGCTGTATGTCAATTATATCTCAGTAAAACTGGAAGGAAAGAAAAATATTAAGTTAGATTTTCAGGTTTATTTGTTATGAAATCCAATTATTGTTCTGTTCTTAAAGGCAGGGATGCACCAAGGACAATTCAAAGAAGGTAGTATTGTTTCTGTCTAAACAAAATGGCCACAAACTATTGCACTTTTTGAAGATCATATGCAGACTCCCCTATTCTCTCTTCTGTCTATCAATTGCCGCTCTTGTTCTCTGGGTTCCCAGATATAGTAGCAATCATCTTTTTCTTAATCAAGAAATGGTTGGGTTGAAGATTTCTTAGAACTCTGGGTTAAAAGGTCAAAGTCATTTTTTATATAAGGATGCTCTCCTTTGAGTAAAATTTCTGATATTTAGCATATGAATTTTCAGTGTTTAATTTTTATTGATTATATTGAAGTTTAATTTGAAGTAAAATTCACTCATCATAAGTGTAAATATTAATAATCTTTAGTAAATTTATAGATTCCTCACAATTGTTACAATCCAGATTTATGGCATTTCCATGGCCTCAAAGAGTACTTGTGCTCTTTTGGAGACAAGCTCCAGTCTCATTCCCAACCCCAGGTACCACTGTCCTATAGGTTTGCCTTTTCTGAGCAATTTGAATAAATGGGGTCATACAGTATCCTCTAGTCTTTTGTCTCTGGCTTCTTTCACTTAGCATGATGCTTTTTTTAAAAAAAAATTAATTAATTAATAAATTAATTAATTTACGGCTGTGTTGGGTCTTCGTTTCTGTGTGAGGGCTTTCTCTAGTTGTGGCAAGCGGGGGCCACTCTTCATCGCGGTGCGCGGGCCTCTCTCTATCGCGGCCTCTCTTGCTGCGGAGCACAGGCTCCAGATACGCAGGCTCAGTAATTGTGGCTCACGGGCTCAGCTGCTCTGCGGCATGTGGGATCTTCCCAGACCAGGGCTCGAACCCGTGTCCCCTGCATTGGCAGGCAGATTCTCAACCACTGCGCCACCAGGGAGGCCCAGCATGATACTTTTGAGGTGTATTCTTGTTATAGCATATAACACTAGTTTGTTCCTTTTATTGCTGAATAGTATTCCATTTTGTGTATACATTTACCAGTTCATGGACATTTAGATTGTTTCTAGTTTGCGGCTACTATGAATAATGGTGCTATGAACATTCACATATGTCTTTGAATGGACACATTTCCTTTTTCTTGGGTGATTTCCTAGAAGTGAAATTGCTGGGTTGTATGTTAAGCTTATATTTAACTTTTTAAAGAAGGATTGTTTTTCTGGATACAGAATCCATGTTTGTTAGTTTTTTTCTTTCAGTACTTTAAATATGGTATCCCACTGACTTTTGGCTTTTTCTGCTTCTTAGGAGAAGTCAGCTGTAAATTTTGTTTTTCCTTTGTACATGATTAGTTAAATTTCTCTTGCTGATTTCAAAATTTCCTCTTTCTCTTTGGCATTCAGCAGTTTGACTGTAATGTGTCTAAGTATGGATCAATCTGTATTTATCCTACTTGATCACCTTTATTCATCTTCTTTATTTTTTCCCACCAGTTCTTCACATTAGATCATTTCTATTGATCTATTTTCAAGTCTACTGATTATTTTTGCTGCCATCTCAAATCTACTGTTGAATCACTTTGGTGAAATAGTCATTTCAATCATTGTACTTTTCAACTTTACAATTTCTGTTTGGTTATTTTTTATAATTTCAATTTTTAGAGAGACTAAAATTTCAATTTTTATGAGACTCTGATAATTCATTGTCATCATCTTTTCTTGTAATTCTTTAAGCATGATTTTCTTTTGTTCTTTAAACCTATTTATGAAGACTGCTTAGGATTCTTTGTTAAGTTGGACTAACATCTCAGCACCCTCAGAGACGTTTTCTGCTGAATGCCATGGGCCATCTTTTCCTGTTTCTTGACCTGTCTTGATTTTTTTTTTGATAACTAGACATATTTGATAATATATGGTAGCAAATCTGGATCCTCATTTCCCACCCCTGCCCCCCGCCCCTCCCCCCCACCACATAGATTGTTGTTGTTGCTGCTGTGTGCACATGTGTATGTGTGTGTGTTGTTCTGTAACTTGCCTGGACGAAATACGTGGAGTCTGTTCTCTTTCCCAATATGTGTCCTCTGATATTTATGCTCAGTTTTTCTTTTTTTTAACATCTTTATTGGAGTGTAATTGCTTTACAATGGTGTGTTAGTTTCTGCTGTATAACAAAGTGAATCAGCTATACTAATACATATATCCCCATATCTCCTCCCTCTTGCGTCTCCCTCCCAACCCTCCCTATCCCACCCCTCCAGGTGGACACAAGGCACCGATATGCTCAGTTTTTAAAACATTCTTCCTTCAATATTTAATCGGCCTCCTAGGGATCACCCCTGTAACAGTATAGCTCAGTGGTCAGCCAATGATTGTTCAGAAATTGTTCTCAAACACCTTGACCCAGTAAGACTCTTCCTCTCTTCCTACTGATCTGACTGTGTGTTTGGGAGCATACTAAAAATTCAGACACTTTATGTCTGTCCCAGCTTTTGTTTTCTACCAGGGCCCCTCACATCTCTCCTGTGCACGCACAGGCCTCATGTTCAGCCAGGGATGAGTGGATAGGTAAGGCCCTTTCTGGTCTCTCTTGCCCATGTGCAGCCTGTGCAGCCTTCCAAATTTCCAGAGACTTGTGAGAACTTATCAAGTCCCACTTGAATGAGACTACGAGACTAAGGTTTTCTCATTCCCCAATCTTAGTGTTAAGTTTTTTGCCAGTCTGCCATTTTATTGCTTGCTTTGACCAGGGCTACACCCTCAGGCTAGCTTTGTCATTGACCTTCTGTTTGTTTGCAACAGAGATTGCTACTATTTTGGACAATGCCCACAGGCATGGAGTTCAGTGGTCTACTCCAAACCAAGTGAGCACGCCCCAAGAGCGAAGTTGCTGTTTTTCAGTTTGCCTGCCCTCTACCATGCCAACAAAGCTGGAGGACAAAGGGAAACGGAATAGCTGCAGACCAAAATGATAGACACCTACTGTTCTTTCTGGAAGCTTTTTTTGAATAAATGCATCTCAATTTGTTTTATGCCTTTGGTAATTCTAGCGTCTTGAAATAGTTGTTTTTTGACCGTATTTTAGCTTTATCATTGCTTTTTGGGGAGAGCATTTGCTGAGCTTCTAATTCTGCCATTTTGGAAGTCCCCTTCTCTGAAATATTTAATTATTGATAAACATTATTTGCCTCCTTCTTAGTTTTCAGTCATGTGGTTGAGATGCCTAGATAATACACAAGTGTGTTTTACCTAGGGCTCTATAAATATTATATTCTAATTTCTATAAATATATGTATACTTGGAAGTGTACATGACCAGGGCTAATTTTTTCATGTTTTGAAATGAATGTTTTATACTTATTTTTGAATGTTTTACTTGTCTCAGCTCTAAAGCTCTTGACATTGTCTAGGTAGTAGAATGGATATTAATGATGTCTTCTCTTTTTGCTTGATGACATTTTAGTAGTATGAAGTAAAGGGGGTCAGACTTTAATGGTAGAACCTGTTCAACTTATTTGAAATCAAGTCTTTGAAGTAACCCAAGAGCTGACCTGACAAGCTTTTGCAGATCAAATGCACAGCAATCATTTAACAAGAAAAATCTGACACTTTTCACTGGATCACAATGGTAAAGAAAATGGCATTGCCCCTAATTTGATAGCTTTATGGGAGTTGTACAGATATTTAGGGATATTCTGAAAAGAAATCTTGATTTCTACTTTTAGAAATTCATGATCAAATTTATCTTTTTATCCGTGGGGAGTTTGGGAAAGAAACACATCAACTTAAGGAAAAAAAAAACCTGAACAAGGTTCATCTATTTAGATAAAACGGAATTTCACTAAAACAATGGAATTTAAAATTTAAATGTCTTCAAAGCAGTTGTAGTTATAACTGTTTCCACTAAGGTGTGCTAGATCCCCAAATATTATTCATGCTCTCCTTGTGTTACCAAATGCACTGCACTGAATTCAACAATGTTCACTGCCTTTCTCTGGGCTGCCAAGCCCTCTGCCACACAGGAGGTTTTTGAGCTGAAACAACAATGTACTGCACACAAATTCAGCTAAAACACAAAAGAGGACAAGAGACCATTTAAAAATTTTAAAAGAGAGGGACAAATAACATTTTGAATGGGTGATTTTTATAAACCGACTTGGATATTGGCTGTGGCTTTGTAGAATAATTTGTTTTGTCTGAGAAATTCTAGAAGGTTAATTTCAGTTTTCAGGCAATTTTTCTTCTAATAAAATTCTTTAATGTCCTATTATTTATAACTGGTGTTACAAATGTAAGTTATCTTTGCTTTAATTGCACATCAATCTGACTCTATCATTATTCATGATGATTTAAATCCCTATTGGTTTTTGAGATCATCTAGTGAAATTTGAAAAACAGTTAACACAAAAGAGCAGTTCTGAATAAGTATTTCAGGCAGGAAGTGGCACAGATTCAGAAGCATAATGAAAATTTTTTTGTGGGTAGGAAGAAAAATTAATTCTTTTTATTTGCAGTACTGAATTTAATTTTTTCCAAGTCTTAAAGTTACCAACTGAAAATTTAGTTATTTTGTTAAAAGTCTTTTACATAGTTGGTAGTTTAATGGTAGACTTTGAAATGTTTGTCAGGAGAATATGCCAACTTCTCCCATAAGCCAAATATAAGTTCTACGGGTAACAATTCTACATATACACCTTAGTTTGGAAGCACTTTTATATATGCAAAGAACTTCTTTTGGTCATATAATTTCTATTTGGAATATGCTTTGGAGCTTTTTTCTTTTCTTTATATTACAGTGATTTCAGTTAAAAAGATAATTTGCACTTGCCTCCAAACCAATGTTATTGTCAGCTTCTGCAGCTTGTCTACTTATGTCGTTTGGTTTCATAATTTTGAATATTGGCTGATCATTGTGATCAATGACTATTTTAATAATAATTTAAAATGTCAGCTCTAAACTTAAATTAGTCTTAAAGAAAAATCTCAAATACTATAGCAATTAATCTTTAATTATTGGCATGGTTTATTTGTGTGGGCAAAAATTACTTCATATTCTGTTAAATAGCTGGGAATCAGTTGATAAGTAACTGCTTAGTTATAGGTTGCTCTAAAAATAACATTTTTTGGTGGGCCAAACTGCAAGCTTTCCACCAAAATAAAATTTCTTCATAGATAGAAACTATGATTACAGTTCCATAGTTTATATCATCATATAATATTGTCTTCTATACCCAGACCAAATTTCACAATATTTAAAAAATCTTTTTGCTGTGATAAGACTCCTATTGTTTTGGTGAATTTTCAAAATAATGGTAGAGTGCATAATCAAGTAAGTGCATTTTCATGTATACAAATGAGTTTCTGAAAGAATTCATTTCAGTGTTGAGGAAAATGACATGTTTTGTCATTCTACTGCCTTCTTATCTGGTTATTAAGTTAATGATTTGGACAAATGTAAAACGTCATCTGTACTTTTGCTGAGATTTGTTGTTTAAATAATTAATAGTAGAATAATCAGGAAGCAGTTCAGGACTGTAAAGTTTTTATAGTGTTAACCCAGAAAACCCTTTCATTTGTGAGATCCTTTGAGTTGATTTGTTGAAACAATTGTTTCCATAATTATTGCTTGCTAAATAATGGTGATTAATTACTATTTCCTAAAACTTTAAATAAGGGAATAAGATTCATTAAACCCATTTTGAATATAGCTAGAGGTAGAAAGGAGTAGTATGTTTCCCTACATAGAACTTAAGAGAAATTATTCTTCAACGTAACACAAATATAAAACTAGAACCATTTATGCCTGATATTAACTTCAAGTCGTTTAAAAATACTTTCTAAAAACAAAGAGGAATGAATTTTGAATACCACAGAGCTAAAAGCTAATGAGAGAAAATTAGGATCATGCAGAAAGGTGTCTAAGCATACTACTTACTTGTTAAAATGATACAAAGGGCTAAATGAAAATTTTCAATATTTAGAACACCAGCAACTTCCGCAGAATGGAAACCACTGTGTTACCTGAGGGTGGACTGACTTGAAATTTAGGAAGCCTTGTCAATAATGTTTGACTTTCATTAAGATGCAGCATTTCATCTGTTTTAGTTTAGATTTAGGGCATTAATACGTGTGTTTTCTAAGAAGTTGGGCCTGTTTGAAATTTAATTAGAAATGTGGAAACTGCACAAGGGATATTTAGACCAATTAATGCTCTTATTTAGTATGAAAAAAAGTTAAAGAAAACCCACCCCATTCCTATTTAATAAGAAGAGAGACTAGAATATTCCTTTAGAATGCTTTCCTAGAAATATTTAAAATAAATACAACTACTGTGAATTCTATACAAAATGTTTTTTGAGAAACTTGTGTATGTCTTACAGTAAATTTTGTTATTATTATTATTATTATTATTTTTCCTTGAGTAAATGGGATAAGGTGTAAGCCCTGTGTAAATTAGAAAACACTACCCATTTGCATTTGAAGAGAAATTTGGCTTGGTTCAGTATCAAGTTCACACTAAGAAAACAAACTAGGTAAAGTCACTTCAAGCTTTGCTACAAAGCTATTTTATTATTGACAGGAGCAATCTAAACAAATTTTGGGGCAGGAATGCAGAAGTTTGTTGAATGCAGGCAGTGGAGCTAAGGGGAAGCAGGGGCTGAGGCCCCTATAAGGGGGTCCTGGAAGCCTGACACCAGGAATCTAGGGAGGACAGAGGGAAAGACCATAGATTGATCTTATTTCACAATTTTATAAGAGTCACTCTGAGTTAATTTTTCTTCACGTAGAAGGAGAACCTATGTTTTACATAGGGAAGCTTAAGCACGGAAAGAGGAAAGCTGAAAAGAGAAAACTGCCAGACTGTGGGCTGGTGGGATTGGGTGGTGGTGATGGTGGGGACCAAATCTTGGAAGAGACAAGTGATGCTGGTATTATGCACGCAGCTTTAATCCTCAAGGAGTGGGGCAACTTATAAACATTCAGGACCAGAGAAAATACAAATTATAATAGGAGGTCAGGAATGGGAAAAATACAGGATAGGACCTGAAAAAAATTGATAAAGGTGGTTTGCACATTTAGCTGTTCTTTCTTGATACTCAAAGCAAATTATTATTATTATTAAAAAGTTTTTTTTATTGAAGTGCAGTTGATTTACAATGTTGTGTTAAGCACTGCTATACAGCAAAGTGATTCAGTTATACATATATACATTCCTTTTTTAAAAAAATATTCTTTTCCATTATGGTTTATCATAGGATATTGAATATAGTTCCCTGTGCTATACAGTAGGACCTTGTTGTTTATCCATTCTATACATAAAAGCTTACATCAAAGCAAATTATTTTTTATCATCCATAAAGAGAAATTATGCCAGTTGCTTAGTTTCTTAGGAGAAACAATTTCCTTTCACTGTGTTCTAAAATAATTTTATTAACAGTTTATTACTCTGCATTAAGCTTTTTGTCTTTAACTTTTCTTTTAAAATACAGACACCCAAGGAGAATATGTGCTATATTAAGTCACTAATACCTACAAATTATAAATAATTTTTTTGTGGCCTATGGTGGGAGGATGGGCTTAATTTTGCCAAGGGTAAGTCACGGAATCAGTAAAAGAATGGTTTATAATTTAGATTTCCCTTCCCCAGATTTCATTAGTTCCAATTCTGTGAGTTCAAGGTTACCACATTGGAAAAGAAACAGAATACATGATTACCTGTATAGAAAATTATTTAATGAAGCTGCTAAATGATACCTAAATTACAGTTTTAGACATTGGGCACACTGGAACATATTCATGGTTGCTGGCTTAATCTAAATCATCCATGTTGTCAATAGACCCTCACATTTTAACAAGCAAAGACTGTGGATGATTTTTGAGAACATACTTTCTAAATAGACCATGTTCACTATTAGCTGATTTTTTAAGAGAATAGGTATCCACAGAGTTGCTTCCAGTTGTCCTTTGGCTGATTCAGGAGTAATGTGTTTATTTAAGGTATGGGCTATAATACACTTGCAGTGAATAATCTTTAGTAGTGGTAATGAGAATTCAGTATGTGACATTGACAGCTAACAGCACTCTGTTTTTATTTTTTTTAAACGTCTTCTTTCCTTCATGTTTATTGCCTCATAGTCTTGAAAGTGATGCTTGCCCACTTTCTTAACATTTTAATCATTGGAGCCAGAGAAAGCATTCTATCTCAGAATATCTCTCTCTATGTTTTGGTAGTCTTTAATATTCTTTTTGTTTTTAATAATGTGCAAATAAAGAAAAAATAAATTGCATTTAAAAAGCCAAATAAACTGCACAACTCAATAGCAAGTTAAAGGGTGAGACTGAGAGAAAAGGAGCTCTGACAACATCAGAACCATGAGCCAAAATATAATCAATATTCATTTTTAGCTGTAAATATTACTTCTATAATTAATTTTTAACAGTGGGGTCATGTGAGATATATAAAAGAAAGGAAATGACAGCTTTAATGAGGTATGCATTTTGTATACTTTTTTTTTTCTTTCCTGAAGTGGGTTCGACATGGTTGAATATATGGTTTTTCTCTGTGGTCTCAAAGGACAAAATTGCTAGTTCCTCCCTAAGATATCTACATAGTCCAAAAACCATGAAGCATATCCCTGTGTTTCTTCTGTTTGGTCTTTGTTAGGGGTCGTTTAATGTCCCTGAGAAGCCTTGAAGATGCTCATCAGTTTGCTTCTATTTTATCTTCTGCTCAAAAATCCTTTGTTGTGACCATCCTCCAGTTAAAGAAGGGAAGATGGGGTTTCTCATTTTAATTGGTCAATGGGGAAATACCTGCCGTGTGAAAAATCTTTTCTCTTTCACTACTGAACACAGTATTTTGCTTTCTTGTGTGTCCTGTCCTCACTGTCTGGAAATGAGATGTTTTATCTAGGACACAGCAGTAAGAAGGAGTTTCCTAGCATTAATTTGTTAACACATTACTTTGTATTAATTTTTCTAGCTATCTTATTGGGAACTGGAAAACCATAGATTCAGTCTCTCAAACATGGATAGGGAATATTGCATGTACACGAAATATCTCTTCCTCTCAAAATCTTTATCCAAAATAACTGCAAAAATAAGAAAAAAGGAGAGATAGTACTGAGTATGTAGAACGTCAAAGATCTAGAAGCCTGCTGTGTGAGGAGCAATGATATCGTGAAATGCAAATGTGATAATTCACTTCACCTAATAAAGAAGAAACTAACATTTCATGTTACATACAACAGAGGGGCTGGTCTTTCTTAGATGAGTGTATTCCAGTATGTTACTCAGTTAGTCAAAGGAGCTACTGCCTGTATATACTCAGAATAGATAACAGTTATAATATTAGCTATCTTGTTCCCCTTATCTTTTTTTAGGCAGAAAATTTTCCACTGATATTTTTTGTCAGTTATGTAATATATGACAACAACAGGGTTTTCCACTTCTTAAAAAGTTCCAAGGATGAATATTTACTGTTTCTAATACTTTAATATGAAGTTATATGCAATATTTTTGTAGCTAATTTAAATGAATTCTTACAGCTTTATAGCAGCTGCTAATTTTGGTAATCGAAACACTTATATTCTAATATAAAGCATGTTGAGCTTTAGCCTTCTAGGTTTAATAAACAAATTCTCATTTATGACTATAACATTCAACATTAATTTAAAGTAGATATTATTTTTTATTCATTATTGTTATTTCTTTTTTTATAGAAGATTAGGCTCCAGTATATTTTGGATAACTACATGTACATTAAAAAAATTATCTTCATTTGCTTCTTTTCTTCCTGAATGGTAAAATTCTCTTTTAGGTTTTCTTAGTATTATTTCTGAAGAAAATATACTCTTCAAACTTTTTCTATGCAGATATGAATTATAATGTTTATCCTCAATGCATTCTCAACTGAAAAAGAGAAAGTCACACAGACAAATGTATAAGAAACAAAAGGCTACTTTTTTTTTCCTCAAGACTGTAAAGGATTTCTGTCAGATAGTAAAAACCTAAAGTTAAAATTTATTGGCCAGGCGATGGAGGGCAATCTGTGGTTATGTTGGGAATTTCACAATTTTTCTATTTAAAAATTTACCACAGACTTTACGTGGCATTTATAAAGGAAAATATCATCCTCACTGTATGAAGTCATGAATACTATTTTAAAGAGTGTTTTATTCATGGCTTGAATTTTGAATTAATGCAGAAAACTAAGGAAACCAACATAAAACAGTCTTATGTTTATGCAGACTTATTTAGTCAAAATACGGCATTTATCTGAGGTAATATTTACACAGCACAAGCAGTCAGAAGAAAACTTCTTTTCCGTAGGATCTTCATAAAATAGTGTCCTAGGAGACAACTACGTATAAGCGCTGTTTACTTTCAACTCTCTTCCTTATTAACCCACCCCCTCAACATTGCTTACCACTTCAGAGAAGGTCAGAAAATCTTTTGCTCTCATTTTCATTTAGATTATTATAAACAACATATTCACAGAAGCAAGTAATATATTCTTTAACACTTTTTAGTATGTAATTCTGGACATAACTTTCTTTTAGGAATTTAGAAAGATGATGTTACATAACACCACTAAATGAATGATACTATATACTCTATTAGCTATGTCACAGACAGAAGGAAATGGTCAGCAGATGTTTGTTGTTAATGAGCTTAGGATTCTCCATTTAGTGAAAGATTTTTAAACACATGAAAGAAATATAAAAGTTTAGACTTAAATGCAATAAGAGCATGTGCTGTATGTACCACTAAGTTGTATGTCATACTGTTTGAAAAGCTTAAAGTTCAGAGACAGCCTAAAAAGTCAGGAAAAATTATATTTGCTAGGGTATACATGCATTTTCTAAATTAATGTTTTCTTTAAAGGAGTGTAGTAAAAATAAATAGCTGTGGCAGTTTCAGGCACGTAATACAACCCTTTTGTTGTTACGCTCAAAAAAGATCTGCATCTGACTATTACAACTAGTTTTTATTTTAAGTGCAACTTTTTTATTTTATGCAAAGTTCTCAAAATAGTCACCAAAGCAGACAGCAAACAGCTGCTAAAAATGGGATCATTGTTGAAAGGCACTTATAAGACAACATGTACCTAAATGTAATAAAATTGTATGTTTAAACCTATAAAGATTTTTGCTTTACAAAACAAAATGTTGAACCTATAGGTTAAGACATTGGTCTTATTTACTGCAGGAGATTGATTAGTTTTGATAGATATGTCATACTATCTATTTAGTTTAGATATTTAGAAGTTCATAAAATAGAAAAGATAACATTGTCCTTAAGCACTGTCAAAGGATCTTAGGGGAAGAAAAGATTCAGATATTAAGAGGGAAATTGATTAAAATTTAGTAACCGAGTCTAATTTGGATTTGTCTAAATTCATGAATAGTCTACGGTCTTTAAAAACAGTTTTATTATTTTTATGTGTGCAGGCAGGCAAACCAAGTAAACCAAATTTTGCCTTTTTAAAGTTACTTTAGTTACCAGCTAAGAATCATTTGTAATTAGTCGAGTTATGTACAAACATAACCATATATGCCCTTGCTTATATAGCAATTACTTGCATGAAAATAGAGACTTGTAAATTTTTAAAATAATGTTTTTCTTTAGGAAGAAAAAATTTTTTTCTTTATGAAGAAAAAATTTTTTTCTTTGGAATTAACTTAGCTTCTTGTCTGTTAAGTAGTGAAAAAGTAAGTTCATCCAACTTCTGATTGAATTAAAATAAATTCTATATAAATCAACTTTGAACTAATGAACTGTAGAACCACTGCATTTCAAATAAGAGCAACTTATGTGTTGCTTGTTTGATATATTCTTTTGAGAGCATTTTATTTCTTCATACTTCTACTTCTGTGAATCTTAGACTGACTTCATCTTATGCAGTATGAAGTCCATATACAAAAATTTCCTATTGATATCTAAGATAAATTGGAGATATTTTGTGTTAGAAGGGAGTCTTCACTTTACGAAAATATTCACACCAGAATTACTTTGAATAATAAGATACTCTTGATATCATTTAAACACACACATTTTAACTCATACATTTTTAAGACTAGAAGTCATTTCCAAGATTATTTAAAATGACGCTTTTCAAAGTTTAATGCGCGTACTCATCACCTGGGGATATTGTTAAAATGCATAAATACTATGGGATGGGGCCTCAGATCCTGCATTTCTAACATGCCCCCAGGTGCTGCTGATCTAAGGGCCCTACTTTTAATTACAGGGATCTAAAACATCTGTCTAAGTGCAATTATTCTTGGGGTGATCTTTTTAAAAGATCTTTTTTTTTGCATCAAGATACACACTGCCTGACTGTAATAGAATTTTTTGTCTACATTAATATTTCCTGAAAGGCTCAGAAGGAAACCAACTATATTAACAACTGGATGTAAACTGAATTAGTTTCTATAGACTCATCCTACTTCTGTCTTTTAAACAAATTTGTTCCGATTGGTGAACTTGGTTAAGACATTTTAAATCTCTGGGTTTTAATTTTCTCATCTGTGAAATGAAAGCGTGGAATAAAAAGCTGAGCCTGCAAACATACTTGTTGTATGAATAAAAGACTTACTTCCAGCCTTATATTTTGTGATTTTATAAATCAAGGGGGGGGGTTGCTTTCCTTGAAAAAAAAATAAAATGTAAGTCTAAATATTATTAATAAAAAGCAACTAATTATATTTGGGTTTAAAAAACACTAAGTTGAGCTTGCAGACAGCAAGTGAAGAGAAGCAATTTGGGTGGGAATGTATTAAAATTTTGTATTTTCAAGTGACGACAACTTCTCAGCAACTCTGTACCCAGCTGAGGAGTGGTCACACATATATTGACTTTGTCTGAACTGACTTATCTGCAGAAAAATATATGTTCTCTTGCATAGTCTACTTGAAGGACTGGTTGTGTAAAGCTAAAAGGTGGTCTCCAAGCCCTTTATTTCAATTAATCTTTCCTGATTAACTTTCAAAGCACAAAGGAAGTATCTTAACCCATTAGATACCATGCCTCTCTACCCTTCACCATGTATTTATTCTTATATTTGATTTCTCAGAGCACGAGTACTGTAATGCTTTACATAAGATTTGTTATATGCACTATAGTTATGGACTATAGTGACTAAATGAAAAAGTGGTGAACGTGGTTAAAAAAAATGACACGCTATTTGAAATTATAATATCTAGAATGTATGTTTGTGCATAATTAAAAATAAACTGTTCTTCCTTTCCATACCAACTCTGTACCTCTGTACCTTCAACTTATGTTCACAAGAAATTTCTGAGTTATTTAACTCAAGAGTTTCTGAGGACAAATTTTCTGGCTGACTTTTTTTGAGTGAGTACATTTTCAAGGTGAACAGTGAGGGAGGGACAAGTTTTAGGGATGGCAAAGTAATCAGTAATGGAAAATAACAGCACATGCTTGCTTCAGTCTTCTTTTTCTAACAGGCCAGAGCTGACTCATGGATTATGGACACGTCACCTTTATTAGGTTTAACCTGGCAAGTAGAGAAGAGCATATGGAAAGCTTCCCTTATGTTTTAACAGATAAGAATTGGGATATAAGAGAAATCGTTTTTTAAAAAATTATTTTATTTAATTTATTTATTTTAAAATTTATTTTTGGCTGCATTGGGTTCTTCGTTGCTGCACGCGGGCTTTCTCTAGTTGTGGCCAGTGGGGGCTACTCTACGTTGAGGTGTGCGGCCTTCTCATTGTGGTGGCTTCTTGTTGCGGAGCACGGGCTCTAGGGCACGCAGGCTTCAGTAGTTGTGGCGCGTGGGCTTAGTTGCTCCGCGGCACGTGGGATCTTCCCGGACCAGGGCTCAAACCCGTGTCCCCTGCGTTGGCAGGCGGATTCTTAACCACTGCGTGACCAGGGAAGTCCCCAAGAAATAATTTTTAAAGGAAAAGTTTGCTGTGGGTGGAAATTCAGCTAGTAGGAACTCATATGACCATACCAGTTGTTTAAAAAATACTGATATACCTGTTTTTTCTCTATTATTAAATGGTCATCTTTTGAGGCCTCCTCCAGCCACTCCCCACCTCCCCCAAGAGGCTTCTCATATCCCTGGCTGACTTGGCTTCTCTTCCAGGCCCTAGTTATTTAACTAGCATTTTAAAATATTATGTTTGAAAAGCTCAATTTAAATAGCATCTATCTTCATATTCTAGAAAAAAGAAAACAGCATTTGAGAAGGGAAAAGATGGTCAAGCACTTCCAAAGAAGAAAATATAATGCATATATAAAGGCAAATAAGTCAGCCAGCTGTGTCCATGGTAGTAAGATTTCTCTTTGACTGCTACGATCAGTGAAAGTGGATACTAGAAAAAACTGGCAACAGAAATTTCCTTGCCAATCTCAATTGAAAAGCTTTTTCAAATGCAAAAGGACAAGACCAGGAGAGGCTACTCCTTCATTTTCCAAATCTTTGATGCCCTCTTAGGAAAGGTGATTCTGGGACTGAAATAACAGCATCATCATATGGCTTTAAAAAATTCACAGAATAATCTTAATCAAACTTGTTCACTTACAATGCCAGTTTTAGGATAAGTTTAGAGGTTGCCTACATGAGGTTATTTTAAAGGGTGCTTCTCCCTAAATATCTCCTCAACCAAATGCTGTGATCTTTAGAAACTCATTCCTATGAATTTTAATTTTCTTTTCCAGTGATTTGAATGTTCAGTGCAAATGCTCCTCGGAACATTAGCACTGGCCCGCAACTCTTTCTCCAGCTGTTATGGGGCATTTAGTGGCTGAAGATGAAGAACAGGGCAGAGTTCTAGTGGACACTGAATTGAGAGAAGGAGCCTTCCTGCTCCGAGACCAGTGACATCTATTTGGAAACAGTGGTTACAAAAGCCTGTGTAATTCCCGTGGCAAAAGGAGGCATCACTTCTGGGGATGTCTGCAAATGCTTGCTTAGTAAAGGAGAGACTCAACGCAGACAAGCTCAGGTACATCATTCTTATGGGTATGTTCCTGTCTCAAACTAGAAAAGACAATTAAAATATAATTATTAGTTTGAAAGTTAATTAATGCTGGTAGCTCTTATTAGGAGTAACATGCTCTGTATTCCCAAGATGAACAATACTGAGTGATTTTGGAAATGATTTATTTCCAAAATCTCTGTGGCATTTGACAGGATTGATCACATTATATTCATAACGAGAATTTTTTCTCTTCTGATTTCTTTGATGTTATCTTGGCTCTTTGGCTATCTCTGAATACTAATTTTATGTTTTTCCCTTTGCTATCTCCTTTTGCTGTGTCTTTTTATTCTTCCCACAATACTACAAATTTCTTTCTTTTCCCCCCACCACCCTACCAACAGACACAGTTTGTTTTTATCCAATTCTTACCATCCAAGATTGTAACAGCTTTTTATTCCTTCTTGAAAATGACTCCCAGTTTGACAGCTCTTCTCCCTGACTTTGCTACAAAGCTCTAGCTACACATTTCCAACTGTCTGCTAGACATCATTATTTGCATGTTCTGTGGTTTCCTTACACTAAAAATTTCTCATACCAGATTTATCACTTTCCTCCACAAAACAACTCATTATTCCTAAATTTCCAAGCTCTGCCAAATATAATACTTTTCTCTCTGACTCAGCCTGAAAAATGTGGAGTCCTTCATCTCTGCCTAATCAGTTATCTCCTTCTTCCTTACCATTTAAAATTCTGCCTATCACTGCTTTAGTTCACAGCTTAATACTGCTTCCCCTTCTTAATTCAAGTGCTACTGTAAGATCTACTTGTGCACTTGATTTTCCTGCGTCAGGGGATTTAGAACCTGTATAGCAAAAATTGTGACTTCCTACTTTTTAAGCCTGGGGCACGAAGCGTAGTGTCTTAAGCATAGCAGATACTCAATAGATATTTGTTTAACTAATTGTTTTATTATTACGAACTCCATATTATAGGAACAATAAAAATACTAAGACATAAAAATAATGCTCAAAATTGGTCATTAAAACAAAGCATCAAAACATAACAAGTATTATTTTACTGGTTTGATTTGGGAAGGAGCCTTGGCTAGCCAATGTAAGTTCAAATTTACATGGGAATTTCTTTAAATTACTTGCCCTCAGTGTGACAAATCCTGTCTCACAAGATTGACTTTAATAATTTAAATGTTTCTTTGGATTTTAGACTTGAAAGCTAAGTGTATGTGGGTGGAAAAGGATGATTCTGACTTGAGTTGATAGGATTAAGAAACAACTCAGCTGAGTAAGCTCTTGTGGCTACGATTCACTTAAAATGCAAAGGGTAGACAGTTGTATAACTATTGCTAGGGACAGAGACTCATTTTAAGCATAGGAGAGGGATTTAGATTACTAAATAGCACCTTGCTTATGCAGTCGGAAGTAATTTCACTTTATTTCAAAACAAGAATTGAAAATGACATTAGCTTTAAAGCAGCCAACAAAGCTAGTACAACAATCAAGTATCTTTATCCTCCATCTAAATACAAATCATATGACAAAACTGGGATGGGAAAAAAAATGGATGGGAAAGCCCTTGGGTATTACAATTGCCAAGGCATGAGCTTCTTAATATTCTGGTCAGCTTTTGCAGCTGCAGTAACTTACTCTCAGCCCGTTCTTTCCCCAGTATTGATCATGTGGAATAAGAGAGTTCCAGACCTTCAGGTCTAGCATGATCCAGTTTTGGAGCCAATTCTAATCATCCGTAGGTGGGAATTACTTAAGCCCAGTCTGTCCTGTGTCATCTTCCTAATCATTACGCCTCTCCAGTCTCTACTTTTCTTCCTATCCAGCTTAGATTCTATGTATCAATAATTTTTCAAAATAATTTTTTCTGCCTCTGGGTTAAATGGAGATCTAGAGTGAAATCAAGTTCAGTTAGAGAAAAATAGAATGTTATATTATTTTTCACAAATAACATATATACGACAATTTTAATACCTCACTAAAAACTGCAAAATTGCCTTGCTCTTGTCTGTTACCACATCCTTCTGGCAAAACACCAGCCCTGAACCAACCCAAATATTTGCTTTCTCTAAGCATGTGCATGAGCAAATGACCACTATGAGAGAAAATCATTAGCCCAGCAGATTGCTTCTAACATAAATTCATTAGTTCCTTACTTGAACTCTAAACACTGTTCAGCAAGCCTGCTACATTTTACTGGCCAACTCTCTCCCACTCGGTGCAGAAACAATTTCAAAAATTTTCTACTCTCCTAAAACTTCTGGCTGCAAGTTTTTTACATTTCTTGACATGGTATATAGAAACCACTAGATGAATTTTCTCAGCTTTTCATCACCAAATCTATGCATTTACCCATACATGGATACATTGGCATTCATCCTCTCTTCAGTCCTCCTCTACAAAGGATGAACTGTCCTTCTTTCTAGCTAAGGTCCAGTTCTTTACCTCTCGGTTTCTAATCATATTCCTTCTAGTTTTTTGTATTGGTCAGGGTTCAGAGAAACAGAATATATGTAGAAATAAAAAAAGGAGATTTATTATGAGGAATTGGATCATGTGATTATGGAGGCAAAGAAGTCCGATGATCTGCCATCTTCAAGCTGGAGATCCAGGAAAGCTGCTGGTGGTGTAATTTCACTTAGAGTCTGAAAGCCTGAGACCCAGGGTAGCTGATGTTACAAATCCCAGTTCAAGGCAGGAGAAGACCAATATGCCAGCTCAAGTAGGAAGGCAGGAAAGGAACAAGTCCTTCTTTTCCTTGCTTTTTTTCTATTCAGGCCCTCAGTGGATTGGGTGATGTCCACCCACATTAGGGAGGGCAATCTACTTACTGAGTTCACTGATTCAAATGCTAATCTCATCCAGAAACACCCTCACAGAGTGGATCTTCAAGCAGTTTTCAGAAGAGTGGAAGAAGTTAAGTTTGGGATTTTCTATTTATGCTTGGTATTCTGAATCTTAATGAAGATATGTAGTATATGGGCTTTTCTGTTTGTTTGTTTGCTTTTCTTTAATTCTGCCCACTTAGCATGTAGTAAGCCCCTTTTAGTCTGGAGGCTCTTATCTTTCTTCAGCTTTGAGAATTGCTTTTCTGTGTTTCTTTGACATTTTTCTTCCATTTTTGTCTTCTCTGTTTTCTGTCATCCTATTAGGTGGATGTTGGACGTCCATGATTGATCCTATATAACATTTATATTTTCTTTTTTATTAAATGTCTTTTCCTTACCTTTTTTTACCTTTTATGTTCTTGGATGTGAACTCAAATTTTCTTCTAGATCATCTGATATTCATCTCACTCACATTTTATTCTCCATTCCTTAACTAGCAGATAGTAGGAACTTAAGGAATGAGTAAGGCAAATGGGAAATTTACTCTATGTGTGTACTTGGAACCATAGTATTAATACATGCAAAATGCTCATTGGTTATACTACTTGAATTAAATATTCATTGGTTAAATGCCCATTATGTGCTAGCCGTTGTTATTGGAGCTGGAGATACACTGATGAACAGAACAAGCAAGGTCCCTATTCCTAGAAACTTAAATTGTGTGCAGTGGGTGGAGGGAGGGAAAAAATAAATACTAAATGTGTACCGACATGCATATATACGTTCAAAAATATGTGCATGCAAAAAAGATTGAATAAGTAAGCGAGAAGGCACCATGTCATGATAGTGCTGTACAGAGAATTAAAATAACAGTAATGTGCTGGAGATTGGTTAGGCAGTCACTTTCAATTGGGTTGTCAGGTCCAGTCTATTTGAATAGGTGACATTTAAGCTGAAATCTGAATGGGTGAACAGAGAAGGAGTATTTGAGGCAGATGGAAGAGTGTATGCAAAACCCTAAGACAGGAACAGAAGGAAGGCCACAAGGGTCAAAGTCTGGTGTGTGAGAAAGTGGTATGATTGAGATCAGAAACATAGGCAAATCCCTAGGGCTTTATAAGCCATGGAAGGAATTTGGATTTCCTTCCAAGGATGGTGAGCAGCCATTGGGGAATTTTAAGGAGCATAGAGGGGCAAGTTGCTGTGTACTTTAGGATGATTTCTCCAGTCGCTGTATGAAGCAAGGGTTGTATCGGAGCTGGAGTGGAAGCAGCGGGATGGGAAGAAGCCCATTGTGGAAGTCCAGGCAAGACATGATGGTGGCTTCGATCAGTGCTAGTAGTAATGAAAATAAGTGGATCCAGTGAAATTACTGAGTCAGTGTGATTGTGGTTTTTCAGTTGTTGCAAGTTGTTCCCAAAAAAGATTTTACTAATTTGTACTCCTCTATTGGTTTATGAGAGTATATAATAATAATGTAAAGTGAAAATTGTCCACACTTCAGTTTTATATGAGATGAAAATATGATCTTACATATATTAGTTCAAGATAAGTTCCTTTTTTAAGAATGAGCCCCAGGTGTCTCAAGTCCTGGCAATTTATTGTACGCCACAATGTCGCAGCATTTTTCTCTATGCTCTTTTGTTTGACATGTCTCTGCAGCAACTCTCCATGTTATATATGCATGTGTATATATTCTCTTTCTTCTTTAAACTACCTGTTTATCTATCTAGCTATTTATCTAGCGATCTATTATTTATTTATTTTCTTATTGAAATATAGTTGATGTACAGTATTATGTTAGTTTCAGGTTTACTACATAGTGATTTGACATTACATACATTATGAAATGATGACACTATAAGTCTAGTAACCATCTGTCCTCCTACAAAATTATTACAATATTAGGAACCATATTCTTTATGCTGTACATTATATCTCCACAGCTTATTTATTTTATAACTAGAGGTTTGTACCTCTCAATCCCCTTTACCTATTTTGCCCCCTGGTGCCACTTCCCTCCCTTATGGCAAATACTTGTTTGATCTCTGTATCTATGAGTCTGTTTGCATTCTATTTGTTTTGTTTTTTAGACTCCACATGTAAGTGAGATCATATGGTATTTGTCTTTCTCTGTCTGACTTATTTCATATAGCATAATACCCTCTAGGTCTATCCACGCAGTTGCAAATGGCAAGATTTAATTTTTTATGGCCGAGTAATATTCCATTGTGCATTTCTTTCTTATCCATTCATCCATTGATGGACACTTAGGTTGCTTCCATATCTTGGCTATTGTAAATAATGCTGCAATGAATATAAGGGTGCATATATAATTTTGAATTAGTTTTTTTTTTTTTTCTTGGAAAAATGCCCATAAGTGGAATTGCTGGATTGTATGGTAGTTCTTTTTAAAATTTTTTGAGGAATATCCATACTGTTTTCCATAGTGGCTATACCAATTTGCATTCCCACTAATAGTGCATGAGGGTTCCCTTTTCTCAATGTCCTCACCAACACTTGTTATTTCTTGTTTTATTTGATGGCAGTCAATCTGACAGGTGTAAGCTGATGTCTCATTGTGGTTTTGATTTGCATTTCCCTGATGGTTAATGATGAACATCTTTTCATGTGTCTGTTGGCCATCTGTACGTCTTCTTTGGAAAAATGTCTATTTAGATACTCTGTTTTTCTTTTCTTTCTTTCATTTTTAACATCTTTATTGGAGTATAAATTGCTTTATAATGTTGTGTTAGTTTCTGCTGTATGACAAAGTGAGTCAGCTATATGCATACGTATATCCCCATATCCCCTCCCTCTTGCGTCTCCCTCCCACCCTCCCTATCCCAAACCTCTAGGTGGTCACAAAGCACTGAGCTGATCTCCCTGTGCTGTGCGGCTGCTTCCCACTAGCTATTTTACATTTGGTAGTGTATATATGCCCATGTTACTCTCTCACTTCGTCCCAGCTTACCCTTCCCCCTCCCCATGTCCTCAAGTCCATTCTCTACATCTGTGTCTTTATTCCTGTCCTGCCCCTGGGTTCATCAGAACCATTTTTTTTTTTTTTTTTAGATTCCATATATATGTGTTAGCATACGGTATTTGTTTTTCTTTTTCTGACTTACTTCCCTCTGTATGACAGACTCTAGGTCCATCCACCTCACTACTAACAACTCATTTTCATTGCTCTTTATGGCTGAGTAATATTCCATTGTATATATGTGCCACATCTTCTTTATCCATTCATCTGTTGATGGACACTTAGGTTGCTTCCATGTCCTGGCTATTATAAATAGAGCTGCAATGAACATTTTGGTACATGACTCTTTTTGAATTATGGTTTTCTCAGGGTATATGCCCAGTAGTGGGATTGCTGGGTCGTATGGTAATTCTATTTTTAGTTTTTAAGGAACCTCCATACTGTTCTCCATAGTGACTGTATGAATTTACATTCCCACCAACAGTGCAAGAGAGTTCCCTTTTCTCCACACCCTCTCCAGCATTTATTGCTTGTAGATTTTTTGATGATGAACATTCTGACTGGTGTGAATCCTCTGTTTTTCAGTCGGGTTGTTTGTTTGATGTTGAGTTGTATGAGTTCTTTGTATATTTTGGAAATTTACCCCTTATCAGATATATTGCTTGCCAATATCTTCTCCCACTCAGTAGGCTGCCTTTTCATTTTGTTGATATTTTCCTTTGCTGTGCAACAGTTTTTTTAGTGTGATGTAGTACTGTTTGTTTATTTTTGCTTTTGTTTCCCTTTCCTGAGGAGACAGATCCAAAAAATTATTGCTAAGACTGATGTCAGAGAGTGTACTGCCTATGTTCTCTTCTAGGTATTTTATGGTTTCAGGTATTATATTTAGGTCTTTAATCCATTTTGTATGTATTTTTGTACATGGTATGAGAAAGTAGCCCAGTTTGAGTTTTTTGCGCATAGCTGTCTAGTTTTTTCTATACCATTTATTGAAAAGGTGGCTTTTCCCCCAGTTTTTATTATTGCCTCTTTTGTTGAAGATTAATTGACCATATAAGTGTGGGTTTATTTCTGGGCTCTCTATTCTATTCCATTGATCAATGTGTCTATCCT
Organism: Balaenoptera physalus; assembly: GCF_965194825.1. Lineage (NCBI taxonomy): Eukaryota > Metazoa > Chordata > Mammalia > Artiodactyla > Balaenopteridae > Balaenoptera > Balaenoptera physalus. Next base: position 119,795,002 of record NC_138891.1, on the reverse strand, counting down.
TTTGTCAGTACCATAATGTTTTGATTACTGTAACTTTGCAGTATCATTTGAAATCAGGGAACTTGATGCCTCCAGTTTTGTTCTTCTTTCTCAAGATTGCTTTGGCTATTTGGGATCTTTTGTGTTTCCCTACAAATTTTAGAACTACTTGTTCTAGTTTTATGAAAAATACCTTTGGCATTTTGATAGGGAGTGCATTGAATCTGTAGATTATCTTGGGTAGCATGGTCATTTTAACAATTTTAATTCTTTCAATTTATGAGCATGGTGTATCTTTCCATTTGTTTGTGTCACCTTCAATTTCTTTAATCGATATCCTGTAGTTTTCTGAGTACAAGTCTTTTACCTCTTTGGTTAGATTTGTTCCTAGGTATTTTATCCTTTTGGATATAATTGTAAAAGGGATTATTTTCTTAATTTCTCTTTCTGATAGTTCCTAGTTAGTGTATAGAAATGCAGCAGATTTCTATATATTAATCTTGTATCCTGCAACTTCACTGAATTCATTTATTAGTTCTAATAGTTTTTTAGTAGTGTCTTTAGGATTTTCTACATATGGTATCATGTCACCTGCAAACAGTGACAATTTTACTTCTTCCTCTTCAATTTGGCTTTTATTTCTTTTTTTTTTTCTGGTTTCTGTGTCTAGGACTTCCAGTATCATGTTGAATAAAAGTGGAGAGAGTGGGCATCCTTATCTTGTTTCTCATCTTAGAGGAAATGCTTTCAGCTTTTCACTGTTAATTATGATGTTGGCTATGGGTTTGCCATATATGACCTTTATTATGTTGAGGTGTATTCCCTCTATACGTACTATGTTGAGAGTTTTTATCATAAATCTATGTTGAATTTTGTCAAAAACCTATTCTGCATCTGTTGAGATGATCATATGATTTTTATTCTTCAATTTGTTAATGTAGTGTATCACATTGATTGTTTTGTGGATATTAAATCATCTGTGCATTCCTGGGATAAATCCCACTTGATCATGGGGTATGATTCTTTCAATGTAGTGTTGAATTCAGTTTCCTAATATTTCGTTGAGGATTTTTGCATTGATGTTTATCAGTGATATTAGCTTGTAATTTTTTTTTGTGTGTGTGTGTTATATCTTTGTCTGGTTTTGGTATCAGGGTGATGTCTTTGAGGAGAATGAGTTTAGAAGTGTTCCTTCTTCAATTTTGTGGAATAGTTTGAGAATAATAGATGTTAATTCTTCTTTAAACATTTTGTAGAATTCACCTGTGAAGACATCTGGTCCTGGGCTTTTGTTTGTTGGGAGTTTTTTGATTACTGATTCAATTTTATTACTGGTAATCAGTCTGTTCATATTTTCTGTTTCTTCCTGATTCAGTCTTGAGAGATCGTGCATTTCTAGGAACTTATCCATTTCTTCTAGGTTGTTCATTTTATTGGTGTATAATTGTTCACAGTACTCTCTTATGATTGTTTGTATTTTCGTGGTGTTGATTGTAACTTCTTTTTCATTTCTAATTTTATTTGGGCCCTTTCTCTTCTTTTCTTTAATGAGCCTGGCTAAAGATCTGTCAATTTTGTTTATCTTTTAAGAGAACTGGCTCTTAGCTTTATTGATCTATTCTCTTGTCTTTTTAGTATTTATTTCATTTAGTTCCACTCTGATCCATATTATTTTTTCCTTCTACTAACTTTGTTTTTTTTTTTTCTTCTTTTGGTTCTTTTTCTAGTTCCTCTAGGCTTAAGGTCAAATTAGTGGAGATTTTTTTGTTTGCTTGCTTCTTGAGGTAGGTTTATATCACGCTAAACTTCCCTCTTGGAACTGCTTTTGCTGCCTCCCATAGAGTTTGGATTGTTGTGTTTCCATTTTTGTCTCCAGGTATTTTTTTGATTTCCTCTTTGGTTTCTTCAGTGACCTATGGGTTTTTTAGTAGTATGTTGTTTAGATTCAATGTGCTTGTGTTTTTGCAGTTTTTTTCTTGTAGCTGATTTCTAGTCTTATACCATTACAGCTGAAAAGATGCTTGATATGATTTCAGTCTTCTTAAATGTATTGAGACTTGTTTTGTGGTCCAGCCTGTGATCTATTCTGGAGAATGTTCCATGTGCATTTGAAAAGAATGTGTATTCTGCTATTTTTGGATGATATGTTCTTTATGTATCTATTAACTCTACTGATCCAGTGTGTCATTTAAGGTCAAGGTTTGCTTACTGATTTTCTTTCTGGATGATCTGTCCATTGATGTAAAGTGGGTGTTAAACTTCCCTATTATTATTGTATTACTGTCAATCTCTTTCTTTATGTTTGTCATTATTTGCTTTATGTATTTAGGTGCTCCTATGTTGGGTACATATGTATTCATAATTACTATATCTTCTTGTTGATCTGTCTGTCATTATGTAATATCCTTCTTTAGCTCTTGTTACAGTATTTGTTTTAAAGTCTATTTTGTTTGATAAAAGTATGCTACCTCAGCTTTCTTTACATTTCCATTTGCATGGAAAACGTTTTTCCTTTTCTCACTTTCTGTATGTGTGTGTCTTGGTTGGCTGTGAGGCCATGCCTTGTGTGGTGACTGTGGTCCTCTAGAGGGTGGGGTGGGCATCCTGTGTGGTTGGCTGTGTGGCCCAGGGGGCTCAGGCCTGGTGCTGGCACACTGGTGGGTGGGGCTGTGTCCATATGTGGCTTTCTGTGTAGCTGGGGGTACTTGTGGCAGGGTCCCTGCATGGATGTCTGCTTGGCCTTGGTGGGCTCAGGGCTGGTGCTGGCCTACTGGTGGGCAGGCTGTGTCCCCAGCACTAATATGCTAGAGGGAGGATTCCCAAAAGGCCCTTGCCAGTGTGGTATTATTGTGGTAAAAAAAGCTTTCAAAAATATCTGCTGCCAGCATCTTCATCCTCAGGGGAAGTCCCAGTGATTTCCTGCATCTACTGGAGGCTTTCGAAGATCAGCAAGTGGGTCTGACCCAGGCTTTATTCAAACTACTTCCTCTGTGCTGGGACTTGGAGGATGTGAGATTTTGTGCATGTCCTGCAAGAGAGAAGTCAGTTTCTTATAGTCCTCTGGCCCTCCTGAACATAAGCCCTGCTGGTTTTCAAAGCCAGATGTTCTGGAAGTTCATCTTCCCAGTTTAGGACCCTTGGGCTGCAGAGCCTGATGTGGGGCTTGAACCCCTCACTCTTTGGGGAGAACCTCTACACTTGTGATAGACTTCCCATTTGTGGGTCACCAACCCAGGTGGTGGATCCAGACTATACTGAGTCTTTGCCTTTCCTACCTGTCTTGTGGTGTTTCCTTCTTCATGTGTTTAGTTGTGGAAAAAATTTTCTGCTCATCTTCAGGTTGTTCTCATAGATAGTTGCTCTGTAAGTAGTTACAATTTTGGTGTGTCAGTGGGAGGAGGTGACTTCAGGGTCTTCCTACTCTGCCATTTGGCCACCTCTCCTCTACCTCTTCTTTTAGATTTTGAACTTTGAGGGCAGGCAGAACCTGTCAACCTATGTTATAGTGCTCAGTAAGGCTGGTGCTTAAGAATTACCCATGACAGGAATAAAGACACAGATGTAGAGAATGGACTTGAGGACGTGGGGGGGGGGGAAGGTTAAGCTGGGATGAAGTGAGAGAGTAGTATTGACATATATACACTACCAAATGTAAAATAGATTGCTAGTGGGAAGCAGCTGCATCACATGGGGAGATCAGCTCGGTTCTTTGTGACCACCTAGGGGGTGGGATAGGGAGGGTGGGAGGGAGACGCAAGAGGGAGGAGATATGGGGATATATGTATACCTATAGCTGATTCACTTTGTTATACAGCAGAAACTAACACAACATTGTAAAACAATTATACTCCAATAAAGTTGTTAAAAAAAAAAAAAGCATCACCCATGATCACAAGAGCAAATCACTGAAAAAAGAAACTAATCTTGGACTTCCCTGGTGGCACAGTGGTTAAGAATCCGCCTGCCAGTGCAGGGGACACGGGTTTGAGCCCTGGTCCGGGAAGATACCGCATGCCGCGGAGCAACTAAGCCCGTGTGCCACAACTACTGAGCCTGTGCTCTAGAGCCCATGCTCTGCAAGAAGAGAAGCCACCGCAATGAGAAGTGCGAGCACCACAGCAAAGAGTAGCCCCCGCTCGCTGCAACTAGAGAAAAAGCCCATGCGCAGCAACAAAGACCCAATGCAGCCAATAAATAAATAAATTTATTTTTTTAAAAAAGAAACTGATCTTTCATTATGTTAATTTTTCTACTACAACTTGGTTACTGAGAGTAATGAATCTCAACAGTTCTACCAAGATTATTTAACATCTATACTCATATTTCAGATATTATCAGGGAAAAAAATCCAAAGAATCCCTTTTAACTGTGTATAATGGAAAAGATTTAGAATTCATATTCAGAGAATTTGGATTCAAGTTTTGGCTTTGCTCCTTGCTGTTAGTGTGACCTTCAGCCTTCACTTCAACTGTAAACCAGGCTAATAATAGGGAGTCTTACGTAGGTCACAAGATTTTGTAAGAGTTTGAAAGTTATATGTAAAAAGAACTTGTACATTCTAAAGTACAAAGAAGTGCTTCTATTTAATAAAATATATAGTTGATTGTGCTCTTAACCATGCTGCATATACTGTTCTAAAAGTTTCACATGTAGTAACTCATTATTCCTCATGACTTTCTTATGAGGCCAGAGCTATTACTGTACCCATTTTTCAGATGAGCAGATAGAAGAGAGATAAAACAACTTGTCAAAAGTCACACTCTCAGTAAAGGGCAGGACTTGAACCCAGGTAATTGGACAGTATAGTCCCTGCTCTTAATGACTATGATCTGTTAGTAGTCTTTAAAGTTGACACTATTAAATTATTCAGAGCACATGTATTAATACAAAATACACGCCAGGCACTGTGCTAAATACCGAGGGTACAATAAGGAGAAGGCAGGGTTATTCACAGCCTTTTAAACATCTGTGCAGGTGAAGAATTTTTTTTCTTTAATCAAATTAGAAACCTCATGCTGAACAACTGCAATGACCTTTATTTAAATAGCATGTGCAAATTCACAGATAATGAGTCAATATCATAATATAGACTAGCATACATTTTATAACATCATCTTATCAGTAAATATTCTTAAATGAGCCGTATTTTTTCCAGAAAAATAACTTTCTGTTTTAACATTCCAAAGATGTTAATTTTCTTTCAAATGAAAAGTTATTTTAGTTTTCCTTCTTAGTGTTTGTAGGTTTTCAAACATATTCAAGACTTCAATCATGTTTGAAGACTTCAGCTAATGGGATACCACTTTCAACTTCAACTTAGTGGTCAGAGTGACTTTTACTTAAATAATTCTAAAGTAAACATGTGCAGGTGGGTTTACTAAGTATATATTTTTATAATTATAGTACCATGGAAGCTAGATGTCTACAACTTGATAGAACATTTCATCTTAACTGCCTAATGGCGGTATAGTTTTTAGAGTATTTAAAAGAATTTTCTTCCATTCCATATCATAAAAATTCATTGTTTGTTTTTTGAATGAATTTTTCTGTGACACAACAGATGATTATGCAAGGCCATTTATGTAAGTGAATTGCTCAGTGATATTATCAGCCAAAATTGTAGGTTGAGGTCGAGTATGTCAAGTTATTATTTAAAGAAACAAAGAAAAAGGGAAAAGACAAATTGTAGAGGAGAAATTTAATATATTTTGGCAACATAAGTAGGAAGGTCAGTAAAGGACATGAAGCTAGAGTGATGTCACTATAATTGGCTTCAGTTCAGAAGTGGCAGGGTGGTAGTTAGCCAAAAAAGGTACTTTGCTATTATTTGTTTATATATTGCTATTTAGCTATTCATGTCCAGAAGTGGAGATTACAGCAGATAATTTTATGGTGGATGACTAAGTATTACAGTTACCACTTATTTAAAACTTTGTTTCTAAAATGCAATGACTGTATTTATTTAGAACTTTCATTTTTAAGATGCATTTTCTCCATACATGCAGATCTGTAGGACCTTCTACAATCTAGACAGGTCAAACTGCTGCAGAGGTATTTGTTTGATGTAATGATATGGATACAGATTTTGAGTTCAGACAAAACATTTAGGGAAGATTCCAGTGATGTTTTTAAATTATGAAATATTCAGATCTCTGCAGCATCCTATCTTGCTTCTTGGGTGGTGTTTATGTTATCCCTATAGAGAGGGAGAAAGGAGTCAGGTGGAAGGAAGTTTGCTTTTTATTTTTTAACATCTTTATTGGAGTATAATTGCTTTATAGTGGTGTGTTAGTTTCTGCTTTATAACAAAGTGAATCAGCTATACATATAAATATATCCCCATATCCCCCCTCTCTTGCGTCTCCCTCCCACCTTCCCTATCCCACCCCTCTAGGTGGACACAAAGCACAGAGCTGATCTCCCTGTGCTATGCGGCTGCTTCCCACTAGCTATCTATTTTACATTTAGCAGTATATATAAGTCCATGCCACTCTCTCACTTCGTCCCAGCTTCCCCTTCCCCTTCCCTGTGTCCCCAAGTCCATTCTCTACATCTACGTCTTTATTCCTGTCCTGCCCCTAGGTTCTTCAGAAACATTTTTTTTTTTTAGATTATATATATATGTGTTAGCATACGGTATTTATTTTTCTCTTCTGACTTACTTCATTCTGTATGACAGTCTCTAGGTCCATCCACCTCACTACAAATAACTCAATTTAGTTTCCTTTTATGGCTGAGTAATATTCCATTGTATATATGTGCCACATCTTCTTTATCCATTCATCTGTCGATGGACACTTAGGTTACTTCCATGTCCTGGCTATTGTAAATAGAGCTGCAATGAACATTGTGGTACATGACTCTTTTTGAATTATGGTTTTCTCAGGGTATATGCCCAGCAGTGGAGTTGCTGGGTCGTAAGGTAGTTCTATTTTTAGTTTTTTAAGAAACCTCCATACTGTTCTCCATAGGGTCTGTATCACTTTGCATTCCCACCAACAGTGCAAGAGGGTTCCCTTTTCTCCACACCCTCTCCAGCATTTTTTGTTTGTAGGTTTTTTGATGATGGCCATTCTGACTGGTGTGAGGTGATACCTCATTGTAGTTTTGATTTGCATTTCTCCAATGGTTAGTGATGTTGAGCATTCTTTCATGTGTTTGTTGGCAATCTGTATATTTTCTTTGGAGAAATGTCTGTTTAGGTCTTCTGCCCATTTTTGGATTGGGTTTTTTATTTTTTTGATATTGAGTTGCATGAACTGCTTATAAATTTTGGAGATTAATCCTTTGTCAGTTGCTTCATTTGCAAATATTTTCTCCCATTCTGAGGGTTGTCTTTTCATCCTATTTATGGTTTCCTTGGATGTGCAAAAGCTTTTAAGTTTTATTAGGTCCCATTTGTTTATTTTTATTTTTATTTCCATTTCTCTAGGAGGTGGGTCCAAAAGGATCTTGCTGTGATTTATGTCATAGAGTGTTCTGCCTATGTTTTCCTCTAAGAGTTTGACAGTGTCTGGCCTTACATTTAGGTCTTTAATCCATTTTGAGTTTATTTTTGTGTATGCTGTTAGAGAGTGCTCTAATTTCATTCTTTTACATGTAGCTGTCCAGTTTTCCCAGCACCACTTATTGAAGAGGCTGCCTTTTCTCCATTGTATATTCTTGCCTCCTTTATCAAAGATAAGGTGACCATATGTGCGTGGGTTTATCTTTGGGCTTTCTATCGTGTTCGATTGATCTATATTTCTGATTTTGTGTCAGTACCATACTGTCTTGATTACTGTAGCTTTGTAATATATTCTGAAGTCAGGGAGCCTGATTCTTCCAGCTCCGTTTTTCTTTCTCAAGATTGCTTTGGCTATTTGGGGTCTTTTGTGTTTCCATACAAACTGTGAAATTTTTTGTTCTACTTCTGTGAAAAATGCCATTGGTAGTTTGATAGGGATTGTATTAAATCTATACATTGCTTTGGGTAGTATAGTCATTTTCACATTGTTGATTCTTCCAATCAAAGAACGTGGTATATCTCTCCATCTATTGGTATCATCTTTAATTTCTTTCATCAGCGTCTTATAGTTTTCTGCATACAGGTCTTTTGTCTCCCTAGGTAGGTTTATTCCTAGGTATTTTATTCTTTTTGTTGCAATGGTAAATGGGAGTGTTTCCTTAATTTCTCTTTCAGATTTTTCATCATTGGTGTATAGGAATGCAACAGACTTCTGTGCATTAATTGTGTATCCTGCAACTTTACCAAATTCATTGATTAGCTCTAGTAGTTTTCTGGTAGCATCTTTAGGATTCTCTATGTATAGTATCATGTCATCTGCAAACAGTGACAGCTTTACTTGTTCTTTTCTGATTTGGATTCCTTTCATTTCTTTTTCTTCTCTGATTGCTGTGGCTGAAACTTCCAAAATTATGTTGAATAATAATGGTGAGAGTGGAGAGTCTTGTCTTGTTCCTGATCCTAGTGGAAATGGTTTCAGTTTTTCACCAATGAGAATGATATTGGGTGTGGGTTTGTCATATATGGCCTTTATTATGTTGAGGAAAGTTCCCTCTATGCCTACTTTCTGCAGGGTTTTTACCACAAATGGGTGTCGAATTTTGTCGAAAGCTTTTTCTGCATCTATTGAGATGATCGTATGGTTTTTCTCCTTCAGTTTGTTAATATGGTTTATGACATTGATTGATTTGCATATATTGAAGAATCCTTGCACCTGAGATAAACCTCACTTGATCATGGTGTATGGTCCTTTTAATGTACTGTTGGATGCTGTTTGCTAGCATTTTGTTGAGGAGTTTGGGGTTTTTTGTTCTTCTTTCTCTAATTGCTTTAGGTGTAAGGTTAGGTTGTTTATTTGAGATGTTTTTTGAGGTAGGATTGTATTGCCATAAAGTTCCCTCTGAGAACTGCTTTTGCTGCATCCCATAGGTTTTGGGTCATCGTGTTTTCATTGGCATTTGTTTCTAGGTTTTTTTTGATTTCCTCTTTGATTTCTTCAGTGATCTCTTGGTTATTAAGTAGTGTATTGTTTAGCCTCTATGTGTTTGTATTTTTTACAGATTTTTTCCTGTAAATGATATCTAGTCTCATAGCGTTGTGGTCAGAAACAATACTTAATACTATTTCAATTTTCCTAAATTTAGCAAGGCATGATTTGTGACCCAAGATATGATCTATCCTGGAGAATGTTCCATGAACACTTGAGAAGAAAGTGTATTCTGCTGTTTTTGGATGGAACGTCCTACAAATATCAATGAAGTCCATCTTGTTTAATGTATCATTTAAAGCTTGTGTTTCCTTATTTATTTTCATTTTGGATGACCTGTTCATTGGTGAAAGTGAGGTGCTAAAGTCCCCTACTCTGATCGTGTTACTGTCGATTTCCCCTTTTATGGCTGTTAGCATTTGCCTTATGTATTAAGGTGTTCCTATGTTGCATGCATAAGTATTTACAATTGTTATATCTTCTTCTTGGATTGATCCCTTGATCATTATGTAGTGTTCTTCTTTGTCTCTTGTAATAGTTTTTACTTTAGAGTCTATTTTGTCTGATATGAAAATTGCTACTCCAGCTTTCTTTTCATTTCCTTTTGGATGGAATATCTTTTTCCAACCCCTCATTTTCAGTCTGTATGTGTCCCTAGGTCTGGAGTGGGACCCTTGTAGACAGCATATATATGAGTCTTGTTTTTGTATCCATTCATCCAGTCTATGTCTTTTGGTGGAGGATTTAATCTATTTACATGTAAGGTAATTATCGATATGTATGTTCCTATTACCAATTTCTTAATTGCTTTGGGTTTGTTATTTTAGATCTTTTCCTTCTCTTGTGTTTCCTGCCTAGAGAAGGTCCTTTAGCATTTGTTGTAAAGCTGGTTTGGTGGTGCTGAATTCTCTTAGCTTTTGCTTGTCTGTAAAGGTTTTAATTTCTATGTCAAATCTGAATGAGATCCTTGCTGGTTAGAGTAATCTTTGTTGTAGGTTTTCCCTTTCATCACTTTACATATGTCTTGCCACTCTCTTCTGGCTTGCAGAGTTTTTGCTGAAAGATCAGCTGTTAACCTTATGGGGATTCCCTTGTATGTTATATGTTGTTTTTCCCTTGCTGCTTTTAATATTTTTTCTTTGTGTTTAATTTTTGATAGTTTGATTAATATGTGTCCTGACATGTTTCTCCTTGGATTTATCCTGTATGGGACTCTCTGTGCTTCCTGGACTTGATTGACTATTTCCTTTCCCATATTAAGGAAGTTTTCAACTATAATCTCTTCAAATGTTTTCTCAGTCCATCTCTTTTTCTCTTCTTCTTCTGGGACCCCTATAATTCGAATGTTGGTGCATTTAATGTTGTTGCAGAGGTTTCTGAGACTGTCCCCATTTCTTTTCATTCTTTTTTCTTTATTCTGCTCTGCAGTAGTTATTTCCACTATTTTATCTTCCAGGTCACTTATCCTATCTTCTACCTCAGTTATTCTGCTATTAATTGCTTTTAGAGAATTTTAAATTTCATTTATTGTGTTGTTCATCATTGTTTCTTTGTTCTTTAGTTCTTCTAAGTCCTTGTTAAACGTTTCTTTTGTTTTCTCCATTCTATTTCTAAGATTTTGGATCATCTTTACTATCATTACTATGAATTCTTTTGCAGGTAGACTGCGTATTTACTCTTCATTTGTCTGGTTTGGTGGGTTTTTACCTTGCTCCTTCATCTGCTGTGTGTTTCTCTGTCTTCTCATTTAGCTTAACTTACTATGTTTGGGTTTTCCTTTTCACAGGCTGCACGTTCATAGTTCCTGTTGTTTTTGGTGTCTGCCCCCAGTGGCTAAGGTTGGTTCAGTGGGTTGTGTAGGCTTCCTGGTGGAGGGAACTTGTGCCTGTGTTCTGGTGGATGAGGCTGGATCTTGTCTTTCTGGTGGGCAGGACCATGTCTGGTGGTGTGTTTTGGTGTGTCTGTGACCTTATTATTATTTTAGGCAGCCTCTCTGCTAATAGATGGGGTTCTGTTCCTGTCTTGCTAGTTGTTTGGCATGGGGTGTCCAACACTGTAGCTTGCTGGTCATTGAGTTCAGCTAGGTCTTCTTAGCATAGAGATGGAGATCTCTGGGAGAGCTTTTGCTGTTTGATATTATGTGGAGCTGGGAGGTCTCTGGTGGACCAATGTCCTGAACTCGGCTCTCCCACCTCAGAGGCACAGGCCTGACACCTGGCTGGAGCACCAAGACCCTGTCAGTCACACGGCTTTTGGGAAGTGTGAGTTCTTTTGCCAGCATTCATTACGTGTTCTGTAGGAGTTGTTCCACATGTAGTTGTATTTCTGATGTATTTGTGGGGAGGAAGGTGATGTCCACATCTTACTCCTCCGCCATCTTGAAGGTCTCTCCTGTTTGCCCTTTACAGTTTCTCATTAGACTGTATTATGAACTTCCCCCACTGCAGACCATAGTCACCCAAATAGCTCTTACTCAACTGGCCAAATCGCATGCATTTAGCAACTGATAGCTTCCTGTTGGTTAGAGGTTTTAGGTGAAATTTTTGTTGCACGCAGATATTATAAAGCAAACCTGTCCAATAGAAATATACTGCAAGCCACAAATATAAGCCACAAACGTTATTGTAAATTTTCAAGTGGCTACGTTTAAAAAAACTTTTAATGATATATTTTCTTTAATGTAGTACTTCCAAAGTATTATCATTTAAATATGTAATGAAAAACAACCCCAGTGCGGCAGCTGGTCTTGAGGGCCCTATTCCTCTTCTACTCATCCTAGATTCTCTTCACCCTGGGTTAACACTTTTGCTAGTCTAAGTGGCTTATCTAGTGGGTGATCCTGACCAAGTTCTTCTCAGGCCGTGCAGTAGCCTAACTACTTAATGTCAAATCTGAACAGAGGCATCTAATTGGTCTTTCCCACTGATGGCACTTGTCTCCAAAGGCCACGCCAGCAACCTGGGGGTAGGGGATGGAGTCTGTTAACTATCAAGTATGTTTATTCCAATAAAACAGAAGGATAGAGGACATGATTACTGAGTTGTTCCATGTCCCGTGCCTGCTTTGTAAACTGGACCTAGTGAAACTATTTATTACCATGTGTTCCCACTTTGACATGGATAACTGGATAACTTTGAGTTCTTGAATAATAAATGTGACCTTGAAATTTCTGGGTATTCTCTTTCTTTAGTGTATGATTACCTGAGTGAATGGTCATAGGTTTCTGTGAAGGACTGTTTGAAACATTACTGTATCATATTGCCTTCGTAGTGCATGGTGATTCCTCATGGATTCTTGACCTCTTCTTTAGTTACTGGAGGCCCATACAAGAGACTGGGGTAGATCTTGAGAGGAACATATGTTGTATTGAAAGGCAGGAGTTTCTGCATTGTCTTCAATAAGGGGCTGGCGTTTTACAAAGAGGAATAGACCACTTCTGATGGGGCCAGGAAGGCCAAGAGAATATGTATACTTAAGATTTTTGAGCATAAAGACCTAGACATTCCCATTTCAGGTTTCGTAATCCAGGTGTTGGTCTCGACACTGCAGAATTGCCTGATTTAGAATTTAACCTTCTCTGGAAGGTTAACTTTATAATTCAGTTCTGGGAACGAACCTCAGCTTTCTTTGCCTTTTAGTTACAGTAGGGCAGAGATTCTTTATGTTCTGCCAAGGAATCCCTCTGGCTTTCACACTTTACCTTAAATTGGTGATTAATTACCTCCAGCTTTTCATTGTTTTTCTCCAATGAATTGATAGCCCTCAGCAACAGCCATTCCTTCTAGAGTCCCTATAATTACTGCTTCCCCCAGATCCCTCAGATGCTTGAGATGTTGCCTGCAGCCAGTGCTTTCCCTACCTATCCGGTTCACTCCAAGTGAAAGTGTTAAAAATTGCATTGCTATAGTATGCCAGGGGCTATTAGCACTCCACCCATCATCAGTGATGGGGTCCTCACTGCTAGCCTTCAGTATATGATTCAGCTCCAAAATTCCACTTTAGATCACTCCTGACTTCTACTGCTTTAGGTGAGTGTTCCTGGAAACGGGCTTTGAGATGGAGATTTGCATGTGCAAATTTTATTGGTGAATGCTCTCAGGAATTGGATTTGAAGGCTTTGAAAGAAGTAGGATTAAGCAGAGGAAGAGATTGAAACTGTCTCACAGTTGCAATAAAGAGGCTCTGGAGTATATATGGTTCTTTAGAATTGTCCTTAATTAAGGCATGGGGACTGTCCTTCCCCCCTCAGGTAACCAGTCGTTGAATGTGGACTGTCCTTAGGGGAGGGGCATAACCTAGGGTTAGGTGGCTTTCAGATTCCAGGAGAGAAACTCAGCTCCGAGCTATCAGCAGCCTCTATTCCCAGAAGCTGGGGTGTGAGTGCCTTGGTTCAGAAGGGTGCGTGTGGGTGGCATGCCCCTGGTTCACACCATTATATCCCAGGCATAGAATGATCAGCTTCTATGTAAAACATTTATATGTAAGACATCAGAGTGCACAGAACAACACTTTCAGCCCTTGTTATCAAGAATAAACTCCTGGAAGCAACATCTGGAGATTTAACTCCCAGACTTTGTGTCTTCACCCCCTTCCCCAACCTGGATGTTAAGGGTGAAATTCCCTAACAATTAATAGTATTCTCTTCAAATCACAGGGCAAGTTATATTTCTACAAATTCACACTTTCATGACCTGAAGGCCTTCTGCCTTACAACATTTGAAGGCTGGCATAGTTCTTGCTGAGAAGGTGGGCAATCATAGATACATTTCTCTCAGTAACTGATGAAAATATCCCAGTGGAGACTAAATATTCAACATATGTACAAAATTTATGGTGGGAGCATCACCCAGAAAAGAGAAGTCTTCCATACCAGGCACCCCACTCAGTATGATAATTGTACATAATATAGTGTATTTACAGAGACAGATACATTGCATCCCCATTAGACTATCCCTGCAAACATAATATCTCTCTGGACAAATCCTTTTGACTCTTTAAGTTCAAAGAAAAATTAGATCATGAGCCAGTGTGTCAAATATGAAACCAAATATTTCCATTTATTGTGTGATCAATATTGCTAACTCATTTTGTGGTATATTTAGGTGCAATCTTCTGTCACAGACTTTAGTCATTTATATTACTTAATCACAATTTCTTTTGGTCACTGAGCCACATCAGCCATCAAATTCTGAAATTTCTGATGAAGCTTTGCTGACTGAGAAATTTCAATGTTGCAAACAAGTAATTATTTGATATAAAAATCTTGGTACCAAAGTATTCAATTTTTTTCTCAGAAGTTTCTTTTGTCTTTTATTCCTGCCTCATTTATTGAGTGCAAATAGCTTGTAGAAAGCATGGACAAGTGTACAATTAACTGTAACACAAATGGGAATTGTCCTATTTGTAACTTTTTGATTAGAGTGAAGAAATGAACACCAAAGAGTCACGTATTTAAAACCAGGTAGAGATATTTCTGTTTATAAAATGCTAATGTTAATTTACTATATAGCTGTCCCATACTTTTTATTTTATTTTATTTTATTTTTTTGTCCCATACTTTTTAATAGCTCACGAATATATTTGATGTTATTCAAATATGCATAACATAGAAGAAATAATCTCTATTTTAAGTTCCTATGGTGTGTCAACAGAAATAATCAATAAATAATCTATAATAGGAATAGAAAAGAGTTTTATTTGAGCCAAACTTAGGACAGATTCAAGAGGCACATGAATTGTGTTCTGCTGGACTACAAAATGGCTTATAAAGGCAAATACCACAAAATTACATAAGTTGTTTGTCAAGAATTAGATTGGCTCTGTTAAGAGGGGTACTTGTTAAGCAAGGATTGGTGAGGTCCAAAATGGTTGCATAGTTATAAGGGGAGACCTTGAGACCATAAGGTTGCAGCTGCTAGCAGATATTGTTTTGATAATGGCTGCTGGTGTCCTTGAGTCTGATACAGTTAGAAAATCCAAGTTCTCAGTAATGCAGGAATGTGTCTGAAACCACATTCACAATGGCCACTCTCCTTCATTTTGAATACCTGAACCACAGTTACTCCATTTTGATTTTTTAAATGCATTTAAAAGAAATGGTTGAAGTGGGTGTACAATGCATATTTGATAGGCAACAAAACAGGCTGTTCTAGTTAGCATGAAATTCAAGCCAAATTATGTGTAAGCCAGAATGACATTCCCATACCTCAATATGTGAAAATTTCTTCCATCAGATGCTTAGACACATCTTCATTAGCTAGTATTAGGCAAGGTCTCTAATCATTGACAGCACAAGACTTGCAGACTTAGGATTTTTCTTTTCTTTTCTCTTTCTTTCCTCCCTGCCTCCTCTTTCTTTCTTTCTTTCTCTCTCTCTCTCTCTCTTTGTTTCTCTCTCTCTTTCTTTCTTTCTCTCTCTTTCTTTCTTTCTTCTGCCTTTAGGGAGCACAGCCTAGCACCCTCTTTTCTGCCCTTATTCTATCTTTCTTACCTCTGAAGAATTTGGCAGTGTTGATTGTTTTTCTCTTTAGAATTATTTCCTCCTCTCCTAGTTTTTCTGCAACCCTGGTCTCTGGATTACCTTCCAATCTCTCCATTTATTCTTTCTTTGTTTCTTCAAGTAATTTCTCCCTCTCTATTTTTAAAATATGGGTGTTACCTATGGTTCTGCCATCTCTTATGTAACTGTCCACTTTCTGCTTTTGCTGCTTAATCCACTTTCATAACTTCGACATACATTCTACCCCAGATTGAGTTACTATGTACATGGTGAAGTTCAATTTGAATAGTCGCAAACTGGGAAGCAGAAATATAACTTTGTGGTCTGTGAGATCTCATATTTTTCCCCAAAAGACAGCATATTTGTTTAGCAAACAGTAACTTCTTTCTTTTTTTTTTTTTGACCACACCACACGGCCTGTGAGATCCTAGTTCCCTGACCAAGAATTGAACCCAGGCCCAGGGCATTGAAAGTGCTGAGTCCTCTAACCACTGGACCACCAGTTTTTCATAGGAAACAATAATTTCAAAATTATCTTTCAAACCCAGAATCTATGGGCCAGGGTACATACCCTAAGTAAATGACTGGAGGTCTTCATTAATTGTTTACTTATTAAATACAATTTTAAATTAACTGATTATGTGGAGTAACGTTTTCCCAAAATTCCATGATAAGAATCACTGGGAGTCTGGAGATTAGTTAATTCTGCTAATTAACAGAGTGGGCCTCTTATGGGCCAGTAATTTGGAAATTTTTATTTTTACAAATACCTACAGATGATTATCCTGATCAAGGAAATTTGAAACATGCTTTTCAGCTTCATTTGCATATACTCAGTCTTAAATTACTGATCCCAGAATGACCCACTGAGAAGTCTCATCTAGTCCAGTTTTAGGAAAGGAAAGTAAGTTTTCTGAACATTTGGTTTGATAAATAAATACTTTATTCTGGTTGTTTCCTAGAAGACACTGTTTTTTGTTTCCATTTCTGGCCCAGCTCTTCTAGATCACATTTTCCTTGAAGGGTCCATCTTCCTTAAGTTGAGGCATAGGAAGCCAATCAAATCATTAAAAAAAATTTGTTCCGTATTAAAGGACTGTTATATTAGATAACCTTTGCTTGCTCTCTCTTGCTCCCTTCTCTCCAGAAACTTGTTAGGAAGTTAGGGTGCTTTGTGTAGACTCGATATTCTGACATTTCTACATTAAATCTCATACTGATGACCCCATGTATGCCAACTTGTATCTCATAGTTTTCTTTAATGTGTCCTATTCTCTTTGGCATCCTGGTTAAGATAATATCTCCTTCTACTAGGAGAAGGATAATATCTTCTTCTCCTTCATTTTTAGAAACGGAGTTGATGATGTAGGAGATAGAAAAGAATCATGGACAATGTCTCACCCTCCAACCTGAGTCTCACCCTCACCACTGACCTTGAACCTGAGCTTCAGGCTGTGAGGGCTAGGGGCTTTCTCTTTGGACATGAACATGCTGACAGGACAGGCGGCCATGAAGCTCTTGGCCAGAATCCAGGGCAGCCTCTTCTTGCCCTCGTCCTGCATGTCTCTGGCAGTCATGTTCAGGCATAGGGTAGAGCTGGCATAGGGTAGAGTCCACGTTGGCCGAGTCCATATGTTGACTCTGTCACCTTTTTAAAATTCGTGCTTGGGCTTAAGCAAAATCCCCCTAATGGATGTACATATTTCTTCTTTTCTGTCCCTAATCCATATTCCTTATTGCTATTTGAGTTACGTTTCAAAAAGAGCAAGCAAAAGACTAGTCATGTTACTCCTTGCTTAAATCCTCTTGTTAGTTACCCTTTAATAATAGGATAAAGGCCATATGCCTTTCCAAGGCATACGGAACTTACCATAATCTTATTGGTTCTACTGGTACTTTTTTTGTTTTTGTTTTTATTTTTCCTTTGGCTAAAAGTTCTCTCTTTATATGCTCACCAATGTCTTTTTCTTCAATGATTTGGACTTTTCATAATTTCTTGAACATATTAGATTCTTTTGTCTTTTTTATTCATTTATATTTTTGCCAGAATGCTCAATCTACCACCACCATCTTTCCTTGTTAGTTTTCCATACATTCTTCAAGACTCTAGATATTATCTCCTTGGTGATGCTTTTCCCAGTGTTTCCTCTAAGAGAGTTAGTGGCTTTTTCCTCAGTGCATCTGTAGCATATTCTACATGCCTTTGCTGTAGACACCATTAATTCGTCTTGTAACAATAGTGGAATCACATCAGATGGACATTTAACTTATACAAATTCAATCACATGTACAGTATTTGCCAATGAGAGGAATAAATTAAAATGTGGGGCAAAAGTGTACACCTCAGGCTGTGGATGTCCTCAAATCTCAAACAAGCTGTACATACCTAAAGAAAGAGAGCTGTGAATTATATTGAGGATTTTCTCCCTTCCATCTTTGGCAAAGGAGAGAAGTGTAGTTTATGCTGTTGAGCAAGTGGATGAGGATGGCTTCCTAAGAGTGGCGTAGGAATATTGTACCAAGAACAATTCAGAAACATTGATTAGAAGAGTTATAGAAAGAAATAAAAATTGTCTCCATAAGATGAAAATGATTATAAGAAACAGGAAGAGCTAACAAGTTGATATTATAACTTTGCTAAAGCTTTTCAAGTTGTAAGACGTGCTATAATTTCCGAATATGATCTTTTTAAGGAAATAGATGTTTTACATGATTGAATATATAGCACATTTATATACACATTACAGAATAAAGTTGTATATATAAAACCATGTACAGTTGACCCTTGAACAACACAGATTTGAACTGCACAGGTCCACTTATATGTGGATTTTTTCAGTAGTAAATACTACAGTACTATACAATCCGTGGTTGGTTGAATCTGTGGATGTGGAACTATGGATATAGAGGAACCGTGAGGACGGAGGCTGGGCTCTAAGTTATATGTGGATTTTTGACCTGTGGAGGTTTGGCACCCCTAACCCCTGTGGTGTTCAAGGGTCAACTGTACACTGTATTTTACAGCAAATTTAGGGATTTTTATGGGTGACTTTGTAGGGCACAATTTTGAATTATGCTATGACTTTAGAATGAATAAATGTAGTCTAAAGTTGATATGTTACTCTCCACTACTTTCTCTATTTTCCAGTTCCCAAGCCCCACTAAACCTACTATCTTCAACTGAAGAATAGCATGTCGTTGGTTGGGGGCATGTGTCAATACCTCAAAGTGGAGAGTTTTCAAAATACGTCAAATACTATGATTTCTCAAAGATTCTGATATGTACCCTTGAAGAGTAGGGGAATGCTCACAGAAGTCATTGAGCATAAAGAGACGTTGCTGATGGAACAGTTGTTGTACATGTAAATTGTATGTTTTAAGAAAGAAAAGGCTGAAAGGTGAAAGAAAACAAGGGACTATAGCTTGCCTTTGTCATTCTTTTTCTCAGCACCAATAGTGGAACCTAGCACAGAGGAAATATTCAATAAGTACTTATTTATTAATGTTATTTGGATCTATTTTGGTACTAGGGAAACAAACCTGAAGTCAGAATGTGTTTACACAGTGTGATGGTTAATTTTGTGTCAACTTGACTGGCTAAGGAATGCCCAAATAACTAGTAAATATTATTTCTGAATGTGTGTGAGTGTGTTTCTGGAAGAAATTAGCATCTGAATCGGCAGACTGAGTAAAGATCTGCTCTCACCAACGTGCGGGCGCAATCAGCTGAGGGTAGAAAGGTGGAAGAAGGGTGAATTCTCTTTCTTTCTCTTCTTAAGCTGGGATGCCCACCTTCTTCTGCCCTCTGGCACTGGAGCTTCTGGTTCTCAGGCCTTCTGACTCTGGGACTCACACCAGCATCCCCACCCCCTACCCCTTTCCAAGGCTTTTGGCCTTGGACTGAATTTTACCACTGACGTTCTTGTTTTTCCAGCTTGCAGGTGGCAGATCGTAGGACTTCTAGGCTTCCATAACCATGCGAGTCAGTTCCTACAATAAGTCTCCTCTTATGTACATCTCTCTACATCCTATAGGTACTGTTTCCCTGGAGAATTCTAATGCTCACACCTTAGTTGAACATGTTCTCTAAATTGGGCTGATGACTATTGGAATTGCTCTCTTGGCAGTGGTTATTCTTGCTCAAAGAACCTGATTGCTTATTTAATCAGAGAAGACATGTATTCTCAGAATGTCTGAAACTTCCCTTTTCTTTGCTCTTACTTTAGTGGAATTTGTCTATTTATAATTCTATTTTTTTTTAAAAAAACAAAATTTGTTTTCCTTTTAAAGGTTTTCCTCCTCTCCTGTTTCTGGAGCTCTGGCCAGCTGACTGAAATGAATGGTAACACTGCTTCTTCTCATCCTATTCCATCTTTAGAAACAGCCAGGTGATGTGATTCTCTACCCTTCCCTGGGGATAAGCTCCACCTTCAGGCTTTTTCCTCCGTCATCATCCTGGCGGCCATCCTGGGAACCCTCTCCACATTTTCAATGTCAGCCTCTGATTTTGGTCTAGATGGATATTAAGGATGTGGGGCTGATTATACACTCTAATGGCTACTATGTAGCTATCATATTATAGAACTTCCTTAAAAAATCTATCATGTTATATTATTTCTAATCTATTTTTCTCATTTCTTTACCCACCTAAGTGTACAAATCTTCTTTTATTTCTATTAAAAGACATCTTGTTTCAATCTGTACGTACAACTTATTTTACACCTGTAAACATGACTATCATTTCTCATGTAACGTGTAGTCCAGGAGTAGCAAACTCAATTACTCCGAGGGTCAGTCAGGGAACAGTCGTGTGTGAAGCTGCCAGATATGAGAAAACAGAGTGATGTTGGTACTTTGGAAAGAGGAGTGCATGCTCTGCCTAAAGGTATTAAAATTTAACTTAAAGATGTTGCTCTGGCAAAAATCAATTTAAAAATTGGTACAGGCCTGATTTAGTCCCTGTTTTAAATCATTGACAAAACATTAATAACATGGAGGCTCTATTGATGCTTTTGCTCATTTACTCATTTAACAAACATTTATTGAATGCTGGAGAGTTCCAGGTGCCTATTTAGAATGCTGTGCCTCTAAATACTAATACTTACACTAACACTAACAGTGGTACTGAGAATTTATCACTGACTCTCAGGTTCTTTGGATCCAGTAAAACAAGCAGAAAAATAAATGCCTAATTATGGAAACATGTGATTAATGCATTGAAGTGGTGGGTTTCCAGAGTGCTTGGGAACTTAGACGAGGGGGTGGGTGACAGTTGAGGAGTCAACGCTTAACAGGAGAGCTAATCTCTTGCTTAAATCTCAAAAAATAAATGTATGGACTTGAGAATGTGGGGAGGAGTAGTTTGGTAGGCAGGAAACAGATTTTGAAAATCAGCAGGTCAAATAGTGATTTTTTTAAAAAGAGATTTATATGTTTAGAAACATTTGTTACATCCATTAAGGTTGGTAAAAAATTAAAAAAAAATTTTTATTGGAGTATAGTTGGTTTACAGTGTCATGTTAGTTTCTGCAGTACAGCAAAGTGAACCAGTTATACATATACACATATCCACTCTTTTTAGATTCTTTTCCCATATAGGCCATGAGAGTATTGAGTAGAGTTCCCTGTGCTGTACAGTAGGTCCTTATTAGTTATCTATTTCATATATAGTAGTGTGTATATGTCAATCAAGGTTGGTAAAATTATTAGAAAAGTATTTCTCATAATGCTGGGGATAGTTCATTCTAGGTTATGTTATTCCAAGGAATTTTTTTTTTTTTAAAGAATTGTTGTTCCATAGCTATTCATAGTTACGCTTAAATACTGTTTTCCTCCTGGAATACCAGGAAATGCTAACTAGTGGGCTAAGGGGAAAAAAGTGAAGAGATGCATCCTGTGTACCTTTTTGGAGGTTCAAAATGCACATTTACACAGTAAATGCCCCTTTCCCCCCTCTTATTTTTGTTGTTATAACTATTAACATTCCATGAACAGTGTTCTGTGGAACAGTGATTTATAAGGTGCTGATCTGCCCTGTAACAGTGCAGTTGTTGAAAATTGTAAAGTTATGGTCATCCAGGGATACTTGGGCAATCCTGGCCCAAACCATAGTCCACTTTCTTTCTTCTTGTTCTGCTGTTAGCAAACACTTATTGAGCACTTTACCAGTTCATTCTACCACTTAGGTACCTTTTTATTGAAGAAGTTTAATTGAATCATTACTTTTGAAACGACTTGGCCCCCATCTGTTATAAGTAAAGCCTCATGAAATGTAGTTGCAAAGATTACACAATAGTGTTACAAATAATGATAAATTGTGCCCCGGTGTTACTAGAAGGCAAGTTCAGGTGGTATCCTATTAGATAATTAGTGTTCCAAAAAACAAATAAAAAAGAGATATTGTTGAGTACTGTTGAATATCCATTCCATAAAATGAAATTAAGTTTCTGCCTGATAACTGAGAAAGTGCATAAGGGTTAGGAAATCACTAAGAAAATAATGTATGAATCTTCAGGCTGGTAGGGGCTTCCAAATGGAGCTAAATGAAATTTTAAGAAGTCTAATGAAAGGTGATCATTTTCTTTTAACTTTGGTAAGCACTTCTCGTCTCTTTTCCATGCTGTTTGTTACAGCACTGTATAGCTGTCGGGGTTGGAAGTTAATGTGTAAAGAGTCTGTTTTCAATAAGAGAAACATCTAAACAAGACACCTGCTTACCTACGTTGTTCTTAAAGCTCTGTTGAGAAAAGCAAGCAAGACTTTCCCCAGAGACTTTTTCTTATGTGAAGAGGTGGCTGATCTGCGTAGGAGTGGTAGACAGCAAACACCATGGTCTGTGTACTACCCATGTGTGAGTAGCCAGGCTGGAGAAGAATTATAGCAAAAGAAACCAAAACTTACATGTGTGGAAAAGGTGCAGCCAGTTTTGTTTAAATATTAAAAAGTGAAAAAACCTAAAAGCCAGTTGATAGAGAACTGGTTAAATGTATTGATGCACAGACATGAAATAAACTAAGTGAAACTACTCATTAAAATGAATGAGTAGATCTTTATGTACTGAGGAAAAATATTCTGTTTGTTAGGAAAAAAAGAGAGAGGAAAAAAAGAAAACAATGTACAGAACAAAGTGTCAAGTATGGTTCTCATTTTTGTCTTTAAAAAGATGTAGAAGAATTTATGGGCCTGGGGAATTTCTGAAAAGATACCTGGGAAATGTTGGTGGTAGTTATCCACGGGGAGTGAAACATATGTCTAGGTTGGGAATAAAGCTCACTTTTTAGTGTATAAAGCCTTTCTTATGATGTGGTGGGCTGTGTGTGTGTGTGTGTGTGTGTGTGTGTGTGTGTGTGTGTGTGTGTGTACTTTCTATGAAGTTATTTATTTTTTAAAAAGCCAACTAGATCATGATAAAGTCAGTTTGGTGGTGTGTTGAGCTGGGCATCAGGAAGAGGTTTCTTTCTGTGTACACTGGACATCCATTCCCATAAACATTGTGAGCATTCCTAGGAGAGGCTGTTGGGAGCAGTAGAGAATGAATGGACTGTAAAATCAAGCAGATTCCAAGTAGAACATATTTGAATCTTGACTTTTATAAGCAGCAATTAACTTAACATAGCTGAGCCTTGAGTTTCCTCATACGTAGAATGAAACAACAATTCTTGCCTTCTGGATTATTATGAAGCAAGTGTCTAGCGCAATGCCTATTGCTATGGTTTAACCTTTTTAGCAGAAGCTAGGAATAGAGATGGGGTTATCCAGGAAGGTTATGCTGAATACCCTCTTGTCTAATTGTGTGGATCCCTATGAGTTACACAGGAGACTGACAAGGTTTTCAGAATTTTATACCAGCAGAGACGCTACTAGCTTGGACTGAGATTGGACAAAGTGAAAGAATGGTGTGTTCCCAGAATTCTACAAACAGGAAACAGGCTGACAGAGCTAGTTGACTGCAAACACAGGCCACTCTTCAAGAGAAAGGAAGGGTGACTCCAAGGGCAGTGCTGCAAATGCAGAGACAGGGACTGACAGAACCTCCATAGACCCGGATGCATCCAGCCAGTGGAGCATCTGTGGGTCCAGAGGGCAGAGTTTTGAGCTACAGAGGATTTTCTTAGGCCTTGAAACCCGATGAAATTTTCCCTGTTTGGTTTCAAACTAGCTTGTGAACCAATTATCCCTTTATATTTTTCACTTTCTCCCTTTTGGAATGAGCATATCTATCTTATGTATGCCCCTCTATTGTATTTTGGAAGCAGATAAATTGTTTTCTAGTCTTACAGATCCACGGATGGAGAGGAATTTTGTTGTAGGATGGATCATATAGAGAGTCTCACCCATATCTAATTTAGATGTTCTGGAAGATGAGACTTGGGACTTTTTTGAGCTGGTGGTATTTAGATGAGATTTTAGATTTAGGGTTGATGCTGTAGTGGGTGAGAATTGGGGGCGTGCTGGGATGGGGTTAATGTATTTTGCATGTGGGACTGACATGAATTTTGGGGGGCCATAGGACAGACTGTAGTGGTTGAATTGTGTCCTTCGAAAAGATATGTCCAAGATATGTCTTTGGTATATCTGAGTATGACCTTATTTAGAAATAAGGTCTTCTGGATTTAGAGTGAGCCCTGAATCAAATGACAAGTGCCCTAATAAGAGAAAGGAGAGGAAAATTTGAGACACACGGAGCCACAGACGAGAACACACAGAGGGGAAGATCATGTGAAGATGGAGCAAAGATTGGAGTAATGTGTATACAAGCCAAGGAACGGCAAGGACTCCCACAGCCACCAGAAGCTGGGTGAGGGGCATGAAACACATTCTCCCTCAGAGCCTCCAGAAGGAACCAACCAGCTGACCCCTCGATTTCTGACTTCTGGCTTCCAAAATTGCGAGAGAATATGTTTCTGTTGTTTTAAGCCAGGTAATGATATTTGTTATACAACCCTAGGGAACTAATACAATGTATATTCCAAAAAATAAAATACTTACAGTTTGCTCCCAAGGTATATACTATTATATTTTTGAGTTGACATTTCAAATAGGTTGAACATGGAAGTAAATATTGCCTTATTTTACCAGGAGTACAGTACTTTCCATATTAGAAGAAATATAAGATATTAAAGGGTTGTGATTGGGTAGCTAATCAGAGGTACTGCAAAACTAAGTCATGCCTCGGTGATCCTTTCCTTTGTTTATGAACCACCAATTGTGCCTCAGACATGTTTTAGACATGCCCTCTTCTAAAGTGGGTTTTGTCATTTGAATTGAAAAATAATTTCATTGTGTTTAATCTCTCCTATAATACACACAGATTACATAGTACTTTGTAATGTTTACTATTATTACAAAGTTTTCCCAAGAGTTTCTGAAAGCGTTTCTTTGCCAATGGGTGTTTACTTGCAAAAACGTTTGGGACAATATACAATCACAAAGGTTTGCAGCTGAAGAGATTTTCACAGACGGTGTAATCCCATGATTCCCAATATTTTCTCCACTGGAACAAATGTCAAAGGTGACCATGTCTGTACTACAGAACACTCTCGTATACTCTGATTTGAGAAATGCCATTGTTTTGCAGGGAAGTAAAGCATATAGAACTACAGACTTGTTTTTCTTACCCCAACTAGCTTTATCTTTTTCCTTTTAAAAGCGTATGCACAGATGAAAATCACTAAGAAAATTTCAGTTAAAAATAGTATAATTTATGATCGTAGTAACTCTTAATCACCAAAGTATTAAGCGTACATAAAGGCTTTATAGGAGATAAAGTAGCCTGTGCATTGTGAGCAATTCCATCTTTGTCCTTTGAAACTCTACTTTATTTACTCCACCTTAAAAGCAAGTGGAAGTGCCAGTGACTGATTTTGATGTTATAACGCGATAACCTTGGAACAGCTGTAAATTCTTAGAAGAAAATTATCTGTGAATCTTGATAATTTAACTATTAATAGGTTGAACTACTCGTGACGCATTGCCCAGCTCTCATGACACAACATTGTGTCGTGACGCTGGAGTTGTGCGTTGTTGCACTAGTTCAGCTCTGTATTTTTATAGAGAGTAAAACAGACCTAAAGAGGGACTTACTTAAAACCTCCTAGTACACTAGTACCAGGACTGGGGCCAGGGGAGGGGAGGAAGTCAACGTGGAGAGCGCATCCTGTGTGCCTGTATCATCCTAGTCCTTTTCTATATATTCTCCCACATTTTCACAACTCTTCAAGGTTGTTAATTTTTCCATTGTACAGAGGATATAATAGATTTTCCAACAGTTTAACAGCTTGTTTAGTAACATATAGCAAATAAGTCACCCAGCAGAGATTTAACACGAGCCTAAATCTCTTATTACTCTGTTGTGCTTAAAAATAGAACCATGCCTCTTAACTTCAATTGTGTGCTATAAACCACATTAAATTTTCTTTCTAATAAAAGAAGTTTTAAAAAAGCAAATATGTGCACTATTTTGGTATATTCAGGATGCATTCTTGCACACATAGACTTGCATTTGTCTCCATAATTGGTTAGATATTTTGCTGATTATCTTCAGAGCAAAGTAGTACTTCTACCACGTGTTTGGGTCAACTATTGATAACTCGACAAAAAATACTTGGACTGATCAAAAAGGGTCAGAAATGTTAGCAAAAGCAGTGAAAATGATTGATCATGTCTCCAAATACACCTAGTTGACAACTTTTTTTTTTTTACTACTAATTGAACAAAATTGTTATTTTGGCACTATGTTGAATTGGCATAGTTTAATCATTGAAAAATTGATTATTGAGATAATTTAGGTAAAACTGTCTTTACTGAGTGGCATGTGGCTTATGTGAAATCTGCAGAACCTAATACCTTGACCTACATTGATGTAGCATATCAGGCAGTTACTCAACCCTACACATTGTTTTGTCTGTACAGTCTTTTTATTTTTTATTTTTGTTTTTTTAAAGTAAATCAGTTGTTATTTTATTTTAAGGAATTCTTTTATAAAGTGACTTGCTTTAGGAATACAAGGAACTTTTTTTCTTTTCTTTTTTTCACGCACACTGTATTTTATTTTTACAAGAGATAAATAAATTGACACCAAGCATTGTAAATGGATGACCACAACAAAAGCAACAATGATTGCAATTACCAAACACGAAACACACTCATACTATGTCATAACATTGACATTCAGTCCAGTAATCCTCCACTGTAACAGCTCCTCTACTTTGCAGTGAAAATTGATTTGTATATTTTTTGCCTCTGAGTCCTTGTGGGATTTGTTTTTTTTTTTTTTTTCAAACAGAAAGTCACAAAAATTATAATCATCCTCATCAGTTCACTCAGTCCCATGTAATTTTTTTTATCTTGATATTTTGTTAGCACTTTTATGAATTCATCAGTTTTCCATTAGAGTTCTGAAAATACTTATTCATTCAGTTTAGCAGTATACTCAGTTACCAGAAACCTGTACTTGTCAGAGTCTTTTCCATGAATTCCTTGAAGATGAAACCCTTTTATAGGAACATTTTTGCAAAAGCATCAGAGTACACCCAGAACTGTCTGTAAATGACAAAAGACTTAAAAATGACCACAGTTAAAGATTTGATGAAAGTTCATAATAATGCAATTGCCAAGGAAATTTAGTTATTTCTGAGATATACATTTTAAAGTAATAACGAGAATTATGACTTATAACATTATACCAGAACATATAAGATTTTTAAGAAATTTCATGTAATGTCTGAAACATTTATGTTAACATATTTCCATACAAATAACCCAAAGAAAGTTTAGTATTAGTTGTTTTGCTTGTTTTTTTATACTGCAGATTCTTATTAGTCATCAATTTTATACACATCAGTGTATACATGTCAATCCCAATCGCCCAATTCAGCACACCACCATCCCCACCCCCCTCAGTATTTGTTTGGTGTCCATACATTTGTTGTCTCAACTTCTGCCCTGCAAACCGGTTCACCTGTACCATTTTTCTGGGTTCCACATACAAGCGTTAATATACGATATTTGTTTTTCTCTTTCTGACTTACTTCACTCTGTATGACAGTCTCTAGATCCATCCACGTCTCAACAAATGACTCAATTTCATTCCTTTTTATGGCTGAGTAATATTCCATTGTATATATATACCACAACTTCTTTATCCATTCATCTGATGATGGGCATTTAGGTTGCTTCCATGACCTGGCTATTGTAAATAGTGCTGCAATGAACATTGGGGTGCATGTGTCTTTTTGAATTATGGTTTTCTCTGGGTATATGCCCAGTAGTGGATTGCTGGATCATATGGTAATTCTTTTTTTAGTTTTTTAAGGAACCTCCCTACTGTTCTCCATAGTGGCTGTATCAATTTACATTGCCACCAACAGTGCAAGAGGGGTCCCGTTTCTCCACACCCTATCCAGCATTTGTTGTTTGTAGACTTTCTGATGATGCCCATTCTAACTGGTGTGAGGTGATACCTCATTGTAGTTTTGATTTGCATTTCTCTAATAATTAGTGATGTTGAGCAGGTTTTCATGTGCTTCTTGGCCATCTGCATATCTTCTTTGGAGAAATGTCTATTTAAGTCTTCTGCCCATTTTTGGATTGGGTTGTTTGTTTCTTTAATATTGAGCTGCATGAGCTGTTTATATATTTTGGAGATTAATCCTTTATCTGTTGATTCATTTGCAAATATTTTCTCCCATTCTGAGGGTTGTCTTTTCGTATTGTTTCCTTGGCTGTGCAAAAGCTTTTAAGTTTCATTAGGTCCCATTTGTTTATTTTTGTTTTTATTTCCATTACTCTAGGAGGTTGATCAAAAAAGATCTTGCTGTGATTTATGTCAAAGAGTGTTCTTCCTATGTTTTCCTCTAAGAGTTTTATAGTGTCTGGTCTTACATTTAGGTCTCAAATCCATTTTGAGTTTATTTTTGTGTATGGTGTTAGGGATTGTTCTAATTTCATTGTTTTACATGTAGCTGTCCAATTTTCCCAGCACCACTTATTGAAGAGACTGTCTTTTCTCCATTGTATATCCTTGCCTTGTTTGTCATAGATTAGTTGACCATAGTTGCGTGGGTTTATCTCTGGGCTTTCTATCTTGTTCCATTGATCTATGTTTCTGTTTCTGTGCCAGTACCATATTGTCTTGATTACTGTAGCTTTGTAGTATAGTCTGAAGTCAGGGAGTCTGATTCCTCCAGCTCCGTTTTTTTCCCTCAAGACTGCTTTGGCTATTCGGGGTCTTTTGTCTCTCCATACAAATTTTAAGATGATTTGTTTTAGTTCCGTAAAAAATGCCATTGGTAATTTGATAGGGATTGCATTGAATCTGTAGATTGCTTTGGATAGTATAGTCATTTTCACAATATTGATTCTTCCAATCCAAGAACATGGTATATCTCTCGATCTGTTGGTATCATCTTTAATTAATTTCATCAGTGTCTTATAGTTTTCTGCATACAGGTCTTTTGTCTCCCTAGGTAGGTTTATTCCTAGGTATTTTATTCTTTTTTGTTGCAATGGTAAATGGGAGTGTTTCCATAATTTCTCTTTCAGATTTTTCATCATTAGTATATAGGAATGCAAGAGATTTCTGTGCATTAATTTTGTATCCTGCAACTTTACCAAATTCATTGATTAGCTCTAGTAGTTTTCTGGTGGCATTTTTAGGATTCTCTATATACAGTATCATGTCATCTGCAAACAGTGACAGTTTTACTTCTTCTTTTCCAATTGTATCCTTTTATTTCTTTTTCATCTCTGATTGACGTGGCTAAGACTTCCAAAACTATGTTGAATAATAGTGGTGAGAGTGGACATCCTTGTCTCGTTCCTGATCTTAGAGGAAATGCTTTCAGTTTTTCAGCATTGAGAATGATGTTTGCTGTGGGTTTGTCGTATATGGCCTTTATTATGTTGAGGTCGGTTCCCTCTATGCCCACTTTCTGGAGAGTTTTTATCTTAAATAGGTGTCGAATTTTGTCAAAAGCTTTTTCTGCATCTATTGAAATGATCATATGGTTTTTATTCTTCTATTTGTTAATATGGTTTACTACATTGATTGATTTACGTATACTGAAGAATCCTTGCATCTCTGGGATAAATCCCACTGATCATGGTGTATGATCCTTTTAATGTGTTGTTGGATTCTGTTTGCTAGTATTTTGTTGAGGATTTTTGCATCTATATCCATCAGTGATATTGGTCTGTAATTTTCTTTTTTTTGTAGTATCTTTGTCTGGTTTTGGTATCAGGGTGATGGTGGCCTGAAAGAATGAG
Organism: Balaenoptera physalus; assembly: GCF_965194825.1. Classification (NCBI taxonomy): domain Eukaryota; kingdom Metazoa; phylum Chordata; class Mammalia; order Artiodactyla; family Balaenopteridae; genus Balaenoptera; species Balaenoptera physalus. The sequence goes on along the minus strand of NC_138891.1, from coordinate 119,765,266 downwards.
TTTGGGAGTGTTCATTCCTCTGCAATTTTTTGGAAGAGTTTGAGAAGGATGGGCGTTATGTCTTCTCTAAATGTTTGATAGATTTCACCTGTGAAGCCACCTGGTCCTGGGCTTTCGTTTGTTGGGAGATTTTAAATCACAGTTTCAATTTCATTATGTGTGATTGGTCAGTTCATATTTTCTGTTTCTTCCTGATTCAGTCTTGGAAGGTATACCTTTCTAAGAATTTGTCCATTTCTTCCAGGTTATCCGTTTTATTGGCATAGAGTTGCTTGTAGTAGTCTCTTACGATGCTTTGTATTTCTGCGGTGTCTGTTGTAACTTCTTTTTCATTTCTAAATTTATTGATTTGAGTCCTCTCCCTCTTTTTCTTGATGAGTCTGGCTAATGGTTTATCAATTCTGTTTATCTTCTCCAAGAACCAGGTTTTAGTTTTATTGATCTTTGCTATTGTTTTCTTTGTTTCTATTTCATTTATTTCTGCTCTGATCTTTATGATTTCTTCCCTTCTGCTAATTTTGGGTTTTGTTTGTTCTTCTTTCTCTAGTTCCTTTAGGTGTAAGGTTAGATTGTTTACTTGAGATTTTTCTTGTTTCTTGAGGTAGGCTTGTATAGCTATAAACTTCCCTCTTAGAACTGCTTTTGCTGCATCCCATAGGTTTTGGATCATTGTGTTTTCATTGTCATTTGTCTCTAGGTATTTTTTGATTTCCTCTTTGATTTCTTCATTGATCTCTTGGTTATTTAGTAACATATTGTTTAGCCTCCATGTGTTTGTGTGTTTTACGTTTTTTTTTCCCTGTAATTAATTTCTAATCTCATAGCGTTGTGGTCAGAAAAGATGCTTGATATGATTTCCATTTTCTTACATTTACTGAGGCTTGATTTGTGACCCAAGATGTGATCTATCCTGGAGAATGTTCCATGCACACTTGAGAAGAACCTGTAATCTGCTGTTTTTGGATGGAATGTCCTATAAATATCAGTTAAATCTATCTGGTCTGTTATGTCATTTAAATCTTCTGTTTCCTTATTTATTTTCATTTTGGATGATCTGTCCATTGGTGTAAGTGAGGTGTTAATGTCCCCCACTATTATTGTGTTGCTGTTGATTTCCTCTTTTGTAGCTGTTAGCAGTTGCCTTATGTATTGAAGTGCTTCTATGTTGTGTGCATATATATTTATAATTGTTATATCTTCTTCTTGGATTGATCCCTTGATCATTATGTAGTGTCCTTACTTGTCTGTTGTAACATTCTTTATTTTAAAGTCCATTTTATCTGATATGAGTATAGCTACTCCAGCTTTCTTTTGATTTCCATGGAATATCTTTTTCCATCCCCTCACTTTCAGTCTGTATGTGTCCTTAGGTCTGAAGTGGGTCTCTTGTAGAGCATATATATGGGTCTTGTTTTTGTATCCATTCAGCAAGCCTGTGTCTTTTGGTTGGAGCATTTAATCCATTCATGTTTAAGGTAATTATCGATATGTATGTTCCTATGACCATGTTCTTAATTGTTTTGGGTTTGTTTTTGTAGGTCCTTTTTTCTCTTGTGTTCCCACTTAGAGAAGTTCCTTTAGCATTTGTTGTAGAGCTGGTTTGGTGGTGCTGAATTCTCTTAGCTTTTGCTTGTCTGTAAAGCTGTTGATTTCTCCATCGAATCTGAATGAAATCCTTGCCAGGTAGAGTAATCTTGGTTGTAAGTTCTTCCCTTTCATCACTTTAAGTATATCATGCCACTCCCTTCTGGCTTGTAGAGTTTCTGCTGAGAAATCAGCTGTTAACCTTATGGGAGTTCCCTTGTATGTTATTTTTCGTTTTTCCCTTGCTGCTTTCAATAAGTTTTCTGTGTCTTTAATTTTTGCCAATTTGATTACTATGTGTCTCGACATGTTTCTCCTTGGGTTTATCCTGCATGGGACTTGCTGCGCTTCCTGGACTTGGGTGGCTATTTCCTTTCCCATGTTAGGGCAGTTTTTGACTATAATCTCTTCAAATGTTTTCTCTGGTCCTTTCTCTCTCTCTTCTCCTTCTGGGACCCCTATAATGCGAATGTTGTTGCGTTTAATGTTGTCCCAGTAGTCTTTTAGGCTGTCTTCATTTCTTTTCATTCTTTTTCCTTTATTGTGTTCCACAGCAGTGAATTCCACCATTCTGTCTTCCAGGTCACTTATCCGTTCTTCTGCCTCAGTTATTCTGCTGTTGATTCCTTCTAGTGTAGTTTTCATTTCAGTTATTGTATTGTTCATGTCTGTTTGTTTGTTCTTTAATTCTTCCAGGTCTTTATTAAACATTTCTTGCATCTTCTCCATCTTTACCTCCATTCTTTTTCTGAGGTCCTGTATCACCTTCACTATCATTATTCTGAATTCTTTTTCTGGAAGGTTGCCTATCTCCACTTCATTGAGTTGTTTTTCTGGGGTTTTACCTTCTTCCTTCCTCTGGTACATAGCCCTCTGCCTTTTCATCTTGTCTATCTTTCTGTGAATGTGGTTTTTGTTCCACAGCCTGCAGGATTGTAGTTCTTCTTGCTTCTGCTGTCTGCCCTCTGGTGGATGAGGCTCTCTAAGAGGCTTGATGGGAGGGACTGGTGGTGGGTAGAGCTGACTGTTGCTCTGGTGGACAGAGCTCAGTAAAACTTTAATCTGCTTGGCTGTTGATGGGTGGTGCTTTGTTCCCTCCCTGTTGGTTGTTTGGCCTGAGGCAACCCAACACTGGAGCCTACCTGGGCTCTTTGGTGGGGCTAATGACAGACTCTGGGAGGGCTCATGCCAAGAAGTACTTACCAGAATTTCTGCTGCCAGTGTCCCTGTCCCCACGGTGAACCAGAGCATCCCCCTCCCCTCGCCCCCAGCCTCTGCGGAAGACCCTCCAACACTAGCAGGTTGGTCTGGTTCAGTCTCCCCTGGGGTCACTGCTCCTTCCCCTGGGTCCTGACACACACACTACTTTGTGTGTGCCCTCCAAGAGTGGAGTCTCTGTTTCCTTCAGTCCTGTCGAAGTCCTGCAATCAATTCTCACTAGGCTTCAAAGTCTAATTCTCTAGGAATTCCTCCTCCCGTTGCTGGACCCCCAGGTTGGGAAACCTGATGTGGGGCTCAGAACCTTCACTCCAGTGGGTGGACTTCTGTGGTATAAGTGTTCTCCAGTCTGTGAGTCACCCACCCATCAGTTATGGGATTTGATTTTACTGTGATTGCGCCCCTCCTACAGTCTCACTGTGGCTTCTCCCTTGTCTTTGGATGTGGGGTACCTTTTTTGGTGAGTTCCAGTGTCTTCCTGTCGATGATTGTCCAGCAGCTAGTTGTGACTGGTGTTCTCACAAGAGGGAGTGAGAACACATCCTTCTACTCCGCCATCTTGGCTCCTCCTCTTTCTGTACAGTCTTTTTAATAAACATGAATTATAACTGCATTGATAATAGATTTATGTCTTCTGTCATATCCCCACATAAACAGCCATTAACTAATTTATTTTGGAAGATGCATGGCAAGCTATGAAATTTCTAGTTCAAAGTTGTGTTCAGTCACATTTTTTTTTAAACAATAAAATGGGTTATGGTCAAAGGTGTCAGAATAATTTTAACTGTGCTTGGTTCATTTATAAACCTTCCTTTACACTACTAGCATCTATTTTCTTTTTAAACCACAAGTGACTATATCATATTATTTTTATGAAGAATTCATCTTTCATCTGGGAGTATGAATTTGCTTAGTTGCTTTTATCTTCTTAATCAACCATTTTTTCCCTCATGAGTATATATATCATCTGTGCATCCATCTCTTCTATAAATATACTATTTGTAAATAATAACTGATTTGTTGAAATGATTCAGTTTTTCTTCTTTACAATCCAGTTTAGGAAGTTTCCTGAATTTGAAATCTTAAGAGGCTTCAGTTTATCTCAATATAAAATGGAGGAGAAGTTACATTCTAATAGAAAATTCAAATTTTCCTTTGAAATTAGGCTGACACTATTGAGCTAACAGAAACTTTTTAAGCTAAAATTCTGAGTCCAACTGCCATAGAGCATATCAATTACAGATAAAATATTTTTGAATGGTCAAAACTAAGTAGAATTTATATTCTTTTTTTTGCTTCAGAATTAAACTATAGCTAATTAAAGTGAACATTGTAAGGAAGGAAGAAAGATAAGGCTAACTACTGATATTTTCCTATATGACAAATTGCAGCTGCCTCAAATCCTTGTGGATTTGTCGAATTAGAAGCAAGAAAGGAAGGTAGGAGGGAAGCTAGGAAGGAAGGGAAAAATACATGAATATGCTATAGTAAACCTCCTCAAAGAGTGACTTGATAGCTCACAGAAGTGCTTTCAAAAACACTGTAGAAGTGGAAGGGAAGCAGGATTAGGAGAAGTTGAACTGGGGTGCAGTTGCAAAGGGATCTCAGCTCTCCTATGGGGAGACCTGGAACTGTGATCCTTCAGAGAATTGCTAATTGAGTCAAAGGGATTGGGTCTTTATATCACTGCATCACTCATTGGTTGCAGTCTACCCCTGAGGTGGCGAGCATGACATAGTGCTAGTGGCTTTCTTTGACCAAGGGCAATTCCTGGAGAGGGACTCATCTGCAAGCCCTCGGCAATCAACACTCCCAGGAGCTGGCAGATGAGAGGGTGCTGAGTCAGATCTGGGCAGCACACAACCTTATCTGTGAGAATGGAAGACTCTCTTGACGTAAGTGAGCCTTGGCCTTTTAAAAGAATCTCTAATATAAACATACCACTGTAGACAGTTCAGTAACTTCCCTGCCTCCTCTGCAGTGAGGGCCCTATGTAAATCGCTGTTGGATCTATTGGGTGGGAACTTGTTTAGATCTTTTGGGTCTCTGCCCCAGGCCAGTCCTTCCCACCTTTCCTTATAGGATGCTGGCTGGTCCTGCTTAACATGGAATGATAGCTGGCAATGACTGCAGGTCATCTGATTTCTAATCATTGTCAATGTCTGTCTCCGTGTACTCCTGGATTCCCTGCTTCTGGGTCCCGTACATGTGAATGGATGCATTAATAGTGTATGAAAGGGAAAAGGAGTGTGATACTCTCATGCCTTCAATACCCTGATGGGCTTCTGAATGTTTGCTTTACTGTCAGCTGGTCATCTACCAGCTCTGGCCCTGCTGCAATGAGCTTGTTTCTTTGGGGCCTTATCTTACACCTCCTCCCCCCTCCCACCCCAGTCTGAAGCAGTATTCAGACTCATTCTGACTCAGCCCCAGACTTCCCCTGCAACATTAAAACAGTGAGCATATCCTATACCCTGATCATGCTAGTCATCTGTAGTTTCAAGTTGCAAGAATTTTGCGAGGCAAATTTCACGCAGTGGAAAATTTGTGTGTCATATATAAAACTAGATGAAGTTTTATGAGGTTTTTAACAGTTAAAATCTAGTACAACCTTAGCCAGGCTGAACTTTGTAGAGGTTGGGGCCTTTATTTCCGAATCTCTTCCTGTATACAATTAATTTTGCACACATTGAGAATTTATAGCTGTATTGAAAATGAATGGTTTGTTGGATTCTAAACAAAACAAGAGAATTACTTTGATCCATTAAATCACTCTGCTTGTTCTGTCTTGATTTCTGCTCAGTTACATCATTCACAGAAAAAGGGAGGGATATGTGTTAGTTTGTAGATTCTCTTTTCTACTTATTCCCAGATAGATTGTTTGTTTTATTTTTTTATTCTAAGTTTAGGCTCAATCTACCACTTCAAGACAAAAGATAATGGCCATATTTCCCAATCAGATAACCAATAAAGGAAAAAAATAATCCCTATAGTGATAAAGATACACTTCAGAGGACCAAAACTATATTCTATGCATAAAAATAATTTGGTTAAATGAAAAAGCTGAGATTCCACAGGAAAGTGTTTCCTTTAAGTTATAGATGGTAAGACTTTAAGCACTTGAAGTATATAAAAAATTCAGTCAAACCAGGTTAAAGGCAAAAAGAAAGCCATATTATTGAAGCCTTGAATTCTGAAGTCTTAAAAATATGAAGGATAATTTACCAGAATTATACCTTAAATTTATTCACTCGACAAACATTTAACAGGGAATTACCTGGCAGTCCAGTGGTTAGGACTCAGCGCTTTCACTGCCATGGCTTGTGTTCAGTCCTTAGTCAGGGAACTAAGATACTGCAAACCACACAACATGGCCAAAAAACAAAGAAAAAAAACAAACAACAAAAACAAAAAACTGAACAAATATCCAATATAGATATACCATCACATTAGAAATGATGTGTTCTTTGTTGGTGGGAACGTAAATTGGTGCAGCCACTATGGAAAACAGTATGGAGTTTCCTTAAAAAGCTAAAAATAGAACTACCATATGATCTAGTGTTCCAACTCCTGGGTATATATCCAGAAAAGATGAAATCTAATTGAAAAAGATACATGCACCCCAATATGCATAGCAGTGCTATTTACAATAGCTAAGACTTGGAAGCAACCCAAGTTCCCACTGGCTTAAGAAGATGTGGTATATATGAATATATATACAATGAAATGCTACTCAGCCATAAAAAATGAATGAAATTCTGCCATTTGCAGCAACATGGATGGACCCAGAGAACATTATACTTAGTGAAGCCAGACAGAGAAAGACAGATATTATGATATCACTTATAGGTGGAATCTAAAAAGTAATACAAATGAATCTATTTACAAAACAGAAACAGACTCACAGACATAGAAAACAAACTTATGGTTACCAAAGGGGGAAGGAGAGGGAGGGATAAATTAGGAGTTTGGGATTAATAGACACAAACTACTATACTTAAGATAGATAAGCAACAGGGATTTACTCTATAGTACAGAGAACTATATTCAATACCTTGTAATAACCTAAAATTGAAAGTAATCTGAAAAAACCAACTAAATCACTTTGCTGTACACCTGAAACACAATATTATTAATCAACTATATTTCAATAAAAATAAAAAAATAAATAGTGTGTTCTCGAGGGTGACATCTCCAATATAGCTGCTGAATATGTTCTTTGTCACGTTCCTCCCACTCCCCCAACAAAAACAATGTATCCATGTAGAAAAGTGCCTTTGTGGGAGCTGTGAGATCAGGATCACGTGCCAAAGCACTTGGGAGGAGTCTCGCTCACCCGTGCATTGGGTATGAGGCACATAGATCTCGCCTCAGCTATGGACCCTGCAGTGACCTGTGAATTGGCTCCAGCACCTCTTGGCTATGGTTCGGGAGCCCATGGAAAACAATGCCTTAGGCAATCATCCTCAGACGAGAAAAATGAAAGAATGCTACTTTATGCCCTTTGTGTGACTTGACTCACTTTATTAACTTTTTAAACAGAAGTTCTGTAATCTCTATAGCTTCTGCCAAAACTTGACTAAGTCTTGAGAATTCCTTGCCATGTTACTGTTGTATGATTCTTTTATTTTGTCTCTTTCTTCTCCTTCATGACCTTTCCCTTGTTTATGTTTTTTTCTCTTTCACCTCCTCTTCTTTCTTCTCTCATTTATTCATAAGCTTACGTTTATTTTTATGCTTCTCCACTTTTCACCATCTCGCCTTCAGTTTCTCATGTTTTGTTTTTTTTTCTCCCATCCTTTTTCTTTACTGAAAATGTATTACATTCAGGACACTGTTGTATATTGTAAGGTACACAAATATGATAAGAAGGGTTATTGCCCTCAACCAACTCATATTCTTGAATGGTAAAATTTCTTACCAGTACCTTTCCTAAGAATTAAAATAATTAAGTCAAAAGAAAACTTCTGGCATTTCTACCTAGACAATAAATAAACAATATTATTTTAATTGGGGTAGATATTTTCTAGAAAAACAAAATCATTTGTGTTCATTTTTGTATTATATCTCCACTTGCAAATGGTTTAAATTCACTTAAAACATCCAATTTATGTCACCAACTCTTTCTTTGACGTTCTGTGGACTGCTTAAAATCAAATATCCAACTTCACTAGAAGGACGCTTAATGGATTTTTGTCAATTACATTTTCCATTTTGTTCTTTCATATAAAAGAGCCACCTAAGAGTATTATCATTTACATGTTATTATCTAGAAATCCTTTATTTCTCTTTTCCAATATAACAGGTTGTCAAGAAACGTGAAGATTCTAAGATTTTACCCTGCTTGCAAGTTGTTAGCCTGCCACAGTTTTGTGGATGCTGTCAGAAGATGCAAGACTCCTGGGTCAGAGTCAGAGTTTATTACTCCCAGAAATAGCAGTAGCCAGATGGTCATCACCATCCCATATCAGAATCATTTCTGTGAGACTAGGTCAAACTGGTTAAATGGAGGGTTACCCTTATATGAATCTTAAAAAGTTTCAGTGGCTACTGTTGGTGGCCAACTTCCTAAAAGGACCACTGAAATAATATGTTGATTAAATAAAATGAAGTTTATTATTCTCCAGTAAGGGAAACCACCTTCTTGACAGAATTTTAGTATCTTAGAAAAGGAGAGATCAAGGGTGGATATTTGTAAGAATTTAGGGTCTGGTTTTAGGGAGTCTTTCAATAACAGGGAGCTAATTGGGATTGAAGGATCCTCTAGTAGTTTAGAATTAGTGATCACAGAAAGGTGAGGGTGTTGAATTAAGTTTTGATAATTAAACAGTTATTTGATAAGTAATTTGCCCTTTTGTGTTATGTATTGTCCACAGGAGGAGCTATTTACTCTGATGAGTGAACTATTGTTTTGAAAGGGGGCTAGTTGAAGAGTTGATTATTTGGATAAATGGATTTTTAGTATTCCTGTAACTTTGTCTTATTGGGCAAGCATTTCCTGCAATAGTAGTCATGTTCATATAGACAGTCTTAGTTCTTTTTTTAATATTTATATTATTGAAGTACAGTTGATTTACAGTGCTGTGTTAGTTTCTGTGTACGGCAAAGAGATTCAGTTAAAAATATATGTAATAGTTTGCATCTGCTAATCCCAAACCCCCAGTCCCTCCTTCCCCCATGCCCTTCACCCTTGGCAACCACAAGTCTGTCCTCTATGTCTGTAAAGTCTTAGTTCCACTAAGGTGTTTACTTGTAGGCAGTTTGTTCTCTCCAGGCATTAATATGTTAATCCAAGGACATTATTTAATTGATTAAATGGAAGAAAATTTGTGGATAGGAGAGATGAAGTGTAATCTGGTAGAATCAAAGATATGGGCCAAGGGCGGAGAGGTGGAGGTTAGGGCATGATGACAGAATATTCAGCCTATTTAGTGAATAACAGGAAGGAGTTGAGTAAATGCAGTGAGCATCAAACCCAGAATAGGTGGGATAACCCAGAATAGGTGGGATATAGGAGAGTTCCCAGTATTGAACCCTAGACAACAGGCAATGTGGAAGTAGCTTGCATGGCTGCTCAACGGCACCAGGGTCAGCTAGGCATACGTGGCATAATAAATAATTTGCCTGTTTTTTGTCCTGTGTTCCTGGCATGGAGCTCCTAAACCCATTGGAATCTCCTGAGCGACAGGAATCTTTATTATGCTAACTAGGTGATTGATTCACCGGAGGCCCCTGAATAGCTTCCAGATAGGGGCTGGTCACCAGAAAGACCAACCATATGATTAGGAGGTTGTGACTTTGGGCCAGCCTGTCCTCAGGGGGAGGAGAGAAGGGCTGGAGATCGGGTCCAATCATGTGGTCAATATTTAATCAATCATACCTATGTAAAGAAACCCAATAAAAACTCTAGACACTGAGCCCTGTGGAGTTTTCTGGTTGGTGAACACATAAATGGACCAGGAGGTACCTTTATAATAAAACTATATTCCTAAGTATAGCAGTTTTCAGAGTTCTGTGAGTTGTTCTAGTGAATTATTGAACCTAAAGTGGGTCATGGGACCTCCTGGATTCGTAGCCAGTTGGTCAGAAGTGCAGGTGGCCTGGGAGACCCTCTGAGACTTGCAATTGGCCTCTAAAGTGCGAGCAGTCTTGTGGAAGACTGAGCTTTTAAATGTGGAGTTTGATGCTAACTTCGTGTCAAAATCGGATTGCAGCGCACCCAATTGGTGTTAGACCATTTGGGGTGGGAATGGAGTAGTACACCACTGAATAAATCAACATTTCCCTAGATATAAGTGGGAAGAAATTTTCAGCTGCCTTAGGTAGACATAGGAAGCAGGAACTGAGAAATATATTCCTAGTGAAACTAAGAAAAATAAAGGAAAGAGAAATATAAATTTTTTTTGTTTTCATAGTTTTCTTTAAAAAATCATTCAAGTCTACCTTATTTCCTTAAGAATTATCATCACACCACTTTCAGATTCAGAAATATTTAATATGATCTTTGTTCTTTTGGTTTTGCTTCTCAGATAGTTTCAGCCTTTTCATAAGAACAAGTACAACTTTCTAGTAGTGTAAAGCTTAAATTTTGTTTTAAACAAAGGCAATATTCTAAGTACAACAGAACACTTCATAATTGACTTAATTTCCCCTGGTATTTTGATGCTTTAAAGGAAGACAGAAGACAGGAGAAGCAAAAGATGTATATTCAAAATTCCTACTAGAATACTTGCAGCAGCTTTAATCACTGGAGGGATTTTACTCCTTTTTACACCTGCAGCTATATAAAGCAGTCGTTCCCTAGCTAATTGAAATAAAATAATACTGAAATTGCCAGAGGTGAAATGTTCAACTTGCATACTTTACTGCTGAAAACATGTCAGTAACATTTGAGATTTTTTTCTATTTTATTTTTGCTTCTTTAGAAAAGAGAAACGAGCTGTCACAGATTACAAGGAGAAAGGAAAATAAACATAACCAACTCTCTTTGCTTCAATCTCATCTCATAAAATGTATAGAAATTGAAGTACATTTTATACTTATTCTTGTCGTTACCACAAAATGCTTAGAAAACCTAGTAAACAAGCATCTTTTTAAAAATTGACTTGTGAATATGCATCTCTATTGTTTGCGAGAATGACTTGAAATAGAGATCTAGGTTATTTTACAGACTAGAGGAGGACTTGTAAATAACCTGTGTACTATTACTAGGATTATTCATTGGTATTAAAGAAAGTCTTCCCTGAAGAATGCTGCCATGACTTTATAGTTCACCATACCTTTATCAGAACTGCTGCTCATTACAAGAGAAGCTCACCAGGTTGAGTTTATGCAAAGGAAATGGTGATAAATATCATCAAACATAAAATTATTAGATGAAGAAGGTTAGTAGCTTTAATAAAGTGTGACATATATGAAATGTATTGATACATAAGACTGTAAACCATGTTTTAGCATCAATTGCTGATCCTCACCTGATTAAATTATTATATTGGGGTTGCAAAATAATAATTTTTCTGATTATCACATTCATTATATATTTATTATCTTGCATCCTTCTCCAAAGGAGATTTTTTGTTGATAGTCTTTAGAAATACAATTGGTATTTTATATTAAGCTCGTATCCTAATAATTTTCTAAATTCACTTATTTGTTCTAGAAGTTTTCATGTATGTATTCCAAAGGATTTTCTAAACAGATGACCACATTGTCTATGAATAAGGATAGTTTTTCTTCCTCCTTTCCAATCTGGAAGGGGTTTGTTTCTTTTTCTTGCCTAATTGTCATGGATAGAAGCCCTAGTACAATATTGATTAGAATAGGTGAGAGTGGATATCCTTGTCTTGTTTCTAGTTTTAGAGGGATAGCATTCAGTTTGCCACCATTAAGTATGATGTTAGTTGTGGATTTTTCATAGATGCTCCTTATTGAGTTGAGAAAGTTACTTTCTATTATTTGTTTTCTGCAAGTTTTTATTAGGAATAGAAGTTGGATTAATTCAAATGATCTTTTTTCCATGTATTGAAATGAACATATGCTTTGTCTTTCTTAGTTTGTTAATATGGTGAATTACATTGATTGATTGATTTTCAAATGTTAAACTAACCTTGAATTTCTTGGATGAACCCTACTTGATCACAGTGTATTATACTCTGTATATACTGACATATTTTTTTTTCTAAAATTTCATTAGGAATTAAAAAAAAATCTAGATTAGTGAGGGATACTGGTTAGTTTTATTTTCTTATAATGTCTTTGGCTTTGATGTCAGAGTAATTCTGGTATTATAGAATTATTGGGGGATTATTAATTTCTTTTTAATATTTTAGGAGCATATGTATAGAATTAATTGTTTTCATTACATGTCTGGAAGAAATGATCTGTAAAACTATTTGTGCCTGGAATTTTTTTTGTGGGAAAGTTAACTACAATTATACGTTTTAGTAGATAATATTTCTGTTTCTTCTTGAGTGGGTGTTCATAACTGTATCTTTCAAGGAATTGTTCCATTTCATATAAATCTCTGAATTTATTGACACAAATATGTTTCACAGTGTTCTCTTATCATCTTTTAGATATTCATAGAATCTACAGTGATGCTACCTCTCTCACTCCTAATATTGGCAACTGTCATCTTTTCTTTTATCTTTTTTCATCAGTCTGGTGAGAAGTATGTCAATTTTATTGATATTCTCAAAGAACCAGTTTTTGGTTTCATTGATTTTAAAAATTTTCTGATTTCTAGATAATTGATTTCTGCTGTGATATTTATTTTATTTCTTTCTCCTTTCTCCTTTGGAAGTTGGTGTCATCAAATTGAGATTATTCTTATTTTCTAGTATAAGTATTAAGTGCTTTAAATTTCTTCCTAAGTACTATTTTCATGGCATCCCACACATTTTGATATGTTGTATTAATTTCCTGGGGCTGCCATAAAAAAGCACCATAAAGTGGGTAGCTCTAAGCAACAGAAATTTATTCTCTCATAGTTCTGGAGGCTAGAAGTGTCAAATCAAGGTGTCAGCAGGGCCATGCTCCCTCTGAGACTCTGGGTAGAATCCTTCCTTGCCCCCTCCTAGCCTCTGGTGATGGCCTTAATCCTTACTATACCTTCGCTTGCAGGTGCATCACTCCAATCTCTGCCTCTGTCATCATGTGATGTTCTTCCTGTGTGTCTCTTCTCTTCTTGTAAGGATACCAGTCATATTGGATTAAGGGCCCACCTTATCCAGTATTACCTCATCTTAACTAATTATACCTGTAATGACCCTATTTTCAAATAAGTTCACATTCTGAGGTACTTGAGGTTTAGAACTTGAACATAATTTTTTTTGAGGTGGGGGGAACAATTTAACCAATTAACAATTGTGTCTTTATTTTCATTCTGTTCAAAAAAACATTCTAATTTGTCTTTTGACTTCTTTTTTTAGACCCATGGATTATTTAAAAGCATGTCTTTTAGTTTTCAAATATTGGAGAATTTTTCAATTTAATTTTTTGTGACTGAATTCTTATGGCCTTTGTATGTCTGAAAAAAATCTTTATTTTGACTTTATTTTTCAAAGACTTTTCCTCTGGGTATAGTGTTCTAGGTAGATGGTTTTATTTCCCCCTCAGTACTTTGGACATATTGCTCCAGTGCCTTCCCTCTTGCATTGTTTCCAACAGGAAATCTACTGTCATTTTTATGTTTTTTTAATCTGTATATTGCATGTCTTTTTTTCTTAGGCTGCTTTTAAGACTTTCTCTTTATCACTGGTTTTGAGTAATTTTATTATGATGTGCCCTGGTGTAGTGTTTTTCATGTTTCCTGTGCTAGGGTTTATTGAACTTTTTGGACTGGAGGTTTATAGTTTTCATCAAATTTAGAAAGTTTTGGAGGTTTTTCTTTCTCCTCTCCATGAGAGTCTGTAAGTACACATATCTTGGGTTCCCTGAAGTCTCACAGCTCACTGGTGCTATGTTCATGACTTGGGAGGGCTTCATTTCCTTTTTCTCTCCATGTTTCATTTTGATGGTTTCTATGATTATATCTTTATGTTCACTATTTTTTTCTTCTTCAATTTCTAATCACCATTAATCTCATTCAGAGAATTTTTCACCTTGGACAATGTATTTTTTTAATCTCTAGAAGTTTGATTTGGGTCAGATTCATTATATTGAATGATCTGTTGTCTCGTTGAATCATATTTTCCTGCTTTTTGCATGCCTGGTAATTTTTCAACTTTACTGAGGTATTATTGACCCATACAAATTGTATACATATAGTTAAGGTATACACTGTGATGTTTTTGATATACAAATACACTGTGAAATGATTACCATAATCAAGGAAATTAATTAATCCATCACCTTGTATAGTAACCCTAAACATTTTTTTTTGGTATGAACTCCCAGCAAATTTTAAATTACTATTACTAACTATAGTCTCCATGCTATACACTAGGTCTCCAGAAATTATTCATCTTATAACTGAAAGTTTGTACCCTTGACCAACATCTCCCCATTTCCCTACAACCCCAGTCCCTCGTAACCACATTCTACTCTCTGCTTCTATCAGTTTGACTATTTTAGATTCTACATATAGGTGAGATCATGCAGTATTTGTCTTTTTCTGTCTGGCTTATTTCACTTAACATAATGTCCTCAAGGTTCATCCATGTTGTCACAAATCGCAGGATTTCCTTCTGCTTTAATGCAGAATTATACTCCATTGTATAAATATATCACATTTTCTTTATCCATTCATATATTGATGGATACTTGGGTTGCTTCCATATCTTGGCTACTGTGAATAATGCTGCAATGAACATGGGAGTGCAGATAGCTCTTGGAGATAGTGCTTATGTTTCCATTGGATATATGCACAGAAGTGAAATTGATGGATCATATAGTAGTCCTATTTTTAATTTTTCAGAGGAAATTCAATGTTGGTTTCCATAGAGGCTGTACCAATTTAGAGTCCCATCAACAGTGTACAAGTGTTCCCTTTTCTTCACAACCTCACCAATACTTGTTATCTTTTATTTTGAAAATAGCCATTCTAATGAGTGTAAGGTGATAACTCATTCTGGTTTTGATTTGTATTTCTCTGATATTAAGTCATCTTACCACACACACATACACACACAAACACAAATCAATAAATAATGAATAAATAAATAGGGTGGGAGGAAAATTTCTGAGATAATTGGTATGTTTATGAGATTGATTATGGTGATGATTTCATGGGTGTATGCTCATCTTCAAACTCATGAAGTTATATACATTAAATATGTGCAGCTTTTTGTATGTCAATCATACCTCAATAAAGTGTTTTTTAAAAGTACTTGATTGTATTTTTAGTAGGGTTTCAGAAAATATTGCAGTTAGATGCATGTGCTCAATCTGCCATCTTAGGACAGAGTCAATGTTAGTAAATATTAACTGTTAGCATTATACTAAATATTCTCAGGATAAAAAGATATTCTCAAAAAATAGACTTGTAAAACTTCAAATAAAAGGTTAGCTCTTTGCCCCTTTCTCAATTGAAAGTAAGGAAAAGTCATCATCATTGAAATTAGGTTTCTCACTTTCTGGAGAAACCTAATTCTCACATTCTCCTGAAATGGAAGCACATTTAAAGATTGATTATTTGGGGCTTTCCTGTGCATTATCACTTTGAAGATGGTTGGGCTTATGGAGTTGTTCTATTCAAGAACTCAATGAATATAAGGAGAATGTTGAAAATAAATAGCTTATAGTTCTTTAAACATTAATCTGTAATACCTGGATTTATTCTTTGTAAGCTCAAAACCCTGCTCAATCAATTTAGCCCTATTTTGTTCCAGGACAGATACACTAAATACTATGTAGTTGGTTTCTGCCAATGACCTTTCTAGTGTGAGCTTGAAATGCTCCCTTCTCTGTGCATCAGTTTCCATGGAATTTTTCATTCAAAAACAAAGCTTATCCATTTGTGCTAACCTGGATCAAATGTTCCCATCATTATTTTGCAGTGTTGTTTACATTTTCCAGTCCCAGTCCAATCAAGTTTACAAAGTTTTGGCAGTCTTTGTAGGGAAAGCCGCTTAAGAAAGGAAACCAGTAATGTGTTACAAATTCTCCATTTAAAATATTCCTTTTCTTGTTTCTGACTCAACTGCAATCAAACAAAATAAGATTGCTTCTAAGAGATAGAGAGATTAGAATAGTGGAAATTTGTAACTCCTAAAACCTGTATCAACTGTAGTTTAGTTTTGATTGATCTTATAGGAAAGTGCTCAAACTTTCCTTTGATGTAAAGTTTCATTTGGAAAGTCCAGACATGCATCAATGAGCCTAGATGAATTTGCTATTTTGTCATCTGGCAGCAGTTTGGCCATTTTCGTTGAAATGATGTTGGCATTTTTTTCCTTGTGGATATTTTTACTGTGTGTTGCCAAGTACCAAAAAGATAGGTTCTTCCAAATTCCACGATACTGTATGCTTACTGTGCAAATGATGTTTTCCCCTAATCTTCACCCTAATTCAGGGAACTTAAATCTCATTTGTTAAGTCATTATTGGGAGAAATAACTCCTTCATTCTTTGTGAGTCTGATTTAGGAAAAAGGATATTTTATGTCTCCCTTTAATTAAAAAAATAAAACTGACCCTTCAAAACAAATCTGAATCTAATATAATTTTATAATAAAAAGGAGAAGCTGCAAGGGAGATTTTATGTATGGTTTCTAAAACTATACTTAGTTACAGAGAGCAAATACTCTCTTTTTTTGAGCACTTATCCCATGAAACTTTGTGAGTGTAAGAGAGTAAAGAATCAGAACAAATTGAAAAATAAATGTGGGGATGGATTTATTTTTTTTTTAAGGCACTGCCATGAGTTTCCTGGCTCAACTAGTGGGAGATGTCAAGCAATAAACTGAAGTAAACAAACACTGAAACCAAATAAGAACCATAACTTATGAAAGGATATGTTTTAGTTTGGGAGAAATGTTGCTTTGGCTGACGAGACCCTGTTGTTCAGTTTTTGCGTTATAATCAGAGCAAATATATTGACATGCAACCTGACATGCATGTACAGCTTTTCAAAGTGACTCTCACTAATATTGGAAAATCTTGGTTGCTTACCAATCTAAGGAGAGGTTAGCCAAAGACTCAAGCTTTGCTAAGACCACCTGAAATATCAGACCCCACCTTTTCTCTGAGTTTGTGCTGCTATGATACAAATGCAGGAACTTCAGGGGATTGTGTGGAGTGGAGGGCAGATGGGAGAGAGGAAGGGAAAAGGAGGCAAAAGAAAATGCAGGTCTTCATCAGATGAAATTAAACTTTCCTTTCTTTCTGTGTTCTGAATGGATGAAAAAACACAAAGCAATCACATCAGTCAACTCCTAGCACAGATATTTTGCTTTTGCTGCTTTTAGCCAGAACACATTGTGATTTTCTGTAATAGTCACATGTTGCCAACCGCAATGGGTGTTTTGGGTCTTTCTCAGATTTTAGTTTAAGGCATATACAATATTTTGAGAATGCCTGTGCTAGAAGATTAGTCTAGTTCCAATATTAGCTCCAAATTTATACTATAATATTTTGCATGGCAGACAACTATAAAAATTCATTCCGTGACATCTTGAAGCTTTATGGAAAATTCTCACTGATTTTAATGAATCTTTTTGTTTGGAGATTTTGGGGTCAAGATGATGGGTCCTGCTGAGATCTAGCTGAACTAACATGCTTTGAAAGATTCCCACAGATGTTTATTAGGATCAACTAAGTGATTATATGCTTATCAGCAAAACATTCTTAACTGTCCTCCTGAAAGTTGTGTCAAATCCTTTCCTGTGAGTCACTCAAACTCTTTTTTTAAAAGTTAAATGTGAGTATACTGAACAGAGATGGTAAGGAGTCTCATGTGCTATGTAGAAACTCACAGTTATTATTTTTTAAAATTTATTTATTTTATTTATTTTATTTTTAGCTGCGTTGGGTCTTTGTTGCTGCATGCGGGCTTTCTCTAGTTGCGGCGAGCGGGGCCTACTGTTCGTTGTGGTGCGTGGGCTTCTCATTGCGGTGGCTTCACTTGTTGCAGAGCACGGGCTGTAGGCGTACAGGCTTCAGTAGTTGCGGCACGTGGGCTCAGTAGTTGTGGTGCACGGGCTTAGTTGTTCTGCAGCATGTGGGATCTTCCTGGACCAGGACTTGAACCCGTGTCCCCTGCATTCGCAGGCGGATTCTTTTTTTAAAATTTATTTATTTACTTATTTTTGGATGTGTTGGGTCTTAGTTTCTGTGCAAGGGCTTTCTCCAGTTGCGGCGAGTGGGGGCCACTCTTCATTGCGGTGCACGGGCCTCTCACTGTCGCGGCCTCTCCCGTTGCGGAGCACAGGCTCCAGATGCGCAGGCTCAGTAGTTGTGGCTCACGGGCCTAGCCGCTCCGCGGCATGTGGGATCTTCCCAGACCAGGGCTCGAACCCGTGTCCCCTGCATTGGCAGGCGGTTTCCTAACCACTGCGCCACCAGGGAAGCCCCGCAGGTGGATTCTTAACCACTGCACCACCAGGGAAGCCCTTACAGTTATTTTTCACAAGCCATGAAATGGACATGAAATGGAAAAATGCATAGTTTTACTTCAGAGCATCAAAGAATATTCCAGAAGATCAAGGCAGAGCAAATTTAAGAGAAAGAGATCAAAAGAAGCAATTAAATAAGAGACAATGTGAAGAAAGTATGATGAGACATCAAAAAGAAAAGACTGGTGAGAGGAGGACAGGCATGATATGTGAAGATTTGAACAAGATTGCTGGATGACTGTTTGCTCTGGAAGGTGTGTGAGATCCACTGCTAGGCTTAGAGAGGTGGGTAGAAGTTTCAACACTCATGACAAGAAGAAAGATTGAACGTAATGATTGTGTCCTGCACATGGCTCCCTTATAAATCTCCATGTGTGTGCTCCCAGACTTTTACACTGCAATGTGCATAGAATTGGTTTATTCACTCCTTTCCACTATTGCTCACTTCATATAAACATTCCCCTAGTGGTTTAAACATTTCTGGAAGCAATTATGTTTCTTAGAAGTAATTGTCTGCTTTCCAATTAAGATGCTATGAAAAATGTTGCCAGTCTTAAAAGTCAGACATTTTCTATTCCCGTGAAGGATCTTTAAACTTCCTATGAAGAAATCATTGTCAATGACCTAGTATCTTAGAAACTTCTACACGTATACATCTAAATATCTATCTGCTTATCTACCTAATTATACACATACATGTCTTTTTAGATGCTCACATTCAGTTATAAATATATACATACTCACAAAAGCCGACCTCTAAGACTGTTCATAAATTCATGTTTTAATACCCTGAACTTGGGAAAAATTAAGAAAAGTTTTATTCTTTTCAAGCTAAACAGGTTTGAATTAGAATATTTACAAACAACAAATGTTTCAAGTCTCTAATTCTCAAAATCATGAGAAAAATCCACTACTTTATA
Source organism: Balaenoptera physalus (assembly GCF_965194825.1). Classification (NCBI taxonomy): domain Eukaryota; kingdom Metazoa; phylum Chordata; class Mammalia; order Artiodactyla; family Balaenopteridae; genus Balaenoptera; species Balaenoptera physalus. The sequence goes on along the minus strand of NC_138891.1, from coordinate 119,745,992 downwards.
TCATTTTAAATTGTGCATCCTACAACTAAGCAGTTAAATTCAAAATTTTAATCCTCAATTCATTGACAATGCAAATTATTTGTCAGCATTTGGGAGTCAAACAGGGTGAGAGGGGAGAGACTTTACATATTCCAGGTTTAATATCTAAGCACCAGATGGAAACAATTCTACAATGAAAGAAAGAAATCTGTTAGGATATTTTGGAGATCTGTTCAGTTCAGCAGCACGTCACTGGTTATGGAGGCCAATTTCTCAGAGGACTTATTTGAATTGCAGATACTGAAGTAGTGCACTAATTTAACCCAGAAAATGCTGAATTTTGGAGTTATTTAAAATTTAATAGTTCTTAGGTTTAAAAAAGTACCCATTTTCACTAATGACCTTTATATACCTGAAACAAAGAATTTTGAAGCAAAATGTGAAGGGAAGGAGTTTTCTTTAATTTAAAATTGAAATAACAATAAAAATTTTCACTGTTAATATCTACAACTATGGCCATTTAAAGGGAACCGTAAAATTGTCTACATTTATTTTTGCTATGAAAATCTTTTATCCAGGACAGTTTATGGCATTTAATATTAAAGCATTAAAAAAACAATTAACAACAATTAAAATAAGTAAATTAACTTATGCACCTTTCAGAAGGTGATTTTTAAGTGAATCCGTGCATAAACAAAGGACAACAAAATCTGCTTGGTAAATAATGGATGGTTGAGCTTTGACAATGAAAGACTGGGGAACTAGTGGGGTACTAAGCAATAAATCTCAGATGGGGCCTCTTTCATATTCATACCTATTTTTTTTGGCAAAATAAGTGTTAAAATTTGCAGCCACATGACAGCAAAATTATTACATGGTGAGTTATAGATTTTGGATGAAATCCAACTCAAATACGTTCATAAGAACTTGACATGATAAACAAAATACATTGCTTTTCCAAACTGCAGTTTGTTTAAAATTTAAAAAAAACCCAAAATACTACTGTTATAATAGATGATCAGAATGTCAATCCTTCCCACCACCATTACCAGATTTTTATTTCATGAAAAATTGTGAGAGGACTGTATCTCTCTACAATGTACTGAGAGCCTAAAATAAATGAGGATGGAACTAATAGAGCAGGCAGTGAGGGAAGCTTGTTTATATATTTTGGGTGCTGAGAATAGGGAGATTCTTCGTGGTGAGCAAAGGGAACAAAATATTCAGTCTTCAACCCTCTGTCTTGGTCCTACCCTTTCTGCTATATATTTGGATGTTTGAGCAGAGAGACGGAAATAAGGCAAGAGGGAAATTTAAAGGCATTTAAAACATCAAAGAGAAGCAGAAGAAAATAGTAGGAGGGAATAGTGGTGAAGAAACTATTCTCTTGAGTCATCTATATGGTTGAATTCTTGGTTTCTAGGTAAAGGACATTACTAAGTGACACTTACTGTCTTCTAATAAGTCAAGTCTTTGAGACAGTTAACCTACCTGCATAGTATTAAACAAAAGGGATAATCTGAGACTAACTAGAAAATAGATTTCATGGTGCTGGGGTTGTCTTTGAGAAACTTAGGGGAGTATTTTAAACATCTTTATATGGACTTTACCTATAGGTTGCACACTTTGTCTTGTTAAAAAAGATGGGACAACTTTTTCAAACAATTTGCAGTTGCTCTGAAGAGGTGAACCTAAATCTGCCAAGGGACGACTGGTCCATGAATCAAGAAACCTGCCTTCAAGTTCCATATCTGCAGCTCACTGTGTGAAGTAATCATATCTGTTTTCTTCTTACTCTGCAGTATTCTACCCCATAAAATAAGGAGGTTGATTTAAATGATTTCTAAGATCTCTTCAAGCTCTGAAAATTAATGTTTCTAGGTTTGCTTTATTCTAAGAACTGAAACACCTGTGATTCCTCAGTATACTGAGTGTAATAAGTATGTAATAAATATCTGGCAAAGGCCTGTGAATATTTGGATGTCCTGCCCTATTCATCACTATTTTTCCTACCTGTGTTTTCTGTTCTGTAGAATTGTAGAAATCTGTGCCTTACAAATTTAACATCTGGGAAACACTGATTAGATAACTCAGTTTCTACTTCTTGACCTGTTGATTGACTTGATTATGGAACACGATCAGTCCTTTTGGATTCTTGGAGATACCTTTATGAGGCAGAATGTAGAAGTGTTTGATGATGGGGATTTTGTTTGCTAAGGCTGGTAACATGCAGAGTATTGAAAAGTGGGGCTCAGGTAATTAAGGCACTGACAGAGAAACCGGGTCAATAATGGACAATCTTACATACTGAAGGGAATATCTATATATATATTTTAAGCTGAGAACTACTTGCTTACACACACTGGAGTCATGATCCTCATGCTGAGTGTTTGGAGAGTTAACTCTTTTTTTCTGATTTCACATTAAAGTCACTGGGGTCTGTTCTTCCTCATACGAAATTGTTCTATAATAATAAGGTATAAACTTACAAAATCTCCCTGCACTAAATTAAAATAGATAGCTAGTGGGAACCTGCTGTACAGCACACAGAGCTCAGCTTGGTGCTCTGTGGTAACCTAGAGGGGTGGGATGGGGGGTTGGGGCGGAGATCCATGAGGGAGGGGATATATGTATACATATAGCTGATTTGCTTTGTTGTACAGCAGAAACTGACACAGCATTGTAAAGCAACTCTACCCCAATTAAAAAAAAAAGAAATGGCTATGCATAATAAAATGGTTATTAATGTGGGCTTAGAATAAGAATAGTGTATTTCCCGGCTTCTTTGCCTCTTAGCTGATAACTTAGGGCATTTATTTTGGGGGAACTCAGCTGTCACTTATTTATTTATTAAAATATTTTTATAATATATATTTTTTCCTGAAGTCTAACATATACACAAGCTGAAGCCTGTTCTATTTTTAAGATACACTTTAGTCTCCTAGATGGCAGAGCATTATCCAAATGAATAGGACAGAAGTCAAACTGCTTTATTACAGAATCCAGAATTACAGGGCCATATGTCATCACAAAAATCTGAAACTATTTTCTTTTTTTAAAATTCTATTTTATTAATTTTTTTATACAGCAGTTTCTTATTAGTCATCCATTTTATACACATCAGTGTATGCATGTCAATCCCAATCTCCCAATTCATCACACCACCACCCCTAACCCCTGCTGCCTCCCCCCTTGGTGTCCATACGTTTGTTCTCTACATCTGTGTCTCAATTTCTGCCCTGCAAACTGGTTCATCTGTACCATTTTTCTAGGTTCCACATATATGTGTTAATATACGATATTTGATTTTCTCTTTCTGACTTACTTCACTCTGTATGACAGTCTCTAGATGCATCCACGTCTCTACAAATGACCCAATTTCGTTCCTTTTTATGGCTGAGTAATATTCCATTGTATATACGTACCATATCTTCTTTATCCATTCGTCTGTCAATGAGCATTTAAGTTGCTTCAATGACCTGGATATTGTAAGTAGTGCAGAGATGAACATTGGGGTGCATGTGTCTTTTTGAATTATGGTTTTCTCTGGATATATGCCCAGTAGTGGGATTGCTGGGTCATATAGTAATTCTATTTTTAGTTTTTTAAGGAACCTCCATACTGTTCTCCATAGTGGCTGTATCAATTTACATTCCCACTAACAGTGCAAGAGGGTTCCCTTTTCTCCACACCCTCTCCAGCATTTGTTGTTTGTAGATTTTCTGATGATGCCCATTCTAACTGGTGTGAGGTGATACCTCATTGTAGTTTTGATTTGCATTTCTCTAATAATTACTGATGTTGAGCAGGTTTTCATGTGCTTCTTGGCCATCTGTATGTCTTCTTTGGAGAAATGTCTATTTAGGTCTTCTGCCCATTTTTAGATTGCGTTGTTTGTTTCTTTAATATTGAGATGCATGAGCTGTTTATATATTTTGCAGATTAATCCTTTGTCCGATGATTCGTTTGCATATTTTCTCCCATTCTGAGGGTTGTCTTTTCGTCTTGTTTATGGTTTCCTTTGCTGTGCAAAAACTTTGAAGTTTCATAAGGTCGCATGTGTTTATTTTTGTTTTTATTTCCATTACTCTAGGAGGTGGTTCAAAAAATATCTTGGTGTGATTTATGTCAAAGAGTGTTCTTCCTATGTTTTCCTCTAAGAGTTTTATAGTGTCCAGTCTTAAATTTAGGTCTCAAATCCATTTTGAGTTTATTTTTGTGTATGGTGTTAGGGAGTGTTCTAATTTCATTCTTTTACATGTAGCTGTCCAGTTTTCCCAGCACCACTTATTGAAGAGACTGTCTTTTCTCCATTGCATATCCTTGCCTCCTTTGTCATAGATTAGTTGACCGTAGGTGCGTGGGTTTATCTCTGGGCTTTCTATCTTGTTCCATTGATCTATATTTCTGTTTATGTGCCAGTACCGTATTGTCTTGATTACTGTAGCTTTGTAGTATAGTCTGAAGTCAGGAGGTCTGTTTCCTTGAGCTCAGTTGTTTTTCCCACAAGACTGTTTTTGCTATTTGGGGTCTTTTGTGTCTCCATACAAATTTTAAGATTTTTTGTTCTAGTTCTGTAAAAAATGCCCTTGGTAATTTGATCGGAATTGCATTGAATCTGTAGATTGCTTTAGGTAGTATAGTCATTTTCACAATATTGATTCCTCCAATCCAAGAACATGATATATCTCTCCATATGTTGGTATCATCTTTAATTTTTTCATCAGTGTCTTATACTTTTCTGCATACAGGCCTTTTGTCTCCCTAGGTAGGTTTATTCCTAGGCATTTTATTCTTTTTGTTTCAGTGGTAAATGGGAGTGTTTCCTTAAATTGTCTTTCAGATTTTTCATCATTAGTGTATAGGAATGCAAGAGATTTCTGTGCATTAATTTTGTATCCTGCAACTTTACCAAATTCATTGATTAGCTCTAGTAGATTTCTGGTGGCATCTTTAGGATTGTCTATGTATAGTATCATGTCATCTGCAAGCAGTGACACTTTTACTTATTCTTTTCCAATTTGTATTCCTTTTATTTCTTTTTCTTCTCTGATTACCGTGGCTAGGACTTCCAAAACTATGTTGAATAATAGTGGTGAGAGTGGACATCCTTGGCTTGTTCCTGATCTTAGAGGAAATGCTTTCAGTTTTTCACCATGAGAATGATGTTTGCTGTGAGTTTGTAGTATATGGCCTTTATTATGTTGAAGTAGGTTCCCTCTATGCCCATTTTCTGGAGAGTTTTTATCATAAATGGGTGTTGAATTTTGTCAAAAACGTCTCTGCATCTATTGAGATGATCATATGTTTTTTATTCTTCAATTTGTTAATATGGTGTATCACACTGATTGATTTTTGTATATTGAAGAATCCTTGCATCCCTGAGATAAATCCCACTTGATCATGGTGTATGATCCTTTTAATGTGTTGTTGGATTCTGTTTACTAGTATTTTGTTGAGGATTTTTACATCTATATTAATCAGTGATACTGGTGTGTAATTTTCTTTTTTTGTAGTATCATTGTCTGGTTTTGGTATCAGGGTGATGGTGGCCTCATAGATTGAGTTTGGGAGTTTTCCTTCCTCTGCAATTTTTTGGAAGAGTTTGAGAAGGATGGGTGTTAGCTCTTCTCTAAATGTTTGATAGAATTCACCTGTGAAGCCATCTGGTCCTGGACTTTTGTTTGTTGGACGATTTTTAATCACAGTTTCAATTTCATTACTTGTGATTGGTCTGTTAATATTTTCTATTTCTTCCTGGTTTAGTCTTGGAAGGTTATACCTTTCTAAGAATTTGTCCATTTCTTCCCGGTTGTCCATTTTATTGGCATAGAGTTGCTTGTAGTAGTCTCTTAGGATGCTTTGTATTTCTGCAGTGTGTGTGGTAACTTCTCCTTTTTTATTTGTAATATTATTAAGTTGAGTCCTCTCCCTCTTTTTCTTGATGAATCTGGCTACTGGTTTATCTATTTTGTTTACCTTTTCAAAAACGAGCCTTTAGTTTTATTGATCTTTGCTATTGTTTCCTTGTTTCTATTTCATTTATTTCTGCTCTGATCTTTATGATTTCTTTCCTTCTGCTAACTTTGGGTTTTGTTTGTTCTTCTTTCTCTAGTTCCTTTAGGTGTAATGTTAGACTGTTCATTTGAGATTTTTCTTTGTATAGCTATAAACTTCCCTCTTAGAACTGCTTTTGCTGCATCCCATAGGTTTTGGATCATCGTGTTTTCATTGTCATTTGTCTCTAGGTATTTTTTGATTTCCTCTTTGATTTCTTCAGTGATCTCTTGGTTATTTAGTAATGTGCTGTTTAGCCTCCATGTGTTTGTGTTTTTTACGTTTTTTTCCATGTAATTGATTTCTAATCTCATAGTGTTGTGGTCAGAAAAGATGCTTGATATGATTTCAATTTTCTTAAATTTACTGAGGCTTGATTTGTGACCCAAGATGGGATGTATCCTGGAGAATGTTACATGTGCACTTGAGAAGAAAGTGTAATCTGTTTTTGGATGGAATGTCCTATAAATATCAATTAAATCTATCTGGTCTGTGGTGTCATTTAAAGCTTGTGTTTCCTTATTAATTTTCTGTTTGGATGGTCTGTCCATTGGTGTAAGTGAGGTGTTAAAGTCCCCCACTATTATTGTGTTACTGTCGATTTCCTCTTTTATAGTTGTTAGCAGTTGCCTTTTGTATTGAGGTGCTCCAATGTTGGGTGCATATATATTTATAATTGTTATATCTTCTTCTTGGGTGATCCCTTGATCATTACGTAGTGTCCTTCCTTGTCTCTTGTAACATTCTTTATTTTAAAGTCTATTTTATGTGATATGAGTATTGCTACTCCAGCTTTCTTTTGATTTCCGTTTGCATGTCATATCTTTCTCCATCCCCTCACTTTCAGTTGTATGTGTCCCTAGGTCTGAAGTGGGTCTGTTGTACACAGCATATATATGGGTCTTGTTTTTGTATCCATTCAGCAAGCCTGTGTTTTCTGGTTGAAGCATTTAATCCATTCACGTTTAAGGTAATTATTGATATGTATGTTCCTATGACCATGTTCTTAATTGTTTTGGGTTTCTTTTTGTAGGTCCTTTTCTTCTCTTGTGTTTCCCACTTAGAGAAGTTCCTTTAGCATTTGTTGTAGAGCTGGTTTGGTGGTGCTGAATTCTCTTAGCTTTTGATTGTCTGTAAAGCTTTTGATTTCTCCATCAAATCTGAATGAGATCCTTGCTGGGTAGAGTAATCTTGGTTGTAGGTTCTTCCCTTTCATCACTTTAAGTATATCATGCCCCTCCCTTCTGGCTTGTAGCGTTTCTGCTGAGAAATCAGCTGTTAACCTTATGGGAGTTTCCTTGTATGTTACTTGTCATTTTTCCCTTGCTGCTTTCAATAATTTTTCTTTGTCTTTAATTTTTGCCAATTTGATTACTATGTGTCTCGACATGTTTCTCCTTGGGTTTATCCTGTATGGGACTTGCTGCACTTCCTGGACTTGGGTGGCTATTTCCTTTCCCATGTTAGGGCAGTTTTTGACTATAATCTCTTCAAATATTTTCTCTGACCTTTCTCTCTCTCTTCTCCTTCTGAGGCCCCTATAATGCGAAGTCGTTGCGTTTACTGTTGTCCCAGAGGTCTCTTAGGCTGTCTTTATTTCTTTTCATTCTTTTTTACTTATTCTGTTCCACAGCAGTGGATTCCCCCATTCTGTCTTCCAGGTCACTTATCCGTTCTTTTGCCTCAGTTATTCTGCTATTGATTCCTTCTAGTGTAGTTTTCATTTCAGTTATTGTATTGGTCATCTCTGTTTGTTTGTTCTTTAATTCTTCTAGGTCTGTATTAAACATGTCTTGCATCTTCTCAATCTTTGCCTCCATTCTTTTTCCAAGGTCCTTGATCATCTTCACTATCATTATTCTGAATTCTTTTTCCGTAAGGTTGCCTATCTGCACTTCATGTAGTTTTTTTATTGGGTTTTATCTTGTTTCTTCATCTGGTAAATAGCCTTCTGTCTTTTCATGTTTATCTTTCTGTGAAGGTGGTTTTTGTTCCACAGGCTGCAGGATTGTAGTTCTTCTTGCTTCTTCTGTCTGCCCTCTGGTGGATGAGGCTATCTAAGAGGCTTGTGTAAGTTTCCTGATGGGAGGGACTGGTGGTGGGTAGAGCTAACTGTTGCTCTGGTGGGCGGAGCTTAGTAAAACTTTAATGCACTTGACTGCTGATGGGTGGGGCTGGGTTCCCTCCCTGTTGGTTGTTTGGCCTGAGGCAACCCAACACTAGAGCCTACCTGGGCTCTTTGGTGGGGCTAATGACAGACTCTGGGAGGGCTCACACCAAGGAGTACTTCCCAGAACTTCTGCTCCCAGTGTCCTTGTCCCCACGGTGAGCCACAGCCACCCCCTGTCTCTGCAGGAGACCCTCCAACACTAGCAGGTAGGTCTGGTTAAGTCTCCCTTTGGGTCACTGCTCCTTCCCCTGGGTCCTGATGCACACACTACTTTGTGTGTGCCCTCCAAGAGTGGAGTCTCTGTTTCCACCAGTCCTGTTGAAGTCCTGCAATCAAATCCGACTAGCTTTCAAAGTCTGATTCTCTAGGAATTCCTCCTCCTATTGCCGGACCCCCATGTTGGGAAGCCTGACGGGCTCAGAACCTTCACTCCAGTGGGTGGACTTCTGTGGTATAAGTGTTCTCCAGTCTGTGAGTCACCCACCCAGCAGTTATGAGATTTGATTTTACTGTGATTGCGCCCCTCCTACCATCTCATTGTGGCTTCTCCTTTGGCTTTGGATGTGGGGTATCTCTTTTTGTGAGTTCCAGTGTCTTCCTGTCAATGATTGCCCAGCAGCTAGTTGTGATTCTGGTGTTCTCACAAGAGGGAGTGAGAGCACGTCCTTCTACTCTGCCATTTTCGTTCCTAGTCTGCATTGATCCATTTTGAGTTTATTTTTGTATATGGTGTTAAAGAATGTTCTAATTTCGTTCTTTTACATGTAGTTGTCCAATTTTCCCAGAACCACGTGTTGAAGAGACTGCCTTTTCTCCATTGTATATTCTTATTTCTTTTGTCATAGATTAATTGACCATAAGTGCTTGAGTTTATTTCTGGGCTCTCCTCTTCCATTGATCTGTGTGTCTCTTTTTGAGCCAGTGGCATACTGTTTTTATTACTGTAGCTTTGTGGTATAGTCTGAAGTCAGGGAACATGATTCCTCCAGTTCTGTCCTTTCTCAAGATTGTTTTGCTCTTTGGGGCCTTTTCTGTTTCCATACAAGTTTACAAATCATTTCTTCTAGTTCTGTGAAAAATGCCACTGGTAATTTGATAGGGATTGCATTGAATCTGTAGATCGCCTTGGTTAGTATGGTCATTTTAACACTATGAATTCCTCCAATCCAAGAACACAGTGTATCTTTCCATCTGTTTGTGTCATCTTTAATTTCTTTCAACAGTGTCTTACAGTTTTCAGAGTAGAGATATTTGGCCTCCTTAGATAGGTTATTCCTAGGTATTTTAATTCTTTTTGATACGATGGTCAATGGGATTATTTCCTTAGTTTCTCTTTCTGATAGTTTCTTGTTAGTATACAGAAATGCAACAGATTTCTATATAGATATAATAACAGTTTTGATGTCAAAGTGTCAATTAGTACCAAATGACATAATCCATGTAATGCTAGCATAGCATAGTCCCTTGTCTGGATGTGACAAAAATGTTTTATAAAATTAGTGAGGTATGCACCACTTTTTAAGATACCCTAAGTGAAAGGCCACTTTGTTGGCCACTTTATAAAATACACTAAGTGAGGGGAAGTTCACTGCCTAATAGGGAGTTTTTCTCATTGTTAAACAGCTTTGTTTTCACATTCTTATTTAGATCCTTGTCTCCTTGTATCTTCTACATGTTGAATCAGACTAATCTCCTGGAAAAAACAGATAAAGTTTTCCTGCCCCTTCTACCTGGCAAGCCTTCATTTGGTTTATCTAAATACGAGTGATATTCAATTCATCAGCTCTTCCACAATGGACAGAGTCCTTGGACTTCTCCCCTTCCTGATTGTTTTTTTCTATACTGATCACAATTTTCAATATCTCCTATAAACATGAAGCTTAAAACTAGTCCTATTATAAATATGGTTTAAACAGGGACAAAGGTGCTTATGAGATTTCATTGTCATCCAGTCCCATTTATCACTATATAGACACTTGAAAGAGCATGCTTGTCAAAATCCAAGATAGGTTGAAAGCGAGGCCTCTTGCACCAGTTAGCCAAGTTGTGAATGCAAAGAATACTTTCTTTCTTCTTCTTTTTAAAAATAATTGTTTAATATGCAACTAATATGTGATTACTATAGAAAAATTAGAAAATAAGTAAAACAAATCATCTAAAATAAATGAATAAATAAATAAATAAAACCTTCTTGGATTTCAAAAAAAAAAAAAAAAAAAGAAAGAAAGAAAGAGCATGCTTCATTCTGTAACCCTTGAACTCCATGTGCTTATTTTCTCTGTCTCCACTTTATTCCATCAGCTTAAAAAAACCTCCAAAGGCCTCAGAGAATATTGAAAATGTGTTCTGAGGACCCTGAAAATCATATACTAGACACCCATATAAAAATGAGAGATTACATGTTTCATTGAGGTGTAAAATTTATTAGTCACTACCCTCACAGGCATAACTCTTATTAATCCTGTTTGAAAGTTATTATTTTTCTCTTGCATAATTCTTTAAAGACAATTTTCTTTTTAGCCATGGAAAGCCACATTTAAAAACTCCCAATGCTCTCCACTTTAGAAATAGAAAATGTGTTTATATTCAGTTCTGTATTAGGAGTCAAAATGCATAGAGTTTCACCTATAAGTGGAACTTCACATCCTACCTTCTATTTGTACTCTCTCTACCATAACTTCTTCATGGTTTATGAGATTCCTAGAATCCTGGAAATTCAACCAATATTGGTGAATTTCCCCACCTGGTCCCCCAACTTTCGGAGACTCCACTGGTCTCATGGTTTTTTGAAAACAAAAGTAGATGCCTCTAACAATCACACACACTCAGAAAATATTGAAGGAAGCCTGTATTTTTTCTTCACTAGATAGTGTTTTTATTTATTTTTTCACCAGATTCTAAAATCATTGAGACCAGTAACCACCTTTGAGTCTCCCAAGGTTAGATAAGTGTCTGGCCTAAAAGGCTATTTAAAAAATTATTGTTGACTAAACCAAGAATGAAAGGTTATGAGTAAAAAAGCATAAAACCAAGGGCAGAAAAACTCAATCTACTGCAACAGTTAGAACTGTCTAAGCATAAGGGAAGGAATATGAGAAATAATCTTTTATAAGATTGCAAGACAATCTTTTAACTACCTGAGCTTAATTAAATAGAGAGTGTGGTATAAAGAATACAGTTTTTGTTGTTAAAAAGTCTTTAAATTTCAGCCTTGTTGTTTTCTAGCCATTTGAACATGGACATAGTAACACACTCAGTAAGGGATAGCAATTATTATGAATAAAAAGGAATAATGACCATCTTCTAGACAAGTACTGGTAGTCCTTGATTTTAAAAATCCCACATAACAGAATTCCAAATTTATTTCTTAAGCGGAGTTGACTGAAAGCATTTTGTGTCATAATATACCACTGCTTTTTAAAATTACAAGACTAGCATTTCAAGTGAGTGTATTCTTTGAGGCTAGCAGACAGAACATAGTAACCAATAGATATTAGACAATAGACCAAACTAAAACAATCATAAACAAGTAAATAAATATATATTTATATATATATATCTCTGAGGTAAGACTCCTAATATATTTAGCTTCAGGAATAGTTGATCAGCGAGATCTAGATTTTATTCTACTTTAAATTTGATAGGTGCTTTAGAGACTGTCTACTTTGTTAAATATATAGTCATCCCTTGGTGCTCTCTGAGGATTGGTTTTAGGACCCCTGTGGATACCAAAATCCATGGATGCTTAAGTGTAGTATTTTCATATAACCTACTCACATCCTCCTGTATTCTTTAAATCACATCTAGGTTACTTATAATACCTAATACAATGTAAAAGCTATGTAAATAGTTGCCTTTGTGTGGCAAATGCAAATTTTGATTTTTGGAACTTTCTGGAAATTTATTTTTTGAATATTTTTGGTCCACAGTTTGTTGAATTCGAGGATGTGGAACCCATGGATACCATACAGACAGAAACGGGTTGAATGTACTACACAGCTGAAAATGGGTAGAGCAGTTCAGTGTACCTGATGTTGTTTTTCTGATTCCTTTACTCTGGGCACCATAACCTTGATTTAATCATTGGAAAGTATATATATATACATGTATATATATATACATGTATATATATATATATATATATATATATATATATATGTATATATCCCATTCAAAGTAGGTATCTGATAGCATTTATAGTAACTACAGGGTTTCTTTAATTGGTGATTGTTTAAAGATGGTAAAAGAGATCCTACATTATGTGATAGAATGAAGTCTGATTGTAAACAACAACTACAATTAATATACGTTAGGGTTCTCATAAAATTTCTAATTTATTTTATTAAGAAATGTGAAAATCATTTTCTAAAATTTGATGTTGATCTTGTTTGAAAACCTGTTCTTTTTATTCTCTTGATTCACTTCTGCCTTCCAAAGCGGTCTTGTGCTACAACCATCTGTACGGTGATATCACATTTGGATACCTGGGCTCCAATTCTCAGCCTATACTAACGGACTTACTCAGATTACAGCCTTTATCAGTTTTGTGAATTGTTAGAGATGATTGCTTTCTCCTCTAAGGTTGCTAGAATTCTTGCTATTTTACATTGATCAAAGTGAATTTTTTTTTCTAATTTTTAACATCTTTATTGGAGTATAATTGCTTTACAATGGTGTGTTAGTTTCTGCTTTATGACAAAGTGAATCAGTTATACATATACATATGTCCCCATATTTCTTCCCTTATGCATCTCCCTACCTCCCACCCTCCCAATCCCACCCCTCTAGGTGGTCACAAAGCACCTAGCTGATCTCCCTGTGCTATGTGGCTTCTTCCCACTAGCTATCTATTTTACGTTTGGTAGTGTATATATGTCCATGCCACTCTCTCACTTTGTCCCAGCTTACCCTTCCCCCTCCCGTATCCTCAAGTCCATTCTCTAGTAGGTCTGCGTCTTTATTCCCATCTTGCCCCCCAGTTCTTCATAACCTTTATAACCTTTTTTTTTTTTTAGATTCCATATATATGTGTTAGCATACGGTATTTGTTTTTCTCTTTCTGACTTACTTCACTCTGTATGACTGACTCTAGGTCCATCCACCTCACTACAAATAACTCAATTTCATTTCTTTTTATGGCTGAGTAGTATTCCATTGTACATATGTGCCACATCTTCTTTATCCATTCATCTGTTGATGGACATTTAGGTTGCTTCCATGTCCTGGCTATTGTAAATAGAGCTGCAATGAACATTTTGGTACATGACTCTTTTTGAATTATGGTTTTCTCAGGGTATATGCCCAGTAGTGGGAATGCTGGGTCGTATGGTAGTTCTATTTTTAGTTTTTTAAGGAACCTCCATACTGTTCTCCATAGTGGCTGTATCAATTTACATTCCCACCAACAGTGCAAGAGGGTTCCCTTTTTTCCACACTCTCTCGAGCATTTATTGTTTGTAGATTTTTTGATGATGGCCATTCTGACCGGTATGAGATGATATTTCATTGTAGTTTTTTTTTTTTTTATGACTGTGTTGGGTCTTCTTTTCTGTGCAAGGGCTTTCTCTAGTTGCGGCAAGCGGGGGCCACTCTTCATCGCGGTGCACGGGCCTCTCATTATCGCGGCCTCTCTTGTTGCGGAGCACAGGCTCCAGACGCGCGGGCTCAGTAATTGTGGCTCACAGGCCTAGTTGCTCTGCAGCATGTGGGATCTTCCCAGACCAAGGCTCGAACCCATGTCCCCTGCATTGGCAGGCAGATTCTCAACCACTGCGCCACCGGGGAAGCCCTCACTGTAGTTTTGATTTGCATTTCTCTAATGATTAATGATGAGCATTCTTTCATGTGTTTGTTGGCAATCTGTATGTCTTCTTTGGAGAAATGTCTATTTAGGTCTTCTGCCCAGTTTTGGATTGGGTTGTTTGCTTTTTTGATATTGAGCAGCATGAACTGCTTGTAAATTTTGGAGTTTAATTCTTTGTCAGTTGCTTCATTTGCAAATATTTTCTCCCATTCTGAGGGTTGTCTTTTTGTCTTGTTTATGGTTTCCTTTGCTGTGCAAAAGCTTTTAAGTTTCATTAGGTCTCATTTGTTTATTTTTGTTTTTATTTCCGTTTCTCTAGGAGGTGGGTCAAAAAGAATCTTGCTGTGATTTATGTCAAAGAGTGTTCTGCCTATGTTTTCTTCTAAGAGTTTTATAGTGTCTGGCCTTACATTTAGGTCTTTAATCCATTTTGAGTTTATTTTTGTGTGTGGTATTAGGGAGTGTTCTAATTTCATTCTTTTACATGTAGCTGTCCAGTTTTCCCAGCACCACTTATTGAAGAGGCTGTCTTTTCTCCACTGTATATTCTTGCCTCCTGTATCAAAGATAAGGTGGCCATATGTGCGTGGGTTATCTCTGGGCTTTCTAACCTGTTCCAACGATCTATATTTCTGTTTTTGTGCCAGTACCATATTGTCTTGATTACTGTAGCTTTGTAGTATAGTCTGAAGTCAGGAAGCCCAATTCCTCCAGCTCCGTCTTTCTTTCTCAAGATTGCTTTGGCTATTAGGGGTCTTTTGTGTTTCCATACAAATTGTGAAATTTTTGTTCTAGTTCTGTAAAAAATGCCAGTGGTGGTCTGATAGGGATTGCTTTGAATCTGTAGATTGCTTTGGGTAGTAGAGTCATTTTCACAATGTTGATTCTTCCAATTCAAAAACATGGTATATCTCTCCATCTATTTGTATCATCTTTAATTTTTTTCATCAGTGTCTTATAATTTTCTGCATACAGGTATTTTATCTCCTTAGGTAGGTTTATTCCTAGAAAGTTTATTCTTTTTGTTGCAATGGTAAATGGGAGTGTTTTCTTATTTTCACTTTCAGATTTTTCATAATTAGTGTATACGAATGCAAAAGATTTCTGTGCATTAATTTTGTATTCTGCTACTTTACCAAATTCATTGATTAGCTCTAGTAGTTTTCGGGTAGCATCTTTAGGATTCTCTATGTATAGTATCATGTCATCTGCAAACAGTGACAGCTTTATTTCTTCTTTTCCGATTTGGATTCCTTTTATTTCTTTTTCTTCTCTGATTGCTGTGGCTAAAACTTCCAAAACTATATTGAATAATAGTGGTGAGAGTGGGCAACCCTGTCTTGTTCCTGATCTTAGTGAAAATGGTTTCAGTTTTTCACCATTGAGGATGATGTTGGCTGTGGGTTTGTAATATATGGCCTGTATTATGTTGAGGAAAGTTCCCTCTATGCCTACTTTCTGGAGAGTTTTTATCATAAATGGGTGTTGAATTTTGTTGAAAGCTTTCTCTGCATCTATTGAGATGGTCATATGGTTTTTCTCCTTCAATTTGTTAATGTGGTTTATCACATTGATTGATTTGCATATATTGAAGAATCCTTGCATTCCTGGGATAAACCCCACTTGATCATAATGCATGATCCTTTTAATGTCCTGTAGGATTCTGTTTGCTAGTATTTTGTTGAGTATTTTTGCATCTATGTTCATCAGTGATATGGGCCTGTAGTTTTCTTTCTTTGTGACATCTTTATCTGGTTTTGGTATTAGGGTGATGGTGGCCTCGTAGAATGAGTTTGGGAGTGTTCCTCCCTCTGCTATATTTTGGAAGAGTTTGAGAAGGATAGGTGTTAGCTCTTCTTTAAATGTTTGATAGAATTCGCCTGTGAAGCCATCTGGTCCTGGGCTTTTGTTTGTTGGAAGATTTTTAATCAGAGCTTCAATTTCAGTGCTTGTGATTGGTCTGTTCGTATTTTCTATTTCTTTCTGGTTCAGTCTCAGAAGGTTGTGCATTTCTAAGAATTTGTCCATTTCTTCCAGGTTGTCCATTTTATTGGCATATCATTGCTTGTAGTAATCTCTCATGATCCTTTGTATTTCTGCAGTGTCAGTTGTTACTTCTCCTTTTTCATTTCTAATTCTATTGATTTGAGTCTTCTCCCTTTTTTTTCTTGATAAGTCTGGCTAATGGTTTATCAATTTTGTTTATCTTCACAAAGAACCAGCTTTTAGTTTTATTGATCTTTGCTGTCATTTGCTTCATTTGTTTTTCATTTATTTCTGATCTGATCTTTATGGTTTCTTTCCTTCTGCTAACTTTGGGTTTTTTTTTGTTCTTCTTTCTCTAATTGCTTTAGGTGTAAGGTTAGGTTGTTTATTTGAGATGTTTCTTATTTCTTATTGTAGGATTGTATTGCTATAAACTTCCCTCTTAAAACTGCTTTTGCTGCATCCCATTGGTTTTGGGTTGTCGTGTTTTCATTGTCATTTGTTTCTAGGTATCTTTTGATTTCCTCTTTGGTTTCTTCAGGAATCTCTTGGTTATTAAGTAGTGTGTTGTTTAGCCTCCATGTGTTTGTATTTTTTACAGATGGTTTCCTGTAATTGATATCTAGTCTCATAGCATTGTGGTTGGAAAAGATACTTGATAAAATTTCAATTTTCTTAAATTTACCAAGGCTTGATTTGTGACCCAGGATATGATCTATCCTGGAGAATGTTCCATGAGTACTTGAGAAGAATGTGTATTCTGTTGTTTTTGGATGGAATCTCCTATAAATATCAGTCAAGTCCATCTTGTTTAATATATCATTTAAAGCTTGTGTTTCCTTATTTATTTTCATTTTGAATGGTCTGTCCATTGGTGAAAGTGGGGTATTAAATTCCTCTACTGTGATTGTGTTACTGTGTCTCTGAGACTGTCCTCAATTCTTCTCATTCTTTTTTCTTTATTCTGCTCTGCAGTAGTTATTTCCACTATTTTATCTTCCAGGTCACTTATCTGTTCTTCTGCCTAAGTTATTCTGCTATTGATCCCTTCTAGAGAATTTTTAATTTCATTTATTGTGTTGTTCATCACTGTTTGTTTGCTCTTTAGTTCTTCTAGGTCCTTGTTTAACGTTTCTTGTATATTCTCCATTCTATTTCCAAGATTTTGGATAATCTTTACTATCATTATTCTGAATTCTTTTTCAGGTAGACTGCCTCTTTCCTCTTCATTTGTTAGCTCTGGTGGGTTTTTGCCTTGCTCCTTCATCTGCTCTGTGTTTCTCTGTCTTCTCATTTTGCTTAACTTACTGTGTTTGGGGTCTCCTTTTCGCAGACTGCAGGTTTTTGGTTCCTGTTGTTTTTGGTGTCCGTCCCCAGTGGCTAAGGTTGGTTCAGTGGGTTGTGTAGGCTTCCTGGTGGAGGGGACTAGTGCCTGTGTTCTGGTGGATAAGGCTGCATCTTGTCTTTCTGTTGGGCAGGTCCATGTCTGATGGTGTGTTTTGTGGTGTCTTTGACCTTTATATTATTTTAGGCAGCCTCTCTGCTAATGGATGGGGTTGTGTTCCTGTCTGCTAGTTGTTTGGCATGGGGTGTCCCACACTGTAGCTTGCTGGTCGTTGAGTGGAGCTGGGTCTTGGTGTTGAGATGGAGATCTCTGGGATATTTTCACTGATATTACATGGAGTTGGGAGGTCTCTTATGGACCAGTGTCCTGAACTTGGCTCTCCCACCTCAGAGGCACAGCCTTGGCACCTGGCTGGAGCACCAAGAGCCTCTCATCCCTATGGCTCAGAATAAAAGGGAGAAAAAGAAAGAAGGAAAGAAAGAAAAAGATAAAATAAAATAAAATAAAATAAAGTAAAATAAAATAAAAGTTATGAAAATAAAAGATAAAAAATAATTATACTAAGAAAGAAAAAAATTTTTTTTTAGAAAAAATGTTTTAAAGTAAAAAAAAAAAAAAAAAGGACAGACAGAACCCTAGGACAAATGTA
This sequence comes from Balaenoptera physalus, assembly GCF_965194825.1. Classification (NCBI taxonomy): domain Eukaryota; kingdom Metazoa; phylum Chordata; class Mammalia; order Artiodactyla; family Balaenopteridae; genus Balaenoptera; species Balaenoptera physalus. The sequence goes on along the minus strand of NC_138891.1, from coordinate 119,728,003 downwards.
AAAGTAAAGCTATACAGACAAAATCACAGACAGAAGCATATACATACACGTGCACACTCACAAAAAGAGAAAAAGGGAAAAAAAAAAATATCGTTGCTCCCAAAGTCAACCTCCTCAATTTGGGATGATTCGTTGTCTATTCAGGTATTCCACAGATGCAGAGTACAGCAGGTTGATTGTGGAGATTTAATCCGCTGCTCCTGAGGCTGCTGGGGGAGATTTCCCTTTCTCTTCTTTGTTCGCACAGCTCCTGGGGTTCAGCTTTGGATTTGGCCCCGCCTCTGCATGTAGGTCGCCTGAGGGCATCTGTTCTTGGCTCAGACAGGACGGGGTTAAAGGAGCAGCTGATTCGGGGGGCTCTGGCTCACTCAGGCCTGGGGAAGGAGGGGTACAGAATGTGGGACGAGCCTGCAGCGGCAGAGGCCTGCGTGACGTTGCAGCAGCCTGAGGTGCGCTGTGTGTTCTCCCGGGGAAGTTGTCCCTGGATCACGGGACCCTGGCAGTGTTGGGCTGCACAGGCTCCCAGGAGGGGAGTTGTGGAGAGTGACCTGTGCTTGCACAAAGGTTTCTTGGTGGCTGCAGCAGCAGCCTTAGCATCTCATGCCTGTCTCTGGGGTCCGCACTGATAGCCGTGGCTCGTGCCCGTCTCTGGAGCTCCTTTAAGCGGTGCTCTTAATCCCCTCTTCTCGCGCACCAGGAAACAAAGGGGCAAGAAAAAGTCTCTTGCCTACTCGGCAGCTCCAGACTTTTTCCAGGACTCCTTCCCGGCTAGCTGTGGCGCACTAGCCCCCTTCAGGCTGTGTTCACGCAGCCAACCCCAGTCCTCTCCCTGCGATCCGCCCGAAGCCCGAGCCTCAGCTCCCAGCCCCGCCTGCCCCGGCGGGTGAGCAGACAAGCCTCTCGGGCTGGTGAGTGCTGGTTGGCGCCGAGCCTCTGTGCGGGAATCTCTCCGCTTTGCCCTCCGCGCCCCTGTGGCTGTGCTCTCCTCCGCGGCTCCGAAGCTTCCCCCCTCCGCCACCCGCAGTCTTGCCCGCGAAGGGGCTTCCTAGTGTGTGGAAACCTTTCCTCCTTCACAGCTCCCTCCCACTGGTGCAGGTCCCGTCCCTATTCTTTTGTCTCTGTTTTTTCTTTTTTCTTTTGCCCTACCAGGTATGTGGGGAGTTTCTTGCCTTTTGGGAGGTCTGAGGTCTTCTGCCAGCATTCAGTAGGTGTTCTGTAGGAGTTGTTCCACATGTAGATGTATTTCTGTTGTATTTGTGGGGAGGAAGGTGATCTCTGCGTCTCACTCTTCCGCCATCTTGAAGCTCCTCCCGAAGTGAATTTCTTCTCCTTGCTCACAAGACACCCTCTTTCTCTCTGCTCTGATGAGTGTGGTCTTTTTATGTGCTGCCTTCTTTGCTGCACTGTACATGGGAGAGGTGTGTTGAACATTTGAGACATCGTCTCTCATAAATACAGCAGATCAGGAGATGCTTTTGTGAAAATGTTTCCTAATAAACATTGTGAAAGCTGTATTCAGATTGAGCAAGATGCTGAAGACTAGATTATGCTGCACGGCAAACAACCCTCAAATCTCAGTGGCTTAAAATAATAGATGGTGCTTGTCTATCCTTGTTGACTGGGAGCTCTGCTCATTCTAATTACTTAGAGATACAGGCAGATAGAGGCTTCATTTCAATATATGCTTTCATAATTGCCAAGTTAGAAAGGAAACATGGCACCTTGCACACTGACACTTAAAATTTCTGCCCCAAAGTACCGCATGCCACTTCTACTTACATTTCATTGGCCAAAGCCAGTCACCTGGCCACACCCAGTATAAAAGGGGAAGGAAGCAGGATCCACCATGTGTCCAGAAGTGGGGAGAAACAGACAAAGCAAAAATGATAACCTTCATAGATGATAAGAGACATAAGGCTTAGTGAGGTTAAGCAACATATTCAAGCCTATCCAGTCTTATTAATTAACTCAGCAACAGGACAGGGTCTTGAATGGAAGCTTATCATGGCAAAACTCATGTCGTTCTTGACTGAAATGGACCTGATAAAGGATCAGGCACAAATAGCCACAAACTTCTTGTAAGCTGAAGGAGAGCAATGGCGACCTGAAACAATGGTTTAAGGATGCAGTGATGCACCATTCAAATAACATGCTGTAACTGTGGTTGATGGGAAATAAGTAGCAGATAGGGTAGCTTATGCATAATATCCAAAGATGAGTGGATCTTTCTGAGCAAAACTTTGAACTGTTTATAGTGCTCAAAGGGAAAAGCTAAGATACAACGTGCACTGCAAAAAACAGATGGAGGGGACTATCACAGGATCATTCTTATAAGAGTAGTGAGCATGGAATGACTCTTGGTTATGCCTCTTCCCTCCATGCCCCCACCAGTCCTTCCATAGTCATCATGAACAGTGTCATTTTTCCTCAGAAAGAAGGATCACAATTGAGAGAGATTCTCTTTAACAGGTTGCCAGGAGCTAATAACTATAAAGTATTAGGAAATATAATGCAAAACGAGTGTAACCTTAACTAACATGATCTCCTGTTTCTAATTCTATAGTCAAAGTGCAAAATTAATAGCATTTTTTGTCACTTTTAATGATCTTTGGAATCTTTCCAAACTGTTCCTTTTTTTTTTTTTTTGGTACTTACTGATGATGATAAATCAGATTAGACTTGCTAAAGTAGAAATGTTTACACTTCCTAAGAAGCCTCATGTTTCCCTCAATATTGGATGTGACATACTTGCCCTGTAATATATTCAGTTAGAATTGAATTCAAACTTGAAATGTGTTTACTTTTACATTCATTACACAAGCTTTAAAGAAGTTTGGCATCCACATGAATGCATTTTCATCTCACTCAGATGGAAAAAAGTATTCCTAAAAAATGTTACCTCTTCTTGATTTGAATCACACCTTTCAGAAGATCAGTTTATTTTAAGTTTATATTATCAGTGGACCTTTTCCAAAAGTAGCCCGTTGAATATTTGCTAGGAATTGAGTCTTTCTAATTTCTTACTTATGGATTACTATTTTTACACGAGGTTAAGTGTTTAATTTTTAAGTTTATAGAAACTGGAGATTTTTTAATGGTACAAAGATTATTTAGATAAAGGCAGAAACATTTAAAATTGTAATATACTCAAGTATATCATTTGTATCACATTTTTAATGTTTAAAATGCTCTGACAGCTTGCTGATTTTTCTAACAAAGTTAAACTGAATAATATTTATATCCATACATTCAAGTTTAGACAAGAAATAGTGGGAGGTCTGCTTTCTTTTTGTCTGAACATTTCTGTGCTTATTTTCTTTATATGTTAATAAAAAATCTACTTTTCTTCAGATGAAGCAATTTTGTAACAGTTATTTGTAAAATGATTCCGGTTGGTTTATTTCAGACTTTGCAGCATCAATTTCCTCTTCTTTCAAGATGGTCTTAAAAACTCTTAGATATCTATTGCTGTGCTATAAACCTTAAAACTTGGTAACTTAAAACAATAACTATTTTATTACTCATGATTCTGTGGATCAGAAATTCAGGCAGAGCTCAGTGGGGATGGCTTGTCTCTGTCTCATCTGGTCTTGGCTTGGGTGGTTCAACTGGGGCTGAAGGATTCAAGATGGCCTTACTCACATTTCTGGGACCTTGGTGCTAAATGTCAGCAGGGCTTCTCCACCAAGTGTCTTGCCTCTTTTCCCATAGTCTTGCATTTTTAGTTGCCTTGCCTGAGTTTCTTTACATGAAGAGAGAATTCTGAAGGAACGAAAGCAGAAGTTCCAAGACCTTTGAAGACATAGGCTCATAACTGCACAGGGTCACTTCCACCATATTCTATTGGTCAAACAAGTCATGGATTCAAGGAGAATAGAAATAGACTCCATTCCTTGATGGAAGGCGTGGCATGTCGCATTGCAAAGAGGCACATGAGAAAGGAGGGGTTGTTGTTGCCACTTGGGAAACAATACACCACAAACACAAATGAATGAGTTACATTGCTAAGGTTACTGCTATCTGCTCCTTTGTCAAAATTATAACCTAGCAGTTTACTGTAGGAAAGTCTTTGTATTTCTGTTTGGGAGCTATTGAAAGTCTCATGTCTCAGTAAATTAAAGTGAACAGATCATCATCTTCTGTTTCAAATCTTTGGCAGTTTTATGTGATTTGGAGTATGCTTCATAAAATGGATGAGTATGGGGACTGCTATATCAGAGACGTTTCTTCTTCAAACATGTCTTCTGTACTCTCTATGGTTAAGTACAATTCCAGGCATTGGATGTACAAATAAAGATGAATTAGAAAGGGTATTTATTCCATGGTATTTTACCTATTGGATACAAATTTTCACTCCCTTGAATTGATTCTGTGCATTCATAGCCCTGTCATGGGGTCATAGGGGTAGAGTATATTTCTCTGCCCCTCTGAGTTTGGGTTTGTCCATGTGACTTACTTTTGCTAAAAGGATGTTAGCTGGTGTGATGAAAGCAGTAGCACAAAATGTGCTTGTGCAGTGGGGCTTGATTTATTTTTTTCTCCATCACCACGAGTAGAAACTGGGCCTCAGGAGTAGTATACATACAGACCTGAGCAAGAAGCCAAGCCCAGCTGGACCCATAGCTTGAAGCAGAACTGGCCAGTTGAGCCAGTTTAGATCAACCAACTACCAGGTGACTCACAGATCTGTGAGAAACATGGTTATTATTGTATGCCTTTGAGAATTTATGGTTCTTTTTCTACATACAAAATCTGCTTGAAACAAGTAATACACTATCTTGTAGGGAAGAAATATACATAAACAGACAATTGTACTGTAATGCAGTACATACAGCAACAGTGAGCTCCATAAAAGAGCACCATTTTTTCTGGGTATGTGTCAGTTTTAGTGGGGCATGAGGAAGATATTTTAGAAGAAGGTGAAACAAAGCTCAGTCTTAAAGAATAAAAGAAGGAGATGTAAGAGTTTACCAAGGAGAAGAAAATATTACAAGTCAAAATTTAGCGTGAGCAAAGGCATGGGGGTAAGCTCCAACATGGTGTGAAGAAAACTATCAATATAAAAGCATTCCATTATTACTGGAATTTTAGTAAGTGAGACAATCCTGATTTACCAAGAGACTCAAACCCTCGAATTGGCTTTCAGTGAGTCTAATTTTAAGAGATTTCTAGGCTGATAGTAACTAGAATTGATGTGATTTTTGTCACTCTGACTAAACATTTTAGAGTATATGCCCTACTAAAAGTAATATGAACACAGTTTCATTGTTTCTGCCTTTGCAAATAATGAAATTACCTTTCAAAGATTCCAATTGCGCAGCCAGAAGTGGCACAGATGGTAATAGTAGACATGACTTAAAAGAGCAAAATGGTCAATTGAAAATTAACAGGAAGTAATATTACACTGCCTGGTACTTTATATAAAAATTACAGGTCATCCTCCTTTCAAATAGTAACTTAAAAAAAAAGGTTTATAAATAAACTATATTAGCTATCATTATAAAGTTATTACAGTAAGGATACTTTTTAGAACTATGGGTAATGTGTTTGTTCCATAAGTATAATTTTCATACGATTTTTTTTTTAAAAACCAGTCTTACCTTTATGCAGAGGTATAATTCAGCAGGTGATCCCTATTTTAATCTGAATTTTAGAACTGAAGGGGCCTTTCAATATCTTTTATTACTATTTAGACCTTAGTTAATTTTCTGGTCCTGCCCTCTACTAGGTATGAGAACTTGAGCAAGTTTCTAACCCTCTCTGTACCTCAGGGCCCTCATCAGTAAAATGGGAAAATAACTCTTACTGTACATGGAGTCCTTGTGGTGATTAACTGAAGTCTTACAGAGTGCTCTGTGACATATGGCAAGTACCAAATAAATGTTAGCCACTGTTATTTTAATAACAGTAGTAACATAATTAATAATTACCATTTGTTAATGTTATGATTGAAGAAACAAGAGGCTTGGAGAGTTAAAGGACTTGGGCAAAATTGTGTGCTTTTGGCAGCTTCAAAACCTGCAAGATATTTTGGTCACTGAGTCCTACGCTGCTGCTTTTGCCGGAACAAGGCTACCTCTTACACAGAGTTTTCAAGAAGTTCAAGATGAAAGTGAAGAGTAATTCTGGAAGCCACTGCCCTGGTGAAACTGCCTTACACAGTGAAGAACATGAATTACTAAATGTAAATACCAAAAGGGTGGGTAATTACCTATATATAATATATATATAATCAAACACAAACGTTAACTCAAATAATTGCATTACGATTAAACATTTCTTTCTGAGAGTTCTCCATTTACGATAAGCAGTTTCACTTGCAGTTTCAAGACTTTTGGTCAATTTCCAACAAAAGAGGTAGAAAATTTTCACATAAAGCTATCAGACCACTTACTAAAGTTAAACAAAAAGGACTGCTCTTTAACTGAAAGAATATAGCTGTTGGCACTTGTAGTTCTATCCAAACGACTGCACACAGCCTACTTCAATTTCATTATAAAAGTAAAATTAGAAAAGCTAAACATTAAATCTCATAAAGAAATAGAATCTGTTTTAATGTCATTAGAAGACAGCACAAAATAGAGAAGACTATGGAGCTGGCGTAACTGCTTCTGTGCTGAATAAAACATTAGCCCTTCAACCACTCACCTACATGCTCCCAGCTGTACCTGCTAAAGCTCACTTTCACTCATTAGCTGTCATTTCATGGGATGCCGGTTTAGGGACACATATGTTTTCTATTAGCAATAATGAATTAATGGGAGATATGTAGTAATATGATAGCAAAATTCAGTAAAAATTCTATTTGAACTTAATTCTGTGGGATATGAACATAACCCACAAAGGAGTACTCTGATCTACAGTGAAGAATAATTTGCCTACCGCTCTGGTTCGCAATTAATGAGAAGTCCTCAGGAAATCCCAATTTCTGATTAAAGAGAGTTGATTATGATTAATGTATCCAAATTAACTGCCAAAAAGGAAGCCACCTCATAATTATCTACATTGTTCCACCAATTTTAAATTCCTAAGGCTACTCATATCTGTGCCCTTTTCTCTAATCCTTATAGATATATATTTGGTTTTTAACTTTTGATTAGCAAGACAACGACTGTCCTTTGTTTCTGCACGTAGAAAATATTCAAGGTCTGATGAATTTTCTTTTCTCCCCTCTTTATCCTTCTGTTAAAATTGTATTTCCAGCAAGTTGCCATAAACCCAGGATGTCAACTTCGAATGCATTTGGTCTAACCTTGCAAGCACTGCCTCACTCCAAAGTCCTTACTCTTAGCCGTTTCTCTGTGCTGCCTTCCCTGGCACTTGGCTGACCTTTAGGGGAACAAAAGGCATATTTTCAGGCAGATACGGCATAGAGGGCTACTAATTTCATCCTTCAATCTAGTTCCCTAAGTACGTAAATAAGTAAGTACCTTCTTGCAGACCAAATATTTGTAGCATTATATGTTCTTGCATTTTTCAGGGTATTTGCAAATATTTTTGTGGGAAATTTAGAAATGTTGCATCAAGGTCTGTTAGCTGCATGCTGCTTTAAACTGGAAGTCTTCCAAGTACAGTATTTATGTTAGAAAGTATCTACCTCTATTGAAATCACATACATATTTTAAAAGCGTCAAGAGGTTATTATTTGTAAGCTGTAGTGGAGTAGGAGTTATTCAAAAGAATTAATATTTACCTCTCTGAATAAGTCGATTGGCATACAAAAAGTTTTTCTCCTACAGGAATTTCTTTCAATACTTCAGTTATATTTCTATATTAATATATTTCACAAGTTATCCACTATTACTGTAGAAAATTTGAAAAAAGAGATAAACAAAAAAATTCAACCAAAATCTCGTTATCTAGGCACAAGCCCCGATAACATTTTGGTATTTTGTCACATAAACTTTTTTTCCTTGAAGTATAATTGATTTACAATGTTCTGTTAGTTTCAGGTGTACAGCAAAGTGATTCAGTTTATATACACACACACATATATTCTTTTTCAGATTCACATATACTTTTGTATTTTTAAAAAATATATGCATATATCTTTCATTCTAAAATAAGATTATAACATTGCTTGTAGACTACATTTAAAATTTTACAGTATATATTGATTTTTTCATAGCACTATATCTATATATTTATTATAGTGGCTATACAATATTTTGTTGCATAAAGTACCATTATTTAGGTTGATTCTGTTGTTTTTGCAACTATAAGTAGAATTGTAAAGGACATCAACATGGCTACACCTTCATGTAATTAAGTAATTATTTCCTTAGGAAATGTTTAACAAATTGAATTTCTAAGTCGCAAGGTGTGCTTTTGAAATATTTGTAATGCAAAAATGCTCCTGAAAAAGGATGTTCCAATGTATACTGCCAACAGTAGTATATGAGAGTCTCTATTTCTTAATAGCCTCACAAATGGTGGAGATTATTTCAAACATTGGACAATTTTATAGGCTTGGCATCTCATTTTTAAAAATTAGTATTCTTTTTAAAATTTTTGACTGCGTTGGGTCTTCTTTGCTGCGTGCAGGCTTTCTCTAGTTGCGGCAAGTGGGGGCTACTTTTCATTGTGGTGCACGGGCTTCTTATTGCGGTGGCTTCTCTTGTTACAGAGCTCTAGGCATGTGGGCTCAGTAGTTGTGGCTAGCGGGCTCTAGAGCGCAGGATTAGTAGTTGTGGTGCACGGGATTAGTTGTTCCGCGGCATGTGGGATCTTCCTGGACCAGGGATCAAACCCATGTCCCCTGCATTGGCAGGTGGGTTCTTAACCACTGCGCCACCAGGGAAGTCCCCCAAATTAGTATTTTTTTTTAATTATAAGCCTTAATAAGGTGTATTGATCATTTATATTTCTTTTGTAAATTTCCTTTTAATGTGCTTTAACTTTATTTTTCTACTGTAGTTTTCATCATTCTCTTATTATTTTGCAAGAGATCTTTACTTTCCATTTGTCTTTTATAAATATTGTAAATATTGATGTTTATTTTTAAACTTTGTTTCTATTGTTTGTGTCATCAGTATTTAAAAACACTCACATACTCAAGTCTACCAACTATTCCCAATTATCTTCAAATTCCATTATTCGCAACTGTACTTCCAAACTCAGTTCTATCTACTTCATTCCAAAACTCAGTCTGAAGCATGGTGCAGAGTATGCAACTTGCAAATTAAGCAGTCAGAAAGATGCTGGCTTCCAGAGGCTCAAAGAAGTGATACAAATGAGAACGTGTGCAGGGGAAAGGTGTCCTTTCTTCGTAATGGTGTGACATTTTACAGAACACTTTTCAAGGATAAGAAATCTTAAAAGTTTAGCATCAGTCAGTTGATGAAAACTATAAACTTAAATGTAAACTCTAAGCATTCATAACTAGAGAAACTCAAAATGTTATGCCACTTGAATGAGAAGTTCTGACACCAGAAAGTGATCATTGCAATGGAGATCAGAGCATGCAGGAGGTGTGGCACACCAAGGAAGAGTATTAGATGAAGAAAACAGATCTGAACAGGAGCAGGATAGCAGCATCATACTTGACTATTCTTGGTCAGTGTTTCACCCATTCCTTGAAGTGAGCCTGAGTAAAAAATAAACAACTTACAGAATATGTTACATCCACTGTGCTTATAATAATGTTTATACTTACTAGTTCATAAACTATATCATTTTTATTCCAGAACAAATATCCAGTGATTCTTAACAAATTGTTTTATCTTGATTAATCTTGATTTGAAGAATGCCTCTGAGTATTGTTACATTGTAACTATCTAGGAGGACCCTACCTGTTATTAGAACCTGGATTTTGGTGGCCAGAATTTGCTAAATCAGTAGGAAGCACCAATTATGGAAAGGGTTTTTGTTTGTTTGTTTGTTTGTTTGTTTTTTGTTTTTGGCCATGCCACGTGGCTTGCAGGATCTTAGTTCCCCGACCAGGGACTGAACCCGGCCACAGCAGTGAAAGCTCTGAGTCCTAACCACTGGACCACCAGGGAATTCCCCAGAAAGGGGATTTTTTTTTTTTTTTTTTTTTTTTTTTTTTTTTGATGAAGATTATGGCACAAGTCTGGGTGTGCTGTTTGTGGCACAAGCACAAAATTAAGTACCTCAGGGAGAAATGTAAACAGTGTTTCATGCATATTTATTTATTTATTTATTTTTAAATTTATTTATTTATTTTTGGCTGTGTTGGGTCTTCGTTTTTGTGCGAGGGCTTTCTCTAGTTGCGGCGAGCAGGGGCCACTCTTCATCACGGGGCGCGGGCCTCTCACTATCGCGGCCTCTCTTGTTGCGGAGCACAGGCTCCAGACGCGCAGGCTCAGCAGTTGTGGCTCACGGGCCCAGTTGCTCCGCGGCATGTGGGATCTTCCCAGACCAGGGCCCGAACCCGTGTCCTGTTTCCACCCTCCAGCAGCAGCCACTTGGCGTTCATCCCCACCCGCCGCAAGCACCAGCTCTGGTCACCAGCACGGCCTTCTGTGACCAGGGAGCCAGGATCCCCCATAGCCCACTCGGCCCTGGGTCGCGGTCAGCACAGAGCGAGACCCCGACCCGGGTTCCCGCCACCTCTCGGTTCCCTCGCGGGCGCCATACCTACACTACCATGCATATTTATTTACTTCATTTTTCATATTATAATTTGGAGATTCATCATTGAGATATCCCTAAAATACCGAAGACTGCCAGAAACAGCTAACGTATACCTGAAAGATGTGACTCAACAAGGTGTTTACTATTCTGTCCCCATAATTGTCATTATTTCTAAAATTTTAGAAATCAATCTTATATTGATGATACCTTCTTAAAAGAAGGATAGTCATAAATAAATTATTTCACCACTAGAATTAATGAGATGATAATGAATAATGGGTAATTTCAAAGTCTACTTTGTAATGTATTCAGTGAATCAGTGTTACTTCTGTTACCAAAATGAACTAGAAATATCCATTTAATGTAGCCATCTGTTTCCCCCCTCTTTTTCTCTTGTTTTGTTTGGAAAGGGAAAAAGAATTAAGTATCTGTAGGCTCATCAACAAGTCACTGTCAAAGAACTTATCAAAGAAGAAAAGCAGGGACCTCTCTTAGCCTTAGTTTCTTCATCTGTAAAATCGGGAATAATAATACCAACCATATAGGATTGTAACAGGGGTGAAAGTGCTTGTAATAGTGACTGACACTTAGCCATATCAACAATATTAGTTATTATTGCCATCATCAGCATTGCCTTTACCTGGGTTCTTCATAAAGCAGACCTGAAACAAGAGTTAAAGGCAAGTGCTTAATTGGAATATGTGACCACAGAGATCCAGGTGAGAGTGACAGGTGGAAGGAAGCAAAAGGAAGAAAAAGGCAATGTAAGGATGCCTCATTAAGTTGGCCACTTCATAGGTGCAGGTGATTGGTTTCTTGATCTAATAGGACCACCTGGGAAGCAGTAGAAACTATGTCCTGGGATCCCCTGTAGACAGGGGAGGGGATAGAGAGTATATATCTACTGGCTTCCATCCTTGATTGGTTAATGTGTGCCCCCACGGAGTATTAACTCCCATGTACTTTCAGATTGTACAAATATGGGCATCAAGTAGATTACCATGGGATTCCACTCAGCAAAGCCCTGGGTAAGGAGGGAGGAGACATACAGTACAGACCTGGGACAAGGCACTATCAGGAGGCACCTACAAGAAGCTGGACAGAGTTTATGCAGGACTGGCACTGCCCAGGGTGAGGCCAAGAGAATTCTCTGCGGTGCCTCAGAGATAGATGATATAATTATTATCGTCGTTGTTGTTGTCATCATCATCATCATGGTATAAAGCACCGTTACTTATAATTACCAGAATCTACCATTATTTACAAAAAGAATCACAGTGGATGAAAGATCAGATTGGCTTAGGTCAATTTTTAATAATCTTTTTAATAAAACAAATTGCTTTCATTTATGTACTCTTCTTTGCTCTTATAAATTCTGAATAGTCCTGTCCATTCCTCACTCCTCAAGTTGCCTTTCTTCTCCCTCCTTTCTTCTTTCTCAGAGCCACCATTTTGGTGCTAGAATCTATTACGTCATACCACGAACACTGTCTCCATCTTGAGTTCTCTCTTCGCTCACAGTGCTTCTGATAGTCAATTCCACTAACTGTCACGTAATTCCGTTTCCTAAAATACAGATTTCATTTCGTTAGTCTACTGCTCCAAACTCCACCTCTAGTTAAACAAAATAAGACTCTCTACAATCTGGCCTTAAACTACTTACCAGCCTAATTGGCTCTACGGTTAAGCAGTGGAGTATATCCTTCATTCTCTGGACAACTTTTGAACTTTCCCAAAATCAGGCTCAGGTGTGTGCTGTTGCATCTGTCACATGACATCTGGTTCTTTGAGGAGCTAAATCCTAACTTATCTCTTCTCAGGATACCTCAGGTTTTGCCTTGTTCACAAGATAACTGTAGTCTTTTCTAGTCTGATTTTTGCTCTCCAATCTAGAAAAATCTCCCAACTGCCCAGAGCACTTATCATTGATACCATTTATTTAGCAATCATAGACATAGTGATTTATGGCATATTTACTGTTATTATCTGAGCTATTATCTTAATACCTGCTTTTATATTGAAAATTAATGAATTTAAGTATTTTCTTCTTCATGGCAGGGCCTGTGACTTACTTTTCTTAGTGACTTCCACAACATAACAAGTGCCTATATGTTGGATTTCATATTTCTGATGTCAGTGGGTTCCAGGGTTTTTCAACCTTGACACTATTGATATTTTGTGCTGGATAATACTTTGTTGTAGAGGGATGTCCTGTGCATTATAGGATGTTTGGCAACCCCCTGGCCACTGTGTAGTACCCTCCAGTACAGCCCAAAACATTTCCAGACAGTGCCAAATGCCCCTGGGTGGATTCATCCCTCATTGAGAACCAGTGAGTTACATGAAAAATGAGTGAAATCCAGCATTTAATGAGGGTTTGGTCCAAGAGAAGCTGTATTTATTCCAGTTAGATATGAGTTGACTGTACTTCTCTTAGTCAGACTTTATCTGATTACAAATGCCTTTTCTGTCTTTAATCTTCTACACAGATTGAATGATTGTCGTTTCTGTGCTTTTCCCAGGTCCTTCCTCTCTCTTGATCACCCAAGTTTTTTTTCACCCTAATTAAGACTCCTTGTCATCTACACAAAGCAGTTCACTAGCAGCTATTCTTAGAAATGGATTGGAAGGGAATATAAAACTAATGTCTTGTAGTATGTGCTAGATTATATGTCATCCCTCACATCTAATCAATCACCAAGTTCCCTAAATATCTTTCACATCTTTAGCTTTAACTCCATTCTTATTGAATTGCTTTGTTTCACTCCACCATCATGTCTCACTGAGGTTGCTGCTCTGCTTGTTGATCCTGGTACTTCTCTACGGGAGCAACAATCAGATATGACCTGTCAGGAAAGAAGAGATACCTGGAGGACTTGTCTTAGAGCTGCATTTGCTTAAATTTTTATTTATATTTTAGGTTAGAGATAAAAAAAAGGAAATGTTTTTCAAAAAGGTTTTTGTTAAAAATTTACTAATAAAATATCAATTGTCCATATAAAAGATTATTATTAGTAGTAGCAGTAGAATATGAATAATAACACAGATAACAGTAGTAGTAGCTTTATTTGAGGAGAATAGTGGGAGTGAGAGGTTGATGGAAATCAGCTACTCCTCGGTGTCACCATGGCTGCCCAGCCTTCCAGCTGCCATTTGAGTGACCACACTCACCCTCATCATACAGTCTCCATTCCTCCATTCCGGGCTTGCAGATGGTTTAGGGTAGATTGGAGTAAGAAGGCTCTTTTGCCTGGGACACACACACACACACACATACACACACGTGAAGGTACATCTTCATTACACATTACACTACATTTGTGTCTTATTTGTGTCTTATCAGATGTAACAACCTGTGGTGCTCTGTGAATTTTTTGAGTTCTACAATATTTTTGAATAGCACTATTTTATGCAGTTGATCATTTTGTATGTGTGTTAAAGTGTTAACATTTAAGATGGAAATATTTCAAAGTATGTCCCAACTTTTCTAAAAACATTTGGCATTTTAAAATTTTAAAACTATTCATTTAGATACTGTCAGCATGGGATGTGGCATTGTAGGAAATGAATGCACTAAATAGGTTGTTAGAGATATTTTTCTGTAACGATATGTTGTTGCCTGACACGGTGGTGATGGTTTTAGTCTTTTCACATCTCTGAAATCATGAACTGTCTCCATCTCTATTTTCTTCCATCTATAATTGTTGGTCAACCCTCCCAGGCTGTTTTAACATTGATGCCCCACAAAGCAGAGCTTCATATGAGAGCTTACATACAGGCAGTTTATTCTGAGATGTGATCCCAAGAAACAGTCCTAGGGCCGCAGGAAGAGTGAAACAGGGGAAGAGAGAAAGCCCGTCCAAGGGTATTTCATTGAGCTAATCACCTCCGTGGGTGACAGGAGTGCAATCCTCCTAGAGACCCGTGAGGAGCTTTGCCTCAGACCTGGTCAGCGAGACATGACAGAAGGGAGTGTTTATCCACTGCTTCCCTTCTTTCCTAGTTGGTCAAGGATTGCCCTGTGGCATTAGCTTCCCCACACCTCAGCTTTGTGCATGAGTCAGAGTGTCTCTGCCAGTTCTTTTTTTTTTTTTAACATCTTTATTGGAGTATAATTGCTTTACAATGGTGTGTTAGTTTCTGCTTTATAACAAAGTGAATCAGTTATACATATACATATGTCCCCATATCTCTTCCCTCTTGCGTCTCCCTCCCTCCCACCCTCCCTATCCCATCCCTCTAGGTGGTCACAAAGCACCGAGCTGATCTCCCTGTGCTATGCGGCTGCTTCCTATTGCTTCCGTAAATAGCTATCTATTTTACGTTTGGTAGTGTATATATGTCCATGCCACTCTCTCACTTTGTCCCAGCTTACCCTTCCCCCTCCCTGTATCCTCAAGTCCATTCTCTAGTAGGTCTGTGTCTTTATTCTTGTCTTGCCCCTAGGTTCTTCATGACCATTTTTTTTTTTTTTTTAGATTCTATATATATGTGTTAGCATACGGTATTTGTTTTTCTCTTTCTGACTTACTTCAGTCTGTATGACAGATTCTAGGTCCATCCACCTCACTACAAATAACTCAATTTCATTTCTTTTTATGGCTGAGTAATATTCCATTGTATATATGTGCCACATCTTCTTTATCCATTCATCTGTTGATGGACATTTAGGTTGCTTCCATGTCCTGGCTATTGTAAATAGAGCTGCAATGAACATTTTGGTACATGACTCTTTTTGAATTATGGTTTTCTCAGGGTATATGCCCAGTAGTGGGATTGCTGGGTCATATGGTAGTTCTATTTTGAGTTTTTTAAGGAACCTCCATACCACCCAGAGCAATCTACAGAGTCAATGCAATTCCTATCAAACTACCACTGGTATTTTTCACAGAACTAGAACAAAAAACTTCACAATTTGTATGGAAACACAAAAGACCCTGAATAGCCAAAGCAATCTTGAGAAAGAAAAATGGAGCTGGAGGAATCGGGCTTCCTGACTTCAGACTATACTGCAAAGCTACAGTAATCAAGACAGTATGGTACTGGTACAAAAACAGAAATATAGATCAATAGAACAGGATGGAAACCCCAGAGATAAACCCACGCACATATAGTCACCTTATCTTTTGATAAAGGAGGCAAGAATATACAATGGAGAAAAGACAGCCTATTCAATAACTGATGCTGGGAAAACTGGACAGGTACATGTAAAAGTATGAAATTAGAACACTCCCTAACACCCTACACAAAAATAAACTCAAAATGGATTAAAGACCTAAATGTAAGGCCAGACACTATAAAATTCTTAGAGGAAAACATAGGCAGAACATTCTATGACATAAATTACAGCAAGATCCTTTTTGACCCACCTCCTAGGGTAATGGAAATAAAAACAAAAATAAAATAATGGCACCTAATGAAACTTAAAAGCTTTTGCACAGCAAAGGAAACCATAAACAAGACGAAAAGACAACCCTCAGAATGGGAGATAATATTTTCAAATGAAGCAATGGACAAATGATTAATCTCCAAATTTACAAGCAGCTCATGCCGCTCAATATCAAAAAAACAAACAACCCAAGCCAAAAATGAGCAGAAGACCTAAATAGACATTTCTCCAAAGAAGATGTACAGATCATCAACAAGCACATGAAAGGATGCCCAACATCACTAATCATAGAGAAAAGCAAATCAAAACTACAAAGAGGTATCACCTCACATCGGTCAGAATGGCCGTCATCAAAAAATCTACAAACAATAAATGCTGGAGAGGGTGTGGAGAAAAGGGAACCCTCTTGCACTGTTGGTGGGAATGTAAATTGATACAGCCATTATGGAGAACAGTATGGAGGTTCCTTAAAAAATCTCTGCCAATTCTTTAAAAGAGTCCGATGAGGTGGTGGCAGAGAAGCCCCAGGGATGCAGATGAGAGCTGTAGAAGACAGCCGAAGCATCAGCTGTTAGGTTACAAATGCTTGCAGCTGATTGTGTAGCAATGCCTAAGTAAAAGGATAGGTTATGAGAATGTGAGCCCATCGGGTATCCATTACACAGGCTTTAGCCATTATCATGATCTTCATAATGTCAAAGGAGTAAACAGATTGACCATTGTCATTCACACGTGGAAAGCACTTACTTTTCTGTAACTTGTTGATGATCCCTGAAGGGAAAAATGTCGACTACACTGTTTGCCCACATAATGGATTTATAAATGTATGTAAATGTGTAATTTAGGATGGCATGTTTGTTAGATAATCAGGGCTGTAATAATCTGGCATTGTTTGGAGCTTTCCTAAGTGAAGAATGCCATATAGGGAACTTCTCCAAACAGAAAAAAATAGAAGTAGTGAGTTCCACTCTCAGTTAGTTTGTAGTACCTCAGAATGGATCGGCAAAGACCATTGCTCTTGCTGTAACAATGAAACAACATTGTCTAAACTAAAGACTAAATATTTTCCTTAAAACTATCAAAGAGCTGTGGAAGTAAAAATGTCAAAACGTGATAAAGTACAGAGAGGCTGATCCTAGCAGATAATGAAGCAACTTTCACCCCTGAGCATATTTACTGCATGTGGGTACCCAGGCAGTCAGAGGAACATGCTTGACATAGGCCGAGAAGTTTTGTTGGGGAAAGGAAAACCCAGCCAGGCTTTTATTAGGTGCACATGGGCTGGCATGGTACCTTGGAATCTGGAAGAGCCTCAGACACAAGATACAGGGAGAGTCACTGCAAAATGGTGGTATGATTATGTTTTCGTTCTCTGCTTAAAATACTTCGACCCAAACTCCAACACTTTGATTATAATGTCCTTTTATATTTGACCCTTTTTACCTCTCCATGTCCACATTCACACTTCTCACCCAACCATAATGAACTAAGTCTGGAAGAGGTGTGTCTTACACCATGTATACTGTAGACTGCACAGCTCAAGGGATGCCAAGTGGGCTATGATTTCAGAGGTTCTCCCCAGAGATGCAAACATGACAGCCCTGACTTTTGATTTCTAAATATGTCTCTTCTTGCTCTGTATGGCGCCAATGATTTCTTTTTATCTTGTGCTGCTCATCACCCTTCTTGGGCCAATTCTTATTCATATTTCAGGGTGATTTATTAGTTGCTTCTTCCAGGAAATTTTTAACCCTTTAAATCAGGATTAAATATTCTGCTATGTGGTTCTACACACCCTGAATCCGCATCATAATCCTTAGTATATTACTTGTATAATTGCTTTCCAGCAGCCCCTAAGCTCTGTGAGTACAGGAAAGATATATTTCTAATCACTGTTGTAGGTGAAGAATTTAGCACAGTACCTGACAAATCTTAGGGGATCAATAAATACTTTCTAAATGAATGTATGAATGAATTTCATGTTCACATTTGGTACATATGGCAGTTCATAGAGGAAATAATATAATAAATCACAGAGACTTACATGCTGTACAAGTTTTCCTCAACAGTCACATTTCCAATTAATGTGATGAAATAATATAGGATCAATTAGAGCTTTGAGCTTAGAAATCAGTGAGGACAATATTAGGGTTCTACAGAAGGGACACAACCCCACCTTTTCAAGTTAATGCATTGTTAAGGTTATACTCTGACAGAAATAGTTCTAGAGTCCAAGTTCTCTGGTTCTTGGTTTAATGGTCTTGAACTATGATTTGTATCCGGTTGTACAACTCATAGTTTCCAGGAAGAAGTAGGACTCTCAGTGGCTTGTTGCCTCCTGCTTCAGACCAGAGACTGTACAGAACTAGAGACAGAACAACATGGCAGAAAATATGTGGATATCAGCTCTAGTCACTTCACTTTCACACTAGAGAAAACTTGCTTTCACACCGGTTTGCACCTGAATATTCTGGACTGTCTCTAGTTGAGGAAACCATAGAAGATGGTTTTCTGAAGTCAGGGAAGTTTCAAAACAGTATATCAGCTGCTAAAATGTTTTCTTTTCTGTCATCGTTTAATAGTAAATCACTAGCCTTTACTCCTACATTATTTCCGCTTCCTCTTCCAGAAAATGTTCATCCTTTTCCCCTTCCTCCTCTCTCCCTCCCCAAATCCTCTCTGTCTCCTCTCCCTCCCTTCCTCTCTCCCTCCCTCCCCTCCTTCCTTCCTTCCTTCCTTCCTCTTTCTCTCATTCTTCTGTTTTCTTTCTTATTTTCCTCATAGTTACCTTTACCCATTTTAAGTAATGCTGAATTAGATCCATGGGTCATTTTCTACTCTTAACATTGTTATTTAATATGATTTTTGTTAAAAGACTTTTCTTTGTAGACTCCTGTTATCCTAAGAAGCTGCTAGAGTACCTTCTAGAGAGAATGTAACCTAATGTAAAATTTTCCTTATTATCTAAATCTGTTCTTCTACAAAAGTTTTGATTTGCGTCTCCATCAATAAGAACTATTTGAACAAACTTGCACCCAGCAACATAAATACAGGTATATTTATTTATGTTAGTAACATGTACTTTGTAAGTTTAAATATAAAATATTAATAGAGCTTGATCACTGACTTTTGAATAAATATTGGAAGTTCTAGTATGTTCTCCAAAACCTCTATAGCTTCTCTTGTATATCTTCTGGCGTGTGTGTACCCCACTTTGGAGCCCACTGGCAGAAAATATCTCTGATTTATTTATAAGCTGGTGTAGTTTCACTACTGACAGTTTAGTTGTTAAACAGTTTTCTCCCAAAATACTGTGTCTAGAATGATAAGGAGAATTCCCATGTAATGTCCTGTTTCAATTTTTTTATTGCCTATTGAAATACTTGACATAACTTATCAGATGACTCTAGAATTGACTTGAAATTACATAGGGGGTTTGAGTAAAGTCTCATTTTGTCATTCTGAGTTGCTTCAAACTAAACTCACTATTTTTCTTAAACATCCATGAACCAATTAGAAATAACGGAACTTTTAAAAAGTTCATAACAATATTTTAGAACCTCTGCTTCTATTAATACCATTAGGGAGTTGCAGCAATATTCAGACACATTTTTGTGGCTGGGAGGGCTGGAAATATTCCAGCATAATGATTTTCAGATCTGTATCATCCATCAC
This sequence comes from Balaenoptera physalus, assembly GCF_965194825.1. Classification (NCBI taxonomy): domain Eukaryota; kingdom Metazoa; phylum Chordata; class Mammalia; order Artiodactyla; family Balaenopteridae; genus Balaenoptera; species Balaenoptera physalus. The sequence continues at coordinate 119,708,343 of NC_138891.1, read as the reverse complement.
TCAAGAATTCTTAAAAAGAGAGAGAGAGAGCGATACACAAAAGGATAATTACTACAACATGTGTTTCAGATTTTAAAGACAATTAGCTGGAGACCTCAAACTTTCCTTTCTCATTCTGCTCACACGATAAAAACAATGATTTATGTTAGGTAAGCATTTTATGCTTTATGAAGAACATGAATATTCATTGTTTTATTTGATGTTTACACCAATTCTGTGAGGTAGCTAGGAATTATTATCTCACTTTTTCACTTGAAAGAATTGATAAAGAGGAGATAAATGGCTTAAAGGTCATTCAGCAAATTTGGGTACAACATACTAAGTTTAAGTCTCCAGGGCTCTGAGTTTGCCTTTCTTTAAGCAAGCTTTTGTTTGGTGGACCTTTGATGACTATGTAATTTATTTGCCAATTTATGTAAATGAGTTTTACATAATGTTAATTATAATCATGAAAAAATTCTTAACATAGACACTACTCTTTGTAACACAAGTGGGTTAAATTGAGGATCAAGGAGTTGGAAGGAAACTCATACTCCTGCTCCTTTGAATTCTCTTAGACTCTGGTTATACCTATTTGCTTATCTAGTTCTTTTTTTCTTTTTTTTTTTAAAGTGGGATGAATATCAGGAGTCCCACTTTTTTATTTTTTAATTAATTAATTAATTTATGGCTGTGTTGGGTCTTCTTTTCTGTGCGAGGGCTTTCTCTAGTTGTGGCAAGCGGAGGCCACTCTTCATCACGGTGCGCGGGCCTCTCACTATCGCGGCCTCTCTTGTTGCGGAGCACAGGCTCCAGACACGCAGGCTCAGTAATTGTGGCTCACGGGCCCAGCTGCTCTGCGGCATGTGGGATCTTCCCAGACCAGGGCTCGAACCCGTGTCCCCTGCATTAGCAGGCAGATTCTCAACCACTGCGCCACCAGGGAAGCCCGCTTATCTAGTTCTTAAAACACTCTTGGGATGAAAACTTCATGCAGTTCTGCTCAATAATCTTTTTGCATTTTATAACATTAGGACGTAAATTTATTTTTATTTTTTCCCCTGTATTTTATTTTATTTTTTATTTTTTTAAACATCTTTATTGGAGTATAATTGCTTTACAATGGTAAGTTAGTTTCTGCTGTATAACAAAGTGAATCAGGTATACATAACCATATATCCCCATATCTCCTCCCTCTTGCGTCTCCCTCCCACCCTCCCTATCCCACCCCTCTAGGTAGTCACAAAGCACCGAGCTGATCTCCCTGTGATATGTGGCTGCTTCCCACTAGCTATCTGTTTTACGTTTGGTAGTGTATATATGTACATGCCACTCTCTCACTTTGTCCCAGCTTACCCTTCCCTCTCCCTGTGTCCTCAAGTCCATTCTCTACACCAGAGTCTTTATTCCTGTCCTGCCCCTAGGTTCTTCAGAACCTTTATTTTTTTTTTAGATTCCATATTTATGTCTTAGCATATAGTATTTGTTTTTCTCTTTCTGACTTACTTCACTCTGTATGACAGACTCTAGGTCCATCCACCTCTCTACAAATAACTCAATTTCGTTTCTTTTTATGGCTGAGTAATATTCCATTGTATATATGTGCCCCATCTTCTTTATCCATTCATCTGTCGATGGACACTTAGGTTGCTTCCATGTCCTGGCTATTGTAAATAGAGCTTCAATGAACATTGTGGTACATGACTCTTTTTGAATTATGGTTTTCTCAGGGTATATGCCCAGTAGTGTGATTGCTGGGTCGTATGGTAGTTCTATTTTTAGTTTTTTAGGGAACTTCCATATTGTTCTCCATAGTGGCTGTATCAATTTACATTCCTGTCAACAGTGCAAAAGGGTTCCCTTTTCTCCACACCTTCTCCAGCATTTATTGTCTGTAGATTTTTTTGTTGATCACCATTCTGACTGGTGTGAGGTGATACCTCATTGTAGTTTTGATTTGCATTTCTCTAATGATTAGTGATGTTGAGCATCCTTTCATGTGTTTGTTGGCAATCTGTATATCTTCTTTGGAGAAATGTCTATTTAGGTCTTCTGCCTATTTTGGAGTTGGGTTGTTTGTTTTTTTGATATTGAGCTGCATGAGCTGCCTGTATATTTTGGAGATTAATCCTTTGTCCGTTGCTTCGTTTGCAAATATTTTCTCCCATTCTGACGGTTGTCTTTTCATCTTGTTTATGGTTTCCTTTGCTGTGCAAAAGCTTTTAAGTTTCATTAGGTCCCATTTGTTTATTTTTGTTTTTATTTCCATTTCTCTAGGAGGTGGGTCAAAAAGGATCTTGCTGTGATTTATGTCATAGAGTGTTCTGCATATGTTTTCCTCTAGGAGTTTTTATAGTGTGTGGCCTTTATTCCATTTTGAGTTTATTTTTGTGTATGGTGTTAAGGAGTGTTCTAATTTCATTATTTTACATGTACCTGTCCAGTTTTCCCAGCACCATTTATTGAAGAAGCTGTGTTCTCTCCATTGTATATTCTTGCCTCCTTTATCAAAGATAAGGTGACCGTATGTGTGTGGGTTTATCTGAGCTTTCTATCCTGTTGCATTGATCTATATTTCTGTTTTTGTGCCAGTACCATACTGTCTTGATTACTGTAGCTTTGTAGTATAGTCTGAAGTCTGGGAGCCTGATTCCTCCAGCTCTGTTTTTCTTTCTCAAGATTGCTTTGGCTATTAGGGGTCTTTTGTGTTTCCATACAAATTGTGAAATTTTTTGTTCTAATTCTGTGAAAAATACCATTGGTAGCTTGATAGGGATTGCATTGAATCTGTAGATTGCTTTGGGTAGTATAGTCATTTTCACAGTGCTGATTCTTCCAATCCAAGAACATGGTATATCTCTCCATCTATTTGTATCATCTTTAATTTCTTTCATCAATGTCTCATAATTTTCTGCGTACAGGTCTTTTGTCTCCTTAGGTAGGTTTATTCCTAGTTATTTTATTGTTTTTTGTTGCAATGGTAAATGTGAGTGTTTCTTTAATTTCTCTTTCAGATTTTTCATCATTAGTGTATAGGAATGCAAGAGATTTCTGTGCATTAATTTTGTATCCTGCTACTTTACCAAATTCACTGATTAGCTCTAGTAGTTTTCTGGTAGCATGTTTAGGATCCTCTATGTATAGTATCATGTCATCTGCGAACAGTGACAGTTTTACTTCTTCTTTTCTGACTTGGATTCCTTTTATTTCTTTTTCTTCTCTGATTGCTGTGGCTAAAACTTCCAAAACTATGTTGAATAATAGTGGTGAGAATGGGCAATCTTGTCTTGTTCCTGATCTTAGTGGAAATGCTTTCAGTTTTTCACCATTAAGAATGATGTTGGCTCTGGGTTTGTCATATATGGCCTTTATTATATTGAGGTAAGTTATCTCTATGCCTATCTTCTGGAGGGTTTTTTATCAGAAATGGGTGTTGAATTTTGTCAAAAGCTTTTTCTGCATCTATTGAGAGGATCATATGGTTTTTCTCCTTCAGTTTGTTAATATGGTTTATCACATTGAGTGATTTGCGTATATTGAAGAATCCTTGCATTCCTGGGGTAAACCCCAATTGATCATGGTGTATGATCCTTTTAATGTGCTGTTGGATTCTGTTTGTTTGTATTTTGTTGAGGATTTTTGCATCTATGTTCATCAGTGATATTGGCCTGTAGTTTTCTTTCTTTGTGACATCTTTGTCTGGTTTTAGTATCAGGGTGATGGTGGCCTCGTAGAATGAGTTTGGGAGTGTTCCTCCCTCTGCTATATTTTGGAAGAGTTTGAGAAGGATAAGTGTTAGCTCTTCTCTAAATGTTTGATAGAATTCACCTGTGAGAATGTAAATTTAAATGTACCAATTGGCAAAATTTCTTCAGTGGAATGATGACACTATACTATAGAACAAATGTTACAGTGTGAAACTGAATAGGAGAATCTTACAGTATTAAAAACTCAAGGTCGTGTTCTAGCTGACATTCTAACTTGCTTGCCCTTGCAAAGGTAGAAGTTTCTCCAGAATAAAATTCCTAATTCACAGTCTACCTCAAGCACAGTTTCAAGTGCATTTGATAACTAGAAAAATTAATTACTAGTATGCATTTAGAACTGCTTTAATCCTCAAGAGTGTTCTAATCTTTCTCAATAATCTTTATTATTTTCTATATCACCCAGAATATTTATTTACCTTATATGTGTTTTCCTTTATAACATAGATCAAATAATTTAGATTCTTTCTTCAGTACTTTTTATAGGAATGGCAATAACATTGATTTTTTTTCAGGATGCATAAAATATGTCTGTCATCTCTTTCAGTGAGCCCTATTTATTATCCAGTGATGATTAGAATATACAGTAAGTGCTGGTTCAGTTCTTAGGTATGAGAATTTTATTAAAGGGAGAGTGTTTTGATAGAATTATCTGGGAAGAAGCTGAATTTTAGCAGAATCTTGAAAGGTTGTCAGTGTTTCCTTAAGTCCAAATTTGATGAGTACCATCCTCAAGTGAAAGCATGAATATGAGAAAGAGCAGGTAAATCGGGGATAACAAGTAGCCTCTTTCTCTCTTCTAAATAACATTTTAAACTTCTTATAGTAGGCCTAACTATCCAATCTAATATTCTAACCACACTTTCACGAAGTTCCTTTGTGTTATCTTTACAAACTATTCATTATGTAAACGATTACTCTTAACACTTGAGGGAAGAACATTTGAATGGTCCCTATTTTTAGGGACAGTTATGGGCCTCCTACAAAGTCCCACAAGGCTGTGTTCCTATGCAAACCTGGGAACTACTCCCATTGAAAGAAAATGTGCATCTTTCCTTGATCTCCTTTTAGCAGTATTGGTGCCCATGACTTTTTGAACTGCCTAGTCATCTGGTTATAAATACTGGCTTACATGTCTTCAGATAGCATCCTTATAAGCTAAAACCCATGTTACATTTTACGGGCTTTTTGGCACCTAGATAGTGCCAAATTATTATGTTAAAGTTATGCAGTTTTTTTTTTGACAAGGGATCCTGAAACTGTTGAATCCTATGTATATTCTATTTCCTTCTGACAGACATTATTTTGTTTTAATCACAAACACATTTCCAGTATTAAAAATATAAAAGGAACCAAATTTATTGTCTGGATTTTATTGGGAAAATGTAAAAACTATAGTTTTCCAATGTGCTGGTTTGTGGGGTAGGTAGTACATTCCTACCCCATAGAGAGTTCTTGCCATCCAACCACAGGAGTGAACCTCAGGATACCACGAATCACTGCGTGGTCCTGGGCTGCCCTTGAGAGGTGGAGGTTTCTCCACTGAGGCTTCAACCAGGGCAGTTAGTGGTTAGAGAATAGTTTGAAGTTCTACACTTTTGGGGTTTAGGTAGCATTAGGGGAGAGGAGGGTGAGAGAATTGCAGTAAGGCAGATGGATTGGTCCTCACCACATTGAACAGCTGCCATAAGAGTGCATGGCATAAGGACTGAAGGAGCCCAGCCTGAGAAAGCATGTTCCTCTTTATTCAATGTGCGGTCTACTCACGGGCAGGTCCCTGAGATGGCATGTCTCATTTTGTCACCCATGAAATGTGGTTCGTTAGTCATAGCTAATTTATATGATTGTGATGTGGATTATGCAGAAAGAATATTTACAATCTTTGGTAGACTGTATACAGCACTGGTCTTCCGTGACTGCAAAGCATCCTCATTTAAGTTCATCAGTGTTACTCTATTCTACTATTGCCTTCTGACTACATTGCAAACCAATACTTGGGTAAGGAGGATGGTGAGGAGAAAATGAGGAGGACCTTTGATTCTATTTTCCAGGTTCTAACCTGAAGGTTGAGAAAAGTTTTGGTAATTGTGGCCCACTTTCCTTTTGGTTTGAAGTCCACATTTGAAGAACAGTGTCTTTGGTGGTTTTTTGTGGTCTTCACTGAGGGTCAGGGTGACCTTGTTCTCACAGGTTTCTGACATATTCCATTTGACACTGCTGTCTCCACCTAGCAATCTTTCACCTGCCAAGCAAAGCTCTGCCTCCACACCAGAGCAGGACCTTGAGTTTCAAACTGAGAGGATGACAATCGGCAGCTGCTATTGAGACAAGCCAATTGTCTGCTTTTCAGAAGCTTGTCAAGAGCACTGATGATGGAGGACTGTTCTGGAAATAACTGGCATTGAGCATGGGCTGATTATAGGAGCCGCATCTTTGGAGGACTTCAATGACTGAAGTTCCCCACAAGCATGGTTTTTCCTTCATCAGGGCAAAGTAAGCAAAAGATATGAACAAATGCACATGTGATTAATACTCAGAAAGCAAAACAGGTTAATGCATAAAACACTCCTGGAAAAAAAAAAAGCTCTTTATCTTTTACAGCAAATCAAAACATTTTCCACTTGGCAAATTGTGTATCTTTAAAAATAGCATGAAATCATGTGGTATGAAGTGAGAAAAGAGAGAGGAAAGTACTCTAGCATGCTTTCAGAAAGTTATGAATTCAATTTTACCTGTATGCTGAATCTGAAAATAGTTTTATTTTATTTTATTTTTTTTACTAATGAAAAGTCATTATAGTTGTTTGTCCTAACAATTTTTTTAAAATAAAAAGCTATCCCTAAAAGAAATTCAAATAAAGTTTTGGCAAGAGCACTTTATTATTCTATTCCTCAGAATGTATTGTTTTTCTATTAGTATAATGTCAACAAAAATACTATTAGTTCTTTAAGTCAGTCCTTTGCCGCCATCTCTGTAACCATGTTTTCACTGTCTTTTTTAGTTATCATGATAGTAAATTTTAATAGAGTTAAAAATCTTTTTATTATCAAAAAATTTAAACCTAAACAAAAGTAGAGAGAGGAATAGAATAATCCTCATTACCCACCTTCAAAGTTCTTCACTCATGGTCAATCTATTTTCATCTGTGGTCATCCCTTCCACCTCTCTCTATTGATTATTTTGAAACAATCACCAGGTATAATATTTTTTACTTTATATTTATTTCAGTATGTATCTATAAAAGATAAAGACTATTTAGAAGTGCAACCAAAATATAATTATCACATCTAAAATATTAATTATATGCTGAATATCAAATATCCATTCAATGTGTAAATTTACCCAATTGTCTTGTAATTTTTTAATTTTTGTGTTTGAATCAGTATTCAGACAAGATCCGCCTGTTGTATTTGTGGAGGTGCATTGCTGTGTACCTTAAATCTTTTAACCTTTAGGTTTGATTTTTCTCTCTCTCATCTCTTTCTTTTCCTCTTAGAGTTTATTTTTTGAAGACATTGGATCGCTTTGTCTTTTCATGTCTGCCACATTCTAGATAATGTTAATAGTACCCTTATTCGTGGATTTATTGGTAATAAGTTCTTCTATCTCATAAATTCTTGAAAATTTGTGCTTATATCTAGAGGCTTGATTCAATTCAGAGTTGGTTTTCTGGCAAGGAAGCTTCAGAGATTGTATTGTGTACTTACATCACACCTAGGAGGCATATAATTCTGATGGTTTCTCTTTGGGTTATTAGCTGCTGTTGATAATCTTTTCTTAGACTCATTATACATGGGTAATCTTCTAAGTTTATCAATTCTTCTTCATTTCTGCATGTGTATTTAAAAGGTAGACACAATAACATTTCCAATCATTTGGATGTGTGAAGTCTGAGAAAAAATAGGAATCAATGATGACTTTAAGAATTGCAACATTGGGCTTCCCTGGTGGCACAGTGGTTGAGAACCTGCCTGCTAATGCAGGGGACATGGGTTCGAGCCCTGGTCTGGGAAGATCCCACATGCCGTGGAACAACTAGGCCCGTGAGCCACAACTACTGAGCCTGTGCGCCTGGAGCCTGTGCTCCGCAACAGGAGAAACCATGATAGTGAGAGGCCCGCGCACCGCGATGAAGAGTGGCCCCCGCTTGCCACAACTAGAGAAAGCCCTCACACAGAAACGAAGACCCAACACAGCCAAAAATAAATAAATAAATTAAAATAAAAAAAAAGAATTGCAACATTATTATAATATTATTGACTTTATTATATGTGCTGTATTGACTTTATTATATGTGCTGTACATTACATCTTGTAACTTATTTATTTTATGACAGGAAGTTTATACCGCTTAATCTCCCTCACCTGTTTCATTCATCCTCCCACCCACCTCTTCTCTGGCAACCACCAGTTTGTTCTCTGTATCTATGAGTCTGTTTTTGTTTTGTTATGTTTGTTAATTTGTTTTGTTTATTAGATTTCACATATAAGTGAAATCATATGGTATTTGTCTTTCTCTGCCTGATATATTTCACTTAGCGTAATACCCTCTAGTTTCATCCATGTTGTTGCAAATGGCAAGATTTCATTCTTTTTTTGTGACTGAGTAATATTCCTCTGTGTGTGTGTGTGTGTGTGTGTGTGTGTGTTCTTTATCCATTCATCCATCAATGGACATTTACGTTGCTTCTGTATCTTGGCTATTGTAAATAATACTACAATGAACATAGGGATGCATATGTCTTTTTGAGTTAGTGTTTTTTTTTTTTCTTAGAAAAAATACCTTGATTTGAATTTCTGGATTGTATGGTAGCTCTTTTTAAAATTTTTTGAGGAACATCCATACTGTTTTACATAGTGGCTGTATCAATTTGCATTCCCACCAACAGTGCACAGGGGTTCCCTTTATGCCATATCCTCACTAACACTTGTTATTTGTTGTTTTTTTGATAATAGCCATTCTTGACAGGTGTGAAGTGGTATCTTACTGTGGTTTTTTTTTTTTTTTAAAACCGTTCTTAAATTTATTTATTTATTTTTGGCTGTGTTGGGTCTTTGTTTCTGTGCGAGGGCTTTCTTTAGTTGTGGCGAGCGGGGGCCACGCTTCATCGCGGTGCACGGGCCTCTCACTGTTGCAGCCTCTCTTGTTGTGGAGCACAGGCTCCAGATGCGCAGGCTCAGTAGTTGTGGCTCACGGGCCCAGTTGCTCCGCGGCATGTGGGATCTTCCCAGACCAGGGCTCGAACCCGTGTCCCCTGCATTGGCAGGCAGATTCTCAACCACTGCGCCACCAGGGAAGCCCCTTACTGTGGTTTTGATTTGTGTTTCCCTGATGATTAGTGACATTGAGCATCTTCTCATGTGTCTATTAGCCATCTGTATGTCCTCTTTGGAAAAATGTCTATTCAGGCCTTCTGCCCATTTTTAATCGAGTTGTTGTTGTTGTTGTTGGTTTTTTTTTTGATGTTGAGTTGTATGAATTCTTTGTATATTTTGGATATTAACCCTTCTTAATATATATCATTTGCAAATATCTTCTCTGATTTAGTACGCGGCCCTTTTGTTTTATTGTTTCTTTTGCTGTGCAAAAGCTTTTTAGTTTGATATAATCCCATTTGTTTATTTTTGCTTTTGTTGCTCTAGCCTGAGGAAACATATCCAAAAAAATATTGCTAAGACCAATGTCAAAAAACATATTGCCTGTTTTTTCTTTTAGGAGTTTTATGGTTTCAGGTCTTACATTTAAGTCTTTAATTGATTTTGAGTTTATTTTTGTATATGGTGAGAGAAAGTAGTCCAATTTGATTCTTTTGCATGTAGCTGTCCAGTTTTCCCAACACTATTTATTGAAGAGCTCCTCTTTTCCCCCACTGCATATTATCACCTCTTTTGTTTTAGATTAGCTGACCACATAAGCATGGGTTTATTTCTGGGCTCTGTCTTCTGTTGCATTGATCTGTTTTTGAGCCAGTACCATACTGTTTTGATTACAGTAGCTTTGTAGTATAGTTTGAAATCAGGGAGCCTCCAGCTTTGTTCTTCTTTCTCAATATTGTTTTGGCTATTTGGGGGTCTTTTGTGTTTCCATAGAAATTTTAGTATTACTTGTTCTACTTCTGTGAAAAATGCCATTGCTATTTTGATAAGAATTGTATTGAATCTGTAGATTGCCTTGAATGGTATGGTCATTTTAACAATATTTATTTTTCCAATCCATGAGTACAGTGTATCTTTCCATTTAGTTGTGTCATCTTCAAATTTTTTCATCAATGTCTTGTAGTTTTCTGAGTGCAGGTCTTTTACCTCCTTGGTTAGATTTATTTCTAGGTATTTTATTTTATTTTTTTGATGCAATGGTAAATGGGATTATTTTCTTAGTTTCTCTTTCTGATAGTTCATTGTTAGTGAGTAAAAGCACAACAAATTTCTATATATTAATTTTTTATCCTGCAACTTTACTGAATTCATTGATGAGTTCTAATAGTTTTTTGGTGGCGTCTTTAGGATTTTCCAAATATAGTATCTGTCATCTGCAAACAATGACAGTTTACTTCTTCCCAATTTGGATTCCTTTTATTTCTTTTTCTTTTCTGATTGCTGTGGCTAGGACTTCCAATACTATATTGAATAAAAGTGGTGAGAGTGGGCATCCTTGTCTTGTTCCTGATCTTAGAGGAAATGCTTTCAGTTTTTTACTATTGAATATGATGTTGGCTATAGGTTTGTCATATATGTGTGTTCTCTGTATAAACACTCTGTGGAGAGTTTTTATTGTAAATGGATGTTGAATTTTGTCAAAAGCTTATTCTGCATCTATTGAATGATCAGATGATTTTCATTCTTCGGTTTGTTAATGTGGTGTATCATATTGATTGATTTGTAGATATTGAACCATCCTTGCATCCCTGGGATAAATTCTATTTGATCATGGTGTCTGATCCTTTTAATGTTTTGCTGAATTAGGTTTGCTTATATTTTGTTGATGATTTTTGCATTTATGATTATCAGTGATATTAGCCTGAAATTTTATTTTTTTGTGGTCTCTTTGTCTGGTTTTGTTATCAGGGTGATGCTGGCCTTGTAGAATGAGTTTGGAAGTATACCTTAAGCGTACTTTCTTCTTTAATTTTTAGGAATTGTTTGAGGATAGGTGTTAACTTTTCTTTAAAAGTTTGGTAGTTAAATTTCCTCATTTTGTAAGAACACCAGTCTTACTGGATTAGAGGCTATCCTAAAGACCTCATTTTAGCTTAATTACCTCTCTAAAGGCCCTATTTCCAAATACAGTCACATTCTGCAATACTGGAAGTTAGGACTTCAACATATGAATTTCTGAGCAGATGCAATATAGCCCATAACTGGTGATGTTAACCTTTTCATCCTTCTTGGATACCTTATGCTAGGGCACAGCAAATTTCCGTGGATCAGTGAAAGACCTCTTGAAGAATATCTGAGTGACTCAGTAGGGGCCTGAGATGGAAATCTGTGAGGTTGTGTGTTAATTGTTTACCACAACTGCAGCTGAATTAGAAGCAGGCCAAGGGGATATGATGCAAGGTACCTAGAACTTCTACAAGATGTACTGGTATCACTTTAAGTCATGATTACTCCTGAAGTGGACTCTTACTACCTGGCCAAGTTGGCTAGTAATTGTATATTTTCTCATCAAGTCACTTTCCACATCTGCTGAGTATCTGTTTTATATCTTCTCTTCTCTCCTTTAACCTCCAACACTTTTTTCTCCAGCTTTGATCCCAGTTGATGAACTTGCTACCAGTTTTACTGAGAAAATAAAGCAATCTAAAGAGGACTTTCACAAGTCCATCCACTCCCTGTCACAATGCCCACATACTCTATCATCTCTCCTGTTAAACGCATGTCTGTGCTGCTTGCTAAGGCCAGCCCATCCACTCTCTACCATCTCCTTTTCCTCAGTCAAAGATATTTCTTTAGTCCCTCATACTCTCACCCTTACTTCTTTGACAGCAGTTTCTCCCTGACTATTTAATCTATCCCATCAGCATACAACAAGCTATTATTTCTCTTGAGTTCCACTTCCCCATCCTAGTACTATCCCATTTTTCTCTCTTTTTACAGTAAAACTGCTTGAAATATTTGTTTGCACTTTCTGTGTCCAATTTCTACCTAATAGTCTCCTTTGACTTCTTGCCAGTTAGGCTTTCACAAATCTCCAGTCTACCAGTTCATGTTGTTGAATTCATGTTCAGTACTCACTCATTTGTCTTGATGTACCTGTAGCATCTGATGTGCTGATGAATGTTTCCCACTGAAACACTTTCCTCATTTTGATTTCAGGTGACCACACCCACCTGTTCACCTCCCACCTTGGTGGTTGTTCAGTCTCCATTGCTCATTCCTCCTTATCTTCCCAAACTTGTATTCAGCCCAAATCTCTTTCCCAAACTCCAGGCTCATATCTATATTTCCACTTGGATAATTAACAGGTATCTTAAACTTAACTGTCTAAAATGGAGATCCAGATAATTCCCCACCAAACCTTCTCTTTTGCATTTCTTTTCACTTTAGTAAATCATCTTTGTCTCCCATGTCAGTAATCTTGGGAGTCATCTTTAATTCTCACTTTCTCTCATGCCCCACAATCCAGTCCTTCGGTAAATTCTGTCAGTTCTACCTCTAAAAATGTAGCTGGACTCCAACTGCTTCTTCCCACTTCCACACTACAGTGCTTCCATGCCACCATCATTTCTTTCCTAAGTTATTATACTAGTAGCCTCATTGTCTCCCTGCTCTTGTATTCACCCTTTTATAACTTATTCACAACAAAGCAGCTGGAGTCATTCTGTTAAACACAGATCAGATCCAGTCTCTCTACTGCTTAAAGTCTTCCAGTAGCTTCTCATCTCACTTAGAATAAAAAGCAACAAGTACTTACTGTGGTCTGGCCATCAGTTTCTTTACTGACCTCATCTCTTACATCCTCTATCCATCTTGCTCCACCATTTTTTTTTTTTTTTTTTTAGCACTCAGTATTTGATTTATTTGCAAGATGTCACACAAGTAGCATTTTCCCCTGTTTTTCACTGATCTGATTCAGAACATCAATAGTATCTCTGATCAAGGTCTCAAAGATCCCATCAGCTAACTGCATCTTCACACACAACTCATCCTCATCATAGTTCACCCACTGTGCCTCCTCCTCAGCTCCACCATTTTTGTAATGGCATTCTTGCTTTTGCTTAAACATACCAGTCGCATTTATACTTCAGGGCCTTTACACTTGCCTTAAAATCTTTTTCCCTCTGCCTTCAACTATCTTTCCCTACATAAGACAAATTCTTCCTTCAGGCCTTGCTTTAATGTCACCTTTCAGAGAGACCTTTTCTGATCTTCTTATCTAAAATTTGAAGCCCCCTTCCAATACTCCTTATTTCTCTCTTTTTTAGTTTATATTTCTTCTTAATTCTCATCACTATCTAGTTTAGCACATATTTTACTTATTTTTATATTGCTTATTTTTGGTTTTCTATTAGAGTGCAAACTCCATAAGGGCAGGGGTATTTGTCTTTTTTTTTTTTTTACTTCTGCATCCCCAGCATTTAGATCAATATATATTTGTTAAAAGTGAGTAGAGATGAGTGATCACCCATGTCACATATTGCTGAAAGGTAGTGGCTTAGATTTTGTAAGATGGTGGTCATAGGTGACTTTGGCAAGATTAACTAAAATGGTGGGGAAAATTCCAACTGGAATGGTTTGAGAAAATAGAGGTCATGAGTTACCAACTCTTATATGTGAAGAGAAGAGAGAAATGGTGCTGTAGCTGAAGGAGGCATGGGTCAAGAAAGGTGGACTGTAGTAAGGCATATTGGAATGCCACTGAGAATGTTCTCAGAGACAGGGAAAAGTTGATCATGTGGGTGAAGAAGGCTGAAGTCTGTGTAGGTAGGAGCAAGCACAAGTGTTGAGGATACATTTCAATACAAAAGGGAGACCTCGTCAGTTGCTACGAGAGAGCAAGATATTTATTATAGATGGCAGGAAAGGTGATGGATTTTTGTGGTGGCAAAATAAATTTGTTCTCATTTAATTGTCTATTTTTCTCAATTTTGATGAAAATTCATCAGAGCTGAGAGTTCTGTGCTGGGTGTTTAAACTACACTTGTGAGAGGAGTTGGATTATGGAGAAAGAGAAGAAATCCATGAAAAACAGGCTGACCTAATGATTTTGGAACTGTCCCCTTTAACCAGGTCACAAGTGTTTGTTGAGTGCCTATTATTTTCAAGTCATCTCCCTGAAGGGTAGAGTAATTGGAGGGTACAGGCAAAGTAGTCATCATCAAAATGTTATTTGAACTTACCTTCTTTTTTCTCCAAATCTCAGTTAATCCAGTTTTAGGCAGCTACAATTATTTGAGGTTCTAAGATCCTCTTTTATTTTATTTTTAATTTAATTTAATTTTAATTTAATTTTATTTTCAAGATCATCAAAAGAAAAGTAGGTTAAATTGGCCAAACATTTCTGCCAGTATCTACTGTCTGTCCTCCAATCCCTAAAGACCAAGATAAATTCCAGTCTTTCAAGGTGCTTTCATGTATACAGTCCTGACATTGTATTGAGCCTCAGAGTCTTGGAGGAAATGACAGGTAAATACAGAACAAAGAACATCTTATCATCATGTTTTTTCAACATTTGCTGTAATTATTTCATTTACTTTCTCATATTCTTTTCTGGAAAATAAATAGAAAAGAGCAGTTTCAAACCTAGGCTTCCCAAGTAACAGGGCATAATATGCATATATAAATGATTCCATTTTTGTGTAATTTTCTATCCTTTCATGGATTTTAACCTGTGGTCATTTCAAATAACTTATAGATTTGACCTATAACTAGACATTGGGAACCAGCTTAATAAGGTAAATTCTAATAATGAAAATAATAATTTTTTATATTTTAAAATATAGGAAAAAAGAAATTCATATGATTCTAGCCAAAAGGTCTCTTGTTCTGAGTGTTATGCTCTTCCTGACCCAGTAACTCACAAGTCAAGTTAATATGCTCATTTTTATTACTTTTACTATGACATGAAAAAAAAAAAAAAAAACCCAAATGGGAAAAGGAATGCCCTTAAGAACTTAACTAACACAATTTCAGGGGCTTGGGAAACCAGATAAACAAATCAAGGCATTGGCTTTGAACCATGCCAGCTGAGCATTTTCTGGGTCTCTTAATATTAATTAGCAACATTAGGGTCAAATAATGTCTTTGGGAGTTAAAATTTATGGAATTTTAGCTTGCTGCCTGAACTTGGTTTTTTTCTTTTGTGTGTGTGTGTGTGTGTGTGAAAAATGTGAAAATCCACAAATTAAAGAATAAGTAGGAGATACCCTCTCCCAAATGGTGAGAGAAAATGATAGATTAAATTTTATAAAGAAGGAAAATAAGAGTTAAAAAGTAGAAAGTAAACAGGAAAAGAATTGCAGTACATGTGGAAGAACTATCACAACAATTAAGAAAGAGGTATGCTAATAAAAAATAGACAATGAATAAGGATAAACAATAAAGCTGAATTATCAATGGCGAATTCTGAAAACATGATCATAATCTCTACTCTAACTGTTATGAACTGATTCTCCATTTTAAAGTACCTACCATTAATAAAAAACCTATCCTTACACCAAAAGTGACTAGAGAAAGAAGAAAAAACAAAACCCAAAGTTAGTAGAAGGAAAGAAATCATAAAGATCAGAGCAGAAATAAATGAATTACAGATGAAGAAAACAATAGCAAAGATCAATGAAATGAAAAGCTGGTTCTTTGAGAAGATAAACAAAATTGATAAACCTTTAGTCAGACTCATCAAGAAAAAAAGGGAGAGGATTCAAATCAATAAAATTAGAAATGAAAAGGGAGAAGTTACAACAGACACCACAGGAATACAAAGGATCATAAAAGATTACTACAAGCAAATATATGCCAATAAAATGGACAACCTAGAAGAAATGAACAAATTCTTAGAAAGACACAACCCTCCAAGACTGAACCAGGAAGAAGTAAAAAATATGAACAGACCAATCACAAGCACTGAAATTGAAACTGTGATTAAAAATCTTCCAACAAACAAAAGTCCAGGGCCAGATGGCTTCACAGGTGAATTCTATCAAACATTTAGAGAAGAGTTAATACCTACCCTTCTGAAACTCTTCTAAAAAATTGCAGAGAAAGAAATACTCCCAGGCTCATTCTATGAGACCACCATCACCCTGATACCAAAACCAGACCAAGATAACACACACACCAAAAAATTACAGGCCAATGTCACCGATGAACATAGACGCAAAACTCCTCAACAGAATACTAGCAAACCGAATTCAACAACACATTAAAAGGATCATACACACTGATCCAGTGGAATTTATACCAGGGATGCAAGGATTCTTCAATATATGCAAATCAATCAATGTGATACACCATATTAACAAATTGAAGAATAAAAACCATATGATCATCTCAATAGATGCAGAAAAAGCTTTTGACAAAATTCAACACCCATTTATGATAAGAACTCTCCAGAAAGTGGGCCTAGAGGGAACCTACCTCAACATAATAAAGGCCATATATGGCAAACCTACAGCTAACACCATACACAGTGATGAAAAGCTGAAAGCACTTCCTCTAAGATCAGGAACAAGACAAGGATATCCACTCTTGCCACTTCTTTCAACATAGTTTTGGAAGTCCTAGCCATGGCAATCAGAGAAGAAAAATAAATAAAAGGAATCCAAATCAGAAAAGAAGTAAAACTGTCACTGTTTGCAGATGACATGGTACTATACATAGAAAATCCTAAAGATGCTACCAGAAAACTACTAGAGCTCATCAGTGAATCTGGTAAAGTTGTAAGATACAAAATTATTCCACAGAAATCCCTTGCATTCCTATACACTAACAACAAAATATCAGAAAGAGAGATTAAGGAAACAATCCCACTTACCATCACATCAAAAAGAATAAAATACCTAGGAATAAACCTACCTAAGGAGGCAAAAGACCTGTACTCAGAAAGCTATAAGATACTGATGAAAGAAATCAAAGATGACACAAACAGATGGAGAGATATACCATGTTCTTGGATTGGAAGAATCAATATTGTGAAAATGACTATAATACCCAAAGCAATCTACAGATTAAATGAAATCCCTATCAAATTACCAAGGGCATTTTTCACAGAACTAGAACAGAAAATTTTACATTTTTTAATGGAAACACAAAAGACCCCAAATGGTGAAAGCAATCTTGAGAAAGAAGAACGGAGCTGGAGGAAGTAGGCTCCCTGACTTCAGACTATACTACAAAGCTACAGTAATCAAAACAGTATGGTACTGGCACAAAAACAGAAATATAGATCAATGGAACAAGATATAAAGCCCAGAGATAAACCCACCGACCTATGGCCACCTAATCTATGACAAAGGAGGCAAGAATATACAATGGAGAAAAGACAGTCTCTTCAATAAGTGGTGCTGGGAAAACTGGACAGCTACATGTAAAAGAATGAAATTAGAACACTCCCCAACACCATACACAAAAATAAACACAAAATGGATTAAAGACCTAAATGGAAGGCCAGGTGCTGTAAAACTCTTAGAGGAAAATATAGGCAGAACTCTCTTTGACATAAATTGCAGCAAGATCTTTTTTGACCCACCTCCTAGAGTAATGAAAATAAAAACAACAAAAAACAAATGGGACCTAATTAAATTTAAAAGCTTTTGCACAGCAAAGGAAACCATAAAGGGAATGAAAAGACAACCCTCAGAATGGGAAAAAATATTTGCAAATGAAGCAACTGACAAGGGATTAATCTCCAAAATGTACAAAGAGCTCATGCAGCTCAGTATCACAAAAACAAGCAACCCAATCAAAAAATGGGTGGTAGACCTAAGTAGACATTTCACCAAAGAATACATACAGATGGCCAACAAACACATGAAAAGATGCTCAACATCACTAATTATTAGAGAAATGCAAATCAAAACTACAATGAGGTATCACCTCACGCTGGTCAGAACGGCCATCATCAAAACATATACAAACAATAAATGCTGGAGAGGGTGTGGAGAAAAGAGAACCTCCTACACTGCTGGTGGGAATGTAAATTGGTACAGTCACTGTGGATAACAGCATGGAGGTTCCTTAAAAAACTAAAAATATAGCTACCATATGACCCAGGAATCCCACTCCTAGGCATATGTCTGGAGAAAACCAAATTCAAATACATAATTCAAAAGGATGCATTCACCCCGATGTTCATTGCAGCAATATTTACAATAGCCAGGACATGGAAAACTAGAGAACCTAAATGTCCATAGACAGAGGAATGGATAAAGAATATGTGGTACATATATACAATGGAATATTACTCAGTCATATAAAGGAACAAAATAGTGCCATTTGCAGGGACGTCGATGGACCTAGAGATTGTCATACAGAGTGAACTAAGAAAGAGGAAACAAATATCATATAATATCTTATATGTGGAATCTTATATGCTTATATGTGGAATCTAGAAAAATGGTACAGATGAACTTATTTGCAAAGCAGAAAGAGAGTCATGGGAGGGGTGGGACTAATTGGGAGATTGGGATTGACATATATACACTACTATATATAAAATAGGTAACTAATGAGAATCTATTGTATGGCACAGGGAGCTCTACTCAGTGGTCTGTGGTGACCTAAAGGAGAAGGAAATCTAAAAAAGAGTGGATATATGTATATGTATAACAGATTCACTTTGCTGTACAGCAGAAACTAACACAACATTGTAAAGCAACTATACTCCAATAAAAATTAATAAAAAATAAATAAAATAAAGTATCTACCATTCCTTTCTTTCTTTCTAGTTAACTACTTGGGACCCCTAACCTGCCCTTATTGGTGTCAATTATTTTTTTCTTGAGACTTCTTCACCCCAGCTCTTCCAAGGACTGTGAGGGTTTAATTGATCCCAAAGGCATAAATCCTGCTTTTAAGGTCCAGGTGGGGAGGAATTGGTAATCTGCCCTGCCCACTGACACGGTTCCTTCTTAGGCTGCCATTTGAAGCTGCTGTTGAAGACTGATTCTGCTCATTGTGATGGATACAGCTAAGTTCACTGCTAAGTTCATCATTCTAAGTTTATCATGCCCTTCACTTGAGCTGCTTAGGAATATGTATTTCTGTTCTAATTCAGAGTTTCAGCTTCTGATCTTGAATAAGATATGCTGCCTGGGTACCTGGACTTGGAGATCTCCATTACAAGTTAGGCCAGACCAGCTCCTTTCCTATTATAATCAATTTGTAGTGCCTTGCATTGAGCCTGGATTCCTAGCCAAAGCTCCCTTTCCCCTTTCTTAAATTCTAATGTGGGATTTTCCTCTTCTGTTTCCTTTCTCAGTACCTGATGTTGGATAGAGCAATTCTTGTCCACTTTAACAGCTTTTCCTTATTTTGAATCTTGGAAAGCCAAGTTTTTGTTCTCAGTACCTTTCCTCCTCTATGTCTCTCTGCTCCTATGGAAATTGCCCCATAACTCCTGTTGGGATATGTGTGTCGGGGGGATTGGGGTGGTGGTATGAGCCCAAACTTTGTATTAAAGCCTAAAGCAGACTTACAAAATCAAATAAAATTTATATCTCTGTGTCTTAACCTTGCCTAACTAAGGTCACTCAGGTGATAATGTCTCTGAACAAAGAAAATCCATTCCAGTATTCTGTACCTGCCTTATCAGAGATCACTTTACGTTAGTAATAAAAGAGAAAAACTAAAAATGAAAAATGACAAATAGCCTAGAAAATGATGTTACCCAGAATTGGCAAGGATATAGAGCTATAAATATCCCACCGTACTACTGGTGTGAGTGGAAATTGATAAAAACATTTGTGTAGCTATTTATATTAAATGGTATATCATTTAGCTATTGCTATATAAAAAACTACCCCAAAATTCAATGGCTTAAAATAATAAACATTTATTATTCTTCACAAGTCTACAAGTCAGCTGGGAAGTTCTGCTAGTTTGGGTTAGTCTTAGTTATTTATCTGTGGTCAGCTCTAGTTAGGTAGGTAGCTTTATTCCTCTTGGCTGGGCTCTCTCAAGGGTCTGAGATCAGCTAGCTACAGGCTTTTCTAGGATGGCTTTGCCTGGGATAAATGGGATCCTGTTTGTACTCAGCTGGATGGAACAGGCTTCTTCACATGCAGTATCAGGATTCTAAGAGACTGAGAAGTAGCATACAAGGCCTCTTGAGACCTAGGCTTGGAATTTACGGTCCCTTCTACCAAACTGTATTGGCCAAACAAGCCACAAGCTCAACTCCAGTTTTAGTTTTTTATGGCACCTCCATACTGTTCTCCATAGTGGCTGTACCATTTTACATTCCCACAACAGTGATTCTACCAAACAGAAATAAACTTACAGGTGTAGAAAACAAACTTATGGTTTCCAGGGGGTAAGGGGGGGAGGGGTAAATTGGAAGATTGGGATTGACATATACACACTACCACATATAAAATAGATAACTAGTAAGGACCTACTGTATAGCACAGGGAACTATACTCAATAATCTGTAATGGCCTATATGGGAAAGAATCTAAAAAAGAGTGGATACATGGATATGTATAATTGATTCACTTTGCTGTACACCTGAAACTAACACAACACTGTAAATCAACTATACTCCAATAAAATTTTTTTAAAAAGTCACAAGCTCAACTCAGATTCAAGGGGTGGAAAAAAAGATTTCAATTTTTAATGAGAGGAGCTACATATCACATTGCAAAAGTGTGTGTCATAAAAGTGACTCATTTTTTGATGTTAGACTGATGGCAGCTTTTCATCTTTTCTCCTCCCTCTTCCCCTTCTGCCCCATATCTGGGCAAGCTGATAAGAAAGCCTGGGTGCACCCTCCTTTGGAGCCAGTGGGGAATTCAAACCGCTAAGCTCCTGCCCATGCAGGAATCTTGACCTGAGCACCACCTCTTCACCATCATAAAACTCCAAGCAGCCAGGGCCTCTTCCTGCTCTCTCAAGCCATACTTGAGTCGGTGTTGGAGAGGTGCTATGCTTTTCCCTAAAAGTCTCATTATTTAAGTGATACACATTTTCATACCCTCTTGGTGTATGTGTATGGCGTCATTAACCTTGATACCAAAAGCAAATTTGGGGGTTCATCCTGAGTGGCACAACAGTGTGGATACTTGGTAAATGTGAAGAAATGCAGCCATTTGTGTAATCTATTACAATCAGCATTTGCTACAGTATATTAGTCACAAGAAATGCCCCAATCTCAGTAGCTTATCAAGACCAAGGCATATTTTTTGCTGATGTTACATCTTTTTTTTTGTGAGTGTGTGTGTGGTGGGCTTTGTTCTATTCTCGTTGGCTATGGCTGTAGCTATGGCTACTGATGTCACCACAGGAGGCTGGTAGCTGCTATCTACTTGGTTCGGTTGCATGGATCATTTTATTCCAAGCTGATGGGACAAGCCCTCATCTGGAACATACAGTTCTAATGTCAGAGAAAGAGGAGTAAAAGAGCTGCAGCAAAAACGCAGTGTCCTTTGAAGTTTCTACTCTGATGTGGTATAGGTCACACCTTCCTATATGCACTTGGCTAAAGCAAGGCATTTATCCATGCTCAGTGGCAATGGGACATGAATAAATACTCCTTCCACAGAAGGCATTATAAATCACATGGCAATGGATGAATAATCCTCTTAGTGGAAGGGAGGAAATTAACTGGGAAAAATAATATAATCTACCCAGGAACTTTTGCAAAAGTGTCAAAGCTTTATATTTTTTCTTTATTTTTGATCTACTAATTTTCTATCTAGGAATTTAACCTAAGAAACAGGATGTTTGAAAATATGGAGCTATGAGGGGGATCATCACAATCTATGCAAGAGAAACTCCCATCAATAGGGTATTTGCTAATATATTATAATATGTTATTATGATACAATGTATTTATCCATTAAAAGTATATTGTGGAAGAACACTTAACAATATCAAAAATGTTCACAATATTGTGATAAAAGTTTATATAAAGAGTATATACCAAAGGGCTTATTCATTTTTAGAAAGTTTTAATTGTAGTAAAAAATACATAACATAAAATTTACCATTTTATGGTTATGAAGAACCTAGGAGCAAGACAGGAATAAAGACTCAGACATAGAGAATGGACTTGAGGACACAGGGAGGGGGAAGGGTAAGCTGGGATGAAGTGAGAGAGTAGCACTGACGTATATACACTACCAAATGTAAAATAGATAGGTAGTGGGAAGCAGCCGCATAGCACAAGGAGATCAGCTCGGTGCTTTGTGACCACCTAGAGGGGTGGGATAGGGAGGGTGGGAGGGAGACACAAGAGAGAGGGGATATGGGGATGTATGTATAAGTATAGCTGATTCACTTTGTGCTACAGCAGAAACTAATGCACCATTGTAAATCAATTATATTCCAGTAAAGATGTCAAAAAAATTTTTACCATTTTAACCATTTTTAAGTGTTTTAGCTTATTTATTTTTAAGAAAAAATTATTTATATAACTATGTATTGGGAAAACACCAGTAAGAAACCCACGTTGAACATTTATAGAGATAAGATATCTCTGTGTGTTAGGTAAACTTTATTTTCTACTTTTCATTTACTGTTATTTGCTGAAATCTTAAAAGAACATGTTTCTTTTGCAATATAGAAGAGTATAAAATGTGAGAAGTGGTGAGAACTTGGAGATCTTTGATGTAAAAAACTATGGAAATGCAAATTTTAATTTATGACCACAAAGGTATGATAAATAATGCTATGTGAAGCATCCAGTGTTTGCACAGCTTAAATTTGACACCAAGTTTATGATATTTTAAAAATGTTGTTAATGGATCGGTGATTTTTTTTCTCACTTGGCACTGATTTGGATAACACTAATCAAAATGTCTCAAAGCATGCTATTGGAATACCTCCACATCAGAGTTTAGACTGTCAGCACCCTTTGATATGGGAAGGAATGTTAGGCCATTCTGGGTCCTAGATTTTCACAATCTAGACTATTTTTCCAAAGAGTAGAAGAAAAAGGTAATGTAAAAATAGTTTTGCTTTATTGGTATTCAGTTGGATTATAATACCTAGCTGATGAGAAAGCCTCTCTTTGGCGTATCAGCAGTTGGAAAGCAGGAGCTTTATCTTGCATATGCTGTGTCAGAAGCCCTAAGTGGATCTATGTCCTTGAAGACAAATGTCTGTGACTGATGGCTGACAGCTCTGCAAGGTTATAGTAAAAGAGACCATCACCTGCCTTAAAAATGGTGTGTGTTAAAAGGAACAATTACTTTCAATTTCAACCGCTTTGTCAATAGTTAGGGACCTCTAAAAGTTAATTTACACATTCATTCCATATAATGAATGACTACATCTAATACCTGGGGCACAGAGTAATTAAGTGGAATGTTTGAATTGGAATTGCAGAGACTTTGCAAATTATTTCTTGCTCTTAAATGCCAAATCAATCTAATGTAGTTTTAAATTAGTAAACTAAATATGTAGTAAATTTACAGTAAGTCAAATGTAGGTATGATGTTATTCTACTAAATTGACAGGAAAAAGGCAAAATATAGACCCTAACTCAATATTACAGATTATGCTTTTGTGGGTCCCTTTAGTGTAAGGGACAGATGGCCTGTAATGTACAATGTTTCCTGGAACATCAATATGTTATACTTCATTCCAATGACTCTGATTTTTAAGATAAGTTAAGAGTCTCCATTTAAGAAGAAAGGAGTATAAAATGTGTAATTTCAATTAGTCTCTCAGTAGTGAGCTTATAAAAAATAGTTGCTAAAAGAAGAAACTTGTTTTATTTAGAAAATTCTTCATGTTCACTTTATCTTTGATTCTTTTGCCTTATAAAGATCAGGTCATTCTGTGAAGCGATGGGCAGAGTTTCGTTATTTGCCGTGTTTTCCTTTAAGTTGCAGAATGGTTTCCTCAAACAAAAGCTTATACGGGAGTCTAGTTTATCACAAGGAGCTGCTATGACTGGGGGAAAGGTGGTGTAGGACACGGTTTGGAGTTCTGTTCACCTGGCATCCTTGATCCAGTTCTCTTTGTTGGCCCCTGATGCAACTCCGGAGATCTGGGCTCCAGGAGAAGCCGGTTTTAACCATGAATTTGAAGCATAAAGCAACACAACATTGCTCTCAGAAGTAAATCCATATATTGTCCCTCCCACCATTAACACTTGTAAAAACAACTCCACTAAAACACTGCAAGCTTGTAAATTGTGGTCAGTTTTCAGGAGTTTACAATTTCTACCATGGAAATGTTTGAATTTTAACATTTCCATTAAAATGATGGAGGTATCACATTTTCATAGAGAACATCTGTTGGAGTTAAGTTTAACATGGTCTTACCTGTAATTAAGGCCACAACAGATTTATTCAGACACTTGCACATGGGGTTCAGCATGCCACACGTGCCAGCCTCTTATTTTAATATGGGAGAGGATAATCTGTGGCTTAGTGACGTGGAACCAAAGGTTACAGAGTCAAGGTAACATAGGAAGAGAGAACATAATTTTTTATGTATGAAGGAGACAGATTACCTAGAGCTTTAAGGCAGAACAAAGAAAAATTTGAGACTTGCGTGATGCAGGAAGCAGTGAAGGTTTAGAACTAAGCTATGTTCAGGAGAGGACAGCAAAAATGTGATTGAATTCCTTCAAGGGTTTGATCTTCATGCAGCCCAATCCTAAATCAATTATCTTATGCTCAAACCAATCAGCTACCAGGTGTGAAGGACCATACACAATTTGTGGGGTCCAGTGCAAAATGAAAATGAGACACCCCTTGTTCAAAAAGCAGGAAAAAAATCTTGCTAAAGGTACTAACGTATAAAGTTTTTTTCCTTCCATTCATGGTTTCTCTCTGACTTATCATGATGAATTTTATTTGCTATTTAATGCCATTATAAGTCAAGAAAAATAAAAAATTTAAATCATTAGCATGAATTTTACTGTTCATCTTTACCTTGTGCAATACCAGTTTTAATGCAAATTTTAGGGCATTTAACTCTTACACAGAACCACCAAAATCACACAGTTCATATTTTGTAGCTCATATATGTATATTTATTTTATTCCTACCAGAAAGGTGGAAATGCTACTGAAAACTGGTTCAACTCTTTCTATATCACTTTTTGATGTGCACACATTTTACTAATATCCTCTACCCTCAGCTTACTGATAAATAAGAAAGGATTGAAAGGAAAAGGTACTACGGATTGTCCTATCTTTCCCTTTCCTTCTATGTGATCATTTTCAGCATAAGTGGTCAGTTAACACAGGGAGGTAACATGAGTAAGAAGGGATATGATGGCGTTCCTTTGCCATTTCTGTTTCTGAGAATTCTATTGCCTTCTTTCTGCATTTCAACAAGTGCTGGTTTGAATGGGTAGCATGACCTCTCAAGGCTGTTGACATTCCCACTTAGTCATAAAGGTAACATGCTTATCTTGGACTCTGAGTCTTGTTGAACTCCCACACATCTTGGCTCCACCAGAATTCTCTGCTCAGGGGCATCTTGAATGTTATTCGCAAATGGCCAAGGGACCTATGTAATAATAATTAACTACCTAAGGTAGTTATTATTACTATTACTATCACTATTATTGTTATTGCTTGGTGATTGTTTTGCCTGTTTGGGCTGGTATAACAAAATACCATAGACTGGGTGGCTTATAAACAGCAGACATCTATTTGTCACAGTTCTGAAGGTTAGGAGTTCTAGATCATAGTGCTAGCAGATTCGGTGTCTGGTGACAGCCTGCTTCCTTGTTCATAAATGGCCACTTTTCACTATTTCCTTTCTTGGTGGAAGAGGCAATAGATCTTTCTCTGCTTTCTTTTATAAAGGCACTAATCTTATGCTTGTGGCTCTGCCCTTGTAGCCTAATCACCCCCCAAAGGCCCCACTTCCTAACACCATCAATATGGGGGTCAGGATTTCAACCCTCAAGGTGAATTTTGGGGGTCACAAACATTCAGGCCATATCAGTGATAGAATTTCCCCACTTTGGGTTGCCCATGTCATGTCCTCAAACACTTTACATGATGTCCATGTGTTCTGTTTTTTTCTCTGCTTAGCACTATCCATTTGGTTGACCGTGTCCAGTGCTTCTCATCCTGGCTTACTTATTGGTCAAAGAAGAGAACAGAATCAGTGGGAGGTGGTAGATGTAGCTTGCGTAGAAATACCACTCCCATTCCCCACCCCCCATTTTTTTTTCTTTTTGTGACTCTTGCCACTGAGTCATATTTAGGTTTTCCCATCCTGTTTAGAGTTCCTCTATCACCTAGGGAACATGATGCTCTAGAAAGGTGGTTCTAAGACTTGTGATTAGACGTTTTGTTTTCTCAAGACTTTAGATTTTAATATTCTTTGCATTAACTTCTTACAGTAGGCTGAATAATTGTCCCCCCAAAGTTGTCCATGCCCTAATCCCTGGTACCTGTAAATATGTTACTTTACATGGTAAAAGGGTCTTCATAAATGTGTTCAAGTTAAGAATCTTGACATGGGGAAATTATACTGGATTATCTGGGTGGGCCCAATGTCATCAGAAAGGTTCTTTTCAGAGGGAGGCAGCAGTATCAGAGTGAAAGAGAGAAGAAGAGGTTGGAAGCAGAGGTTGGAGAATAGGGAAAACACTACACTGCTGATTTTGAAAATGAAGGAAGGCACTATGAGCCAAAGAATGTAGGTTGCCTCTAGAAGCTGTAGAGGACAAGGAAGCAGATTTTCCCCTAGAGCCTCCAGAGGGAAATAGTCTTGCTGATACCTTGATTTTAACCAGTGAAACTGATATTGGATTTTTGACCTTTAGAAGTATGATAATAAATTTGTGTTGTTTTAAGCCACTAAATTTGTGGTGTGATGTTGCAACAGCAATAGAAAGTGGATGTACCTCTCTTCTTAATAGTTTTGTTAACTAAAATATTTCCCCTCAGTGGATGGATTATGCTACTTAATAAATCCTAGTGTTATGATATTAACAGAAGAATTTTGGTCTTAGTATAGGTCGAGTATCTCTAGAAGTGTCTGAAGATTCTCCTTTTATTAACCTAATCTAATGGAATAACATGAAATAAGATCAACTTTATGAAATAAAATCTTATTACATGAAATAAGATCAACTAAATCCTTTAAAAAACTGAAGAACACAGTTGATGATGAAAGTAAGGAATTCATTTTAGTCTGTTAACATATTTGATTGTAAACTATGACCAAGAGCATGTGTATGATACAAAGAGGAGTATTTGACCTCATGGAGTTTATGATCTACTAATGAAATAAAACAATACACAAATAACTGCCATATGGTCAAAATATGGGTGCCATGAGAGAGATATAATGTGATATTGGAGCTTAATATAGGAAAATAATACATTCTGGATGACAGAATGGGAAGGTCATCAGACTGGACCCATAATATAGTTGTTACTTGTGTTGAACTTTAGATAATGGGTAGGGATTTATTAGGTGAAGATGGAAGAAGTAGTGAGAGAAAAGGATGTTTCAGGTGAGAGAAATAATGTGAACTAAATGATAGGAGTAAAATAAAACAGGTCTTAATTTAGGAACAGATTAAGAAAAGATATTCCAGATTAGGAATAGATGGGATTGTTTGGAATGTAGTATATATAAAAGGGCTTAACAGGAGGAGATAGCATGGAAAGGCAGAGAGTAGTGTGTTCAGAGGACATTAAATGTTGTGTTTAGAAGTTTTGGACTTGGGTCTACAGGCAAAGGAATTTGATGCATTTGCAGAGCCAAGGAGAATCAAAGGAAGAGATTTTCCAGGCGGGGTTTAAACACGTGTGCCTGAAGAGTGGGAGACAAGTGAGGTTTAGAGTCAAAAAACTAAATTTTATTTCTGAGTATGCTCCAAACTTGGATAAATCCTTTCTTATTCTGCTCATTTGTAAAGCTATTGTTTTGAAATGGTTTGTGGATGAGATTACTTATAGGTTTAATAATCTGTGATTCTGTGATACTGAGTTTCACTTTGGGGTATTGCAGAGATGTCATAGTTTGAATTGTGGAAATAGTTGAGACCACAGAGGGAATAAGTGTAAAATTAGAAGTAAGAGCACCAACAATATAGGTATGTGGGAAGTACAGGAGATGGAATCAGAGAAGGGCACTAAAGAGATATCAGAGAAGGAAGAGAACTCAGGGTCAGGAAAGCCATCAGATAGGAGATGCCAAAAAGGGCAAAGGTAGGGAAATTTTAGCTTATTTATGGGCTGAAAGGTAAAATTCAAAATTAAAAAATACGCTGCGAGTAGATGTCAGGTGGGCAAGATTTTCTCAAGAGATGGAAGAAATAAAACCAAGGGTGCTGCAGGGAAGTTAGATATAGAAAGAAGGAGATACTCTTCTTTGTTATGGAAGAGGAGAAAGTGACAAGGTAAGGGTTTAGAGACACCTTGAGAGGGAGCCTGGGAAGGTGAAGAGTTTCAGGATGAACAGCTTTCACATTCTTCATATGATGAGGTGACTGAATTTGCTGAGAGTGAAGAAAGTTGTTGAATAGTAAAGGATGTGAAGGAAGAGGAAAACTAAAAAACCATGGCTGCAAGTCCAAAGGGAACTAATCAACTAAAACTAATTTTAATTAAGATTAAAATAATAAAATTAAATAATAATAAAAATTTAAAAAGTGGTTTTCAAAGGAGAATAATGAGGAAAAATGTGTTTGATTGAATATTAAAACATATAACAAGGTTGCAGTAAATACAGCAATATGGGTTTATAACATGACCAGCTTGACTGATCAAAGGATCAAAATACATAGTCTAGACATAGATATGAGTAAATATAACAAATTACCATATGATGAGGAAGATATTAAGGATCAGAAGAAGGAGAGATAGATTTTTTAATATATAATATTGGATCAAACATTAAATTGTTAACGTTTTACAATTGTTAAAAATCAGGCTAACCTTGTACAAATAATAAGGTCCAAACTTTGCCTTATACTTCATACCAAAAAACTGCAAATGACTGAGACTTAAGTGTAAAAGCAAAATTATGAAAGTGAAGGAAATAAAAATGGTGAATATTTTGATAACTCAAGGTAGGTGATTCTTTATAAGCATGAAAACAAATGCAAAACTTAAAGGAAGAACTGAAGTGAGTAAAGTCCTAGTCTCAGGCACGGGAAGGAGAGAATGTTTGTTTCACTTGTACAAGGGTTAGACACAGCAGAGATTTGACTGTCCATTCTTGAAGAACCACACCACTGAGGAGGCCTTCAAGATGGCATAGGAGTAAGACGTGGAGATCACCTTCCTCCCCATAAATACATCTACATGTGGAACAACTCCTACAGAACACCTACTGAATGCTGGCAGAAGACCTCAGGCTTCCCAAAAGGCAAGAAACTCCTCACGTACCTGGGTAGGGCAATAGAAAAAAGGAGAAACAGAGACAAAAGAATAAGGATGGGACCTGCATCAGTGGGAGGGAGCTGTGAAGGAGGAAAAGTTTCCACACACTAGGAAGGCCCTTCGAGGGTGGAGACTGCGGGTGGTGGAGGGGGGAGCTTCGGAGCCACGGAGGAGAGTGCAGCAACAGGGGTGCGGAGGGCAAAGTGGGGAGATTCCTGCACAGAGGATCGGTGCTGACCAGCGTTCACCAGCCCGAGAGGCTTGTCTGCTCACCCGCCATGGTGGGTGGGAGCTGGGAGCTGAGGCTCCAGCATCAGAGGTCAGATCCCAGGGAGAGGACTGGGGTTGGCCATGTGAACACACCCTGAAGGGGGCTAGTGTGCCACAGTTAGCTGGGAGGGAGTCCGGGAAAAAGTCTGGAACTGCCGAAGAGGCAAGAGACCATTGTTTTGGAGTGCACGAGGAGAGGGGATTCAGAGCGCTGCCTAAATGAGCTCCAGAGATGAGCATCAGCCACGGCTATCAGCGTGGACACCAGAGATGGACATGAAATGCTAAGGCTGCTGCTGCAGACACAAAGACGCCTGTGTGCAAGCACAAGTCACTATCCAAATCTCCCCTTCCGGGAGCCTGTGCAGTGCGCCACTGCTAGGATCCTGTGATCCAGGGACAAATTCCCTGGGAGAACACATGGTGTGCCTCAGGCTGTTACAACGTCATGATGGCCTCTGCCGCCTCTGGCTCACCCCACATTCCATACCATACCACTCCCTCCCCCCAGCCTGAGTGAGCCAGAGCCCCCTAATTGGCTGCTACTTTAACCCCGTGTGTGGGCGGGAACAGACGCACTCAGGTGACCTACAGGCAGAGGCAGGTCCAAATCCAAAGCTGAACCCCAGGAGCTGTGCGAACAAAGAAGAGAAACGGAAATCTCACCCAGCAGCCTCAGGAGCAGCGGATTAAATCTCCACAATCAACTTGATGTACCCTGCATGTGTGGAATACCTGAATAGACAGTGAATCATCCCAAAACTGAGGCCATGGACTTTGGGAAGAACTGTAGACTTGGGGTTTGCTGCATGCAACTGACTGGTTTCTGGTTTTATGTTTATCTTAGTTTAGTATTTAGAGTTTGTTGTAATTGGTAGTTTTGTTTATTGATTTGGTTTTTCTCTTTATCATTTTTAAAAAATATAGAGATATATATATATATTGTTCCTTTTTCTCCGTTTGTGAGTGTTTATGTGTATATTTCTTTGTGTGATTTTGTCTGTTTAGCTTTGCTTTTACCATTTGTCCTAGGGTTCTGTCTGTCCTTTTTTTTTTTAAATTCTTTTAGTGTAGTTTTTAGCACTTGTTAACATTGGTGGATTTGTTTTTTGGTTTGGTAGCTCTCTTCTTTCTTTCTTTCTTTCTATTTTCTTTTTTTCCCAAATACTATTAAATTTTTAATTTTTAATCATTTTTTCTATTTTTTATTTTAACAACTTTATTTCTTTTTATTTTCTTTTTTTCTCCCTTTTCTTCCCAGCTGTGTTGCTGACAGGGTCTTGGGGCTCTGGCGGGGTGTCAGGCCTGTGCCTCTGAGGTGGGAGAGCCAAGTTCAGAACATTAGTCCACCAGAGACCTCCCAGCTCCATGTAATATCAAACAGCAAAAGCTCTCCCAGAGATCTCCATCTCAATTCTACGACCCAGCTCCACTCAATGACCAGCAAGCTACAGTGCTGGACACCCTATGCCAAACAATTAGCAAGACAAGAACAGAACCCCACCCATTAGCAGAGAGGCTGACTAAAATCACAATAAGGTCACAGACAACCCAAAACACACTATCGGATGTGGTCCTGCCCACCAGAAAGATAAGATTCAGTCTCATCCACCAGAACACAGACACAACTCCCCTCCATCAGGAAGCCTACACAACCCACTGAACCAACCTTACCCACTGGGGGCAGACACCAAAAACAATGGGAACTAGGAATCTTCAGCCTGTGAAAAGGAGACACCAAACAGTAAGTTAAAGAAAATGAGAAGACAGAGAAACACACAGCAGATGAAGGAGCAAGGTAAAAACCCACCAGACCAAACAAATGAAGAGGAAATAGGCAGTCTACCTGCAAAAGAATTCATAGTCATGATAGTAAAGATGATCCAAAATCTTGGAAATGGAATGGAGAAAATACAAGAAACATTTAATAAGGACCTAGAAGAACTAAAGAGCAAACGGACAATGATGAACAGCACAATAAATGAAATTAAAAATTCTCTAGAAGGGATCAATAGCAGAATAACTGAGGCAGAAGAACGGATAAGTGACCTGGATGATAAAATAATGGAAATAACTACTGCAGAGTAGAATAAAGAAAAAAGAATGAAAAGAATTGCGGACAGTGTTAGAGACCTCTGGGACAACATTATACACACCAACATTTGAATTATAGGGGTCCCAGAAGAAGAAGAGAAAAAGAAAGGGACTGAGAAAATATTTGAAGAGATTATATTTGAAAATGTCCCTAATATGGGAAAGGAAATAGTTAATAAAGTCCAGGAAGCACAGAGAGTCCCATATAGGATATATCCAAGGAGAAACACGCCAAGACACATATTAATCAAACTATCAAAAATTAAATACAAAGAAAAATATATTAAAAGCAACAAGGGAAAAGCAACAAATAACGTACAAGGGAATCCCCATAAGGTTAACAACTGATCTTTCAGCAGAAACTCTGCAAGCTAGAAGGGTGTGGCAGGACATGTTTAAAGCGATGAAAGGGAAAAACCGACAACTAAGATTACTCTCCCCAGAAATGATCTCATTCAGATTTGACTGAGAAATTAGAAACCTTACAGACAAGCAAAAGCTAAGAGGATTCAGCACCACCAAACCAGCTCTACAACAAATGCTAAAGGAACTTCTATTGCAGGAAACACAAGAGAAGGAAAAGACCTACAATAACAAACCCAAAACAATTAAGAAAATGGTAAGAGGAACATACATATTGATAATTACCTTAAATGTAAATGGATTATATGTGCCCCCCAAAAGACATAGACTGGCTGAATGGATACAAAAACAAGACCTGTATACATGCTGTCTACAAGAGACACACTTCAGACCTAGGGACAAATACAGACTTAAAGTGAGGGGATGGAAAACGATATTCCATACAAATGGAAATCAAAAGAGAGCTGGAGTAGAAATTCTCATATCAGACAAAATAGACTTTAAAATAAAGACTATTACAAGAGACAAAGGACACTAAATAATGATGATGGGATCAATCCAAGAAGAAGATTTAACAATTGTAAATATTTATGCACCCAACATAGGAGCACCTCAATACATAAGGCAAATGTGAACAGCCATAAAAAAGGAAATTAACAGTAACACAATGATAGTTGGGGACTTTAACACCCCACTTTCACCAATGGACAGATCATCCAAAATGAAAATAAATAAGGAAACACAAGCTTTAAATGATACATTAAAGAAGATGGACTTAATTGATATTTATAGAACATTCCTTCCAAAAAGAAAGGAATACACTCTCCTCTCAAGTGCTCATGGAACATTCTCCAAGATAAATCATATCTTGGGTCACATATCAAGTCTAGCTAAAAATTAAGAAAATTGAAATCATATCAAGTATCTTTTCTGACCACAATGCTATGAGATTAGATATCAATTAAAGGAAGAAATCTGTAAAAAATACAAAGATATGGAGGCTAAACAATACACTACTTAATAACCAAGAGATCACTGAAGAAATCAAAGAGGATATCAAAAAATACCTAGAAACAAATGACAATGAAAAAACGACGACACAAAACCTATGGGATGCAGCAAAAGCATTTCTAAGAGGGAAGTTTATAGGAATAAAATCCTACCTCAAGAAACAAGAAACACAAATAAACAACCTAACCTTACACCTAAAGCAATTAGAGAAAGAAGAACCAAATAACCCCAAAGTTAGCAGAAGGAAAGAAATCATAAAGATCAGATCAGAAATAAGTGAAAAAGAAATGAAGGAAATGATAGCAAAAATCAATAAAACTAAAAGCTGGTTTTGTGAGAAGATAAACAAAATTGATAAACCATTAGCCAGACTCATCAAGAAGAAAAGGGAGAAGACTCAAATCAGTAGAATTAGAAATGAAAAAGGAGAAGTAATAACTGACCCTGCAGAAATACAAAGGATCATGAGAAATTATTACAAGCAACTATATGCCAATAAAATGGCAACCTGGAAGAAATGGAAAAATTCTTAGAAACGCACAACCTTCCAAGACTGAACCAGGAAGAAATAGAAAATATAAACAGGCCAATCACAAGCACTGAAATTGAAACTGTGATTAAAAATCTTCCAACAAACAAAAGCCCAGGACCAGATGGCTTCACAGGCGAATTCTATCAAACATTTAGAGAAGAGCTAACACCTATCCTTCTCAAACTCTTCCAAAATATAGCAGAGGGTGGAACACTCCCAAACTCATTCTACGAGGCCGCAATCAGCCTGATACCAAAACCAGACAAAGATGTCACAAAGAAAGAAAACTACAGGCCAATATCACTGATGAACACAGACGCAAAAATCCTCAACAAAATACTGACAAACACAATCCCACAGCACATTAAATGGATCATACACCATGATCAAGTGGGGTTTATCTCAGGAATGAAAGGATTGTTCAATATATGCAAATCAATCAATGTGATAAACCATTTTAACAAACGGAAGGAGAAAAACCATATGATCATCTCAATCGATGCAGAAAAAGCTTTCGACAAAATTCAACACCCATTTATGATAAAAAGCCTCCTGAAAGTAGGCATAGAGGGAACTTACCTCAAGATAATAAAGGCCATGTATGACAAACCTACAGCCAACATCGTTGTCAATGGTGAAAAATTGAAACCATTGCCTCTAAGATCAGGAAGAAGACAAGGTTGTCCACTCTCAACACTATTATTCAACATCGTTTTGGAAGTTTTAGCCACAGCAATCAGAGAAGAAAGAAAAATAAAAGAATCCAAATTGGAAAAGAAGAAGTAAAGCTGTCACTGTTTGCAGATGACATGATACTCTTCATAGAGAATCCTAAAGATGCTACCAGAAAACTACTAGAGGTAATCAATGAATTTGGTAGAGTAGCAGGATACAAAATTAATGCACAGAAATCTATTGCATTCCTATGAAAAATCTGAAAGAGAAATTAAGGAAACACTCCCATTTACCATTGCAAGTAAAAAAGAATAAAATACCTAGAAATAACTTACCTAAGGAGACAAAAGACCTGTATGCAGAACACTATAAGACACTGATGAAAGAAATTAAAGATGATGGAAACAGATGGAGAGATATACCATGGTCTTGGATAGGAGGAATCAACATTGTGAAAATGACTATATTACCCAAAGCAATCTACATATTCAGTGCAATCCCTATCAAACTACCAATGGCATTTTTCACAGAACTAAAACAAAAAATTTCACAATGTGTATGGAATTACAAAAGACCCTGAATAGCCAAAGCAATCTTGAGAAAGAAAAACAGAGCTGTAGGAATCAGGCTCCTGGACTTCAGACTATACTATGAAGCTACAGTAATCAAGACAGTATAGTACTGGCACAAATACAGAAATATAGATCAATGGAACAGGATAGAAAGCCCAGAGATAAACCCATGCACATATGGTCACCTTATTTTTGGAAAGGAGGGAAGAATATAAAATGGAGAAAAGACAGCCTCTTCAATAAGTGGTGCTGGGAAAACTGGACAGCTCTATGTAAAATAATGAAATTAGAACACTCCCTAACACCATACACAAAAATAAACTCAAAATGGATTAGAGACCTAAATGTAAGGTCAGACACTATAAACTCTTAGAGTAAAACATAGGCAGAACACTCTGTGACATAAATCACAGCAAGATCCTTTTGACCTACCTCCTAGAGAAATGGAAATAAAAACAAAAATAAACAAGTGGGACCTAATGAAACTTAAAAGCTTTTGCACAGCAAAGTAAAACATAAACAAGAGGAAAAGACAACCCTCAGAATGGGAGAAAGTATTTGCACATGAAGCAAATGACAAAGCGTTAATCTCCAAAATTTACAAGCAGATCATGCAGCTCAATATCAAAAAACCAAAAAGACCCAATCCAAAAATTTGCAGAAGACCTAAGTAGACATTTCTCCAAAGACGATATACAGATTGCCAACAAACACATGAAAGCATGCACAACATCACTAATCATTAGAGAAATGCAAATCGAAACTGCCATAAGGTATCACCTCAATCCGGTCAGAATGGCCATCATCAAAACATCTACAAACAATAAATGCTGGAGAGGGTGTGGAGAAAAGGGAACCCTCTTGCACTGTTGGTGGGAATGTAAATTGATACAGCCACTATGGAGAACAGTCTGGGGTTCCTTAAAAAACTAAAAATAGAACTATCATACGATGCAGCAATCCCACTACTGGGCATATACCCTGAGAAAACCATAATTCAGAAAGAGTCATGTACCACAACGTTCATTGCAGCTCTATTTGCAATAGCCAGGACATGTAATCAAGCGAAGTGTACATCGACAGATGAATGGATAAAGAAGATGTGGCACATAGATACAATGGAATATTACTCAGCCATAGAAAGAAACAAAACTGAGTTATTTGTAGTGAGGTACTTGGACCTAGAGTCTGTCATACAGAGTGAAATGAATCAGAAGGAGAAAAATAAATACCTTATGCTAACACATATATATGGAATCTAAAAAAAAAAAAAAAAGGTTCTGAAGAACCTAGAGGCAGGACAGGAATAAAGATGTAGATGTAGAGAATGGACTTGAGGACATGGGGAGGGGGAAGGGTAAGCTGGGACGACGTGAGAGAGTGGCATGGACTTATATATACTACCAAATGTAAAATAGCTAGTGGGAAGCAGCCCCATAGTACAGGGAGATCAGCTCAGTGCTTTGTGACCACCTAGAGGGGTGGGATAGGGAGGGTGGCAGGGAGACGCAAGAGGGAGGAGATATGGGGATATATGTATATGTATGGCTGATTCACTTTGTTATAAAGCAGAAACTGGCACACCATTGTAAAGCAATTATACTCCAATAAAGTTGTTAAAAAAAGAAAAAAGAAAAAAGAAAAAGCCCTACACCATTTACATTTTCACATGCCTATAGAATAAGGGAGAAATAAATGTCACAGCCCCTCCCCCCCAAAAAATACTTAAAGGAAAATATTTTTAAATTTGATTGGCTCTAAATTTTTTTTTAAAGTTGGAGAGTGAGAGAGATAAGAAATGTATTTATCAAAATGTTAATTATATTTCTGTTTGGATTGTCGGATTTTAGTCATTTTTGTTCTCATTTGTATCCTTTTCGTATTTTTCTCAAGAAAAGGAATTCTTATGAATAAACTAAATTTTTATTTTGATAAAGATAAATGACAAGTTTTTAATTATTTGGAGGTGTTTTGAGTGCAAGAATTTGAGGTGGAATGAGTCATATTTTGGCACTGTTTTGGCATCCTGTAAGTCAAAGCGGGAAAATAAGTTGTGAAATATACTGAATACTAGGGACTGAATCAAGTGGATAGGTGCTGTGTGGGCTTTTAAGATGCTGGTGAGAAACTGGTTAAAGGGACAATCTGTGGGTTTCAGGGCTGCCTAGGAGACAAAACAGTGCAGAAAGACAAATTGACTAGGAGGATCCAGGGAGTGGAGGAAATGGAGCCTGTGAGGACAAAGGACAATACGTTCATTAGGATGAACCTGATGGCAGGATAAGAGAAATTCTGAGTTCTGGACTTCAGGAATTAAAAAATTCAGAGTGATATTCAGCTACAAGGAATAAATGTTTCTTGTAAAGAGTAGAAATAGGTTGGAAATGAATGTCATTCGAGTTGTTCAAAGTAAGCAATTGTCACCCAATATTTTCATACAGAGAAAAGATTTTTAGAAGAAAAAACTAAGAATGGTCTTAAAAGTGTAAAGAATTGGAACACTATGGGTTTTTTTTATCATTCTAATTTAGAAAAATTATTTATTTATTAATTTGTTTTCAACATCTTTATTGGAGTATTATTGCTTTACAATGGTGTGTTAGATTCATAACAAAGTGAATCACCTATACATATATCCCCATATCTCCTCCCTCTTGCGTCTCCCTCCCACCCTCCCTATCCCACCCCTCTAGGTGGACACAAAGCACCAAGCTGACCTCTCTGTGCTATGCGGCTACCAAATGGAATACTATGTTTTATATATTATTCGTTAATATCAATGATATAATCATTTTAAAAGGTAATGACGCTAATAACATTTAAATCATTGCACAAGCCCTGTATTTGCAGCATTTGCACAACTTGTAAACTGTCCTTTAGCCTTGCATTGTACTATGCTACCTCTCCCCACCCCCCATTTCCTAGTTCTTCAATATCATTTAACATTACTTCTGGACTGCTATTGGCAATATTGCTTTCTTTGCTGAAACATCTGTGCAGTTTTTTAAAAAAATAAAATAATGCAGTTTTGACACACATACTGTGTATTTTAAACTGATTAATTTTAACGTGATGAGCACTACCTCTTGTATTAGGTGACCTCTATGATTTATATTAGTTGAAATATAGTTCTATGGTTTAATAAAAGATCCACCAAAAGAAATCTGAATTGAATTATTGAATTTGTTTATACATCTACAGTAGGAAAGGGTATAAACGAATCTTACAAAAATTAACAACCTTTTTTTGTTGATGGTTCACCATCCCCGCCAATTCCTCGTAAAACTCAATTTTTATATCTTAGGGATCTTTATCTTCTGAAGTGGGCTTTCATTACATTTTATATGATTGCCTATTTACAACCCACTTTCAAATATTATACTCTGTTAAAGGCGAAAAGTCAGTCTTCTTTTATGCATGTAATGAAATAGAAACTCAGCGAGGTTAACTGAATAGAACAAGGATACACAAAAATTTATAAATAGTTATGTGCTGAGAATTAAAAGTGCAACATAGGTTCAGTCCACAGAGCCACATTTTGAAAATGCTTTTCACATTAATGTAAAAATAGCTTTTTAAAATTCTGCTGAATCATAATGCTTAATGAAAAGTCAGGTAAAGAATAAGCCACAAACCTCTAAAGGCAAATAATTTTATTGATATAATTCCTTCAGTTTGATGAGTAGTAAATTCTAATTCTTAGTATCAGATAGTTTTTACTCAGAATTTTCCTCTCTTTTATTTTTTTAATTTTTCATAATGCATATTACTTTTAAAAAAATGTTTATTTATTTATTTACTTTTTCTTATTAGTCATCCATTTTATACATATCAGTGTATACATGTCAATCCCAATCTCCCAATTCATCCCACCAAACCCCCACCCCCCACAGATTTCCCACCTTGGTGACCATATGTATGTTGTCTACATCTGTGTCTCAATTTCTGCTCTGCAAACCGGTTCGTCTGTACCATTTTCTAGGTTCCACA
The DNA here is from genome assembly GCF_965194825.1 of Balaenoptera physalus. Classification (NCBI taxonomy): domain Eukaryota; kingdom Metazoa; phylum Chordata; class Mammalia; order Artiodactyla; family Balaenopteridae; genus Balaenoptera; species Balaenoptera physalus. The sequence goes on along the minus strand of NC_138891.1, from coordinate 119,669,623 downwards.
TATATGCGTTAATATACGATATTTGTTTTTCTCTTTCTGACTTACTTCACTCTGTATGATAGTCTCTACACGCATCCACATCTCTACAAATGACCCAATTTCATTCCTTTATATGGCTGAGTAATATTCCACTGAATATATGTACCACATCTTCTTTATCCATTTGTCTGTCAACGGGCACTTAGGTTGCTTCCATGACCTGGCTACTGTGAATAGTGCTGCAATGAACATTGGGGTGCATGTGTCTTTTTGAATTATGGTTTTCTCTGGGTATATGTCCAGTAGTGGGATTACAGGGTCATATGGTAATTCTATTTTTAGTTCTTTAAGGAACCTCCATACTGTTCTCCATAGTGGCTGTATCAATTTACATTCCCACCAACAGTGCAAGAAGATTCTTTTCTCCACACTCTCTCCAGCATTTGTTGTTTGTAGATTTTCTGATGATACCCATTCTAACTGGTGTAAGGTGATACCTCATTGTAGTTTTGATTTGCAGTTCTCTAATCATTAGTGTTGTTGAGCAGCTTTTCATGTGCTTCTTGACCATCTGTATGTCTTCTTTGGAGAAATGTCTGTTTAGGTCTTCTGCCCATTTTTGGATTGGGTTGTTTGTTTTTTTAATATTGAGCTGCATGAGCTGTTTATATAATTTGGAGATTAATCCTTTGTCTGATGATTCATTTGCAAATATTTTCTCCCATTCTGAGGGTTGTCTTTTCGTCTTGTTTATGGTTTCCTTTGTTGTGCAAAAGCTTCTAAGTTTCATTAGGTCCCATTTGTTTATTTTTGTTTTTATTTCCATTACTCTAAGAGGTGGATCAAAAAATATCTTGCTGTGATTTATGTCACAGAGTGTTCTTCCTATGTTTTCCTCTAAGAGTCTTATAGTGCCCGGTCTTACATTTAGTTCTGAAATCCATTTTGAGTTTATTTTTGTGTATGGTGTTAGGAAGTGTTCTAATTTCATTCTTTTACATGTAGCTGTCCAGTTTTCCCAGCACCACTTATTGAAGAGACTGTCTTTCGTCCATTGTATATCTTTGCCTCCTTTGTCATAGATTAGATGACCATAGGTGTGTGGGTTTATCTCTGGGCTTTCTATTCTGTTCCATTGATCTATATTTCTGTTTATGTGCCAGTATCATATTGTCTTGGTTACTGTAGCTTTGTACTATAGCCTGAAGTCAGGGAGTCTTGATTCCTCCAGCTCCATTTTTTTCCCCTCAATACCGCATTGGCTATTCGGGGTCTTTTGTGTCTCCATACAAATTTTAAGATTTTTTTGTTCTAGTTCTGTAAAAAATGCCTTTGGTAATTTGATAGGGATTGCATTGAATCTGTAGATTGCTTTGGGTAGTATAGTCATTTTCACAATATTGATTATTCCAATCCAAGAACATGGCATTTCTCTCCATCAGTTGGTATCATCTTTAATTTTTTTCATCAGTGTCTTATCGTTTTCTGCATACAGGTATTTTGTCTCCCTAGGTAGGTTTATTCTTAGGTATTTTATTCTTTTTGTTGCAGTGGTAAATAGGAGTGTTTCTTTCATTTCTCTTTCAGCTTTTTCATCATTAGTGTATAGGAATGCAGGAGATTTCTGTGCATTAATTTTGTATCCTGCAACTTTACCAAATTCATTGATTAGCTTAGTAGTTTTCTGGTGGCATCTTTAGGATTCTCTATGTATAGTATCATGTCATCTGCCAACAGTAACAGCTTTACTTTTTCTTTTCCAATTTGGATTCCTTTTATTTCTTTTTCTTCTATGATTGCTGTGGCCAGGACTTCCAAAACTATGTTGAATAATAGTGGTGAGAGTGGACATCCTTGTCTTGTTCCTGATCTTAGAGGAAATGCTTTCAGGTTTTTGCCATTGAGAATGATGTTTACTGTGGGTTTGTCATATATGGCCTTTATTATGTTGAAGTCGGTTCCCTCTGTGCCCACTTTCTGGAGAGTTTTTATCATAAATGGGTGTTGAATTTTGTCAAAAGCTTTGTCTGCATCTATTGAGATGATCATATGGTTTTTCTACTTCAATTTGTTAATATGGTGTATCACATTGATTGATTTGCATATATTGAAGAATCCTTGCATCCCTGAGATAAATCCCACTTGATCATGGTGTATGATCCTTTTAATGTGTTGTTGGATTCTGTTTGCTAGTCTTTTCTTGAGGATTTTTTCATCTATATTTATCAGTGATATTGGTCTGTAATTTTCTTTTTTTGTAGTGTCTTTGTCTGGTTTTGGTATCGAGGTGATGGTGGCCTCATAGAATGAGTTCGGGAGTTTTCCTTCCTCTGCAATTTTTTGGAAGAGTTTTAGAAGGATGGGTGTTAGCTCTTCTCTAAATGTTTGATAGAATTCACCTATGAAGCCATCTGGTCCTGGACTTTTGTTTGTTGGAAGATTCTTAATCACAGTTTCAATTTCATTACTTGCGATTGGTCTGTTCATATTTTCTATATCTTCCTGGTTTAGTCTTGGAAGGTTATACCTTTCTAAGAATTTTTCCATTTCTTCCCGGTTGTCCATTTTATTGGCATAGAGTTGCTTGTAGTAGTCTCTTAGGATGCTTTGTATTTCTGTGGTATCTGTTGTAACTTCTCCTTTTTCATTTCTAATTTTATTGATTTGAGTCCTCTCCCCCTTTTTCTTGATGAGTCTGGTGAATGGTTTATCAATTTTGTTTATCTTCTCAAAGAACCAGCTTTTAGTTTTATTGATCTTTGCTATTGTTTTCTTTGTTTCTATTTCATTTGTTTCTGCTCTGAGCTTTATGATTTGTTTCCTTCTGCTAACTTTGGGTTTTGTTTGTTCTTCTTTCTCTAGTTCCTTTAGGTGTAAGGTTAGATTGTTTATTTGAGATTTTTCTTGTTTCTCAAAGTAGGGTTGTATAGCTATAAACTTCCCTCTTACAACTGCTTTTGCTGCATCCTGTAGGTTTTGGATCATCGTGTTTTCATTGTCATTTGTCTCTAGGTATTTTTTTATTTCCTCTTTGATTTCTTCAGTGTTCTCTTGGTTATTTAGTAACGTAGTTTTTAGCCTCCATGTATTTGTGTTTTTTACGTTTATTTCCCTGTAATTAATTTCTAATCTCATAGCGTTGTGGTCAGAAAAGATGCTTGATATGATTTCAATTTTCTTAAATTTACTGAGGCTTGATTTGTGACCCAAGATGTGATCTATCCTGGAGAATATTCCATGCGCACTTGAGAAGAAATTGTAATCTGCTCTTTTTGGATGGAATGTCCTATAAATATCAATTAAATCTATCTGGTCCATTGTGTCATTTAAAGCTTGTGTTTCCTTATTAATTTTCTGTTTGGAAGATCTGTCCATTGGTGTAAGTGAGGTGTTAAAGTCCCCCACTATTATTGTGTTACTGTCCATTTCCTCTTTTAAAGCTGATAACAGTTGCCTTATGTATTGAGGTGCTCCTACATTGGGTGCATATACATTTATAATTGTTATATTTTCTTCTTGGATGATCCCTTGATCATTATGTAGTGTCCTTCCTTGTCTCTCGTAACATTCTTTATTTTAAAGTCTATTTTATGTGATATGAGTATTGCTACTCCAGCTTTCTTTTGACTTCCATTTGCATGTAATATCTTTTTCCATCCCCTCACTTTCAGTCTGTATGTGTCCCTAGGTCTGAAGTGGGTCTGTTGTAGACAGCATATATATGGGTCTTGTTTTTGTATCCATTCAGCAAGCCTGTGTCTCTTTTAAATTTAATGATAATTGAGACTTTGCATATTCTGCAAAACTTGAAAAAGCTACATAGAACAATATAGGCAATGTTCTAAATTCCCTATTCAAAGATTTCTTTAAAATTCCAAAATAAAATTGAATCAAAAATATTTTTCTGTATTCAGAAAATTTTCTCATACTTGAGACTTTTTTTTTAGATTTTTTTTTTTTCAGTTAGTAAACCTTACTTTATTATTAAGGGATAGATTGGGAGTTTGGAAGTGAGACTTTGAATGCAACAAGTAGGCTTTACAACATGAATCCATCTTACTTTCGCTTGCATATAATTTTCATTTTGTGAATCTGAATTGCTAAGACCTACTGACCAGACTGTGATGCTCACCGTTATGGACTGAATTATGTCTCCCCCTCCCCCAGAAATTGATACGTTGAAGTCCCAACCCCCAGTATCTCAGCATGTAACTGCATTTGGAGATGAAAACTTTAAAGAGGTAATTAAAGTTAAATGAGGTCAGATTGGTGAGCCCTAATCTGTGTGACTGTATTTGGAGACTGGGCCTTTGAAAAGATGAATAAGTGAAAATGAGGTCAATTGTGTGGAGCCCTAATCCAATGTGACATGTGTCCTTATAAGAAGAGAAAGAGACACTAGGGATGCATGTGCACAGAGAAGAGGCCTTGTGGGAACAGTAAGAAGGCAGCCACTTACAAGCCAAGGAGAGAGACTTCAGGAGAAAGATAGCTTGATACTGGACTCTCAACCTTCAAAACTGTGAGAAATAAATTTCTGTTGTTTAAGTCACCTAGTCTGTGGAATTTTGTTATGGCAGTCCTAGCTAATATATTCACTAACAGATGACTTTTTTCCAGAACATTCTGTGAGATTGAAACTTCAGGTTCTGTAAATGAATCAGTGCTTTACTATGTCACTGCTCTAAGGCAAATGGGAGATTGACTTTCCTGGACCCCTTGTGGATGCAGGGCCTGTGTTACTAGTTCTAGAGCATTTAACTGCTGGTGCAAGAATCTCCAGAATTCCCTCTGCCCAAGTGATTGTGAAAACGTGAGGTAGGATTTCTCCCTGACTGACTATGCATCTTATATATAAACTTTTATTCTGTGAAGCCACTGAGGTTGGGAAGGGCGGGGGGAGTCACTATTTGTTACCAAAAATTTATCCTTTAATTTATCCTTTCTGATACAACTGTGTGTTACATTCATTAAAAATGAATGACAACTAACTAATATTTTCCTGCAATTAAAGAAGACATACAAAAAAAATCAGGTGTCAGCTTATGGATATATGACCAGCAAAAATCATCCCAATACCTTGTTTATGCAAAATTGTTGAATCCACAGATAATTTGATCATTCCTATTCATCTCCATGGAACAAGGTTAAAAATATTTTATCCTTATCAGGGGAAGAATATTCGGGTGATTAAAGGCCTAGAGCTGGCAAATGTGACTCTTCTCTGTTTATAGAACAGCGTTGGCAAGATTCCTAAACATCACCATTTATAAAACCATAAAAACCCTCTATTCAACATGAAACAAAGCCAAAGTTCATTTGCACAGTTTTGCTGCTGTAATTGAAACCACTTAGGGCTGTTTATTGTTCTAAGACCAGAAACAATAAAGATAGCATAAACAAGAAACTGACCCAGTGTGATGCTATCGGATGAATCAAAGAAAAACAACTAAGTTTTTGCATACACAGTTGAGCTCATGCTCTTCCTGACTGTGGAACATGCCAGCATGAAGCTTTGTGTTATCTTTTTTTGAAATTGGGGATGAGGGAAAGGGCAAGTCTGTAGTGGTTATAGAGATAGCTCTGTCTCAGTATGTTTCTCTTCTCTTCTTTTTAATTTATACATAAATCTGAGTAGGGAGAAAATAAAGCTGATTTTAGTGCAGCCATTCATCCTGCACTTCATGAAGAAAAGAAAAAATGTTGTTCTCTTTATTAAGTTTGGTTAAGAACTTGAATGGGCCTTACATAAAGATAATAGATATTAAGCAAACATAACAAAGACCAAAAGTAAAGTGAACTGATTCCGAAATGTTCAAACTATTAGCAGACACTAGGAAACTGGAACAGGGAATCATAAATTAGGAAGGTAACAGGGGCAACTGAGTGGTTTTTAGTCTTTTAAAGACGGCATTGGGCCATTCCGTCTGCTTTGTTTTCAGTGTTTGTGTTGGTAGATTTTCAGATTCAATTCTGTTGATACGTGTGAATGGGACTCAGGTAAGAGAAACAAGATGGCAGAAGGAGAGAGTGGTTTTAGGGTCACCTTCTCTAAGAGGTTACACAGTGTACCCAGCTAGACACCCAGATGCCACTGCATGTGCTGCTTAGATAGAGCCGTCAGCTGAATTCATCGAGACCCAACATTAGACATTAGGTATGAGGTCACCTGTAGTTAGATTTAGATGATAGGAGACCAGGGGTTCCACCAGCTACAACTACAGATAGGGAGGGCCAGCTATCCAGGGCCCTGACCAGAGCAGCCACTCAGTGTCAGACAAGAGTAAAAGTTCAGGGGACAGTGAATGTCAAGGGGGTCCTCCTCTATCTGGATACACTACTTATTTGTTTTGTTTTTATTTGGTGTTTGTAGAGTAAGGCTGGAGAAATTCCTGAAAGCCTAGAATTTAGAGGCTGGGTTTATCTGAAAGAGAATGTTTTATAATGGAAGGGAGTAAGATAATAATTTACATTATTAATTATTACTATTATTATTATGAGGATGATGATGTAATTTTCCCCTGATACTCAGTGAATGTGGGCTCATGTATGATAGGGTCAGATCCATTATACAACTCAAAGAAGCAACAAAATTTTGCACAAGAGGAGTTGTATTATGTACATTGTTTCTCCTTCTACAAATACTTATTGATACTAGCTATAAATAAGGGACTGGGCTAGTCATTTTATTCATTAGTCATGTTACCTAAGACATTTTCATGGTTAACTTTTTCAGTACACAATTTATTATGGCTGTAGGTTGCTCTTTTCACTGGTCTAATTATTGTAAATATGTATGTTTACTCAGGTTTAAAGATGAAAAACATAATTTGCCATCTCTATTAGGGAAAATGTTCTATCTATAGTGGTTTTATTAGTGGCGTATGTTTTCAATTCTTGTTTCATCTCCATTTCTATGCTCCAGGGTGGAATGCTCAAATAAATATTTGACACCTCTCTGTCTCCTAAATATGTCACATCTCTTTCAATGCCTACAATAGCGTAAGTACCCCATAGAGATTTGGTGAATGAATGAGTGAATATATTATATATACACATATGTATATATATAATTTAATATACAGATACTGTATAACCCAGTACATACTCTACAATTCAGAGTAATCTGTTTAAAAAATAAATATCTTTTGATGACATACTGATAAATGTTAATCGTAGAAAGTCAGAAAGTAGAAGTGTCCCCTTTCAGAAAAGCAACATATATGTAAATGTTCAGTTTGTGTTGTCACTGAACTTTCCCTTATTCTTTTTATGGTAATAAAAAATATATATTACCATAAGAAGAATATATATATAATGTTTTATGTTTGTGTATATACACATACATAAACACACATACATTATTAGCTGATAATAACTAAGACATAATGCTCCCTGGGAATATTTGTATTGTAAAAGGCAGTTTTTGGAGTCAAAATATCTCAAAGAACCCATAAAATGACAATGGGAAAATGGCAGGCTGTTTCCTTCATTTTGAGTTGGGATTAAATAGTAAGAGAAGATAGAATGTATACTGAGTTGTGTTATTACAGCATAAGAAAAAGTCATTTAAATACACTCTCTTACAACTCTGATTTAACTTGGTTTTCCATAAATATGTTCATATTGTGAATAAAGGAAATAATAGTTTAAATTTAATCTAAAAGGCCAGATGTTACTGAGACACGGTATGGTATAGCGGTTAAGACAAAGGCTCTAGAACCAGAAGGCCTAAACTCCAATCCTAGTTCTGTTACCATTAGGTGAATAAATTTGTTAAGTGATAACAAATTACTTAACCTTTCCGAGCCCATCAGTCGAATTGCTAAAATACTAGGCTTGGCCTCACAGAGCCCTTGTGAGGATTCAATGGGTTAAGAAATGTTGAGTTCAGAATAATGACGATACAGGGTTAACTAATATTCGGACATCTAATCACTTCAGATTTGGAAACACTCTTGGAGAACAAGGAATCAGAGAAGAGCAATTGAAATACTTAAAAAATAGAATTCATCTTATGAGGGAAAATAAAGGGTATAAAATATACATTGCCTGGCAAAAGGACAAGGAGAGGAACATAATAACCACCTACTCATTTTTAAAAGATTCAAGTGGTAAAGAGAATTATTTAACATGGTACAAAGGAATAAAACTATAATTAACAAGACTAAGTCTAGAAAGAAAAACATTTTGACTAAACATCAGGAAAGTGAAAATGAGATACTTTAAAATTGAGAATGATGTAATTGTGGGAAGCTTCCCAAGAAAGGTGAGTGAAGCCTTGCTCGTGAAAGCATTTTTAACACTCCCATGTGTAAGAGACTGTAAAAGGTCATTGTCCTGTTCAGCTCGGAAGGCAAACTAGAGCAGCTTTCACTGTGCCAAATATGAACCCAGTTTTCTTTCTTTCTCCTACGTCATAGAGAAAAGAGTTCATCAGTAGGAGCTTCAGACTTCTGTGATATTTACTGTATCTGCAGGACCTAACTATTCGGTTCATGGCAGGAATAGACATGCTTAAATAAAGTGAAAGATGAAAATAAAAATGCGTTTTCCTCCTAGACAAATATTGTGGTAACTCCAAATTCACAGACCACAAGAAAGCTGGGTCATCATCTCTGTTCCTGAGTGTCTCATCTCTCTGAGCCTGCTGGCATCCTGACCTGCCTTTATAGAGACAGAATATTTGTTGGCCTGCCTTCGCCTGGCCTGGCCTGTTCAAGTTTATGTTGAACCTGTATAATGGGAGAGACCAAGCTTTCTTCTTGGATACTTGCTGTTCTTTTATATTGTTAGAAAAGGGGAAGCTAAATTTCCATGCCACGTGAGAAAATTCAATAAGCAAAACCAGAGACCCAAGTCAGTATACATGGTTTCTAGAAAATAAGAACAATGGGAAACATATTTCCAATATACATTGTATAAGGTGAAAAAGTGAAATTAAAAAAAAAAGAGCAGTCCAGGACCGAAAAAGAAATGGAGCACACATTACTTGCTATAATAATGTTTTTTAAGGTGAGTTGAGTATCTCTTTGGAAGTATCCATAAGGATTTGCCTCTAATACTTAGGGAGAAAAAAATATTTTAGATTTGTTTGCTTTTCTTCCTAGAGTTGACTATGTAGAGATTCTAACATAGGCAATGTAAGCCAGTGGTCTTCTTGGAACTATGAAAAGAAAAAGCTGGATGGCAGATTGTTAATCTCCAGATGGTTTAATTTAGTGTGGTTGAATAATAATAATATCTTACATACTTACAGCACTTTTTAATTTTCAAGTGATTTCATATGTATTTTCTCATTTGATCAGTTTTGATTTATTATTTAAAGAAATCATTCAGGGAGGGACGTCCAGCCCATGGTTAAGAAATAATAGACTGTTTTGTTTCACATGAATTTAATATACAGAGATTTCTGTGTTCAGAAAATTAGAAAAATGTCCAGAGAAGAGGACTATTAGCAATTTCATTTCTTTTAATGCTTGTATTCCCAAAGCTAGTTCAGTAAGTGTTTTCACCATTTGAAGTTGGAGGCCAAGAGATACTATTCTATATTTATAAACCTTGACTTCACACTATAAGTTAGAGTTCTTGAATATTTATAAGTGCTAAAATCTGATCAGAACCAAAGCCTTAATTATACACTATGATTAATAAAAATAATCCAATGTCTTCACAAAATAAAATTGCTTTTTTTGGAAATTGATTTTAGTTATACCATGGCTTTATTCATGAAAACAAAACGAAAAACTTAATCCAAAATGATTGAATCTAGTCCAGGTGGAATTGTTCTTGGTAAATAAAAATAAACTATTACTTTTAATAATATTGATAATATTGATGATAAGACATTAGTTGACCCAAATAATTGTTTGAAGATTATAATGTGCATTTTATATAGAATTTGAAGCAATACATTTGCTAATTGGTCTTCCCCGCCACAGTTATTCCATGTTTGGCTTATGGTTACATTATGTATGGAAATTACAAGATACTGAAAAATGGTTCTATAGCATTGGAACATTTTTCTCACCTTCCATGCTAGATTTAACCTCTTAATTTTACCTCTTAAACAAAGGAATCCCTGGGCACAAAAATTTTCTGATTGAACACAGGGTAAGGATGCTTCACTGAAATAGCTTATTCAAATAATGTCAAACCAGAGTAGATTTGTTCTTTTTTCTCAAGCACTTTTAGTGTTATAATCCCTCCTAAGACCAGCCACTTACATCACAGATCTTGTCTCACTCTGCAATAATTGAAGGCAGAGAAAGGTGTGACGGTGGTTCAAAGCAGGATTTATTCCTGTGAACTGGCCTGTCATGGAGTCGGAGAAGCTTTACAGGAAAGTGACATTTGGTCTGTGTCTTGAAGGCAGAGGAGAGGAGAACTTAGTTCTGCAGGAGGGCAAAGGGGGAAGGAATACTAACATCAAGGCACAAAGATGGGGATATGGGAAAAAGCAGAGTGTTTGGGGTCCTGCATCACCAAATAAGAAATTTCATGAGCTCTAGGCACAAGTGGTGGGTCCATATGATGTGTAGATTTGTGCAGGTTTGTAGGGTCAGTGTCATAGCAGAGGAGAAGTCCATTGGAATTCAGAATTTAATTTAAATAAGTGTGTGGCAATTTGTATGGAAACACAAAAGATCCTGAAAAGCCAAAGCAATATTGAGAAAGAAAAACGGAGCTGGAGGAATCAGGACGCCTGACTTCAGACTATACTATAAAGCTACAGTAATCAAGACAGTATGGTACTGGCACAAAATCAGAAATATAGATCAATGGAACAGGATAGAAAGCCCAGAGATAAACCCATGCACCTATGGTCACCATATTTTTTTCTTTTTTGAATTTAATTTTATTTATTTTTTTATACAGCAGGTTCTTATTAGTCATCCATTTAATACACATCAGTGTATACATGTCAAACCCAATCTCCCAATACATCATACCACAACCCCCACTCCTTGCTACTTTCTCCCCTTGATGTCCATATGTTTGTTCTCTACATATGTGTCTCAATTTTTGCCCTGCAAACCAGTTCATCTGTACCATTTTTCTAAGTTCCACATATATGCGTTAATATATGATACTTGTTTTTCTCTTTCTGACTGACTTCACTCAGTATGACAGTCTCTAGATCAATCCACGTCTCTACAAATGACCCAATTTCTTTCCTTTTCATGGCTGAGTAATATTCCATTGTATATATGTACCATATCTTCTTTATCCATTCATCTGGCGATGGGCATTTAGGTTGCTTCCATGACCTGGCTATTGTAAATAGTGCTTCAATGAACATTGGGGTGCATGTGTATTTTTAAATTATGGTTTTCTCTGGGTATATGCCCAGTAGTGGGATTGCTGGATCGTATGGTAGTTCTATTTTTAGTTTTTTAAGGAACCTGCATACTGTTCTCCATACTGGCTGTATCAATTTACATTGCCACAAACAGTGCAAGAGGGTTCCCTTTTCTCCACACCCTATCCAGCATTTGTTGTTTGTAGATTTTCTGATGATGCCCATTCTAACTGGTGTGAGGTGATACCTCATTGTAGTTTTGATTTGCATTTCTCTAATCATTAGTGAGGTTGAGTAGCTTTTTATGTGCTTCTTGGACATCTGTATGTCTTCTTTGGAGAAATGTCTATTTAGGTCTTCTGCCCATTTTTGGATTGGGTTGTTTGTTTTTTAATATTGAGCTACATGAGTTGTTTATATATTTTGGAGGTCAATGCTTTATCCGACGATTCATTTGCAAGTATTTTCTCCCATTCTGAGGGTTCTCTTTTCATCTTGTTTATAGTTTCCTTTCTGTGCAAAAGCTTTGAAGTTTCATTAGGTCCCATTTGTTTATTTTTGTTTTTATTTCCATTTCTCCAGGAGGTGGATCAAAAACGATCTGGCTGTGATTTATGTCAAAGAGTGTTCTTCCTATGTTTTCCTCTGAGAGTTTTATAGTGTCCAGTCCCACATTTAGGTCTCTAATCCATTTTGAGTTTATTTTTGTGTATGGTGTTAGGGAGTGTTCTAATTTCATTCATTTACATGTAGCTGTCCAGTTTTCCCAGCACCACTTATTGAAGAGACTGTCTTTTCTCCATTGTATATCCTTGCCTCCTTTGTCATAGATTAGTTGACCATAGGTGCGTGGGTTTATCTCTGGGTTTTCTATCTTGTTCCATTGATCTATATTTCTGTTTTTGTGCCAGTACCATATTGTCTTGATAACTGTAGCTTTGTAGTATAGTTTGAAGTCAGGGAGTCTGATTCCTCCAGCACCGATTTTTTCCCTCAAGACCGCTTTGGCTATTTGGGGTCTTTTGTGTCTCCATACAAATTTTAAGACTTTTTGTTCTAGTTCTGTAAAAAATGCCCTTGGTAATTTGATAGGGATTGCATTGAATCTGTAGATTGCTTTGAGTAGTATAGTCATTTTCACAGTATTTATTCTTCCAATCCAAGAACATGGTATATCTCTTCATCTATTGGTATCACCTTTAATTTCTTTCATCAGTGACTTATAGTTTTCTGAACACAGGTCTTTTGTCTCCCTAGGTAGGTTTATTCCTAGGTAAATTCCTACCTAGGTAGGTAGGTATTTTATTCTTTTTGTTGCAATCGTAAATGTGAGTGTTTCCTTAATTTGTCTTTCAGATTTTTCATCATTAGTATATAGGAATGTAAACGATTTCTGTGCATTAATTTTGTATCCTGCGACTTTACCAAATTCATTGATTAGCTCTAGTAATTCTCTATGTATAGTATCATGTCATATGCCAACAATGACAGTTTTACTTCTTCTTTTCCAAATTGTATTCCTTTTATTTCTTTCTATTCTCTGATTGCCATGGCTAGGACTTCCAAAACTATGTTGAATAATAGTGGTGAGAGTGGACATCCTTGTCTTTTTCCTGATCTTAGAGGAAATGCTTTCAGGTTTTCACCATTGAGAATGATGTTTGCTGGGGGTTTGTCGTATATAGCCTTTATTATGTTGAGGTAGGTTCTCTCTGTGCCCACTTTCTGGAGAGTTTTTATCATAAATGAGTGTTGAAATTTGTCAAAAGCTTTTTCTGCATCTATTGAGTTGATCATATGGTTTTTCATCTTCAGTTTGTTAATATGGTGTATCACATTGATTGATTTGAATATCTTGAAGAATCCTTGCAACCCTGGGATAAATCCCACTTGCTCATGGTGTATGATCCTTTTAATGTGTTGTTGGATTCTGTTTGCTACTATTTTGTTGAGGATTTTTGCATCTATGTTCATCAGTGATATTGGTCTCTAATTTTCTTTTTTTGTAGTATCTTTGTCTGGTTTTGGTATCAGGGTGATGGTGGCCTCATAGAATGAGTTTGGGAATGTTCCTTCCTCAGCAATTTTTTGGAAGAGTTTGAGAAGGATGGGTGTTAGCTCTTCTCTAAATGTTTGATAGAATTCACCTATGAAGCCATCTGGTCCTGGACTTTTGTTTGTTGGAAGATTTTTAATCACAGTTTCAATTTCATTACTTGTGATTGGTCTGTTCATGTTTTCTATTTCTTCCTGGTTCAGTCTTGGAAGGTTATACCTTTATAAGAATTTGCCCATTTCTTCCCGGTTGTCCATTTTATTGGCATAGAGTTGCTTGTAGTAGTCTCTTAGGATGCTTTGTATTTCGGTGGTGTCTGTTGTAACTTCTCCTTTTTCATTTCTGATTTTATTGATTTGAGTCCTCTCCCTCTTTTTCTTGATGAGTCTGGCTAATGGTTTATCAATTTTGTTTATCTTCTCAAGGAACCAGCTTTCAGTTTTATTGATCTTTGCTATTGTTTGCTTTGTTTCTTTTTCATTTATTTCTGCTCTGATCTTTATGATTTCTTCCCTTCTGCTAACTTTGGATTTTGTTTGTTCTTCTTTCTCTAGTTCCTTTAGGTGTAAGGTTAGATTGTTTACTTGAGGTTTTTCTTGTTTCTTTAGGTAGGCTTGTATAGCTATAAACTTTCCCCTTAGAACTGCTTTTGCTGCATCCCATAGGTTTTGGATCATAGTGTTTTCATTGACATTTGTCTCTGTGTATCTTTTGATTTCCTCTTTGATTTCTTCAGTGATCTCTTGGTTATTTAGTAACATATTGTTTAGCCTCCATGTGTTTGTGTGTTTTACTTTTTTTCCCCCTGTAATTCATTTCTAATCTCATAGCAGTTGGTCAGAAAAGACGCTTGATATGATTTCAATTTTCTTAAATTTACTGAGGCTTGATTTGTGACCCAAGATGTGATGTATCCTGGAGAATGTTCCGTGCACACTTGAGAAGAAAGTGTAATCTGCTGGTTTTGAATGGAATGTCCTATAAATATCAATTAAATCTATCTGGTCTATTGTGTCATTTAAAGCTTGTGTTTCCTTATTAATTTTCTGTTTGGAAGATCTGTCCATTGGTGTAAGTGAGGTGTTGAAGTCCCCCAGTATTATTGTGTTACTGTCGATTTCCTCTTTTATAGCTGTTAGCAGTTGCCTTATGTATTGAGGTGCTCCTACGTTGGGTGCATATATATTTATAATTCTTATATCTTCTTCTTGGATTGATCCCTTGATCATCATGTAGTGTCCTTCCTTGTGTCTTGTAACATTCTTTACTTTAAAGTCTATTTTATCTGGTATGAGTATTACTACTCCAGCTTTCTTTTGATTTCCATTTGCATGGAATATCTTTTTGTATCCCCTCCCTTTCAGTCTGTTTGTGTCCCTCAGTCTGAAGTGGGTCTCTTGTGGACAGCATATATATGGGTCTTGTTTTTGTATCCATTCAGCAAGCCTGTGTCTTTTGGTTGGAGCATTTAATCCATTCACGTTTAAGGTAATTATCAATATGTATGTTCCTATGACCATTTTCTTAATTGTTTTGCATTTGTTTTTGTTGGTCCTTTTCTTCTCTTGTGTTTCCCACTTAGAGAAGTTCCTTCAGCATTTGTTGTAGAGCTGGTTTGGTGGTGCTGAATTCTCTTAGCTTTTGCTTGTCTGTAAAGCTTTTGATTTCTCAGCTGAATCTGAATAAGATCCTTGCTGGGTAGAGTAATCTTGGTTATAGGTTCTTTCCTTTCACCACTTTAAGTATATCATGCTACTCCCTTCTGGCTTGTGGAGTTTCTGCTGAGAAATCAACTGTTAACCTTATGGGAGTTCCCTTTTATATTATTTGTCATTTTTCCCTTGCTGCTTTCAATAATTTTTTTCTGTCTTTAATTTTTGCCAATTTGATTACTATGTGTCTTGGCGTGTTTCTCCTTTGGTTTATTCTGCATGGGACTCTCTGCACTTCCTGGACTTGGGTGGCTATTTCCTTTCCCATGTTAGGGAAGTTTTCAAGTATAATCTCTTCAAATATTTTCTCGGGTCCTTTCTCTCTCTCGTCTCCTTCTGGGACCCCTATAATGTGAATTTTTTTGCGTTTAATGTTGTCCCAGAGGTCTCTTAGGCTGTCTTCATTTCTTTTCATTCTTTTTTCTTTATTCTGTTTCACAGAAGTGAATTCCACCATTCTGTCTTCCAGGTCACTTATCCGTTCTTCTTCCTCAGTTACTCTGCTACTGATTCCTTCTAGTGTATTTTTCATTTCAGTTATTGTATTATTCATCTCTCTTTGTGTGTTCTTTAATTCTTCTAGGTGTTTGTTAAACATTGCTTACATCTTCTCCATCTTTGTCTCCATTCTTTTTCCGACTTCCGGTTTTATCCTTACAACACTGTGAAGCAGGAGAGAATAGGGATGTTGCTGTTATCAATGGGAAATGGAACTCAGTAACCTTATGTGCAGACATCTAGAAAGGAACAAAATTGGAATCAGGACCTGGGCCCTTACACCTGAAACTAACACAACATAGTAAATCAACTACACTTAAATAAATTTTTAAAAAAATAATTAAAAAAAATTCTTTATGTTAAAAACAACTGTGCTTCCAGTGTTCTCACAGGAGTGAGTGAGAGCACGTCCTTCTACTCTGCCATCTTGAACCAATCTCCTGGTCACTTTATTTTTGATAGAGGAGGCAAGAATATACAATGGAGAAAAGACAGCCTCTTCAATAAGTGGTGCTGGGAAAACTGGACAGGTACATGTAAAAGAATGAAATTAGAACACTCCCAAACACCATACACAAAAATAAACTAAAAATAGATTAAAGACCCAAATATAAGGCCAGACACTATAAAACTCTTAGAGGAAAACATAGGCAGAACAGTCTATGACATAAATCACTGCCAGATCCTTTTGACCCACCTCCTGGAGAAATGGAAATAAAAACAAAAATAAACAAATGGGACCTAATGAAACTTAAAAGCTTTTGCACAGGAAAGGAAAACATAAAAAAGATGAAAAGACAACCCTCAGAATGGGAGAAAATATTTTCAAATGAAGCAACTGATAAAGGATTAATCTCCAAAATTTACAAGCAGCTCATGGAGCTCAATATTAAAAAACCAAATAACCCAATCCAAAAATGGGCAGAAGACCTAAATAGACATTTCTCCAAAGAAGATATACAGATTGCCAACAAACACATGAAAGGATGCTCAACATCACTACTCATTAGAGAAATGCAAATCAAAACTACAATGAGGTATCACCTCACACCAGTCAGAATGGCCATCATTAAAAAATCTACAAACAATAAATGCTGGAGAGGGTGTGGAGAAAAGGGAACCCTCTTGCACTGTTGGTGGGAATGTAAAGTGATACAGCCACTTTGGAGGTTCCTTAAAAAACTAAAAATAGAACTACCATACAACCCAGCAATCCCACTACTGGGCATATACCCTGAGAAAACCATAATTCAAAAAGTGTCATGTACCGCAATATTCATTGCAGCTCTATTTACAATAGCCAGGACATGGAAGCAACCTATGTGTCCATTGACAGATGAATGGATAAAGAAGATGTTGCACATATATACAATGGAATATTACTCAGCAGTAAAAAGAAACGAAATTGAGTTATTTGTAGTGAGGTGGATGGACCTAGGGTCTGTCATACAGAGTGAAGTAAGTCAGAAAGAGAAAGACAAATACCGTATGCTAACACATATATATGGAATCTAAAGAAAAAAAAAAAGGTTCTGATGAACCTAGGGGCAGGGCAGGAATAAAGATGCAGACGTAGAGAATGGACTTGAGAACACGGGGAGGGGGAAGGGTTAGCTGGGAGGAAGTGAGGGAGTGGCATGGACGTACATATACTACCAAATGTAAAATCGATAGTTAGTGGGAAGGAATCATATAGCACAGGGAGATCAGCTCGGTGCTTTGTGACCACCTAGAGGGGTGGGATAGGGAGGGTGGGAGAGAGATGCAAAAGAGAGAGGGGATATGGGGATATATGTATATGTATAGCTGATTCGCTTTGTTATAAAGCAGAAACTAACACATCATTTTAAGCAATTATACTTCAATAAAGATGTTAAAAAATATATATAAATAAATAAGTGTGTGTGTGTGTGTGTGTGTGTGTGTAGGGGTGTGTGTGTGTAAGTATGCATATATTTCTGTATGTAGTAGGCATTATATTAGGCACTTGGGACACAGAGAAGAATAAGAGAGCATTACACTCAAGAATCCTGCAGGCTGCTAGCCACCAAGTGCCTCCTGCCCACATCGAGCTCCTCAGTGCATCCTGACAGATTGGACGGAGCCTTCAGATAAGAAGAACAATGGGAGTTGGTACCAAACCCCTCCAATTTTGGAGAAATGAAATAGTAAGCATCTTATTTTAATGGCTGACAAACAACATCAACTTTTCATATGAAGAACAGTTCATTAGCGCTGAGTAACTACTTTATTAAATAACCATAAAGAAAGTCCTTTAAGCCTGACCAGAGTCCTTTGTTTTTAACTTAAAGAATTTTTTAAAATTATTTTTTTTAAATTTTATTGGAGTGTAGTTGATTTACTGTGTTGTGTTAGTTTCAGGTGTAAGGGCCCAGGTCCTGATTCCAATTTTGTTCCTTTCTAGATGTCTGCACATAAGGTTACTGAGTTCCATTTCCCATTGATAACAGCAACATCCCTATTCTCTCCTGCTTCACAGTGTTGTAAGGATAAAATAAGATGGTTGATGTAAAGGATTATGTAAATTGTAAAAAAAAAAAGCTATATAAATACAATGAATTAGGGTGTAGCTCAAAGGTAGGGCATTTGCTGCAAAAAATGGCACTTAATCACAGTTATTTGCCTTCATTGTGGTGGATAGACATTTAAAAACTGAGCCTAACAATGACTTCTGTAGCTCCGTCGGGTCATTGAGAAAACAGCTTATA
The DNA here is from genome assembly GCF_965194825.1 of Balaenoptera physalus. Classification (NCBI taxonomy): domain Eukaryota; kingdom Metazoa; phylum Chordata; class Mammalia; order Artiodactyla; family Balaenopteridae; genus Balaenoptera; species Balaenoptera physalus. The sequence continues at coordinate 119,651,347 of NC_138891.1, read as the reverse complement.
TTATCCTTATACAAAAGTATCCAGATTATGAAGAAATACTATGTTTTAATAAGTTATCTCTCTTGGAGTATTTAGATAACATTTTGAGGGCCTTCTATTTTATTAACCTTCCCAGTGGATAAAGAATTGAGAATTACATTCCTGTATTGTACGAGGAATTTCACTTTATCAGCATCTGACATGACTTCAGAAAATGCTGATGGGTCTAAATCAGTTTGCTGCTCTGTACATCTCCCATCACTGAAAGCATTAGAGACCCTTATCAAATAAGAATTGATTCAACGTACAGCTTCCCAGAAAGGCTATTAATGCAGATTAATGAGTTTCTGAGAGATTACAGTTAGGGAGTTTTGATATAAAACATGTACCAAAATTAGTAGAATGCCATATTAGGGAAGAACAGAGGAAAAACGACATTCAAAACTTTCTGATTATTTAGTCTTTATTTAGTATGCAGCTATAGATATGCACACTTTAAAGAATGATGTTAAAATATCATTAATATTATTTTAAAAACTGATTTTCTAATGAGTGTAGACATATAATTTTATCCTTCAAGATGAAAAACTTTGTTTATCTTCAAAGAGGTTGAACTCGATATATTGAAGATGGCTACAGTTTTCACTGGACTAAGAAACTAATGCCCCTAAATGCCAAACTTCAGTGTGTTTTTCCATCTGCTTTTTACTGCATTTTTTGCAAGAATTTACCAACTACTCAAAAAAGGTAGGGTTTCTCAGCAGCCTTACTAGTGACGTTCGGGGCTGCATGGGAGGCTGTCCTGTGCATCATAGGCTGTTTACCATCATCTCTGGCCTCTACTCACTAGATGCCAGTAGCATCTTCTTCTCAACAAAATGTATCCATGCATTGGCAAATGTCTGCTGGCAGGCAAGATCACCCCCTTTTGAGAACCACTGCTGTTGATGAATTTTTTTATTTATATTGTACTTATATTTAACAAACTTGATGAATACTCTTAATAGTTCTAATGGTTTGAGGATTCGCTTGGTTGTTTCACGTAAGAGTTATTTACCAACTACCTCTAAAAATATTTTTACCTTTTCCTTTCCAGTCCTTAAAATCTTTTTTCTTATATTATTGCCTTAACTAAAATTTTTTCTTAGAGTATTGCCTTAACTAGTTAGTACTGAACATCCTTGTCTAATTGCAGACTGTAAAGGGAATTGCCTGAAGTTTCTCCATTTAATATAACATTTACTGTAGTTTAGAGAATCTTTATCAAAGCAGGGTTGTTGTCTGGTTTCAGTTTTCTAAAAGTTTTTCTCTTTTTCTCATGATCATAAATAGGCATTGAATGTTATTTAATAATTTTTTTTGCATTTATTCTGAAGATTGTGCATTTTTCTCCTTTATTTTTTTCTTGTGGCCAATTACATTACATATGTGGGATCAAATCATCCTTGCATTATTGGAAAAATTCCTTCATGAGTGTCATTATATCTCTTTGCATATATCTATATCTCTGTATATAAAATTTTGTGGATTTGGATTAAACTTTGTATTATGTCCTATTCCGTATTTCGTTGAAGTATCAAGATTATACTGATGAGTTGCCAACTTAATTTTATTTTCTTGAAAAAAGTTTATTAAATAGGCATTATCTGTCTTATCCATTTGTTTTGCTTCTAATGCTTCATTGTCTTTCTTGCTTCGTACTCGTACTCTGCAAATATATTTTATCACACTTTCCTCCATGTTTTCTTTGAACCATCCACCACATTCACTAGAAAGATATATCTGGTTGTTGGGGAGCAGGAGGGGTTGGGGGTGATAGCTGGGCCATAGTTTGTTCTCTTCCAGGTAATTTTAAGGTGTTTGGGGAGTTTAAGGCAAAGAGCCCCTGGTATAGCCAGCTGGGCTCAACTGGTCCTCATTTGCCCATCCAAACACCTTTAGTGTTGAAGGCATAGTGGGATTAACAGCGGAGCCTACCATGTCAGATCTACTGACTTTTCCCTTGGTGACCTCTTTTTGAGGTTCAGTATAAATAGTATAAACAGTGTAAATTTTACTACATTTTACTATTTTTTTGTTTATTTCCTCAAGTGACAGGCAGGGAGATTCTGGAATTCTGATTCATTTCATAATTTGCTCAAAAGGCTTATTTGTTTATTTGTATTATTGTGGGGAAGGTCAGTTATGGGACACATTCTCTTAATCCCTATAGGTCCAAGGTGGTTTTTCCTGCCATGGGGCTAGATCAGGAGCATGTCCAGACCTAGCTTCTGAGTATTCTTTGATTTCTTAAAGTGATAAACAAGAAAGTATGCAACATTAGATAGGTCCATGCAACAATAAAAAATGTTAAATAGAAATTAATGTTTTTACTAAATGTAGCATACAATCCCATTAGTATGATATATATTTATAATATGCATGATGATTATTGTGCACATAGGAATTAATGAAGATGGTAAGACAACAATCATTAATAGGTGTCGTTAATCTAATTTTTATATAGCCAAACTAGATTTTGAGTATCTTTATTTCATTATTGATCATAGCACTTAAAGAGATAATTATCTCTGCTAAAGAAGAAAGTCCAAGTCAAACTCTTCCATAGCCATGGTTCCCTGTTCTCCTGCCATATACTGCCCAGCAGCCCCTCCCTGTCACTTCTGCCTGATATAGGGTTAATTACAATCCTTCACTGATTTTCTAAGGAGACTTTCATTCTGCTTTCTGTACCATCTCTCTTCGAAGGTCCTTCAGATAGAACATCTAAGTCTCTCCCCACCACAGGACCAGGCACTGCGTTGTAGCCACTTTTGGTGGCATGAGCTAACAGAAACTTCAGCCCTAGGTTCATGTTTTCTGCCAAACGTTCAAAAGCTCATTTGGATTCAAGTGAAGATTTTGCCTAAATAAATACAAAGTCCTGGGCATTGAGAGTTCCATGGCAAGATGCCCTTGCCTGGGGAAAATACCTGACTTCCCAGTTTCCTCTAGGTTTAGGGGTGGTGCTGAGTATAGACAATAAATAATAATAATAATAATAATAATAATAATAATAATAATAATAATAATAATAATAATAATGAATGCACTGATTTTTGGGCACATGTTCTTACTTTCTATTGGCATGAATACTATCTGAGATTACTTTGGCACCAAAATAACAGCTAAAGAAGAAGGAAAAACATTTGGTTCTGGTGGAAATCTGAAATTTTATGTTTGCTTCTTGTCCTCATCACACTACCTTCATCTTGCCTCTAAGTCCTTGCTTATGTTTCTTTCTTTTCTAATGCGTGTTCGGAAGATATTTTTCTTTCTACCTACTATGGTTCTACCCCGTTTCTAAACTTGTTTTCTTAATTCATTAAACTTTCCCCGGTTACTCCTGGCTAAATTAGTCTCTCTCTTCTCTAAATTTCTTAAAAGAGTTTGAGTCCCTACTCTAAATTTTAGATTTAATGTTATCTCCTTATACTTAGATAATTTTTAAGATTTTTATTATTCTCACCTCCTCAAACAAAATCTTGGTTCCTAGACTAATGGTTTCCAGAGGTAGGGGGTAATGGGTGAGTGAAATGGGTGAAGGGGGTCAAAAGGTACAAATTTCTAGTTATAAAATAAACAAGTCATAAGGATGTAATGTCCAAATGGTGACTATATTTAGCAATACTGTAATGCATATTTGAAAGTTACTAAGAGAGTAGATCTTAAAAGTTCTTACCACAAGAAAAACTTTTTTTGTAACTATGGTGATGGATATTAACTAGACTTATTGTGGTGATCATTTCACAACATATACAAATATCAAATAATTATGTTGTACATCTGAAATTAATATAATGTTATATGTCAATTATATCTCAATTAAAAAAAGGATAAAAAAATGTTGGTTTCTGAATACAGACTTTTCCTCAACTTTTTTATAGCTCCCACAACATTTAGTAGAAATAAATACAAGGTACATGCTAAATAAACACTTGGTGACAGACATTACTAATAAATGGATGCTTAGTTAAAAGATGACACTAATTTTCTTTACATTTTCCAAAGCAAACAAATTTTGGGGGAAAGCCTCTTATTTTGATCAGTTTTCAATTCAAGGACATCTAAAACAAAGATATGTTTGTTGCTTTTGTTTGTTTTGTTTTTGCTTCTTAATTTTATTTATTTAATTTTTTTTTTAGCATTTTATTTTATTTTATTTTATTTTTATTTTTATTTTTTTAACATTTTTATTGGAGTATAATTGCTTTACAATGGTGTGTTAGTTTCTGCTTTATAACAAAGTGAATCAGTTATACATATACATATATCCCCATATCTCTTCCCTCTTGCGTCTCCCTCCCTCCCACACTCCCTATCCCACCCTTCTAGCTGGTCACAAAACACCCAGCTGATCTCCTGTGCTATGCGACTGCTTCCCACTAGCTATCTATTTTACATTTGGTAGTGTATATATGTCCATATATACACTACCACTCTCTCACTTTAATCGAGATATAATTGACACATAACTGTTAGCTGTTTTTTGAAGAGAAATTTTTTCCCTAGTTATTAATTTTTTTCCTGTGCTGATAATAACAGGGATTTTTACACCTTCCTATGTACTAATATATTGTCTCAATATTCAGTGAACATCTTCCAACCTTCTCTTATCTTTGACTTTCCTGCACGTTAACACAAGTGATTTGACTAAAATTCAGAGGAAGCTGAGGGTTTATTCTTTTTCTTTGTTCTATAGATAAGTCCTTTGGCAAACTTGGATTCACTCAGGAGAAGAAATTACTTATGTAATGAGTCTATTTTAAAATAGACCTATGGAAGATGTCAATTCAACTCTTTCATAATAGAGGGGTAGGAACTGAGTCCTAGAGAGGTTGTTATGTATCTAAAATCATCAAATTTGTTAGTGGCAGATTTAGGATTGGAACCCAGATGTCCATAGATGACATTTGAAATAGTAGGCATTACATTTATGTGCTTCAATGTTTCATTTAACTGTTGTATACATTGGGTGAAAATCTTCATATTGCAGTACAGAGAGAATATCACTCAATGCAGAAATACCTTAAACTGATTCATGCTCATAACCTTTCCTGGTACTGAAAAATTTCCATTTGATGCCTTTAACCTTGACTTTCTTTCTCTTTTGTGCATTATCTTCTGTAAGGAAAAAATAAGTAAATGAAACAACAGTACTTAAAAAAAAATTTTTTTATCTTTTAATTTTTTTAATATATATTTTTTCCAGCTTTATTGAAATATAATTGACATGCAGCATTGCATATGTTTAAGGTGTACAGCATAATAATTTGACTTACATATATTGTGAAATGATGACCACAATAAGTTTAGTGAACATCCTTAATCTCATATAGATACAGATTTAAAGGGATAGAAAAAAAATGTTTTTCCTTGTGAGAACCCTTACGGTTTCCTCTCTTAACAACTTTTATATGTAACATTCAGCAGTGTTCATTTATTTATCATGTTGTACATGACATCCCTAGTACATATTTATCTTATAACTGGAAATTTGTACCTTTTAACTGTCTTCATCCAATTTCCCCTCCTCCACCCACACCTCTGGTAACCACAAATGTGATCTCTTTTTCTATGAGGTTGTTTGTTTGCTTGTTCCTAGTATACAACATAGTGATTCAAATATTTACCAGTACTTTTTTTCTTTCCTTTTTTTTTTTTTATACAATTTTTAAGCCAAGGATGCTAGTATTTAAATATGTTTGGGGAGACCTTCAAGATGGCGGAGGAATAAGATGTGGAGATCACCTTCCTCCCCACAAACACATCAGAAATACATCTACATGTGGAACAACTCCTACAGAACACCTACTGAACACTGGCAGAAGACCTCAGACTTCCCAAAAGGCAAGAAACTCTCCACGTACCTGGGTAGGGCAATAGCAAAAAGAAATAAACAGAGACAAAAGAATAAGGATGGGACCTGAACCTCTGGGAGGGAGCTGTGAAGGAGGAAAGGTTTCCACACACTAGGAAGCCCCTTCACTGACACAGACGGGGGTGGAGGGGGGGAAGCTTCAGAGCCACGGAGGAGAGAGCAGCAACAGGGGTGCAGAGGGCAAGGTGGAGAGATTCCCACACAGAGAATTGGTGCTGATCAGTGCTCACCCGCCGGGGCAGGTGTGGGCTGGGAGCTGAGGCTCGGGTTTCGGAGGTCAGATCCCAGGGAGAGGACTGGGGTTGGCTGCGTGAACACACCCTGAAGGGGGCTAGTGAGCCACAGCTAGCCAGGAGGGAGTCCAGGAAAAAGTTTGGAACTGCCTAAGAGGCAAGAGACCATTGTTTTGGGGTGTGTGAGGAGAGGGGATTCAGAGCGCCGCCTAAACGAGCTCCAGAGATGGGTGTCAGCCACAGCTATCAGCACGGACACAAGAGATGGGCATGAAATGCTAAGGCTGCTGCTGCAACCACAAAGAAGCCTGTGTGCAAGCACAAGTCACTATCCACACCTCCCCTTCCAGGAGCCTGTTCAGTGCACCACCGCCAGGGTCCTGTAATCCAGGGACAACTTCCCTGGGGAGAACACACGGTGTGTCTTAGGCTGTTGCAACGTCATTACGGGCTCTGCCACCACTGGCTCACCCCATATTACGTACCCCTCCTTCCCCCCAGCATGAGTGAGCCAGAGCCCCCTAATCAGCTGCTACTTTAACCCTGTCCTGTTTGAGCAAATAACAGACTCCCTCAGGCAACCTACATGCAGAGGCTGGGTCAAATCCAAAGCTGAACCCCAGGAGGTGTGGGAACAAAGAGCAGCAAGGGAAATTTCTCTCAGCAGCCTAAGGAGCAGCAGATTAAATCTCCACAATCAACTTGATGTACCCTCCATCCGTGGAATGCCTGAATAGACAACGAATCATCCCAAAATTGAGGCGGTGGACTTTGGGAGCAACTGTAGACTTGGGGTTCTGCTTTCTGCAGAAGAACGGATAAGTGACCTTGAAGATAAAACAGTGGAAATAACTACTGCAGAGCAGATTAAAGAAAAAAGAATGAAAAGAATTGAGGACAGTCTTAGAGACTTCTGGGACAACATTAAACACAGAAACACTTGAATTATAGGGGTCCCAGAAGAAGAAGAGAAAACGAAAGGGATTGAGAAAATATTTGAAGAGATTATAGTTGAAAACTTCCTTAATATGGGAAAGGCAATAGTCAATCAAGTCCAGGAAGCGCAGAGAGTCCCATAGACGATAAATCCAAGGAGAAACACGCCAAGACACATATTAATCAAACTATCAAAAATTAAATACAAAGAAAAAATACTAAAAGCAGCAAGGGAAAAACAACAAATAACATACAAGGGAATCCCCATCAGGTTAACAGCTGATCTTTCAGCAGAAACTCTGCAAGCTAGAAGGGTGTGGCAGGACGATTTAAAGTGATGGAAGGGAAAAACATCCAACCAAGATTACTCTAACTAGCAAGGATCTCATTCAGATTCAAAGGAGAAATTAAAAACTTTACAGACAAGCAAAAGCTAAGAGAATTCAGGACCACCACACCAGCTTTACAGCAAATGCTAATGGAATTTCTCTAACGCAGGAAACACAAGAGAAGGAGAAGACCTACAATAATAAACCCAAAACAAGTAAGAAAATGGTGATTGGAACATACATATCAATAACTACCTTAAATGTAAATGGATTAAATACTCCCACCAAAAGACATAGACTGGCTGAATGGATACAAAAATGAGACCCGTATATATGATGCCTACAAGAGAACCACTTCAGACCTAGGGACACATACAGACTGAAAGGGTGGGGATGGATAAAGATATTCCATGCAAATGAAAATCAAAAGAAAGCTGGAGAAGCAATTCCCATATCAGACAAAATAGACTTTAAAATAAAGACTATTACAAGAGACAAGGAAGGACACTATCTAATGATCAAGGGATCATTATAAGTGATCAATTGTTAAATTGTTAAATCAATTGTTACAATTGTTAAATCTAAGAAGAAGATTTAACAATTGTAAATATTTATGCACCCAACATAGGAGAACCTCAATACATAAGGCAAATGCTAACAGCCATATAAGGGGAAATCAACAATAGCACAGTCATAGTAGGGGACTTTAACACCCCACTTTCACCAATGGACAGATCATCCAAAATGAAAATAAATAAGGAAGCACAAGCTTTAAATGATAAATTAAACAAGATGGACTTCACTGAAATTTATAGGACATTCCATCCAAAAACAATAGATTACACTTTCTTCTCAAGTGCTCATGGAAATTCTTCAGGATAGATCATATCTTGGGTCACAAATCAAGCCTTGGTAAATTTAAGAAAATTGAAATTATATCAAGTATCTTTTCTGACCACAATGCTATGAGACAAGATATTAATTACAGGAAAAAAATCTGTAAAATATACAAACACATGGAGGCTAAACAATACACTATTGAATAACCAAGAGATCACTGAAGAAATCAAAGGGGAAATAAAAAAAAATACCTAGAAACAAATGGCAATGAAAACATGATGACCCAAAACCTATATGATGCAGCAAAAGCAGTTCTACGAGGGACGTTTATAGAAATAAAATCCTACCTCAAGAAACAAGAAACATCTCAAATAAACAATCTAACCTTACACCTAAAGCAATTAGAGAAAGAAGAACAAAAAACCCCAAAGTTAGCAGAAGGAAAGAAATCATAAAGATCAGCTCAGAAATAAATGAAACAGAAATGAAGGAAATGATAGCAAAGATCAATAAAACTAAAAGCTTGTTCTTTGAGAAGATAAACAAAATTGATAAACCATTAGCCAGACTCATCAAAAAAAAAAAAAAAAAGGGAAAACACTGAAATCAATAGAATTAGAAACGAAAAAGGAGAAGTAACAACTGACACTGCAGAAATACAAAGGATCATGAGAAATTACTACAAGCAACTATATGCCAATAAAATGGACAACCTGGAAGAAATGGACAAATTCTTAGAAAAATACAACCTTCCGAGACTGAACCAGGAAGAAATAGAAAATATAAACAGACCAATCACAAGCACTGAAATAGAAACTGTGATTAAAAATCTTCCAACAAACAAAAGCCCAGGACCAGATGGCTTCACAGGCGAATTCTATCAAACATTTAGAGAAAAGTTAACACCTATCCTCAAACTCTTCTAAAATATAGCAGAGGGAGGAACACTCCCAAACTCATTCTACGAGGCCACCATTACCCTGATACCAAAACAAGACAAAGACGTCACAAAGAACAAAAGCTACAGGCCAATAACTCTGATGAACATACATGGAAAAATCCTCAACAAAATGCTAGCAAACAGAACCAACATCACATTAAGAGAATCATACACCGTGATCAAGTCGGGCTTATCCCAGGAATGCAAGGATTCTTCAATGTACGCAAATCAATCAATGTGATACACCATATTAACAAACTGAAGGAGAAAAATCATATGATCATCTCAATAGATGCAGAAAAAGCTTTTGACAAAATTCAACACCCATTTATGATAAAAAGCCTCCTGAAAGTAGGCATAGAAGAAACTTACCTCAACATAATATGGCCATATATGACAAACCCACAGCCAACATCATTCTCAATTGTGAAGAACTGAAGCCATTTCCACTAAGATCAGGAAGAAGACAAGGTTGTCACTCTCGCCACTATTATTCAACATAGTTTTGGAAGTTTTAGCCATAGCAATCAGAGAAGAAAAAGAAATAAAAGGAATACAAATCGAAAAGAATAAGTAAATGTATCATTGTTTGCAGATGACATGACACTATACATAGAGAATCCTAAAGATACTACCGGAAAACTACTAGAGCTAATCAGTGAATTTGGTAAAGTAGCAGGATACAAAATTAATGCACAGAAATCTCTTACATTCCTATACACTAATGATGAAAAATCTGAAAGACAATTTAAGGAAACACCCCCATTTACCATTGCAACAAAAAGAATAAAATACCTAGGAATAAACCTACCTAAGGAGACAAAAGACCTGTATGCAGAATACTATAAGACACTGATGAAAGAAATTAAAGATGATGGAAACAGATGGAGAGATATACCATGTTCTTGGATAGGAAGAATCAACATAGTGAAAATGACTATACTACCCAAAGCAATCTACAGATTCAATGCAATCCCTATGAAACTACCAATGGCATTTTCCACAGAACTAGAAAAAAAAATTTCACCCTTTGTATGGAAGCACAGAAGACCCCGAATAGCCAAAGCAATCTTGAGAAAGAAAAATGGAGCTGGAGGAATCAGGCTCCCGGACTTCAGATTATACTACAAAGCTACAGTAATCAAGACACTATGGTACTGGAACAAAAACAGAAATATAGATCAATGGAACAGGATAGAAACCCCAGAGATAAACCCATGCACATATGGTCACCTTATTTTTGATAAAGGAGTCAAGAATATACAATGGAGAAAACACAGCCTCTTCAATAAGTGGTGCTGGGAAAATGGACAGCTACATGTAAAAGAATGAAATTAGAACACTCCCTAACATCATACACGAAAATAAGCTCCAAATGGATTAATGGATTAAAGACCTAAGTATAAGGCCAGACACTATAAAACTCTTAGAGGAAAACATAGGCAGAACACTCTATGACATAAATCACTGCCAGATCTTTTTTGACCCACCTCTTACGGTAATGGAAATAAAAACAAAAATAAACAAATGGGACCTAATGAAACTTAAAAGCTTTTGTACAGCAAAGGAAACCATAAACAAGATGAAAAGACAACCCTCAGAATGGGAGAAAAGATTTTCAAATGAAGCAACTGACAAAGGATTAATCTCCAAAATTTACAAGCAGCTCATGCAGCTCAATATCAAAAAAACAAACAACCCAAATCAAAAATGGGCAGAAGACCTAAATAGACATATCTCCAAAGAAGATATACAGATTGCCAACAAACACATGAAAGGATGCTCAACATCACTAATCATTAGAGAAATGCAAATCAAAAGTGCAATGAGGTATCACCTCACACCAGGCAGAATGGCCATCATTAAAAAATCTTCAAACAGTAAATGCTAGAGAGGATGTGGAGAAAAGTGAACCCTCTTGCCCTGTTGGTGAGAATGTAAAGTGATACAGCCACTATGGAAAACAGTATGGAGGTTCCTTAAAAAACTAAAAAAAAAACTACCATACAACCCAGCAATCCCACTCTTTGGCATATACCCTGAGAAAAGCATAATTCAAAAAGTGTCATGTACCACGATGTTCATTGCAGCTGTATTTACAATAGCCAGGACATGGATGCAACCTAAGTGTCCATCAACAGATGAATGGATAAAGAAGATATGGCACATATATACAATGGAATATTACTCAGCCATAAAAAGAAACGAAATTGAGTTATATGTAGTGAGGTGGATGGACCTAGAGTCTGTCATACAGAGTGAAGTAAGTCAGAAAGAGAAAAACAAATATCATATGCTAACACATATATATGGAATCTAAAAAAAAAAAAAGCTTCTGATGAACCTAGGGGCAGGACAGGAATAAAGATGCAGACATAGAGAATGGACTTGAGGACACAGGGAGGGGGAAGAGTAACCTGGGATGAAGTGAGAGAGTGGCATAGATATATATATATACACTACCAAATGTAAAATAGATAGTTCGTGGGAAGCAGCCACATAGCACAGGGAGATCAGCTCGGTGCTTTGTGACCACCTAGAGGAGTTGGTTAGGAAGGGTGGGAGGGAGACACCAGAGGGAGGAGATAAGGGGATATATGTATATGTATAGCTGATTTACTTTGTTATAAAGCAGAAACTCACACACCGTCGTAAAACAATTATACTCAAAAAAAGATGTTAAAAAAATTGATAAATAATAACATGTAAAATATTTACTACATGTTGAAATTCTATTTTGGATATATTGGATTAAGTGAAAATATGCTATAAAATTAATTTCACCTGTTCCTCTTTACTTTTAAATGGCTGCTAGAAAAATTTTAAATTACATATATGGCTTACATTATATTTCTATTGTACGTTGTTGTTCTAGAAGCATCAAGAGAAAGAGAGAGAGAGGGAGGTGTTACTAATAAAAGAATAAGAGTATTATAGGCATAAGACTTCTTATCAAAACACTGGAGGACAGAAATAATGGTCTTTAAATTTCTGAAGTGTAAAAAAAATCTTAAATCTAGAATTTAATATCCTGCCAAACTTATCAATTAAATATGAAGGGAAAGGGACTTCCTTTGTGGTCCAGTGGTTAAGACTCTGCTCTCCCAATGCAGGGAGCCCAGGTTTGATCCCTGGTCAGGGAACTAGATCCCGCATGCTCCAACTAAGAGCCTGTATGCCGCAACTAAGACCCAGGGCAGACAAATAAATAAATAAATATTAAAAATAATAAATATGAATGTAAAATAAACACTTTTCTATCCATGTTGATTCAGAATGATTTCAGAATCCTTATCTACCAAGCAACGTTTCTTTTTAAAAATTTTACAATATTTGAGGATGTACTCTAGCTAGAGTACAGGAGAGAGAGAAGCAGCTCATGGTCCAGTAAACAGTGGTGGAATTCTAGGTGTGAAACGGAAAGGATGACACGTCTGCGGCAGCCCGAAAAACACAGCTCAGATTAAAACACCAGATCAAAAGATCCTAAACGGCATTCCTCCAAGAATAGAAAGAGGAAGATTTAACAGGCAAGACAATTAAGAAGCTGGGAGTTCTTAGCTCAGTGGGGAAGAAGACTTAGGTTTTTTTCTTCTCAACAAGAAAAAGGAACCCCAAGAAATTAGAAATGCCAAGAAAACAATTGAAAAATTAGAGAAGAAAGTTTTGATTCAAATACAAGATGAGCAAAACTGTGGCCTGATCACTTGAGGAATATGAGAGGTCATTTGACTTTAACACTTGGGACTTTCTCCTTTGAGAGAATCAGTGACAAATCATTATATTTCATTTTCAGTGGACCTAATCACACTATTTCTGCAGTGACAAATAGTTGAATGATCACATTTACATAATTATAATTAGATGTTTACTAGTTTCAATTTTTATAATCAAAACATAAAACCTAATTTTAGTTATAGAATAGAATGTTCATGTCATAAAAGACATTGTAAAGGTAACGCTCCAGCTGGCAGAAGTCAAGTTGAAAGCAGGAGGAGGGAAGGGTGTGTGTAGGGGTGCTACTTTCCTCGTTTTACTTTGGGATAATACAAGAGATACTATGTAAAGAAGACGGAACGAAAATACAGGATTTTGTATACATCACTTAAAAGTATAAAGGCAACTAATAGAAAAACCACACACACTAATATAAGTAGCAAAACTCAGGGGAGAGAGAGAGACAAGTGGAGATGCGAGCTGAATTCCTTGTCTATCAAAGAGGATGGAAATGACTTGATTTCTACTGCTGGTAAATTAAGAAACTGAGATCTAAGCATATCGTTTAGAATTATGGTGGTAACATCAGAAGAATTAAAAACAAAATGTTTAAAGGGGTTTCCAATGACGTGTGGGACTTGGGTAGCGGAGGTGAAATGGAGTTTTTATTTAGTAACAGCACAGTACATGCTGTTTGAATTTTGAAACTGTGCACACGTTTTAAAATGTTTTTGAAAATACATTTATAAATAATTGGTGTTGATAAGTATAAAGAAAGCCCTAATTAAAGAGTAATTCTTCCCTGAAAAAACAAAGTTTGTTCTTTTAACATTGCTATTTTTATAACAATAATTTTGATATAATAGAATATTTTAAGACAATTCTACACTTAGAACTTAAATTTCTCTACATGTTTTAATTTGGTTTCTAGATTCTCTCTTTTTTTAAAATTTTTATTTATTTTTGACTGCATTGGGTCTTTGTTGCTGTGTGTGGGCTTTCTCTAGTTGCCACGAGTGGGGGCTACTCTTCCTTTTGGTGCACGGGTTTCTCATTGCGGTGGCTTCTCTTGTTGTGGAGCATGAGCTCTAAGCTCATGGGCTTCAGTAGTTGCAGCAGGCGGGCTCAGTAGTTGCAGCACATGGGCTCTAGGGCATTCAGGCTTCAGTAGTTGTGGTGCACGGGCTCAGTAGCTGTAGCTCACGGGCTCTAGAGTGCAGGCTCAGTAGTCATGGTGCACAGGCTTAGTTGCTCCATGGCATGTGGGATCTTCCCAGGACTAGGGATTGAACCTGTGTCCCCAGTATTGGCAGGTGGATTCTTAACCACTGTGCCACCAGGGAAGTCCCTAGATTGTTTCTTTTATTCTCTTCAGCTCTCTGGTAATAGGCCATGTGATCAAGCTGTGTCTTAGAATAAGTGGTACCGTAGCCCTGAAAGGATAATGTCCTGAGCATCTTTTGAAAGACACTATATGTTAAGCATTTTTAACCATATATACATGCAAAGAGATAGTTATTATTTTAGTAGGGCAAAATATTCCATAGAATGTAAGCATAAGAATAATTGTAAATGTTCTGATACCTACAAATTCAGTGAATTAGCACAACTTTCCCCCAAATCTTTGATCCTTATTACCTTATTTGTTCTCTTCTCTTAGTGGTTTAATCCTTTACTAAGTACTGATTATTTTTTCTCAGAGGTCTCTACCATGTACTGTAAAATAATATTGTCATATAGAAACTGATCTCCTCCCAGTCTTGAAGTCATATTTCTCTCTCAAGGTTTTGCCTTGTTGATTTATTCTACATTTATCTACTAAAAAATTCTGCCTCGTATATTATTTCAATCATGTCACATACCTGATAAATAATCTGTAGTAGCTTTAATTTGCCAATCCATTCAACATCTTCAGTCTGGCCTTCAGGACACTTAAAAAATTCTCTTTGATTTTTGGTTGATGTTTGCCAATTTCAGTTTTCTGTTTCACCCATGATCTCATAAACAGGTTCCTTTTCCCTTTCTCTATGCCTTGTGCATGCTATTTATACTCAGAAAGCTCATAATAAACCCCTAACACACTGGACTTTTTTTTTTACTTTTGTAGTTAAAAAATGTTTCCAGGCAAATGAGCTCTGCAGATTGCTCTTTACCTCTAGAAGTATTTTTTTTTTGGTGTGGCTTTAACATATGGTTTATTTATAAGGAAATTATAGAATATATTAACACAACTGTTCTGTATTTAAATCCAATGAGAGTTCAACTACTGGTTTTTGAACATGCTATGCTGTTTCTTGCCTCTGTGAATGTGCACATGCTGTTTGCTCTACCAGGCCCTGTACCCCTCTCTCCTTGGTCATGTCTACTTGTCAAATTTAATAAATTTTATTCATAATTATTTTTGAGTCTTTAAATATCACCTATTATTTATATGTTGGTCCTTCATTCTATGCTTTCTAATTCCATCATTTTCTCATTTATATTTTCATCTCTTTGTTTTATATTTTCATATTTTGTATTTCACAGAATAAAATTTGTATTCACCAGAATAAAAATTCACAGGCTTTTACTGTCTGCAGCATCAGCTATGCTCTTACAATTTCCAGTGAGAGAAGATAATTTTTTTGGAGCTTTTTCAGAAAATCTTTTGCATATTGCATACATCATCTATTTTGATTTTACCTCATCTATTTCATCTCCATCTTTCCTAGTTCTTTCCTCTTGACTTTGGGTATGTGATTCTCAGCCAACATGTTTACTTTCCCTCTTTTCAGAATGACAGTTTTCTGAAATTTTCTAGCTCCTTAATTGCATTTTCAGAAAATATACTTTGCTATAAATATTCTGAGTGTGTCTCCCTTTCTTTTATTCTAAAGTACTTCATTTATTCAGCAGTTCAGCTGCAGCCTCAGATATTCAGCAGAATGAAGGTGGAGATACAACATGCTCAGTACAATTTCTGATTTCTATTTAGCTTTAACCAAGCAGAGTTGTATTGCTTTGCTCTTGTCATAGTAAGACAACAACAACAACAACAACAAAAAACAAAAACGAAAACAAAACAGCCCACAGAAGCATAGTAGCAAACAGCAATAAGCATTTCTTTCTCCTGTGGGTTGTCTGGGCTGTACTGCTAATGTCATTTGGGCTTGTTCACACGTCCATATTTTGACTTAGAGTGTGCTCTGCTCACATGTCTCTCCTCCACTTGGACCAGTGGGATAACCAGGGGTTTTCTTCTCATGGCAATGACAGAAGCCAGAGAGAGTAAGTAGAAAACAGATATCCTGACACAATCACCTCATTCAATTGGCGAAAGCAAGCCACATGTTGAAACCCAAAGTTACGAGTCAGTAAAATATGCCCCCTCCTTTAGCAAGAGAAATTAAAAAGCCACATGACAAAGGGCAAATATAAAATCTGAAAGTCAAGAGGAAATATAAAATTGAGTTCTCCCAGAAGCTATCTATGGAATAAGGTTAACTCAGTAGGTTTAGGGTGTTCAAACACTCCACATGCCAGAGAAAGGCCTGGTTCCCAATTAGATTCTGTGAAATAACCTCTAAGCCCTTGGAAGATATGGTCTGAGAAGAGTGTCTTTGTATGCCTCGGGCTTTGGGCCACACCAATTTGTTCTTGCTAATGCTGATTTATGATGGATGTTTGCTTTTGTTTGCCTTGGGCCCTGAGCCAGGATGTATCCGTTTCAACTCTGGAGGGGTTGGAGACTGAATAGCTAAAGTCAGTCATGTGGAGACTCCATGCATATGTGACTATCCCCTGGTAAATTACCCTGGTGAGTTTCACTGGTTGGTAATATTTTGTCGGGATGGTAAACATCTTGAGAATGGGAACAGCAGTTTTTATCTAGCTTCTGGGTAGTTATAATGATTAAATAAGATAGTATGTGTGATATGCTTAGAATAGTGGCTGACACTGTTCTAATAATAAAACCTGTATAATGGCTTGTTAAATAAAACCATTTGGTGTGTACAGTAAAGCCAGAATTTGGAAACTGCAAACATATATCAAGCATCATAGTTGGGGTGATGAGGTTAAAGCAAACAACCAGAGTCAAGAGGCAAAGAAATCTGGAGCGAATAAATAAAAGAAATATACACACATGCACACACCTACACAAAGAATGAAGTAGATGGAAGGAAATTGGTTTGGTTTAAGATGTAGATCCTAGTCTAAGCAAATGTTTTAGAAATTCACCTTGTTGGGTTCTGACCTAGAGAAAAGTAGAATTAAAAGTTTAGAGCCTGGCAAATAAATTCCTCCTGCCCCCTCCTTATATTTCATTTTGCAGAGAGTTTTTATTTTTTTTTGAAATTTGGAATTTTATTTAATTTTTTTTTTATACAGCAGGTTCTTATTAGTCATCAATTTATACACATCAGTGTACACATGTCAATCCCAATTGCCCAGTTCATCACACCACCACCCCCACCCCCTGCCGCTTTCCCCCCTTGGTGTCCATACATTCGTTCTCTACATCTGTATCTCAATTTGTGCCCTGCAAACCGGTTCATCTGTACCATTTTTCTAGGTTCCACATATATGCGTTAATATACGATATTTGTTTTTCTCTTTCTGACTTACTTCACTCTGTGTGACAGTCTCTAGATCCATCCTGTCTCAACAAATGACTCAATTTTGTTCCTTTTTATGGCTGAGTAATATTCCATTGTATATATGTACCACAACTTCTTTATCCATTCATCTGTCAATGGGCATTTAGGTTGCTTCCATGACCTGGCTACTGTAAATAGTGCTGCAATGAACATTGGGGTGCATGTATCTTTTTGAATTATGGTTTTCTCAGGGGGTATGCCCAGTAGTGGGATTGCTGGATCATATGGTAATTTTATTTTTAGTTTTTTAAGGAACCTCCATACTGTTCTCCATAGTGGCTGTATCAATTTACATTGCCACCAACAGTGCAAGAGGGTTCCCTTTTCTCCACACCCTCTCCAGCATTTGTTGTTTGTAGATTTTCAGATGACGCCCATTCTAACTTGTGTGAGGTGGTACTTCATTGTAGTTTTGATTTGCATTTCTCTAATAATTAGTGATGTTGAGCAGCTTTTTATGTGCTTCTTCTTGGCCATCTGTATGTCTTCTTTGGAGAAATGTCTCTTTAGGTCTTCTGCTCATTTTTGGATTGGGTTGTTTGTTTTTTTAATATTGAGCTGCATGAGCTGTTTATATATTTTGGAGATTAATCCTTTGTCCATTGATTTGTTTGCAAATATCTTCTCCCATTCTGAGGGTTGTCTTTTCGTCTTGTTTATGGTTTCCTTTGTTGTGCAAAAGCTTTGAAGTTTCATTAGGTCACCTTTGTTGATTTTTGTTTTTATTTCCATTACTCTAGGAGGTGGATCAAAAAAGATCTTGCTGTGATTTATGTCAAAGAGTGTTCTTCCTATGTTTTCCTCTGAGAGTTTTATAGTGTCCGGTCTTACATTTAGGTCTCTAATCCATTTTGAGTTTATTTTTGTGTATGGTGTTAGGGAGTGTTCTAATTTCATTCTTTTACATGTAGCTGTCCAGTTTTACCAGCACCACTTATTGAAGAGACTGTCTTTTGTCCATTGTATATCTTTGCCTCCTTTGTCATAGATTAGGTGACCATAGGTGCGTGGGTTTATCTCTGGGCTTTCTATATTGTTCCATTGATCTATGTTTCTGTTTATGTGCCAGTACCATATTGTCTTGATTACTGTAGCTTTGTAGTATTGTCTGAAAACAGGGAGACTGATTCCTCCTGCTCTGTTTTTTTTCCCTCAAGACTGCTTTGGCTATTCGGGGTCTTTTGTGGCTCCACACAAATTTTAAGATTTTTTTGTTCTAGTTCTGTAAAAAATGCCATTGGTAGTTTGATAGGGATTGCACTGAATATGTAGATTGCTTTGGGTAGTATAGTCATTTTCACAATGTTAATTCTTCCTATCCAAGAACATGGTATACCTCTCCATCTGTTTCTATCATCTTTAATTTCTTTCATCAGTGTCTTATAGTGTTCTGCATACAGGTCTTTTGTCTCCCTAGGTAGGTTTATTCCTACGTATTTTATTCTTTTTATGGCAATGGAAAATGGGAGTGTTTCCTTAATTTCTCTTTCAGCTTTTTCATCATTAGTGTATAGGAATGCAAGAGATTTCTGTGCATTAATTTTGTATTCTGCAACTTTACCAAATTTATTGATTAGCTCTAGTAGTTTTCTGGTGGCATCTTTAGGATTCTCTATGTATAGTATCATGTCCTCTGCAAACAGTGACAGTTTTACTTCTTCTTTTCAAATTTGTGTTCCTTTTATTTCTTTTTCTTCTCTGATTGCCGTGGCTAGGACTTCCAAAACTATGTTGAATAATAGTGGTGAGAGTGGACATCCTTGTCTTGTTCCTCATCTTAGAGGAAATGCTTTTAGTTTTTCACCATTGAGAATGATGTTTGCTGTAGATTTGTCATATATTGCCTTTAATATGTTGAGGTAGGTTCCCTCTATGCCCACTTTCTGGAGAGTTTTTACCATCAATGGGTGTTGAATTTTGTCAAAAGCTTTTTCTGCAATTATTGAGATCATATGGTTTTTCTTCTGCAATTTTTTATATATGGTGTATCACATTGACTGATTTGAGTATATTGAAGAATCCTTGCATCTCTGGGATAAATCCCACTTGATCATGGTTTATGATCCTTTTAATGTTTTGTTGGATCCTGTTTGCTAGTATTTTGTTGAGGATTTTTTCATCTATATTCATCAGGGATATTGGTCTGTAATTTTCTTTTTTTGTAGTATCTTTGTCTGGTTTTGGTATCAGGGTGATGTTGGCCTCATAGAATGAGTTTGGGAGTGGTCCTTCCTCTGTAATTTTTTGGAAGAGTTTGAGAAGGATTGTTGTTAGCTCTTCTCTAAATGTTTGATAGAATTCACCTGTGAAGCCATCTGGTCCTGGACTTTTGTTTGTTGGAAGATATTTAATCACAGTTTCAATTTCATTACTTGTGTTTGGTCTGTTCATATTTTCTATTTCTTCCTGGTTCAGTCTTGGAAGGCTATACCTTTCTAAGAATTTTTCCATTTCTTCCTGGTTGCCCATTTTATTGGCATAGAGTTGCTTGTAGTAGTCTCTTAGGATGCTTTGTATTTCCGCAGTGTCTGCTGTAACTTCTCCTTTTTCATTTCTAATTTTATTGATTTGAGTCCTCTCCCTCTTTTTCTTGATGAGTCTGGCTAATAGTTTATCAATTTTGTTTATCTTCTCTAAGAACCAGCTTTTAGTTTTATTGATCTTTGCTATTGTTTTCTTTATTCCTATTTCATTTATTTCTGCCCTGATCTTTATGATTTCTTTCCTTCTGCTAACTTTGAATTTTGTTTGTTCTTCTTTCTCTAGGTCCTTCAGGTGTAAGGTTAAATTGTTTATTTGAGATTTTTCTTATTTTTTGAGGTAGGCTTATATAGCTATAAATTCCCTCTTAGAACTGCTTTTGCTGCATCCCATAGGTTTTGGATCATAGTGTTTTCATTGTCATTTGTCTCTAGGTATTTTTTGATTTCCCCTTTGATTTCTTCAGTGATCTCTTGGTTATTTAGTGATGTATTGTTTAGCCTCCACGTGTTTGTGTGTTTTACTTTTTTCCCCTGTAATTCATTTCTTATCTCATAGCGTTGTGGTCAGAAATGATGCTTGATATAGTTTCAGTTTTCTTAAATTAACTGAGGCCTGATTTGTGACCCAAGGAGTGATCTATCCTGGCGAATGTTCCATGCACAGTTGAGAAGAAAGTGTAATCTGCTGTTTTTGGATGGAATGTCCTATAAATATCAATTAAATCTATCTGGCCTATTGTGTCATTTAAAACTTCTGTTTCCTTATTTATTTTCATTTTGGGTGATCTGTCCATTGGTGTAAGTGAGGTGTTAAAGTCCCCCACTATTATTGTGTTACTGTCGATTTTCTCTTTTATAGCTGTTAGCAGTTGTCTTATGTATTGAGGTGCTCCAATGTTGGGTGCATATATATTTATAATTGTTATATCTTCTTCTTGGATTGATCCCTTGATCATTATGTAGTGTCCATCCTTGTCTCTTGTAACATTCTGTATTTTAAAGTCTATTTTGTCTGATATGAGAATTTTGACTCCAGCTTTCTTTTGATTTCCATTTGCATGGAATATCTCTTTCCATCCACTAACTTTCAGTCTGTATGTGTTCCTAGGTCGGAGGTGGGTCTGTTGTAGACAGCATATATATGAGTCTTGTTTTTGTATCCATTCAGCAAGCCTGTGTCTTTTGGCTGGAGCAGTTAATCCATTCACGTTTAAGGTAATTATCGATATGTATGTTCCTCTGACCATTTTCTTAATTGTTTTGGGTTTGTTTTTGTAGGTCCTTTTCTTCCATTGTGTTTCCCACTTAGAGAAGTTCCTTTAACATTTGTTGTAGAGCTGGTTTGGTGGTGCTGAATTCTCTTAGCTTTTGCTTGTCTGTAAAGCTTTTGATTTCTCCATCAAATCTGAATGAGATCCTTGCCGGGTAGAGTAATCTTGGTTGTAGTTTATTCTCTTTCATCACTTTAAATATATCATGCCACTCCCTTCTGGCTTGTAGAGGTTCTGCTGAGAAATCAGCTGTTTACCTTATGCGAGTTCCCTTGTATGTTATTTGTCATTTTTCCCTTGCTGCTTTCAATAAGTTTTCTTTGTCTTTAATATTTGCCAATTTGATTATTATGTGTTTCGGCATGTTTCTCCTTGGGTTTACCCTGTATGGGACTCTCTGCACTTCCTGGGCTTGAGTGGCTATTTCCTTTCCCATGTTAGGGAAGTTTTCATCTATAATCTCTTCAAATATTTTCTCTGGTCCTTTCTCTCTGTCTTCTCCTTCTGGGACCCCTATAATGCGAATGTTGTTGCATTTAATGTTGTCCCAGAGGTCTCTTAGGCCGTCTTCATTTCTTTTCATTCTTTTTTCTTTATTCTGTTCTGCAGCAATGAATTCCACCATTCTGTCTTCCAGGTCACTTATCCGTTCTTTTGCTTCAGTTATTCTGCTATTGATTCCTTCTAGTGTAGTTTTCATTTCAGTTATTGCATTGTTCATCTCTGTTTGTTTGTTCTTTAATTCTTCTAGATCTTTGTTAAACATTTCTTGCATCTTCTCAATCTTTGCCTCCATTCTTTTTCCGAGGTCCTGGATCATCTTCACTATCATTATTCTGAATTTTTTTTCTGGAAGGTTGCCTATCTCCACTTCATTTAGTTGTTTTTCTGGGGCTTTATCTTTTATCTTCATCTGGTACAGAGCCCTCTGCCTTTTCATCTTGTCTATCTTTCTGTGAATGTGGTTTTTGTTCCACAGGCTGCAGGATTGTAGTTCTTCTTGCTTCTGCTGTCTGCCCTCTGGTTGATGCAGCTATCTAAGAGGCTTGTTGCAGAAAATTTTTATAAAGCTGTGGCAGCACCAGTGGTGACTTTGGTGAAGGGAGTGTTGTCTTTCTCCTCAAAGCTATGTTAAATTTCTATGAAATTTATGTAAATACAATGATCTAGTTATATACAAGCAGCTTCAAAAGAAACTCCCTAATTTTCTGCCCTGCAATCATCTTTTCCACCCCAATCCTTCCTATGTATAAGTTCTGGAGCTGCTGTGTAAGTTTTAGAACATAGTGTAATAAGACATGATTGTCCCTTAATTTGTTGTGGAGTTTATCATTATGTATTAATAATGCCAAGGAAGGAACAGTCTGAGAAATTAAGGAAAGCACGGATTTTTTGGTAGGGCAATTGAGAAAGACAACTCTACAAATCTAATGTCATTCGAAGTGTCTAAGAAATTGTAGACATTAAATATTTCCTCTGGTCCATGGGTATCATTATCTTATTCGGTAGCAACTATGAATTTTGCAGGATAAGCCTTCTATCTAGCTGATCATTGCCTCCTTTCCTATCTTATTGGGTACATGTTCACCCTTTTTACTTGCTAAATATTTTGTATAATATATGCATATTAGCTCCTGATTCCGTAAGTCTGAATCTTCTGGGATTTTATTTCTTCCAGGTGGTAAAATCATTCTTCTTCCTTAATTCCTGGGGCTTTCCTGTGAGTAGGAGAAGAGAAAAAGGAGTAAGTTCAATGTAAAGCTGACATTACCTCTATTCATCCACCAAATGTCAGGAAAAGAGAGAGGAGAATATTTGAACACTTCATCTCATAGTAAGAGGGAGAACAGAGACTGCGTATTTTATGTGTTCCATTCACAACCATCAAGTGCTCTGAAACTGTTTCTGTATGGAAAGTAGTCACTCTCTCAAAACCAAGAAAGGGATACAAAGGTGCACCATCTAGTAAGGTACAGGAACTGAACAGATGGAAATTTCTTTCACTTAATTGGGTTCAGAGGCTCTGAGGAAATGCAGAAAAAGTAATTTGAAGGAGGTCAGCCTGGGAGGAAATCAGTTTCATGGTTAAAGGGAATGAATTTACCATGTAAGAAACATCATAAATATAAGAACTATACCCTAAGAAATACTATCTAGTGTCAGCAGCATCAGTTATGTCTCCTAACATTCAAGAGGAACAAAAAAACTCCCCTGAATTTAGGAAGTCTTCCTTATTTCAGATTTTATTCTTTAAATCTGTGAAGTTATGGTTCAGATGGGATTTTGGGTGGCCATAAAGTGTGTCCACATAAGGAGGCATCTACTTAGGGTGACAGATTATGATGTTGAACTTAAAGATCATGGATTCTGCAATTCTGTAACCAGTCTCTCTCTCATAGGTCTGTTTATGGAAATCAGATTATAGAAAAAATAAAATAAAACCATATGTCTTGGAATGGCAAATGCAGAGATTGTGAGTTAGAGTCCCATTCTTTGCAAATAAACTGCTCTGTGCCTTTGGACAGGCTTCCTAATTGTTTAATGCCTTCCAATTTCTCACGTATAAAATCTAAGATCCAAATTCATCCTATATAAATCTCAGAAACCTAATGATGAAATGGTCCTTGCATTGCTATTGAGGTTTAGAAAGGGAATCACTCACTATCATGGAAATCACAAAAAAATTATAAAGGAGGATAAATAATGGAATTCCATTCTCTACCTGTATTAGCACCTAACGCCTTCCTTGGGTCATTTTTAGGACTTCCCTTGAGAACAATTTTGATTCTAGTTGGTAATGAAACATATTTCTCCAATTCATTCCTTTGATATTTTAATTTTAAGGTTAGATTTTTCTAGTGAAAATACTTTTCATAAAGTTTAAAAACGGTTTCTAAAGAATGCTTGAAATAACATATATCTCACAAAAGGAAATGGAATAAATATTTTTAATGCCAATTTAAGAGAAGGTTAAAAGCACAGTAACAATTCTTGATCCCTCATTAGTTAAAAATGAATTGTAGCTAGTTTGTAAGATAATTGAAACTATCTTTAAGTTTTTAAGTGAGTCTCATTTTAATCATTTTATTTTTAAAATTTATTTTTATTTATTTACCTATTTTTTACTTTTGGCTGCATTGGGTCTTTGGTGCTGCGCGTGGCTTTCTCTAGTTGCAGCAAGTGGGGGCTACTTTTCACTGAGGTGCGTGGGCTTCTCATTGTGGCGGCTTCTCTTGTTGTGGAGCATGGGCTCTAGGTGCATGGGCTTCAGTAGTTGTGGCTTGTGGGCTCTAGAGCACAGTCTCAGTAGTTGTGGTGCATGGGCTTAGTTGCTCCACGGCATGTGGATCTTCCCAGACCAGGGATCGAACCCGTGTGCCCTGTATTGGCAGGTGGATTCTTAAACACTGTGCCACCAGGGGAGTCCTCATTTTAATCATTTTAAAACAAAATATTTTTGAAATGAATAGCACTCCCTACATTTTATGTTGAAGTACATTGGGCATTATTTAATTTCTTCTTGATAACTGATAACTTATAGTTATTGATATGATCCTAAGTTATTTTTATGCTCGAATTCAGATATTCTCTTCTGGCAGGTCTCTTGATCTTATTTAAATGGCCAGGCTCCTAAGCTTAGTGCCTTAAATGGGCTCCTCATTTTTTATCTCTCCCCTTGTTACAGGTCATCATTATTAGATGTTACTTCTTACTGCTATAGTGTACCTTCTGGTACTCTCCATTTCTTTTTAATTTGTTGTATCTAAACTTCTGTAGACCAGGAATCTCAAAGTTAACGAAACTAGTCGAATAAGATCAACTTTTACAAAAATTTTAGACTTGAAATTCAAGATGAGAAAGATGAGTGTTAAGGAATGTACCACGAGGAAATGGATTCTGACACACAGAAATAAAGAATAGCATGCTGCACAGAAGCAGTGATGGCATAAATCAAGGGCTAAGGAATCTTTCACAAATAACATGCTAATTTACCTGCTTCAGGGGCAGCTTGCAAATAATGGAAATGCAAAACAGTTTGTGTTTGAGGAACACAGCAGTTGCACTCAAGTTGCAGAAACTTAAATATAGTTTCGTATTTATAACTTTTGAAAATTAAAAGGATAAATAGCTTCTCTCTTTGCAAGTAGCCCAGGGTCATTTTCAAATACAAAAAAATACAGAAGAAGTAATGAGGAGGAGCTGGGGTAAAGTCACCATACATTCATCAAAAACTATTTGATGAGCATCTGCTGTGGGTGAGGCACTTTGCTAGGCATTAGGGATACAGCAGTGAATGAGGCAGACAGGCTCTCCTGAAAATTATTGCCTTTCTTGGAACTTTAAAGAATGTTTAAAAATGTTAACATTAGGGGTACTAAGTGAGGAATATATGGAAACTCTGTGAACTGTTTTTGAAACTTCTACAGAAGGCTATAATTTGTTCAAAAGAAAAAGAAGTATAATGACATTTATGACATGACAAGTTCAGGATGTATTAGGAATATTTGATGAATGAAGAAGATCTGGTGGTCCAGGAGAAAAAGAGGTCAATTAAATCCAGGCAGAGGAATTAGTATATGGAATGGATCTGTTGTGGAAGACAGTACTGGTGTATGAGTGAAAATGAATGACATTTAGTGTGACTGGAGCATGGAAAGTGAGAGGTGAAGTGATGCCAGCTCACATGGCCATTCCATCATGGGTCAGTGCTCTAATGAAGATGCTGATGACAAGGATGCTGGTGACAATGTTTTTGGAAAAACAGAGCTGCTGAGTTTTAACATGTAATCTTGGTCTGATCCTTCCTCCTGAGTTACTGATGTAAAGCTGCTGCTCAGCCAAGCTTTACATTATACTTTACTCACTTCCCTTCACCCATAGCCAAGCAACTAGATTTTGCCAGGAGAATGTGAGCCTATAGGAAATTGTCAGTTATCACATGGAAGATACTCTCCTATCATTAAACACCTAGTGTGTTAAGTCACTAACATTTTGCTTTTGTTTATTCCAGTAGCTAAGGTTGCCTTAGCCAACAGAGATATTAAAACTTTTTTAGGGTTTGGTGTTGAAAATCCTGAAGTTTCTAGACTATGAAACAACCCTGGTATGTGGATCTTTGTTCTTACTCCTTCAGGCATGCTTATCTTTTGCTTTAATTTAACAATTATTTGTTGAATATCAACTGTAAGCAAGAAAGACAACATAGTAAAGTAGAAAGAGCCCTGAATTTGGGATGGGATGAGCAGCATTCCGACTCTTTCACTTACTGCTAGCTGAACAATATTACAGAGCATACTTATCCTGAACCCCAGTTTTGCTTGATGCATGTGAATAGTAAGTAGGCTCCATACAGTTCTTTACATTTTTCAAATATTTCTGTTTACATTATTTAATTTATTTCTTCAAAGAACTCTTTATTTGGCATAAGTATTATCATACTGCACTCTCCTTTTACTGACACCAGCATTTTATAAATAAGAAATCTCAAATTAGTGATGTTAAACAATTTTGCCAAAGTCATATGGCTGATAAATATTGTAGCCAGGATCTTCATATAGGTTTTCTGACTCAAAATCCCATGCTTATTCCTCTTCCCAGTAGCATCTCATCACTTACAGAACATGAGAATAACATCAGGAAAAATGTAAAAGAATTACATGAAAACTGACCTGATATTCATGATCTATTTTCCTTTCTGAGTTTTTAGCCTCAATTTTTATTGGCCTTCACTTCATATGATTATGCTCAAAACTCTATATTAGAAAAACACATGTGTTCTCAAGTCTCTTGATGTGCCTACAGTTTATAGGAAATGCAGTTACAAAGGAGACAAGAAATTAGGTGATGGGTATGTGAGGTTCATTATATTAGTCTCTACTTATTGCATGATTGAAAACTTTGTAATCAAAAGTTAAGAATAAAACAAACATGAAGGGCAACAAAACTTTTGTACATAGATCCATCTCTCTCCTTTGCTTCTCAGCTAAACTTCTTGCAAGAACAACAGTATCACTTCCTCATTCTCCATTCACTGTGCACATATCTGCAGCCTGTCTCCAGTCTCCTCCAGAGCTTTGAAACTGAAAAATGGTCACTAATAAACTCTGTATTTTTTCAATTGAAGTATAGTTGATTTATGTTTCAGGTGTAGAGCAAAGTGATTCAGTTATATATATATATTCTTTTGCATCCTTTCAGGTTCTTTTCCATTGTAGATCATTACAAGATATTGAATATAGTTCCCTGTGTTATACAGTAGGTCCTTGTTGTATATCTATTTTATATATAGTAGTGTGTATCTGTTAATCCAAAATTCCCAATTTATCCCTCCCCCCCCCACAATAAACTCTGTATTGACAGTTATACAAGGTAAGTTTCAGAGATCTGCTCTACAACATAATGCCTACAATTAGCAATAAGATAATTATGCACTTAAAAATTTGTTAAGAGGGTAGGTCTCATGTTAATTGTTCTTACCACAAATACAAACAAACAAACAAGGAGACACAAGAAAGATATCGGAGGTGATAGATGTTTATTAACTTGATTATAGTGATGGTAACAGGAGTGTGTATGTGTGTATATATATATATATATATACTCACCAAATTGTGTAGATTAATTATGTACAGTTTTTTATAGAAATTATACCATAATAAAACTGGAAGAAAGAAGAAAATGCATGGAGATCCAGTAAGAATAAAATATCTTAGAAGAAGAAGAGTTTGAAGGAGGTTTTCATTTTTAATTTTGTGAGAGGGAGAGAAAGAAAAGAAGAGGTGTAAGCATGAGATGTAGGACTTTAGGGAGAGAAGTGAATGAGGAGGAATTTTAGAAAGTTTTTATGTGTGTTGGAAAACGTAATTTCTACTTTGCTTCCTCCTTATGAGACATTCAGTAAAGTTTATCTTACTTGAAGAAAAAATTCAGGGATAACCCTAAATCCTTATTTCACTTGATATTTCTTTAACATTTACTATCGTTGCCCAATGTTGAGGCACACAATATTTTCTGAATATAAATTTTTTTTCTCTTGGATTTTATGATAGGAAATGAAAAATATTCTCTTTGTTTTTTCTTCTCAGCTCCACTGGCTGGCTCTTTCCCTGCTTTTGCCATTAATGTAGATCTTCCCCATATGTCCACCTTTGGCCCTCTTCTCTTTCAGCCTTCACACAGAATAATCTCAATCTTGTCTGCTCTTTTCCCCATCCACAGCTCCTAGTTCCACAGAGAGCTGACGATCCCCAAATGTGTCTTCTCACTCTAGATCTTGATTCTGCATTGTATACTAGCTATTGGATCACTCCATTTGTGTATCCCTCAGGAAACTCAAACTCAACATGTTTGTGATAGTTTTAAATCATGTTTACACATTTTTTGATATTCCTCCCTTCAAGAGTTGAGGCTTAATTACCCACACTTGGAATATGGGCTGGACTTAGTAACTCACTTCCAATGAACAGAACATGGTGACTTCTGAGACTAGGCCATACAGACATAACCACTTCCTTCTTGTTCTCTCTCTTGTATCACTAGCTTTGGGGCAAGCTATTTGTCCTGTTGTTAGGACACTCAATCACTGATGGAGGGACCAGGAGGTGAGGAACTGGGGCCTCCTGCCACTCACCTCCATGGGTGAGTTTGGAAGGAGATTTTCAGTTCCGGACTATCCTTCAGATGCCTGTAGCTCTGGTCAACATCTTGATTGCAACCTAACGAGAGACTCTGACCCAGCATCACCTTGGGAAGAACTGCTGAGTTCCTGACCCACAGACACCATGAGATAATAAATGTTATTGTTTTAAGTCACTATGTTTTGAAGTAATTTGTTGTGAAATAATAGATAACCAGAAGGTGTCTGAAACCAAACTCATTATTGTTTTCACTTTACACATCTGTCTGTTTTCCTTCATTTTTACGCGCTAAAGCCAGGAACATCCATTGTCCTCACTTTCCATGGACAGCCAGTAGGTCTGGCCATTTTAACATCCATAGTTTGGATGCCTCTGTGAGGTTGTTACTACTCAGAACCACATTATATGCCCTCTTCATCTGTCACTTGTCATTAAGACCTTTTCAACATGGGTTGTCTTACTCCTTACCAAAATATTCTCCATATTGGTCTCTGAGGATTCTTGTCTAAATGTAATAAAGATTTATTTCTGTGCTTAAAAATTTTAAATATCTACCCCATTTTTTATCACTTAAAATAATGGTTTCCAAATATTGTGGACAAATTGCATGAGGAAATGTGGGATATTAAGGTGAGCGTTATTCTGAAAACTAAATTCAGCATAAAGGACAATCTTTTAAAATGATATAATCTCAGAATGTAATTTTAGTATTCTAAGAAATAGAAGAGTAGTTGCTCATTGTTTTTATTGTTGTTGTTTTCAGTGTCCTTATGTGGCAATATAAAGGATGACTCCAATTTAAGAAAACAGTGTTTTGGTTCATGAAATCCAATAAAATTAAATTGTGTATCTGATCTTTCACCACTCCCATGAATGATCATTATATAGTAGAGTCTCTAAGCATATGGAGCTATTCTATGCCTCTATGTCTTTGAATGGTTTAGTTATTCTACTTGGAATGGTTTTCCCCTGGACTAGTCAGAAAACTTCTGCTTATTCCTCAAAACCTGCCTCATTAACCTCTCCTCTGTGAAACTCTTTCTGTTCTATTAAAGTGGAATTGATTACTCTTTGTGTAGTTGTACCTAGTATATTTATATTACTAAAATTAACTTGTTATTTTGATATTTGTTTACATGCCCACCTCTCACCCTAGACTGGTAGCTCTTTAATTGGTAGAATCATGTTCGTGTGCAGTATTAAAACATTACGGGGAAGATAAGGTTGAATAAGGCATGTCACTTTATTCAAGGAACTAGAACCTCTTAAGGAAAATAAAATATGTATTTAAATAGCTATAACAAATGAATATCATGATGGTGAAACAAACTGCTAATGTAATTCTGAGAAAGAGAATTTCCAACTAGGATGATTGGGAAAGCCTTCAAATAGGAGCTAGCTTATGAACTGGATGTGGAAGGATATTTGGGATTTTTGAGATCAGGGAAGATATTCCACGTGGGAGGAAAGACCAAATGTATCTTGGAGTTTGAAAGAATGTTGAGTCTTCCATTTTGACTGATGTATAGTGTTGATGCCATAGAACAATGAGAAACAACAGTTTAGAAATATAAATGGGACTAAGTGTAGAAAACTTTTAATGCTAGGCTGAGAAATTCAGGTGAAAATGGGGAGCTATAGAAACCTGTGTGCAGGAGGAGTTAAGAAGACTAATTTGGAGGCAACAGCAGGATTGTGAAAAGTAAACCTGGGTGTGATGAGACTATGAGGGGACATAGTACAGTAGTCTAAGCAAGAAACAAGTAGGGTCTGAAATACAGTGAAAACAGTGGGAATAGAAATGGGGTGAGGATGCTGGAGACAACTAATTACATATGGAAAATGGAGAAGAAAAAAGAGGGAAACCATATTTGGATGTTTTGAAACTGTGCTATTTGAAGAAATAGAAATTATGATGTGTTGAAAGGGTAAAGGGTTCTATTAATCTGAACTTATATGTCTTGCATAATTCCTCCCCTTCCCCCCCCACCCCGCCCCCACACACAAAAAAGCTGTTTGAGGCAACAGTGCAATGACCAAGATGGGATAAAATGTGCTGAAATATCTCATTTAAAAATGAATTTAACAGTAGTTGATAATAGTGTAAAGTTTAAATCCAAAAGACATATTCTTTTTATTTTTAAAGTGTCTATCACATCCTCCCCACTTTCTCCTCAACCACCCTAGTTTTGATAAGAATTACTATTATTTTTTGCCAAATGGCAAAACATGTGGAAGAGGCAATCTGGGAATAGGCAGTCCTAGCTGACCTTGCAAATGCCACAGACATATGGTCAAGCTCAGGCCAGATTAGCCAAACCTGGCCCAGACCAGCAACTGTCTATCAGAATTGTGAGCTAATCAACTGGTTGTTGTTTAAACTACTAAGTGTTGGAATAGATAACTAATACAGTCATCTTATTCCTTTTTTTTTTTAACATCTGTTTAAAGTATAATTGCTTTACAATGGTGTGTCAGTTTCTGCTTTATAACAAAGTGAATCAGTTATACATATACATGTGTCCCCATATCTCTTCCCTCTTGCATCTCCCTCCCTCCCACACTCCCTATCTCACCCCTCTAGGTGGTCACAAAGCAGCAAGCTGATCTCCCTGTGCTATGCGGCTGCTTCCCACTAGCTGTTTTACGTTTGGTAGTGTATATATGTCCATGCCACTCTCTCACTTTGTCCCAGCTAACCCTTCCCCCTCCCCGTATCATCAAGTCCATTCTCTAGTAGGTCTGCATCTTTATTCCTGTCTTGCCCCTAGGTTCTTCTAACCATTTTCTTTTTCTTTTTTTTAGATTCCATATATATCTGTTAGCATGTGGTATTTGTTTTCCTCTTTCTGACTTACTTCACTCTGTATGACAGACTCTAGGTCCATTCACCTCAGTACAAATAACTCAGTTTCCTTCCTTTTTATGGTTGTTTGTTGTTTTGATATTGAGCTGCATGAGTTGCTTGTATGTTTGGAGATTAATCCTTAGTCAGTTGCTTCATTTGCAAATATTATCTCACATTCTGAGGGTTGTCTTTTCGTCTTGTTTATGGTTTCCTGTGCTGTGCAAAAGCTTTTAAGTTTCATTAGGTCCCATTTGTTTATTTTTGTTTTTATTTCCATTTCTCTGGGAGGTGGGTCAAAAAGGATCTTGCTGTGATTTATGTCATAGAGTGTTCTGCCTATGTTTTCCTCTAAGAGTTTGATGGTGTCTGGCCTTACATTTAGGTCTTTAATCCATTTTGAGTTTATTTTTGTGTAGGGTGTTAGGGAGTGTTCTAATTTCATTCTTTTATATGTAGCTGTCCAGTTTTCCCAGCACCACTTATTGAAGAGGCTGTCTTTCCTCCACTGTATATTCTTATCTCCTTTACCAAAGATAAGGCAACCATATGTGTGTGGGTTTATCTCTGGGGTTTCTATCCTGTTCCATTGATCTATATTTCTGTTTTTGTGCCAGTACCATACTGTCTTGATTGCTGTAGCTTTGGAGTATAATCTGAAGTCAGGGAGCTTGATTCCTCCAGCTCCGTTTTTCTTTCTCAAGATTGCTTTGGCCATTCAGGGTCTTTTGTGTTTCCATACAAATTGTGAAATTTTTTGTTCTAGTTCTGTGAAAAATGCCAGTGGTAGTTTGATAGGGATTGCATTGAATCTGTAGATTGCTTTGGGTAGTACAGTCATATTCACAATGTTGATTCTTCCAATCCAAGAACATGGTATATCTCTCCATCTATTTGTATCATCTTTAATTATTTTTCATCAGTGTCTTATAATTTTCTGCATACAGGTCTTTTGTCTCCTTAGGTAGGTTTATTCCTAGATATTTTATTCTTTTTATTGCAATGGTAAATGGGAGTGTTTTCTTAATTTCATTCTCAGATTTTTCATCATTAGTGTATAGGAATGCAAGAGATTTCTGTGCATTAATCTTGTATCCTGCAACTTTACCAAATTCATTGATTAGCTCTAGTAGTTTTCTGGTAGCATCTTTAGGATTCTCTATGTAGAGTATCATGTCATCTGCAAACAGTGACAGCTTTACTTCTTCTTTTCCAATTTGGATTCCTTTTATTCCTTTTTCTTCTCTGATTGCTCTGGCTAAAACTTCCAAAACGATGTTGAATAATAGTGGTGAGAGTGGGCAACCTTGTCTTGTTCCTGATCGTAGTGGAAATGGTTTCAGTTTTTCACCATTGAGGACGATGTTGGCTGTGGGTTTGTCATATATGGCCTTTATTATGTTGAGGAAAGTTCCCTCTATGCCTACTTTCTGGAGGGTTTTTATCATAAATCGGTGTTGAATTTTGTCAAAAGCTTTCTCTGCATCTATTGAGATGGTCATATGGTTTTTCTCCTTCAATTTGTTAGTATGGTGTATCACGTTGATTGATTTGCATATATTGAAGAATCCTTGCATTCCTGGGATAAACCCCACTTGATCATAATGTATGATCCTTTTAATGTGCTGTTGGATTCTGTTTGCTAGTATTTTGTTGAGTATTTTTGCATCTATGTTCATCAGTGATACTGGCCTGTAGTTTTCTTTCTTTGTGACATCTTTGTCTGGTTTTGGTATCAGAGTGATGGTGGCCTCGTAGAATGAGTTTGGGAATGTTCCTCCCTCTGCTATATTTTGGAAGAATTTGAGAAGGATCGGTGTTAGCTCTTCTCTAAATGTTTGATAGAATTTGCCTGTGAAGCCATCTGGTCCTGGGCTTTTGTTTGTTGGAAGATTTTTAATCACAGTTTCAATTTCAGTGCTTGTGATCAGTCTGTTCATATTTTCTATTTCTTCCTGGTTCAGTCTCAGAAGGTTGTACATTTCTAAGAATTTGTCCATTTCTTCCAGGTTGTCCATTTTATTGGCATATAGTTGCTTGTAGTAATCTCTCATGATCCTTTGTATTTCTGCAGTGTCAGTTGTTACTTCTCTGTTTTCATTTCTAATTCTATTGATTTGAGTCTTCTCCCTTTTTTTCTTGACAAGTCTGGCTAATGGTTTATCAATTTTGTTTATCTTCTCAAAGAACCAACTTTTAGTTTTATTGACCTTTGCTATTGTTTCCTTCATTTCTTTTTCATTTATTTCTGATCTGATCTTTATGATTTCTTTCCTTCTGCTAACTCTGGGGTTTTTTTGTTCTTCTTTCTCTAATTGCTTTAGGTGTAAAGTTTGTTTATTTGAGATGTTTCTTGTTTCTTAATGTAGGCTTGTATAACTATAATCTTCCCTCTTAGAAGTGCTTTTGCTGCATCCCATAGGTTTTGGGTCATTGTGTTTTCATTGTCATTTGTTTCTAGGTATTTTTTGATTTTCTCTTTGATTTCTTCAGTGATCTCTTGGTTATTAAGTAGTGTGTTGTTTAACCTCCATGTGTTTGTATTTCTTACAGATTTTTTCCTGTAATTGATATCTAGTCTCATAGCATTGTGGTTAGAAAAGATACTTGATACGATTTCAATTTTCTTAAGTTTACCAAGGCTTGATTTGCGACCCAAGATATCATCTATCCTGAAGAATGTTCCATGAGCACTTGAGAAGAATGTGTATTCTGCTGTTTCTGGATGTAATGTCCTATAAATATCAACTAAATCCATCTTGTTTAATGTATCATTTAAAGCTTTTGTTTCCTTTTTTATTTTCATTTTGGATGATCTGTCAATTGGTGAAAGTGGGGCATTAATGTCCCCTACTATGATTGTGTTACTGTTGATTTCCCCTTTTATGGATGTTAGTATTTGCCTTATGTATTGAGGTGCTCCTATGTTGGGTGTGTAAATATTTACAATTGTTATATCTTCTTCTTGCATTGATCCCTTGATCATTATGTAGTGTCCTTCTTTGTCTCTTAATAGTGTTTGTTTTAGAGTCTATTTTGTCTGATATGAGAATTGCTACTCCAGCTTTCTTTTGATTTCCATTTGCATGGAATATCTTTTTCCATCCCCCCACTTTCATTCTGTATGTGTCCCTAGGTCTGAAGTGGGTCTCTTGTAGACAGCATATATACGGTCTTGTTTTTGTATCCATTCAGCCAGTCTATGTCTTTTGGTGGGAGCATTTAATCCATTTACATTTAAGGTAGTTATTGATATGTATGTTCCTATACCATTTTCTTAATTGTTTTGGGTTTATTATTGTAGGTCTTTTACTTTTCTTGTGTTTCCTGCCTAGAGAAGTTCCTTTAGCATTTGTTTTAAAGCTGGGTTGGTGGTGCTGAATTCTCTTAGCTTTTGCTTCTCTGTAAAGCTTTTAATTTCTCCGTCAAATTTGAATGAGATCCTTACTGGGTAGAGTAATCGTGGCTGTAGGTTTTTCTCTTTCATCACTTTAAATATGTCCTGCCACTGTCTTCTGGCTTGCAGAGCTTCTGCTGATAGATCGGCTGTTAACCTTATGGGGATTACCTTCTGTGTTACTTGTTGCTTTTCCCTTGCTGCTTTTAATATTTTTTCTTTGTATTTAATTTTTGATAGTTTGATTAATATGTGTCTTGGCGTGTTTCTCCTTGGATTTATCTTGTATGGGACTCTCTGTGCTTCCTGGACTTGATTAACTATTTCCTTTCCCATATTAGGGAAGTTTTCAACTATACTCTCTTCAAATAGTTTCTCAGTCCCTTTCTTTTTCTCTTCTTCTTCTTGGACCCCTATAATTCCAATGTTGGTGTGTTTAATGTTGTCCCAGACTTCTCTGAGGTTGTCCTCAGTTCTTTTCATTCTTTTTTCTTTATTCTGCTCTGTAGTAGTTATTTCCACTATTTTATTTTCAAGGTCACTTATCCGTTCTTCTGCCTCAGTTATTCTGCTATTGATCTAGAGAATTTTTAATTTCATTTATTGTGTTTTTCATCATTGTTTGTTTGCTCTTTAGTTCTTCTAGGTCCTTATTAAACATTTCTTGTATTTTCTCTATTCTATTTCCAAGATTTTGGATCACTTTTACTATCATTACTCTGAATTCTTTTTCAGGTAGACTGCCTATTTCCTCTTCATTTTTTAGGTCTGGTGGGTTTTTGCCTTGCTCCTTCATCTGCTGTGTGTTTTTCTGTCTTCTCATTTTGCTTAACTTACCGTGTTTGGGGTCTCCTTTTCGCAGGTTGCAGGTTTGCAGTTCCCATTGTTTTTGGTGTCTGTCCCCAGTGGCTAAGGTTGGTTCAGTGGGTTGTGTAGGCTTCCTGGTGGAGGGGACTAGTGCCTGTGTTCTGGTGGATGAGGCTGGATCTTGTCTTTCGTTTGGACAGGTCCACGTCTGGTGGTGTGTTTTGGGGTGTCTGTGGCCTTATTATGATTTTAGGCAGCCTCTCTACTAATGGATGGGGTTGTGTTCCTGTCTTGCTAGTTGTTTGGCATAGGTTGTCCTGCATTGTAGCTTGCTGGTCATTGAGTGAAGCTGGGTCTTGGTGTTGAGATGGAGATCTCTGGGAGATTTTTGCCATTTGATATTACGTGGAGCTGGGAGATCTCTTGTGGATCAGTGTCCTGAACTTGGCTCTCCCACCTCAGAGGCACAGCCCTGATGCCTGGCTGGAGCACCAAGAGCCTTTCATCCACACAGCTCAGAATAAAAGGGACAAAAAGTAGAAAGAAAGAAGGAAAGAAGATAAAATAAAATAAAATAAAATAATTAAATTAAAAAATAATTATTAAGAAAAAAATTTTAAAAAGTAAAAAAAAAAAAAAAAAGGACAGACAGAACCCTAGGACAAATGGTAAAAGCAAAGCTATACAGACAAAATCACACACAGAATCATAGACATACACACTCACAAAAAGAGAAAAAGGGGAAAAAATATATATATCGTTGTTCCCAAAGTCCACCTCCTCAATTTGGGATGATTCGTTGTCTATTCAGGTATTCCACAGATGCAGGTACATCAAGTTCATTGCGGAGATTTAATCCGCTGCTCCTGAGGCTGCTGGGAGTGATTTCCCTTTCTCTTTGTTCGCACAGCTTATGCATTTCAGCTTTGATTTGGCCCCACCTCTGTGTGTAGGTCGCCTGAGGGCGTCTGTTCTTCACTCAGACAGGACGGGGTTAAAGGAGCAGCTGATTCGGGGGCTCTGGCTCACTCAGGCCGGGGGGAGGGAGGGGTACGGATGCGGGGCAAGCCTGCATGGCAGAGGCCGATGTGACGTTGCACCAGCCTGAGGTGTGCCGTGAGTTCTCCCGGGGAAGTTGTCCCTGGATCACGGGACCCTGGCAGTGGCGGGCTGCACAGGCTCCTGGGAGGGGAGGTGTGGATAGTGACCTGTGCTCGCACACAGGCTTCTTGGTGGCAGCAGCAGCAGCCTTAGCGTCTCATGCCCGTCTCTGGTGTCTGTGCTGATAGCCGTGGCTCGCACCCATCTCTGGAGCTCCTTTAAGCAGCGCTCTTAATACCCCCTCCTCACGCACCAGAAAATAAAGAGGCAAGAAAAAGTCTCTTGCCTCTTTGGCAGCTCCAGACCTTTTCCCGGACTCCCTCCCAGCCAGCTGTGGCGCACTAGCCCCTTCAGGCTGTGTTCACGCCGCCAACCCCAGTCCTCTCCCTGCGATCCGACCGAAGCCCGAGCCTCAGCTCCCAGCCCCGCCCGCCCTGGCGGGTGAGCAGACAAGCCTCTCAGGCTGGTGAGTGCTGCTCGGCGCCGAGCCTCTGTGCCGGAATCTCTCCGCTTTGCCCTCCGCACCCCTGTGGCTGCGCTCTCCTCCGTGGCTCCAAAGCTTCCCCCCTCCGCCACTCCGCCCGCGAAGGGGCTTCCTAGTGTGTGGAAACCTTTCCTCCTTCACAGCTCCCTCCCACTGGTGCAGGCCCCATCTGTGTTCTTTTGTCTCTGTTTTTTCTTTTTTCTTTTGCCCTACCCAGGTACGTGGGGAGTTTCTTGCCTTTTGGGAGGTCTGAGGTCTTCTGCCAGCGTTCAGTAGGTGTTCTATAGGAGTGGTTCCACATGTAGATGTATTTCTGATATATTTGTGGGGAGGAAGGTGATCTCCGTGTCTCACTCTTCCGCCATCTTGAAGCTCCTCTCTTATTCCTTCTTGTATTATAAGACTTGCCTAATTTTATCCACTAGATTGCCCCAGGGCAGGGACTGTCTTTTCTTAGCCGTCTTTATACAGTGACTATTCCAGGACTTTCCAATAAATATTTGTTGAATATAATCCTAATGTTATTAGAAAATGTTGGCATTTCTCCCCAAACTTGAATTAAATCAAGGAAAAACATTTGAAAACCTCTGGGTAGTTGTGAGCTTTGCCCAGTCTTTGTCTAAATGGGATTGATGGTTGATAGACACTGACTAGCACTTTCTGTTACTTAATTTTTTCAAAAAGCTTTTCATTTGTCAGAATTTGAGCTAATGTTTTTCCATTTCAAAATCATATTTTAACTCCTAGTTCGATTTTGTACAGAGTTACCTTTTGGCTCTCATGTAAAGTAAACGTTTTCTAAAAGGCACAGCACTATATTTAATAGCTAGTGCTAGGCAGAGGCAACCAGAGCATTACTGAAATCAAATAATTGGCCAGAAGGGACTCAGCCTGGAAGCATTTTGGATTAAAACTGTTCTCTTCACTGCTGTCTGGGACAATATATTTCAAATAAAACTGCTTTACATAAAAGTTCTGTTACAGTTCTATCCTATAGAGATTTTTCTCTTCTCACAAAACATCTAGAGTGTTTTTCCAATAAAAAACAGAGTTAGGAATGCGTGATCTTCTTTCACATTAACTTCACATATTTCCCATGATAAAATTAAAAGTACCTCACCTGTTTTATCCATTGTGTTGGAGTGCCTTTATATAAATACATTAGGAGGGTTTATAGTTATATATATGTGTATATTTAATATATGAGTCTATAGCTACTAGGGCATTTGTGGGATGGGAGAGGGTCTTAAATAGCAAAGAAAAAAACATCTTAGAGGAATACATACTTGTTAAAATTTACTTGAGTTCTGCTGAAGTGTTATTATTTCAGAAAATGCACTAGAGGATGAAAATATTCACTTCTGAAATACTTGAAAACCTGAAATTAAAAGAGAATGTTTCAAAGACCATATACACATCTAGACAGTTTAAACTTTATCAATATGTGTATATAATTTCGACGTATTTTACCAGTAAGAATTCCATTGAAGCCTGTAAATGTAGAAAATGAGAGCCATATTCCTTAAATTGCTGCAGCATAGCTCCTTAAAAAGTGATAGCACAGAGGGTCACTGCTTTCTAAAAAAATGAGGAATTAAAGAGTTTCTTTAGCTCCTAATAGGTACACTTGGAGCCATGTCTGTATTCTCAACTTCCATTTTCCCCTAATTCTTTTGGAAGATGTTTAATGTAGAACTTTCCTTTTCTTTTCTTTCTCTTCAAAACCAGGTTTGATATGTGATCCTGATGGAATGAGATAATGAGAAAGGAGAAAATATGGCTCAGAAAGGGGAAGTTGAAACAAAACTTTTAAAAAAGTAAGTTATTTATTTTTTATTAATTTATTGCTAAAGTAGTTAGAGGCTCCTCTTTTACCTCAGTCAACAGAAGTAGTCTCTTGAAACCTGAAAAGATGTCAAAAGGAAACATTAGGGAAAATTACTAGGGTTGAGATTACATTTTGGCAGTTGTAAGGAATTTATCAGGGTGAAATGACTTGGATAGGAATCATGGAAATGTAGTTAAAATAAGTGTGGTTATTGTATGTATTTTCTCTTAAAAATCACTTCGTTTTTAATGCTAGAAAGAAAAGATTGGTATGAGAAGGTTGTAAGCAGAATTCAAAGCAATTAAATTTCAGGGACATAGACCTTATTAATAAGGGATTTGTGAAAATTGGATCAAGACGGCTTAAATTTTAGAATTTTCTCCTATATTATTTTGAAAAAATTGAAACAAAAATTTACAGTATAATATTACAAATACCCATATAACCTTTACCTTGATTCACCAACTGTTAATATTTTGCCATATCTCTCTCTCCACGTCCTTTTAAAAAAATAACTTTCAAAACTGCAATGGTGATATCAAGACACTTGACCCTTAAGTATTTCAGCAGGTAACTCTGACATAATCACACTCAAGAAATTTAATATTAATATAGCAATAGCTAATACACAATCCATACTCATATTTACCCCATTGAGCCCCAAATGTTCTTTTTTAATTTTCAACTCAGTATCTGATTAATGTTCTTATAGTATATTTGTTTGTCATATTTCTTTAAATTCCTTTAGTTTAAGACAGTCACCTTACACTTTTTGTTTTTTATGATTATGATATTTTTGAAGAACCCAGGTTAGTGGGCTTGTAAACTCTCTCACAATCTGGGTTTGCCTAATTGCTTCTTTATGATTAGATTCAAGTTGAACATTTTGTCAAGAATAGTAATACCTAGATAATATGCTAATTAGCTTGATTGTGGTGATCATTTCACATTGTATACAAAAATCATACATCAAGTTGTATATCTTAGATATAGTCAACTTTCATTTGTCAATTACACCTTAATAAAGCTAAAAAAATTTAAAAAAAGAGTAATACCTAAATAATGTTTTGTACTTCCCACTGCACCAAATCAAAAGGATAATGATATCTGTTTTTTTTCCCTCTTATTGGTGATACTAGAGTTGATCACTTGCTTAAGATGGTTATCTACAAGATCTCGCTGTTGTAAAGGTGCTTTTCCTACTTGATAATTAATGTACATACTATATGCTGATACTTTGAAATTATATTAGTAGCCTGATCTTCAACAATTTATCAGCCAATAGTTTTAGTACCTATTGATAACTAAACCATTACTTTGATATTTGAAAATGATCTAATTCTTTTAATTCTGTCATTCTACGTTAATTAGCTGGCATTATTCTACAAAGAAGAACTTCTACTTACTCACCCTTTTACTATAGTTATGGACTCCTGGATTCTTTTTTATTGAAGACCTTAAAACCTATTATCATTTATTTTGATATTTACATTAGTCTAAAATTATCCAGTGAGATATCTTTCAACTGGGTCCATGCCCTATTGATATGTCCCTAATTAATACTTAATTCTTCAGTAATCATGCTAGTCTGCATCATCCAGATCCCTACTTTACGAATAAAGGATTTATTACCAATTGTTCCAAAGATTGAGATCTGACACCCTCAGCTGTCTGCCCTCTTTGGGAATTGTCCTTAGCTGAAGATAGCTGCCTTTTTCAAGATTATATTCCCTTTCTGGTGTGAGGGTGTGTGTGTGGGGGGGCGGGGGAAGAGAGAGCTAGGAACCTGCATCTGATAACTGGTCAATGAAGGCATAGAAAAGCCTTGCTTCTTCTTTTCAATTTGGTACAACTCGGAAGAGTCATGCCAGCTTCAGAGCTCCATGTGAATTTGGCTAAGGGCTTGTTGTGACTACATCACAGACCAAATTTTTCCTCCTCCCAAATTTGCTTTTGTTCCCTTCTCCCACTGTTACTGATCGCAAGAGCATTCCTTAATGAACCTTCAATTTGTTAATTTTCATCTGAGTATACTTCATGTAGATCCATGCTTGTGACAGTTTGACAATAGTCTGAAAAAACAGATACTAAAATGGGATTTTGGAGCTGGATCACCCACTGGTCAGTGAGTAATGAGGTGGAATACGAACAGCTCCAGGCATCAGGTAGCAATGATAAAGCTTTTACCGTGGGCAAAATGGGAGGTTATTTTGAAGGAAAATGGGAGGCTAGGTGAAGGAAAATGCAATGGTGGGTGCAATGTATTAAGCATTTGAGATACATGTGGGAAATAGTGATTATAAGAGCAATGGTATTGAATAATGCTTCCTGGGGGCAATTGATGCTTTTGGAAAGAGAAAATGAAAGACTGAAGAAGGTTAACCATCAATAAAAGGCTAAATGTGCAAAACAAACGGCTGACTTGGAAACACATGAAGAGATTCTTATTGCCAGCAGCTTAAGGCAGAAAAGGCTGGAGAACTAAGCTCAGGATGTAAGGCTAGCATAGCTCTAGAGAAACTTAAGTACCTTGACTAGTGAGATTTGCCATGACAAGACTAAGGCCCTGATTGGCAAAGAATGGGACACAAATGAGGACAAGTGTTTGATGCACTTGGAAATCTTCAATCCTCAGATTCCCCAGGACCCACTGAGTCTGCAGATATAGCCCACCACTCTTAGAGAAAAAGGTATTTCCTCTAAAAATAGGGTGTGGCTTATCAAGATTACATTAAAAACTAACTTTAAAACGTAAAAGTTGGCTTTGATATAAATTTACTAAATATGAAGGAAAGTAAGCTTTGATAAGAGGGGACAATTAACATATTATTGATTCAAACATTTAGAGCAATGTAAAACAGAAAGTTTAAGTAGAACTTCCATAATTCTACTGAGATAATAACTTGCTTGGTAAGAAAGTGAAGACGTTGCAAAGCATAAACTAATGTATCAGTATTGGGTATTTCAAAGTGTTTGTGGGGAAGGCTTGCTTTTTTTTTTTTTTTTTTAAATTTACTTATTTATTTATTTATTTTTGGCTGTGTTGGGTCTTCGTTTCTGTGCGAGGGCTTTCTCCAGTTGTGGTAAGCAGGGGCCTCTCTTCATCGCGGTGCGCGGGCCTCTCACTATCGCGGCCTCTCTTGTTGAGGAGCACAGGCTCCAGACGCGCAGGCTCAGTAATCGTGGCTCATGGGCCCAGTTGCTCCGCGGCATGTGGGATCTTCCCAGACCAGGGCTCGAACCCGTGTCCCCTGCATTGGCAGGCGGATTCTCAACCACTGCACCACCAGGGAAGCCCGGGAAGGCTTGCTTTGACAATTAAGTTCAGACAAACACCTCCTATTTATTATGAAAACAGACAAGCACTCCAGCCTTTAGAAAAATCGTAAAGAAAGGTGAAAATATTTTTCTTGAAGGAAAGATGCACACGATGCTTACATGTACATTTTTTGGAAATAATATATATTGATCATTTTGTAATGCTCAGTTTTCACTGGAAGGCACTTGAGCTTCACAGAAAAATAAGAAAAAAATCAAGGGAGAGGTTATATATCTGTCTCATTGCTTGGCCAGATTAAACCAGGCACAATACTATAAGGCTGTTGGCTGCAAATCAGAATTTTTCAAGATTAAGGTTGACGGTTGTTTTATATCCAGCCAAAATTTATTATCTCTAGAAACAATATGTATGCCTTCTTTAATTATGGAAATTCAATATGATTCTGAATATGATACTTCTTAGAAAAAACTAAATTTGTTTGTTAATCATTACCCAGATGTGGCAAACTGATTAGGAAGAGAAGAGCTTCTCTATTGACTAAAAACGTGCAACATATAGTGGGCTGACACCCTGTGCCAAAGTACAGAAATTTCAAAAGCAAAGGTTTTGAGTTATGGGCAAGATTCAGTCTAAGTGAGAGCCCCACAGTTAGAGTTTCCAATCAATAGCAGCCCATGTAGAGACAGGACACTCTGTCAACACACATACATAGGCCAATGCACACCACCCTCCCTTGCCTCCAAGCCAGTGCAGATGGGATCTGAAATAGACACGTGACCCTAGCCTGGCCATCATTCTCTCCCATGGGTGTATACACAATGAGCTGGGGTGATCGTTTTCTTTTTCTCAGGAATATGAATCAAGAAGCAGAGAGAAAATTTGACTGTTATTTTCCATATTTCTTTGAAATTAGAACAAGATTTCCATTTGTGGAAAACAGAATACTTCTTCAGAGGGAAAATGGTAGAATCAAAGGTGTAGAGCATGGAATGAGTACAAAAATCCAGGGCAAAGGGAAAGAGGAAAAAAAAGGAGAGATACAAAAAGGCTGCCTTGACAAGCAGAGAATTTTATATGACACTGAAGGAAAAAATAAGGGCTTGTAGAGTATATGGGATCATGTGATTGCCGGATGAGGAGTATGAATTCTGCCCAGTAATCAATAATGCAAGAGCTCTCTAAACCATAAAGCAGGAGAGTAGCATCATCAGAGCAGGAGGCATGAAATCTAATGCAGCAGCAACGTGCAAGGGAGCTGGCGGCAGAGGTACCTGCAGGGAGACCATCCTGGGGGGTGATGAGCATCTGGCTGGGAAAACCACTCTCCAAAAGAACCTTAATCTGACACTCTTATTGTTACTGTCTCATTATTTCACTTCTTCACTCATTCTTCTTGACTTTCTTCCATTCTTCCATGTTCCCTTTCTGT
Source organism: Balaenoptera physalus (assembly GCF_965194825.1). Classification (NCBI taxonomy): domain Eukaryota; kingdom Metazoa; phylum Chordata; class Mammalia; order Artiodactyla; family Balaenopteridae; genus Balaenoptera; species Balaenoptera physalus. The sequence continues at coordinate 119,607,254 of NC_138891.1, read as the reverse complement.
CTCCTTTCCTACTGGACTTCTTGCTACCGTTACTCTGTGGTCATGTTTTAAGCAGTATCCACTGTTGCAAAATTTCTTGAATAATGACTCACCCTCATCCCCCCACACTGCTGTCTTTCTAACCTCACTATTTGGATTTCCTGAAGCAATTGTCTGGAAATCCTTTTTTGCATATGAATATATATTACTCTAAAATGTTAGAAGTTGGTGCTTTTTTCCAATGATTGACAGAATTTTCAAAAGTCATGAGGCTGTAAAAAAGCTAGTTCAGTTTTCCAAGATTGTTTTGGCTCTGCTAGTATTTTCTTATCCAAAAACATGCTTATCAACTTTGCTGCTTCATGTGTTGTTTGACTGAGGAATGTTGAAGAATATAAGCATCTGCCTTTAATAAATATAAACTACTGCTAATATTAGAGAAGCCCAACCATAAAGAAGATAAAATTACTAATTAAAAAAAAAAAGTGAAGAAAGGTATGTCTAACTTTTAGAAAACTCACGCTTTGATGCGTATATAAGTGAGTCAGCATCATGGAGGGATTCTTTTAGTGATTTCTCTCCAGGTTCAAAAAAATTCAAATGATTTTTTTTCTGACTACGTGGCTAAGAGGCAGAGACCAAAATGCTGGAGGCCAGTTGAAAAATAAAAAGATATAAAAAAAAAATCACAGATATTTTAATGAAAATAAAACTGGAAATACGGAAATGATTTACCAAAATTCTATCTATTCACAGGTTTTTAGCACGTCTTCTGAATAAGCTCAGGAACAAGCTTTACACTCATTTCATTTGTCTACTCTAGACCTGCTTCACTTTCTCGGTTACCATGCATGTGGCTGAGGCTGATTTTCATGGTGGGGACCTGAGAGGAGGGATTTTTAGGGGGGGATTAAAGGGATAGTTATTTAGCATTTTCAGTTCATCCATATCCTAGTCAGTAGACACGAGCTTGCCTTTATCAATGATCTCACTGGTGAACTATAATTAAGGAACAGGAGTGTTGTTAAGTTGGTGTCTCAATAGTCTGAGAGCTCCAGCTACTTCATTTTGACACCCACCACGTCCCACTTCTGCCATATAATCTGGAGATTTTCAATTCTGTTCCCAATCAGTTCTACATGTGAAACTGTGCATGGGTCTTAGATTCCAGGAGTGGTGGTGTAGAGATGACATTTGGCAGAGATATTACCAGATTTGTACCCACAATGGCCACTACAAGACTTGAAATTATATCAACAAATTGTGAGGTTGCACAGGTTGACTTTATGTCCTTTATGCTTTTTTCCTCTGTGCCCTATAATTTTGTCTAAGCACTTTTAGACATGCAGTTAATACTGAATATGCTTTTCTTATCTGTGCGTTTTCCCATTTTGCACACCAATCTTTGTCCTTAACCTCTGTCAAAACTCATCTCAAAATTAATTTCTTACAAGGAGTTATTCATGGTTAGCCTGGCTTGATATTCTTGATAACTTTATTACTGTAGGATTCAGAAATGAATTTTGAGCTGTATTAAGCTGTATTAAATTCACTTACATGTTATCGCCCCACGTGTACTTCAGTTATTGTTTTAGTGAAGATTCCTGTGTGTATAAATAGTTTCATCAAGTGTCCCTGAAGTCAAGGACTGTGCCATAGATTTATTATATCTTCCTGTGTCTCTGTAATGTCCTTTCCTCAATAAAGAAACATTGCTGGCTGACAGCCCAGGACCAGAACACAGCAGCCTCTTCGTAGAAATGTCTTTTAATAGGATAAATGTATAAATGTGCTTCAGAGAGCCCAGGGACTTACTGGGGATTCCCCTAGATGTCTCCTTCAGTCCTGCTCTTGTTCCTCCTCAATCCACACTGGATGCTCACCTACTGCGTCCGCTGCCAGCCATCGAAGACACCCTGGAAATTCCAAGCTCTGGTTGTTTGGCTTGTCCTTCCTTTGTTTCAGAGCTTACACACTGCTAAAAATTTCCACAATATGACAGTTTGTGAGTGTTAATATTACTCAAATTAAAATACCTGTTTCTTTTCTTGTGCTGAATCCTCACTGATTCCCTGCAGAGTCCAACAACTGGGCTGTGAAAAGTCCCCCAAATTGTGCAGTTGTTTAATGGCTCTCACTTATTCACTGCAGCACTCGTAAATGACAGATCACAGCACATCAGGGGCTCAAATGTCAAAACAGACATTGAAAATTCCATGAAAATCCAAAAGGGTAAAACCTCCCTCACTTTTGTTCTCTTAACTGCATCACTGAAGAGACAGCATGATTAACCTGGGCCACCACTAAAATGCCAATGAGCATGAACTTGAAAATCCTCAGGTAAGCTTTTCTGAAACTGGCTAAATGGGAATGCTAGGAGTGACTGTGAACATGAATCAAATACTTCTTGGTCATCTATTACTGTGCACCAGGCATTGTCCTGTGCACTTCAAGAGAACTGTCTAATTTTATTAAATCAAATCTCCCTGTATCTGAAACTTGTTTTTTCTATTTAACATCTTTATTGGAGTATAATTGCTCTACAATGGTGTGTTAGTTTCTGCTTTATAACAAAGTGAATCAGCCATACATATACATATATCCCCATGTCTCCTCCCTCTTGCATCTCCCTCCCACCTTCCCTATCCCACCCCTCTAGGTGGTCACAAAACACCTAGCTGATCTTCCTGTGCTATGTGGTTGCTTCCCACTAGCTATCTATTTTACATTTGGTAGTGTATATATGTCCATGCCACTCTCTCACTTTGTCCCAGCTTACACTTCCCCCTCCCCGTGTCCTCAAGTCCATTCTCTACATCTGCGTCTTTATTCCTGTCCTGCCCTTAGGTTCTTCAGAACCAATTTTTTTTCCATTTTTTTTAGATTCCATATACATGTGTTAGCATACAGTGTTTGTTTTTCTCTTTCTGACTTACATCACTCTGTATGACAGACTCTAGGTCCATCCACCTCACTACAAATAACTCAGTTTCGTTTCTTTTTATGGCTAATATTCCATGGTATATATGTGCCACATCTTCTTTATCCATTCATCTCTCGATGGACACTTAAGTTGCTTCCATGTCCTGGCTACTGTAAATAGAGCTGCAATGAACACTGTGGTACATGACTCTTTTTTTTTTTTTTAAAGAAATTCACGTTCTTTTATTTATTTATTTATTTATTTATTTATTTATGACTGTGTTGGGTCTTCGTTTCTGTGCGAGGGCTTTCTCTAGTTGTGGCAAGTGGGGACCACTCTTCATCGCGGTGCGCGGGCCTCTCATCATCGTGGCCTCTCTTGTTGCGGAGCACAGGCTCCAGACGCGCAGGCTCAGTAATTGTGGCTCACGGGCCCAGCTGCTCCGTGGCATGTGGGATCTTCCCAGACCAGGGCTCGAACCCGTGTCCCCTGCATTGGCAGGCAGATTCTCAACCACTGCGCCACCAGGGAAGCCCTACATGACTCTTTTTGAATTATGGTTTTCTCAGGGTATATGCCCAGTAGTGGGATTGCTGGGTCATATGGTAGTTCTAGTTTTAGTTTTTTAAGGAACCTCCATACTGTTCTCCATAGTGGCTGTATCAATTTACATTCCCACCAACAGTGCAAGAGGGTTCCCTTTTCTCCACACCCTCTGCAGCATTTATTGTTTGTAGATTTTTTGATGATGGCCATTCTGACCAGTGTGAGATGATATCTCATTGTAGATTTGCATTTCTCTAATGATTAATGATGTTGAGCATTCTTTCATGTGTACAGGCAATAGAAGAACATGATCAAAGAATTAATCTTTCATGCTAGCATGTTGGCTTCCTGTCTTTGTCATCTCTGTGAAATGTGATCATAATTTCTTGCTATTTGTAAGAGTCAAGTTTTAAAACACATAATAAGGGAAATGATCCAAGTTCTTACAAGCATTTACAGTCAACTATTCTATATAAGTTACTGAATAAGCATTTTGGAAAAGATAAAATGTAATCCTAATTTCCTGCACCTGTGAATTCCAGGTCCAAAGTGTGTGAATGAGGGTGAATAACTATCTCAAAGCAAATGCCTACTCTTTCAAAGTAATTACATATAAACTTTCTTTTCTTGGTCTGAAAGTCTGCTGATACCAGGATAATTTTGAATCTTTTTGTTAGTATATGAGTTTCCTCTTCAAGTTCTCATTCATTAAGTTGAGCCAAAAGCCAGATCTTAGTCCCTTGAATGGTTTCTATTGTTACATTTTTCACCTTTTTCTGCCTTTCTGAGCCAAAATAGAGTTCTCAGGCACTCTTTTACCTAACCTGACATTGACCATCTCATTAAATGTGGAAAATATTATCAGAAGCAGAATCAATGTTTGCTGAAACTCCCATGTCCTAACAGCTAATCCAAAACCTCATGATTCAATAGCAAATCTTACCTGATAATTATAACCCAACTACCATTTTAAAGGGAGCCAGAAACATATAAATGTGATTTTATACTTTCTATCCAGCAGTGTTGCAAATGATTAGCTTCTAGTGCCTGGAGCTTTAGCAAAAATATTGATTAGCTTTCAAATAATGCTACGGGTAGTAAAATGTTGAATTTTGCTGCAGGTAAAATGTGTCCTGTCAAATAATAATCAACAGCCAATTCACCTGAGTATTTGAGGAAAGAATTCACATTTGGCAGGTCATAAACCAACATAGACATTAATATTAATTTGAGTATTCTTACTAGTTTTGAACACTTACTACACACATTTTCAGAAACATCTTGGCATTGAATATTTATTCACATTAATATTACTATTCCTTCAATTAAAAGCTACCCTAAGACAATTTTCATGTTCCCGCTGTTCACTTTCCCACCTATGACACAAAAGGGCCAAGTTTTAAAACCATATTGAATGTATCATCAAGTCCAAGTAGTATCTACTGAAGAATGTTAAGACATTATCTCAGGCCACACCTTCAGGGGGAGGTCACGGGGCGGGAGGGGGGGAGGGAAACGAACCTTGCTGGAGTCTGGATTCAGGCAATGAACTGGCTTGGGATCGCAGTGGACTCGTTTTGCCCTCTGGATTTCAGTCAGTACAAAGTGAAGGCTCTCCGCTAGATTATCTCCAAGGTCATTTCCAGTTCCAGGGGAAAAATTCAAAATACATAAATTCTAATTTTCAAGCCATTCGACGCTGCCTTACTTTTTCCTGTTAATTATTTGGTATGTTTTAGGAATTGCCATTTACTTAGTGATTACTGTTCTTCAGCCCAGGCTGACTTGGTTATGACAACCTACTTCTTCGTGACCTTTTCTTCCTAACTTAAGCAAAACAAGCAGATTCCATGTGTTACATAAGGGAATAAATATGGGAATAAACTAAATCCCAAATATGTAGTACTCATAATTAAGACCTTCTCTCAGAAAGACAAAGCTGTGCTTTGAGGCTCTGTTTTGATAATCCAGCAATGTGGAGAGTGATGTGTAACAGCGAAGTATTCAGATGGCTACACAACTAATTCACATACCAAAACCAAGTTGAAACCCTTATTTTTCAAAAGCTTTCGCGTAAAGGTCTGAATTGCTACCATTTTGCCTCTAGAGAACAGAACACTTTCTTAATATTATAAGCTATTTCATTAAATAGCACTTAATACCTACAATAAACTGTATCACAAATGGCTAAGCAAAGAATATAGATTTAGGGCAGATTATGACCTTGTCATTATCAGGTACAAAGGAAGAAAGCAATTTCTTTGTGTATAATTGCATTTAAATTTTATGCCATAACAGTTGAAATGAGAATTTTTAGTCACTTAAAGAGGCACTTTAAAGATTAATTTAATGACACATACTTGGGCTAAATAAGGAGGCCTAAAAAATAATAAGAGGGAGTTTTATTTGGAAAAATCCCTCACTTCTTTGTAGTCCATATCAGAATCTATTATTGCAGTTTTGTGCTGGATGAATAGGTTTGTGTGGTGGAAGGGAGGACAGAAGGGCTGGCATTTACCCAGAGGGCTTTCCAATTTCTAAAATTGAAAATCTTCTGTCACCATAATCACCATAAATAAGTTTAATTTAAATCATTTGATATCAAATATCTATAAACAATAACTAAATTGAAAAGGGAAAAAAAAGACAAAAGGAGAGTAAGAAAAAGTGTCAAAGAACTGAAAATCCCTTCTAAAACAAACTAAACTGAAATCATGAAACTCTTAAGATGGTGTGTTAGGTTGTCACTCACACACCAGCCCAGCTCCAAATTATAATGTGCACTCAGACAGCACCCACCCTCAGGGTTACGGAACCAGATATTTTCCCCTTGATTCTGATCTGACTTTCTGAGAGATCTGGAGCAAACCTCAGGAAGTGTCAAAGGAACACAGCTGGTGGGGTTGATAAGATGAGGAGAAAAAAGGAAGGATGGGAGGTGGTGGTGGTTGTGGGTGAAGGAAATCTACAGAGCGCAGAGAAAACCTGAAAGGAGAAAGAGAACAACTGAGAAGCATGGCATAATTGGAAAAAAGAAAAAGTGATTCAGATGCTTTTGGGTTCTTAACATCTGTACATTCCAGAAGATTTAGAAAAGAAAACAACAGTGGGAGCCTATAAGTTATGCAGTTTCTTCCTAGAATGTATTTACCATCTTAGAGATTAGGAAATTTGGCTTAGTTGAAGTCACCATTATTATTTTTCTGGAAATGTGAGACTCTACTATAGCTTGTTTATGGCCTATAAATACTATTTTCAACATCACAGGTTTTGATTACTTCCATTTAGTCAAAATTATGTTGTTAGGACACTGTAAAACACAGGCATGATATCTTGTGGGTTTGGTTCTAGATCACTGCAATAAAGTGAATATCACAATAAAGTAAGTCACACAAATTGTTAGGTTTCTTAGTGCATATAAAAGTTATGTTTACACTCTCCTGTAGTCTATTAAGCTTGCAGTAGCATTATGTCTAAAAACACAATGTACATACCTTAAATAAAAATATTATATTGCTGGGAATTCCCTGGTGGTCCAGTGGTTAGGACTCCACGCTTCCACTGCAGGGGGCATGAATTCAATCCCTGGTCTGGGAACTAAGATCCCCCAAGCTGTGTGGCGTGGCCAAAAAAAAAAAAAAAAAAAAAAAAAAGAAGCAGATTCCTGGGCCCTCAGTGATTCCCACTGAGTCCAAATAGGGTCCGAGGAATCAGAAAAAAAAACAAAACAAAACTATATTGCTAAAAAATGCTAACAATTATCTGAGCCTTTGGTGAGTTGCCATCTTTTTGCTGGTGGAGGGTCTTGCCTCAATGTTGAGGGCTGCTGACTGATCAGGGTGGTGTTTGCTGAAAGTTGGGGTGGCTGTGGCGATTTCTAAAAATAAGACAACAGTGAAATTTGCCACATTGATCCCTTCAAGAAAAATTTCTCTATAGCACGCAATGCTGTTTGATAGCATTTTACCCACATTAGGACTTCTTTCAAAATTAGAGTCATCTTCTCAAACCCTGTTTCTGCTTTATCAACTAAGTTTATGTCATCTAAATCCTTTGTTGTCATTTCAACAATCTTCACACAATCTGCATCAGGAGTAGGTTCCATCTCAAGAAACTACTTTCTCTGCTCATCTATAAAAATCAACTCCTTACCCATTGAAGTTTAATCATGAGATTGTAGCAATTCAGTTACATCTTCAGGTTTCACTTCTCATTCTAGTCCTCTTGCTATTTCCACCACATCTGCAGTTACTTCCTCCACTGAAGTCTTGAACCCCTCTAAAGTCATTCATGAGAGTTGGAATAAATTTCTTCCAAATGCCTGTAGATGTTGGTATTTTGACCTCTTCCCATGAATCACAAATACACTTAATGACATCCAGAATGATGAATCCTTGTCAGAAGGTTTTCAATTTACTTTGCTTAGATCCATTGTGGAATCACTATCACTATAGGCAGCTATAGCCTTACAAAATGCATTTCTTAAACAATAAGAAATGAAAGTCAAAATGACTCCTTGATGCATGGCTGCAGAATGGATGTTGTGTTAGCAGGCAGGAAAACAACATTAATCTCATTGTAAATCTCCATCAGAGCTCTTGAGTGACCAGGTGTGTTGTTAATGAGCAGTCATATTTTGAAAGGAATCTTTTTCTGAGCAGTGGGTCTTAATAGCTTAAAATATTCAGTAAACCATGCTGTAAACAGATGTGCTGCCATCCAGGCTTTGTTGTTCCATTAATAGAGCAGAGGTAGAGTAGATTTGGCACAATTCTTAACAGCCTTGGGATTGTCAGAATTGTAAATGAGCACCGGCTTCAACTTAAAGTCACCAGCTGCATTAGCTCCTAACAAGAGAGCCAGCCTCTCTTTCGAAGCTTTGAAGTCAGGCATTGACTTCTCCTCTCTAGCTATGAAAGTCCTAGATGGCTTCTTCTTCCAATATAAGGCTGTTTCATCTACATTGAAAATGTGTTGTTTAGTGTAGCGACCTTCATTAATTATCTGAGCTAGATCTTCTGGATAACTTCTACAGCTTGTACATCAGCACTTGCTGCTTCACCTTGCATTTTTTATGTTATAAAGATGGCTTCTTTCCTTAAACCACATGAACCAAACTCTGCTAGCTTCAGACTTTTCTTCTGTGGCTTCCTCTCCTCTCTCAGCCTTCAAAGAATCAAAGAGAGTTAGTCAGGGCCTTTCTCTGGATTAGGCTTTGGCTGAAGGGAATATTGTGGCTGGTTTTATCTTCTATCCAGACCACTGAAACTTTCTCCGTATCAGCAATAAGGTTATTTCTCTTTCTTATCATCCATGTGTTCACTGGAGCAGCACTGTTAATTTCCTTTAAGAGCTTTTTCTTTGCATTCACAACTTGGCTAACTGTTTGGCACAAGAGGCCTCGCTTTCAGCCCATGTTGGTTTTGGACATGCCTTTCTCACTAAGCTTAATCAGTTCCAGCTTTTGATTGAAAGTGAGAGATGTGCGACTTTTCCTTTCACTTGAACCCTTAGAGGCCACTGTAGGCTTATTAATTGCCCTAATTGTAATATTGTCATGTCTCAGGGAATAAGGAGGCCTGAGGAGTGCAAGAGAGATGGGGGAATGGCCAGTCAGTGGGCAGTCAGAACACAAACAACATTTATTGATTAAGTACACTCACTTTTTTTTTTTTAAAGATCTTTATTGAAGTATAATTGCTTTACAATGGTGTGTTAGTTTCTGCTTTATAACAAACTGAATCAGTTATACATATACATATGTTCCCATATCTCTTCCCTCTTGCGTCTCCCTCCCTCCCACCCTCCCCATCCCACCCCTCTAGGTGGTCACAAAGCACCGAGCTGATCTCCCTGTAAGTACACTCTCTTATGGGCGAGGTTTGGGGTGCATCAAAACAACTACAATGGTAACATAAAGGATCACTGGTCACAGATCACCATAACAAATATAACAATAATGAAAAATTGTGAAATATTGTGAGAATTGTTAAAATATGACAGAGACATGAAGAGAACAAATAGGTTGGAAAAATGGTCTGATAGGCTTGCTTGATGGAGGGTTGCCACAAACTTTCAATTTGTAAAAAATGCAACATCTGTGAAGCACAATACAGTGAAGCAAAATAAACAAGGTATACCTGTATAAAGGATTTGAAATAAAATTATTTGTCATTTCAATGGTCTTTTTAGTACTGTTTGTATATTATTTAAAATTCTACTTCAATCTCTGAATTTAACACTCTAAATTTAATTAGTTAGTTAATTAATTAATTTTTGGCTGCGTTGGGTCTCTGTTGTTTCGCGCAGGCCTTTCTCTAGTTGCAGCAAGCGGGGGCTACTCTGTTGCAGTGCGCAGGCTTCTCATTGCGGTGGCTTCTCTTGTTGCGGAGCACAGGCTCTAGGTGCGTGGGCTTCAGTAGTTGTGGCACGTGGGCTCAGTAGTTGTGGCTCGCCAGCTCTAGAGATCAGGCTCAGTAGTTGTGGCACACGGGCTTAGTTGCTCCACAGCATGTGGGATCTTCCCAGACCAGAGCTCAAACCCTTGTCCCCTGCATTGACAGGCGGATTCTTAACCACTGCACCACCAGGGAAGTCCCTGAATTTAGCACTCTAAATTAAGTATCATGCTTTGTTTTAAAGCAGTGTAGTAATAATAGAACATTCACATTCTAATGGCTTTGAATTGGTAAAATATGAGTAGCCAGGGCTCAGGTTTACCTTTGCAAAGCAAGTCCTGTTTCAATGGGACAAAAATTTTGGAAAGAAAAAATTTTACGTACTAAGAGAATTTTCTTCAAAAGCACCAAAGCAATTCAAAAGTACCACTCCACTAAGCACAACCATTATGCTAATTAGAGATTATTTAAATTTATTCTTCAAAGAGGTTTCTAAGGGTCTTACTGGGTCCTCTGTTAGCCTAGTTGAGTTAATGTATATGACATCAGGGAATGCTTTTGCTACCCTTTAAATAGGTCACTGTGGCAAAAACTATTATTTGCTTATTTGATATCTATCATCTTCTTCTTGTTGTTAACAAAACATGAATTTTGTGTGATTCAGCAGTATCTCTAGGTATATATTCCCTTTCCTAACTTTCTTTGCAGCTAGGTTTGGCCATGTGACACAATTCTAATAGTTTGAAAGGTTATAATCTAACCAATGAGATTGAAGTGAATGTCTGCAAGGGTTTCTGGAAAAACTTTTTCTTTCTTTCTTTATTATTAAAAAAAAATTTTTTTTATTGGAGTATAGTTGATTTACAATGTTGTGTTAGTTTCAGGTGTACAGCAAAGTGAACCAGTTATATATATACATATATCCACTCTTTTTTATATTCTTTTCCCATATAGGTCATTACAGGGTATTGAGTAGAGCTCCCTGTGTATCTTTCTTGATGAAAGGGTGAAGCAGCTGATACTGTTGTTCATATTTTCTTGATGTGATGTCTGGTTACAAGCTAGCTCTTGTAACCATGAGGTGACAAGCAAACAGATGAAAGTGAACACTGTTAAAATGGTGGAGGGGAAGAATGGAAAGAGCTTGGGTCCCTGGTGGCATCTCAGGAAAGCTAAACTTAATGCTAGAAAATGCCTACCTTTGGACTTCTTGTTCCTTGAGAAAAATAAGTTCTATTTAAGTTATTCTTAAGTGTTTTGTTACTTGTAGTCAAATCCACTCTTAAGTGATGCATTAAATATTAAGAGGTGTGTGTGTATATGAATATATATGTATTTTAGTTTGTCCTTATCTCTTGTTGATTATGAATGATGAGGTGTACTTCAATAAATAAATGTGGGTTTCTTCTTACACCCAGCTGCCTTTGGAAGCATTCAGGGAGAAAAATGGAGAAAGAAAAGGAAAAGGAGAAAGAGAAAAGATAGACGAGAATAGGTTATGGGAAAGGAAGATAGAAGGGGTTATCTTGAAAGAAAAGGAAGCCATAAACAAGATGAAAAGACAGCTCTCAGAACGCGAGAAAATATTTGCAATCGAAGCAATGGACAAAGGATTAATTTCCAAAATATACAGACAGCTCGTGCCACTCAATATCAAAAAAACAAACAACCCAATCAAAAAAATGGGTGGTAGACCTAAATAGACATTTCACCAAAGAAGACATACAGATGGCCAAGAGGCACATGAAAAGACACTCAACATCACTAATTATTAGAGAAATGCAAATCAAAACTACAATGAGGTATCACCTCACACTGGTCAGAATGGCCATCATTAAAAAATCTACAAACAACATATGCTGGAGAGGGTGTGGAGAAAAGGGAACCCTCTTGCACTGTTGGTGGGAATGTAAATTGATACAACCACTATGGAGAACAGTATGGAGGTTCCTTAGAAAACTAAAACTAGAACTACCATGTGACCCAGCAATCCCACTACTGGGCATATACCCTGAGAAAACCATAATTCAAAAAGGCACATGTACCCCAATGTTCATTGCTGCACTATTTACAATAACCAGGACATGGAAACAACCTAAGTGTCCATAGACAGATGAATGGATAAAGAAGATGTGCTACATATATACAATGGAACTGTACTTAGCCATAAAAAGGAATGAAACTGGATCATTTGTAGAGACGTGGATGGACATAGAGTCTGTCATACAGAGTGAAGTAAGCCAGAAACAGAAAAACAAATATCGTATATTAACGCATGTATGTGGAATCTAGCCAAATGGTACAGATGAACCTAGTTCCAGGAATAGAGACATAGACATAGAGAACGGATATGTGGACACAGAGGGGGCAGGGGAGGGTGGGATGAATTGGGAGATTAGGTTTGACATAAATACACTACCATGTAGTAAAATAGATAGCTAGTGGGAACCTGCAGTGTAGCACAGGGAGCTCAGCTTGGTGCTCTGTGATGACCTAGATGGGTGGGATGCAGGGAGGGAGGGAGGTCAAGAGGGAGGGGATATATGTATATATATATATATATAGCTGATTCACTTAGTTGTAAAGCAGAAACTAACACAACATTGTAAAGCAGTTACACTCCAATAAAAAAAAAATAAGGGGTAAATTTTAATAAGAAACAAATTTATAATACAACAGTAAACTTGAAAATGCAATATAATTTATGTGCCTAATTATCTGCATAAGTCTCTATGTGCCTTAATTTATTTAAAAAATATTTTCAAATGCTTATGATAACATTCTTTTAAAAAATTTTATTTTTAATTGAAGTGTAGTTGATTTACAGTGTTGTGTTAGTTTCAGGTGTACAGCAAAGTGATTCAGTTATACATACATATATACCTATGTATATATTATATATATACCAATATATATCTATATATATATACTTTAAAAAATTCTTTTCTATTATAGGTTATTACAAGATATTGAATATAGTTCCCTTTGCTATAGAGTAGGCCCTTACTGTTTATCTATTTTATATATAGTAGTGTATATATGTTAATACCAAACTCCTAATTTATCCCTCCCCTCCCCTACCCCTTTGGTAATGATAAGTTTGTCTTTTATGTCTGTGAGTCTATTTCTGTTTTGTAAATAAGTTCATTTGTATTACTTCTTCAGATTCCACATATGAGTGATGTCATATGATATTTGTCTTTCTCTGTCTGACTTACTTCACTTAGTATGATAATCTCTAGGTCCTATGTTGCTGCAAATGGCATTATTTCATTGTTGTTTATGGCTGAGTAATATTCCATTGTGTGTGTGTGTGTGTGTGTGTGTGTGTGTGTGTATATATATATATATATATATATATATATATATATATATATACACATGGCACATCTTCTTTATCCATTCATCTGTTGATGGACATTTAGGTTGCTTCCATGTCTTGGCTATTGTGAATGGTGCTGCTATGAATATTGGGGTGCATGTATCTTTTCTGTATATAGGTCCAGGAATGGGATTGCTGGATCATATGTAGCTCTATCTTTTGTTTTTTAAGGAATCTCCATTCTGTCTTCCATAGTGGCTGTACCAATTTACATTCTCACTAACAGTGTAGGAGGGTTCCCTTTTTTCACACCCTTTCCAGAATTTATTAGTTGCAGACCTTTTGATGATAGCCATTCTGACAGGTGTGAGATGGTATCTCATTGGAGTTTTGATTTGCGTTTCTCTAATATTGTAATTAGTGATGTTGAGCATCTTTTCATGTGCCTCTTGGCCATCTGTATGTCTCCTGTGGAGAAATGTTTATTTAGGTCTTCTGCCCACTTTTTGATTGGGTTGTTTATTTTTTTGATATTGAGCTGTATGAGCTGTTTGTATATTTTGGAAATTAATCCCTTGTCGGCCACACTATGATAACATTCTTTTGCAAAAATGTGGGCATTTGACTGTAGCAAGAATGTGATGAAGCTTAAAGGAATGAAGGCACTCTGATGACCAATGCAGGCATGTTTCCACAAGATAGATCTGCCCACTCTATGGATGCTGTCTTTTGAGAATTCTCAGACAAATCATATTTTTCTCCACTTGCAAAGTGAACTGTGCATATAAAAGTAAACCGGGTCCTTGAGGTAAGCATGGCAATATGTGGGGCCTTAAAAACTCAGATGGTACAAGCATGAAAGATGGATCCGTGTGGGATGTGCTGTGCAGACTCTCAGAGCAATCTCTTCCTTTTATGGTACCTGAATGGGACAGGTTTGATGACCAAGGTGGGTTGACCTCTTTTAAAAAAGCTGAACTGGTCATCTATTTGTTGGTAAATATTAGTTTTTATTCTTACAACATTTATAACTCTAAAAAATGAGTGAGATAAATTGTATTCGAAAAGGCATGACCACAGTCAATCTTTTTTGGAAAAAATATGATTTCCCCTAATTTCCTTCTTCCCATACATCCCCACTCCTTAACTTCTAGGGGCAATATACTCTGAAAACTCTTTCAATTGTTATATACATAATATACATTTATTGTCCAAAACACAGAAATTCATTTAACAAAATTTACCCATCCTCTCACTACCCAGAGGTATACACTGGAGACATTTTAGTATGTTTTCTTTCAATCACGTGTCTATTTATGTTTTCTCATCATCACAAAGTTGTATCCTTCTGTATATACGGATTTATATCAGGGCTTATTTCTTGTCTTTTCATCATGATCATGAGCTTGGGGAAGTGCATTTCCATAGGTTTGGAGGCATCTTCTGGGAATCAAAATGATGAAGAGCCCATCACATCCAGTAATTAAATGGAAGAGGGAGGCAGACAGATAGAGGGATGAATGTTAAATGCAGAAACCACAAATAATTGAGTGATGCTGGTAATAAGCAAGGTTAAAATCACTTATCTAGACTAGGGCTTGTAGACTGATGGCTTGCCAGCCACATCTGGCCTGCACATGCTTGTGGTTTAGTTCATAGAATGTTTTCTTTTTTTAGTTGAGTTACTGGCCAACATTTCTAAATTGATAGATTTCACATATGAAATATGATGTTACATTTTGGAAAACCCAGAAGAATTGGCAAGTCAAGGGCCACATTGCTACATGGCAAATATTGGCTGGAATCAATAGTGGATACTCAGTGGGATGGAGAACATGCTCTCTAGTCTCCTGGTCAACTTGGCTTCTACAGACCTTTGAATGTGTAAAACTAGGGGCCAGTCTAGATACAATTTTAAAAATAATTATTTATTTATTATTATTATTATTATTATTTTGTGAGAGCATAACATCTCATAGAGTTCTACTAGACAGGACAGAGCAGGGATCATAGTTTTCTTCTATGTGGCCATGACATCTTGCTGACTTACATTATTCTCAGTACATATTTGAAAACTGGCCATACTCTCTGATGGACAGGAAATTTTAGTCTAAAATATTTTACCATAGGGTATGATAAATTGAAAATATATTTGACAGTACCATATTTCCAGATGAGCAACATAATAGCAGTAACAAGTTACAGCTTCCATCAAGTTTCCATACTTATTAATTGAACTGAGAGACCTCGTTGAAAATGATTTTCATTTAAACAAAAACTCTAGTGTTTTATATTCAACCTGTCAGAAGAACAGATCTTTTCATGTTAGGCATATATGACTGGTGGGGGTAAAGTGTAAGGCAGAAAGGCTATTAAAAATCGTAATTTGTAAGCAGTATAGCAGTGGTGACCTTTGTATCAAATGTTACATCTAGTCCTTCTGAGATGAAGATCATATTCCCAAGTAAACAAAGGTATTCATCAGAATGAACTATGGAGTTTCTGTACTGCTTTATAACATCCAGACAAAGGAGGAATACAGGATATAAGACCAAAGAATGCCCCATGGAGCCTTATAAATGAAAAGCAATCTCATAGGAGTAGTGGTTTTTAAAATCCACATATGGATAATGATTTGGAATAGTTGAAAATTTTCTCATGTCTTACAGCCCTCTTGACTCCTTCTAAAGTTTCATGCCTTCATGGTGGAGGAAGAGTGAACTGAGGGAGAAAGGGATTTTCTTTATATTCAAATCATTCATTTTAAATACATGCAATATGTTTTCCATTTCCCATTTTGTAAAATCTACTTTTTTTTTTTCTTTTTCAGCAGCCTTATTCTTCTAAGGAGAAACATAAAGTGGCTTTCTTTGGGACCCCTGACCTTGACTAATTGGTTATCTAGGTCTCTGCTGAGCACCCTTTGTTTTTACTATTACCAGAGGCAAATATTAGAATTTAATGGGAACAGAAAGGTAAGGATTGCGAAGACAGGAGACAAGAGAGGATGCCAGAGCAAAATTTAGGTGGTGGAATTAGGCTGGGCGTATGTCTGAGAAAGCATGGGACTCAGAAGGGAGCTTTTTCTTTATTTATATGTTGATAAGAACAGTTTGGATCTAAAGGTCCAACCTTCACTAATTGATTTCTCCAAAGCACTTTGCCAAATTAATGGCTCTCACTAAATCAATAACCTTAGCAATTCTTTATTCCTCAAGTGCAGGATATTGTGATGAAGTAAAAAAAACTATCCAGCCTAACAGATATTTTTGACAAAAATGCATAGAAATATTTATTAAAACTATAATAGAGTACTTATTAACCTCAAATTATTTATCTATCTATTTATCTATCTATCTTAGAAGAAAATACCATCGTAAGCAAGATTTCAAGAAATACACTCTAGGGCATGAATTGATGATGTCTTTCTCTATGCTACCTCAGTGTTAATTATGATTAATTTCCTCTCCACAAAGTCTATTTCCAAAGCTAAATTATGATGGCTTTAAATCCCTCTCAACTTTCAATATTTAGAAGCCTTTAGCATCTTACAATCAGAAGTCATCACCAGCATATGTGCAATTCCAAGCAACCTCAATACTTTTCCAATGAAAGAATAACTTGAAATAATGTCAAAATAGTCTCTCAGCCCACTCTATTCCAACCACCTGGTTCCAACTTTTGAATATCCAGGCAGCAAACTTATTAATTAATTAGTTTTATCAGAAAGAGAAGACTAACTTCATCAGAAAGATATGTCTATCCTGCTGCCTTGTGGTAAGTTTCCAAACTTCAACAATTTTTTTTTTTTTAACATCTTTATTGGAGTATAATTGCTTTACAGTGGTGTGTTAGTTTCTGCTTTATAACAAAGTGAATCAGTTATACATATACATATGTTCCCATATCTCTTCCCTCTTGCATCTCCCTCCCTCCCACCCTCCCTATCCCACCCCTCTAGGTGGTCACAAAGCACCGAGCTGATCTCCCTGTGCTATGTGGCTGCTTCCCACTAGCTATCTATTTCACATTTGGTAGTGTATATATGTCCATGTCACTCTCTCACCCTGTCACATCTTACCCCTCCCCCTCCCCATATCCTCAAGTCCATTCTCTAGTAGGTCTGTGTCTTTATTCCCGTCTTGCCCCTAGGTTCTTCATGAGCTTTTTTTTTTCTTTTCCTTAGATTCCATATATATGTGTTAGCATACTGTATTTATTTTTCTCTTTCTGACTTACTTCACTCTGTATGACAGACTCTAACTCCATCCACCTCACAACAATGGTTATTTTTTAAAAAAATCAGGACATGATTTCTTGAGTTCCATGTATTGTGCACCACAAATACATATCAAGGTTTGGTAAAGTCACTAGATAAGACCATAGATGGAGTCCTCCACTCCAGCCTCAGTGCTGGTTACAAGATGTAACTTGGAGTAGAGTAGAGAGACAGGTAGCAGAAGGTAGAGAGAAAGACAGAGACAGAGGGACAGACATGTACTTGGAAGGAATTGGGAATCAAGGCCACCACTAGGGGTTGGGGTTCCTCAGGTAAATATTTTTATAGGCACCTGTCAATATAATCAATTTGATTACAAATATGTTACAAAACTCATGGTCCTATATGAAGAATAGCGATTATCAATGATGACTTGAAATAATAGGGTTGGGAAGAGGTACTTATTTATTTGTTTATTGTACATGTACATGTGAAGATTTATTATAGGGTCCAAGCACCACCTCTTTATGTTCTGGTATAGGAACCATTTCTTTAGTTTCTTTATTGTCAGTACATCATTCTTGGCTAAGTTTATTTCTCCCACCATGAGGAAAGGTCAGCAATGTTGTTATTACTCACAGTGTCATGGCTCTTTGGAACCTGTTTGTATCGAAGCAATAACCTCACAGCACTTATTTTACTGTGGAGCATGTCATCACTTATGGGTGGGGCCATACCATCCAATGTTGCCCATAAATATCAGCCTTCATTGCCTTTCTCAAAAATTGTACTGTGCTTTGTTAATTTCTTTAGATTCTGCTTAAGATTATTTTTTTGCTTAAATTCATGACAATCATGGTATATATTCAAGGTCAGGTGAATCAAATCTTTCAAGTTCTACAGGACAGACTTGTCTCTGTCCTTTCTATATCATCCCAAGTGACCACAGCTACAGTGCAGATTTTATTACCATTGTTGATGTATGATGGGAGGCAAAAGTTCTCCCGGAAACTGATACCTTCCTTCACCTCAAGAAAGCAGGACTAAAATCCTAGTTGGGTGTGATAGCAAAGCTGTGAATTTAGGAGACTATTTCTGCCAGTAATCTCCTCACATTTAGGCTTGTCTTTCAGAATCTCCCTTAGATTTAACTTGTTTTCCCTCACTCCCCCATTCCCTTTCATTCCACTTCCCATTTTCTTAATGCTATGTATTAGCTCCAAAGTTGTAGAAAGAATAGCTCAATAGAAATTGCAATTTATTTATCTTCTGAATCTTCCATAGAGAGTGATTGGTAGTGGTGCACAAGAAAGTCTAGGGATTTGTTTAAAATTCCTAAGTAAATATATTTAAGTCATGACCAGGAGTTTTTGATTGAGTAGGTCTTAATAGGTACCAAAACCCTTCAGTTTTAACTATTCTTCCTGGTGATTCTGATGCAAATAGTTTGAAGAGTTACTAATGATACAGTAAGGAATCACTATCGCATAACTATTAGAAGACAGCTCCAAATCGATACAGGCAGATAAATTGTGACCTTCTGAAGATAATATGCAATATTTTGGCATAGCCCTCTAATAATTCTTATTAGGGAATAACCAGACTAAATAATAAGAGAATTGACTGGCTAGGGAGAGAATTATTCTTAGCCATAGTGGAAATTTTGGTGCCTTTTAGGTCACACACTTTAGGTAGCAGATATTCTTCCTGGTCAGGGTGGAGTATACCCGTGTCTGGTAAATATCTTAAGTTGGTTGTGTAGCTAAGAAAGGTACATAAGGGATGGAATTAAGCAGCATCTACTGTGATATTTCTGAAAATATGGTCCGTATACCACCTTTGATATAAAATTCTTTGTTGGTGAAATGAACATCCATGTAGGGGAAGGGAACAGGTTTAAAAAAGTAGATTCCAGGGTCCCATCTTAGACCTTTTATTCAGAATTTTCTTGAGTATGGCCTTGAAGCATGCATTTTTGACAAGCTCTCTAGGTGATTCTTATGCATTTGAGAACCACTGATCCAAAGTAGAAATTGAAAGCAAGATCTTAGAGACATGTTTAAAATAGAGAAAAATATTAAATGTCTAAGCATGAGTCTTTTGATTGTGTTGACAATAATGAACACAATATAACACATATATATTTTTTCTGTAGTTTCTTTCCAGCACAAATCTTGCCTGGCTAACCCTTTCAATTCCATCAAAGTCCAAATGACAATCTGTGGGTGACTTGAACTAGATTTAATTCCTCATCCAATGTTTCTATGTATTTTTAAAAAGAAAAAAATTAGTCTTTGAACATATGCCCATGTTTTGATTTGTGTGAGACAAACTTCTCTCTGCCTTGCTAATCTCTTTTAGTGTCACTCAAAAGGAGATATGGGGATATATGTATATGTATAGCTGATTCACTTTGTTATAAAGCAGAAACTAACACACCATTGTAAAGCAATTATACTCCAATAAAGATGTTAAAATATATATATATAGACAGAGCAAGGACTGCCAGGGGAGAGATGACTCAGCTCCATCTACTTTATTTCTGGAACAATCACAGGCTAGTTTGCAACATCACTGGATAGATACAATCATTTAAAATTAGTTTTAATTATATGGCATTGCTTTAATTTTCTTTCCTTTCAAAAATAAAACATCCCAGAAATAACTTCCTGTTCTCCATGACTCTCCTTTCTCTGGACCTGAGATTTTGTTATGTTCTTACCTTATCCCGCTAAAGAAGGGCCTCTGATCCCACTATTTGCTGTAACACTCAGACTTCACTTCTGTTCCCAGTATTCAGAGAGGCTTTCATTCCTAGGCCTTCATTTTGTCCTTGGTTTGTAGCACTTTGGCTCTGTTGATGATTAACCAACACAAATCTCTTTAAGTACCTGCAACAACAGTTGTACATGACTAATAGCTCAGGTTCATTCAGTGTTAAATTAAAAATTGCCCAGTGATGGGCGCTTAAGAGGCTTTGAAATCTAATAATGCTGAGAAATATGGTGTTCTTAATGCTTTTACTGCTGTCATGCTGCTGTGCACAGTTGTCATGTGGCACACTTGTAGGTTCTGAACCCACCTTCCAGTCAGTAGTCAGAGGAAAGATTTCAGAAAGCAGGTACTTGTGTGCATGAAATACAATTATTGCTTGGGGAGATCAGTGTAATTTATATTAATATGTTGTACAATCTAATTACCTATGAAGTAATAGTATCTTCTTGAAAATATTCAAAGAAAGGCATAAAATAAAAAGTTCAGGAAAGTCTCAAAGAATAGCTTGATGGGAAAGAAAAATAAGAGTCTGAACTAAAACTTTATAACATGTATGAATGTTTAGGTATTCTTTTTAGTATTATTCTGATCTATTCCATTCCATTTCATTTCATTCTATTCTTTGGTTTCTCAAATGCTGGTTGAAATTAGTTTTATGATTCACCAATAGTTTTTTAACCCACAATATAAAATATATTGTTCTAAGGACTAAAGATTCTGCAGAGAGTCAAGAGATATAATACTGGAGACTTCTTTGGAAAGAGATCAGGAAAGGCCTTAAAAGGCAGTCTAAGGTCATCTTTAAAAAACAGTCTAAGTTATTATTAGGAAATAATTTAGGTGTCACCATAGGATGTTGAGTTGATGTAGCATTATTACTGCTAAGTTTTAGAAAGACAGATCTAGCAGTAAAATGTGTAAGAGAGTATTGGAGAGTTTGTTAGCATCCTATAGTACTAGTCTAGATAAGAAATTTCCATCAGAGTGGATATGGAGAGTAGGAAAAAAATGTTACAGAAGGATTTATACAAAACATATTTGAATGGAAAGAGGAAGAGAGAGAAAGGAGTCAGAAAGAATTTGAGTTTTGGATGATTAGCATTTTGGGGTAGTTATGGGCTCAATTTTGTTCTTCTAAAATTCATATGTCAAGGTCCTAGTCCCCAATATCTCAGAATGTGACTGTATTTGGAGATAGGGCCTTTATAAAGGTAATTAAGTTAAACTGAGGCCATTAGGGTGGACCCTAATCCAATCCAATTGGTGTCATATAAGAAGAGGAAATTAGGACACAGAGAGAGAAAGAGACCAGGGGTACATGAGCACAGAGGGACAACCACATGAAAAGGCAGCAAGAGGGCGGCCGTCTGCAAGCCAAGGAGAGAGACCTCATAGGGAAGCAACACTGCCAGCATTTTGATCCTAGTTGTCCAGCTTCCAGAACTGTGAGAAAATGAATTTCTATTGTGTAAGCCATCCAGTTTGTGATATTTTGTTATGGCAACCCTAGTAAACTAAGATTGATGTATTAACAGAAATAGAGACATCAGAAAAAGAGATAAACTTGGGGTCTGGGGCAGGGTAGAAAAGGGAAATATTTTTCTGACTTTGGATATATTGAGCCTGAAATATTGATGAGACAGACAAAAAGACAATAAGAGAGAAACAAAGAAACGTGATTTGTTACCAAAAATACATACATACATAATACATACTTTCATACATAAATAGAACAAAAGTAAACTTAGTCTTATTTAGAGAGAGATTGTAGAAAATTCCTCATATATTTTGGAGGTGTCAAAAAATGCCAGTTGCGGGAATTTGAATTTATCATTTTGCATTTGAGGCTTAAAACTATAATTCAACTTTATAATATACTTTCCTCAAAAATATTGGTTTGATCCAAAGAATAACATGATAATCTAATTTAAAGTAATATTCTGCAGTTTTCTTAGTTATTACCACATCCTTAGACAGTAGCAAACCACTCATGTATAGCATGCATAAGGAACTGAAAGAGAAAATGAGATACTTGTTTAGAACCTGCAAAAGATATACAGCTCTCTTTGTAGGCAATTTCATGTCTAACTTTAATTTTAGCCCAGTTTTCCTCTCTTACTTAAGCCCTTTAACTATGAAAAAAAAAAGATTCATACTGAAATTTGTTTAACCATCTTTTCAAAATTTTGCTGAAGTTAAATCGTAATCTATGAAAGTTACAAACCCTTTATATATTTTTTATTTCACTTGAAATACCTTTTTTAAAAAACAAAACTATGATCTTTATTTCCTTTGTTTTCTTTCACAGAAAAAAATATCCCATAACATAATATATAATATTACACTTCTACTCCTTTTTTTTCACTTAATAATAACAAACCAGTAAGTATAACAAAAAAAGAGACTCACGATATAGAGAACAAACTAGTGGTTACCAGTGAGGAGAGGGAATAGGGAGGAGCAAAATAGGGACAGGGGACTAAGGGTACAAACTATTATGTATAAAATAAGCTACAAAGAAGGATATATTGTACAACACAGGGAATATAGCTAATATTTTATAATAACTATAAATGGAGTATAACCTTTAAAAATTGTGAATCACTTTATTGTACACCTGTAACATATAATATTGTACATCAACTATAATTCAACAACAACAAAAATCTTGGAGAACTTTCCATATGGTAAAATAAAGCTCTTCCTCACTTTTTATTTACAACTGAACAATATTCCATTGTATGAGTTTCCATAAATTTAATCAGTTCCCTTTGGTGTGCATTTTGGTTGTTTTCATTAATTTTTTTACTATTGCACACAATGCTTCTGTAAGTAGTTTTGAATGTATGTCATTGAGAGAGGCAAAATTTGAACTCTCATGATCTTTGCCCTCTCTTAGTCTTATGCTTGTATATGTTATGATACATGGCAAAGGGACTTGGCAGATGAAATTATGGCTATGGAACTTAAAATAGAGATTATCCCAGATTATCTATGTGAGCCAAATATAATCATATAGGTCCTGAAAGTCAGAAAAGTGAGGCAGAAGAGTCAGTTAGAGTGATGCAATGATGGAAGAGGAGGTAGAGGAGACTTGAAGTATGAGGACTCACTGCTGTGGCTTTTAAAGATAGAGGAAGGGGACCAAAACCCAGGGAATGCGGGCAGCCTCTAAAAGCTGATAACGGTCCTCAGAGGGTAAGCATCAAAAAACCAGAGATCTTATATCCACACTGCAAAGGAATTGAATTCTGCCAGCCACTTAACCCCTTGAGTGAATAGGAAA
The DNA here is from genome assembly GCF_965194825.1 of Balaenoptera physalus. Classification (NCBI taxonomy): domain Eukaryota; kingdom Metazoa; phylum Chordata; class Mammalia; order Artiodactyla; family Balaenopteridae; genus Balaenoptera; species Balaenoptera physalus. The sequence continues at coordinate 119,583,806 of NC_138891.1, read as the reverse complement.
CAGATTCTTCCCTGGAGGCTCCAGAACAGAGCACAGCCCTGCCAGCATTTGATTTCAGTCTTGTGAGACTGACTTCAGGCCTGAGCTGAAGCTCATGTAAAACATGAAGTAAAATGTGTTAAGAATAAATGTTATGAATCAGTAGTAAAGTTTACCCAAGGCATTCATTTTTAAAAGTTGTTGAGAAACTACAACCTTTAAAATAATGGTTTTAAAATTTTTGATCAAGTTTGCCATAAGGAAAAGTTACAGTTTTGAACATTCACATGTAAATGAGGAGCAGCAGCCACCACCATGTGAAACCTTAAGGAAAACTAGTGTAGGACTCAAGGTTTTTTGTATGGACTGTAGCAAAATCATAAAAACTTGTCACAGTACCCAGATTTGAATAAATGTACCTAATGTGGGACCTCTTATGTGCTGAAATTTAAAAAATTATGTTATGAAGTGACAGTGAATGTCACAACTGATATAAACAGAGCATAATTAACTAGATAAATCTATTTTAGAAAATTGGGTAGTATATCCATAAACCAAGAATAAGTAGCTTCAAAAACTTGTCTACAAATTTTTAAAAAGATGTAATATTTCATAAAAACCAAGGGAAGTTTCTCGCCAAAATCTTATGTATTCCCACAATGAGCTCCATTCAACTTTATACACATGCTTTAAGTTATTTTTATAAAACAAATGGAAATATGGAGAGGAAGTTAGATGAAGTGTATCTGGATTGAGTAAAAACAAAATCAAACAAGCATACACACACACACACACACACACACACATACACACGCACACACACACACAATCTACCCTCAGAGAATATTCAGTTAAACAAATTGTAGAAAAATGCCCAAGACTCAAATTCAAAGGATAAGATCTGATGGAATTTAAGAGTTAAAGGAGTAAACTTAAAACACTAAAGCAAATTGTCATTTTTTATAAATTTAAATGAACAAGTAGTCCTGTTTTCTAAAATTAGTCTTTGGTGGACATAAACCTAATTATAGATTTTGTTTCATGATACTTAATTGTCTTTATTTAGGAGAAACCAGCTGAGAAGTTAGATGTTTCCACCTATGGCTACCTAATATAATTTTTCCCGTAAAATTTTGTATCTGGTTGTTTAGTTCACTGAGCACCCTAAGTGAGGGAACAAGCTACTACAGACTTCTATGAAATCACTATTTCCATGAATGTTGGAGTCCAGCTTACCTAGTGAATGGGCCTTTAGATTTTAAAGATGTCTAGATTGTTTTAATGTAATTGGCACTTGACTCTGCTTGGAAATTCAAATAAATATTCAGCACTGGGAGAAGAGCCCAACTGTAGTTCCTGAGGCAGAAATGAGTTTGCTCTGATTCCTTCCTATGTATTAACAACCTGTACAGAGTCTGAGGACTAAAAATAAACAAATGAACTGCATTTCTTATAATTTATTTAAAGATAAGGCATTATTAAATAATTTAATATCATTAATCTGTTGAGTACAGCCTTCTTCATCAAAGAGAACTTTAAACCATAAAGTTTGTAACAACTTTATGGTTTAAAAGCAAGCTTATGCACAAATGGCTGAAGGAAAAGAGAGATAATGAGAAAATGTCAAACTCCTAGAAGTAAATCAAGAAAAGGATTAAAAAAAAAAAAGATGTACCAAGTTATCTCACACCTTTCAGAAATTAGCATTTCAGTAGCTTGATATTATAGGTAAAGATAGGTGGTCAAGTATGTTCTAATCCATTCTTTTTATGTAGGCATAATACCTGGCACAAGGTGAGACAAGGATTAAGGGACTTATTTCTCTTCCTTCTGGTTCACTCATTTACCAAACAAGCACTTTTTGGGCACTTATTATGAGAATTTCCTTTGCTTATTACTATGCCACACATGGGAGATAAAAAAGAAAAGCAGTGTCATATTCCTGGACTCAAGAGGTTTTCAATGATATTGAACATGTGGTAGGTCAAATCTATACAGAAAAGATCAAGCAGAGGATTTGCAGCAACCTGGTGATTTGGATCTTTAGACCTAGAGTGTCTAAAACATTTAGGATAAACATAAAATATAGTTGTTTCCTAACCCAACTATTTTGTGAATAATCTAAGTGGAAATAACATCAGTGAAGGAAAATGTAGTGGTAGAATTTCAAAACTAATAAAATATCAACAACCATTTCCTCTTTGATAGTCTTCATTTACAAAAAGCCCAATAATGAGTAATATAATAGACTTTAGAGTAGAAGTCAAAAGAAACTCTATTACTTTTAATTGTGTTAACATTGACTTTATCATTAATGTCATTTTGGTGTCTATTTCTTTGTAACATAAGACAGTATGATTATACATTTTAAAAGTAAAACATTTAGTAGTAGTTTTTATGTAGGATTTTTATTTACTTTTAAGTATAACCAAGAGAAAAAAAGTAAAAATAAAGCATTTTGAAATGATTTAACTATTGTTGCTTTTGAATGAAAAAAGCTGATTTGGAGAAGATACCTTATGGATCTTTGACTCCCCAAGTTTTTCACCCCATATTTTGTTTCTCAATCCTTTCCTGCGCATAAGCATGATAGAACATCTTTGATATTGCCCCTATTATTCTATATATATTTGCTGTTACTAATACTCAAACTTTCCTAATCTACTCTAGGTCTATTCCTTGAAGCTTTGAAGTCTTCCTGGACTGTCCAGTTGTCAAGTCTAAAGGCTACCTGAGCCAGGGGTTCATTCTGGCTTCTATAGCTATTTATACAGCCCATATTGAATTTGCAGTCATAGCCCCATGACATGTACTGGTTAATTCCCACTGTTATCCTTCAGTTGCTGACAGTTCTTTCCTTCACCATTCTCTGATTGCTTCCAAGCTGTTATTATCAAACTTGAGTCCTTTGATGTCTTGGAATTTTGGTCTTGTCCATTCATGTATAGTTCAAACATGGTATTAGGTGATTAATGTGACTATTGCAACTTAAAGCAATAATAGGAAAATCCTCACTTTAAACCTGGGATACAGTGGGTATTCTTTGTGAATTTTTCATACACACAGAAACCAAGGCTATTTCTGAAAAAATGTATTAGAATCAAAAGCACTAGGCAAGCCGTAATCCAGTCCAGAGAGGTTTTTTTTTTTTTTTTATATCAACGTTTAAATAGATTTTCCACATTTCAAGTTGTTTCTGAGTTATTTCAACCATCCATCCATAAATCCATCCATCAAACATTTTCTCAGTGTCAGCCATTGTCCTAGATATTCTTGGGGAGAGAGTAATCAATAATATAGACATTCTCATTACCTTCCTAGAGCTTGGAGTTTAATTAGCAGTAGAGGTAAGTTATCAGGAAATTTGAAATAGTGTGTGTGTCTGTGTGTGTCTCAAGGGTTTTGAGAGCAAAAGTAAAAGGCTCTGTGGCAATATATAGGAGAGGCTACTATCAGGGATTTGAGTATTCAGAGAAGGATTCTTGAAAGAAGAACTATTTAGGCCTAAGACTAAAGTTAAGGTTAGTGAAAATGAGAGTTAGGTAGAGTAACGATGAAGGCAGAGTGAGCAGCATAGGTGTTTGAGGAACTGGAGGCAGTTGGCATAGGTGTGTGGTGGAAGTAGGGGAGTAGGGAAAGAAGTAGAAAAGGAGATGCGCCTTAAGCAGGGTCCTGATTATGAAGGACCTTTTAACAAAATTAAATCATTTGGGCCTCAAACCAACAGCAAAAGACAATCATTAAAGTGTCTTGAAATAGGGAATGATGAGATAGAGTGGGGGATGGATTGGAGGGAAAAAGCCTGGAGATATGGAGACTGGTGTGAGGCTATTGTAGGAACTGAGGTAAACAATGATGAAGGCTTGAACTAGGACAGTGGTTCTCAGGATGGATAGATGTTGATGAATTTGAGAAATTTTTAGGAGGTATGTTGAGAAAAATTGAAGAATGACTTAATATTGGAAGTGAGGATAAAGTTGATTTTAATGACTACAATATTGTCTTGATTAGAAAATGGTGATACTGTATACTGAGATAGAGACTATAAGGAGGATAAGGAGTTTGGGGTAAAAGGAGATGATAGATTAGTCTAGAACTTCTTAACTTTGATTTGTGAGTGGAACTGAAAGGTGGAAATACCAGTATAAGTAGGATAATGTTTTCCCCAACTCAGGAGAGCCCTGGACAGGAAATTGATATTTGGTATATATCAACCTATAGTAGTTACTAAAACCTTCAAAGTAAAGGTAAACACACAAAGAAAGTAATTGTAGGGTGAAAAAAATTAGCTTAACTGAACTTAAAGGAGAATAACATTTAAGGACAGAATAGGAATGAAACACAGACACACAGAGACACAGACACAGACATACAAAGACACAGACACACACACACATACACACACACCCCAAGAAAATTCAAGAGAGGTAGGAAGAAAACCAGGAAAGGAAAATGTGATGAACACAAAGGAAGAAAATATTTTAAAAGGAAAGAAATGGATAATGTGTCAGATACCTCCAAAAAATAAAATGAGATAATGGGTGGGTGCCTACTAGTTTAGGTAAACCATTATTGACCTTGGGAGAGCAATTGGGGCAGAAGCCAGATGACTGTGGATTAAAGAATGAGTGGAAAATAAGGAGATAGAGACAGTGAATACAGAGAAATCTTCCAAGATTAGCTGTGAATGGGAAGGAAGGGCTAAGGTATTGCTGATTGCAAGACTATGGAGGAGACTTGAGTAGTTTATATTCTGATTAGAAATGGTTTCATAGAGAATTGTAGTATTCATAATAAATTAGTAAAGATGCCAAATTCCTTCAGAATGGATCTTCTTGGCACTGCATTTTAGTGGGCCTCGCTAAGGTCCATGGTCCGGTTAGTAGTTATGTTGGTTCCAAAAATAGATCTTACTTATATTAAAGTTTGCATCAATGCGTTAGTCAGAATATTAACATCTTAATTAATAGACTATTTTTTGAAAACTGTTAGGTTTACAGAAAGATTGAGCAGATAGTACAGGCAATTCCCGTAATCCTCCTCCCACCCCCCAACCCCACACACGGTTTCCCCTATTGTTAATATCTTACATTAGCATCATCTATTTGTTACAATTAATGGACCAACATTGATATATTATTATTAACTGAAGTCCATGATTTATTCAGATTTCCTTAGCTTTTACTTATTATCCCTTTTCTGTTCTAGGGTCATGTCTCCTTAGTCTCCTCTTGGCTTTGGTAATTTCTCAGACTTTCCTTGTTTTTGATGACCTTGACAGTTTTGGGGAGTACTGATTAGATATATTGTAGGATGACCCTCTATTGGAATTGGATGTTTTTCTCATGATTACACTGGGGTTATGGGTTTTAGGAAGGAAGTTCACAGAGGTAAAGCATGTCATTTTTATTACATCATATCAAGGGCGCATAAAATCTACATGATTTATGACCATTGATATTGACCTGGGTCACCAGGCAGAAGTAATGTTTGTCAGGTTTCTCCACTGTTACTCTTTCCCCCTTATTTCCATACTGTACTCTTTGGAAGAAAGTCACTATATGCAGCCTATACTTAAGGATGGGAAGTTAAGTTCCCCTCCATTAGGGTGGAGTATCTACGTAATTTATGTGGAATTCTTCTGCATGGGAACTTGTTTATTTATTTATTCATTTATTTATATCAGGTGGACTCATGGATATTTATTTTATCCTTTGAGTTATAATCCAATACTAATTTATTTATTTTATTGCCTCAATTTTTCCAGCTCTGGCCTTTGGGAGCTCTTTTAGTTGGCTCCTGCGTCATTTTGAGCCCCATAAGAATGGGGTTTTATTAATTTAAAAAATGTTTTAATATGAACCCTGTACTTCGCCTATTTGTTTCTCCAACCATCACCCTGAGCCCTGGCAACTAGTGATCTTTTATGTCACTCTAGTTTTATCTTTTCCAGAATGTGATATAATTGGAATCATATACTGTATAGCATTTTCCAGTCTAGCTTCTTTCACTTGCAATATGCATTTCAGGTTCCTCCATGTCTTTTTGTAGTATGGTAGATCATTTCTTTTTATCCTTAAGTGGTATTCCATTGCTTGGATGTACTACAGTTTACCTACTCATTTATTGAAGAACATCTTGGTTGCTTTCAATTTTGGGTAATTATAAATAAAATAGTTATAAACATTTAAGGGCAGATATTTTGTGTACATAAGTTTTCTAGTCAATTGGGTAAACACTTAGAAGCATGATGGCTGAATGATATGGTAACACTATGTTTAGCTTTGTGAGAAGGTACTAAAGTGTCTTGCAGAATGGCTGTACCATCTTGCATTCCTACCAGCAGTAAACAAGAGTTCTGGTTGCTGTATTTCATTGTCAGCATTTGTTGTCAACTTTTAAAAAATTTCAGTCATTCTAATAGGACCCTCGTTGTTTTAACTTACAACTCCCTAGTGAAAAATAAGCACCTCTCATATGCTTATTTGCCATCTGTATATCTTCTTTGATGAAGTATATATTCAGATTCTTTTACCATTTTTTATTGGGTTGTTTGTTTTTTATTGTTGAGTTTTAAGACCTCTCTGAATATTTTAGATACAAGTCCTTTATCAGATATGTGTTTTGCAAGTATTTTCTCACTGCATGCAGCTGATTTTTAAATTTTCTTAACAATGTCTTTTGCAGAGCAAAAGTTTTCAATTTTAATAAGGCCAACTTATTAATTTTTTTCTATAACAATCTTGCTTTTAATGTTGTATCTAAAAACTCATCATCAAACCAAGGTCACTTATATTTTTCCTGTGTTATCTTCTAGAAATTTTATAGTTTTTCATTTTACATTTAGGTCAAGATCTACTTGGAGTGAATTTTTGTGAAAGGTGTAAGTCCCATATCTAGATTCATTATTTTGCATATGAATGTCCAATTAGTCCAGTACCATTTGTTCAAAAGACTATCTTTTTTTCCATTTCTGTTTCATTGATCTAAGTATCTATTCTTTTGCCAAATCTATGCTGTCTTGATAACTTTAAGTCTTGAAGTCAGGCAGTGTCAGTCCTCTAACTTGTTCTTCATCTTTAAATAGCACTGGCAATTTTGGGTCTTATATTTCCCCATATAAATTTTGGAATGAATTTATTGATATCCACAGAATAACTTTCAGGGATTTTGATCTGGATTGCCTTGAAACTATAGATCAAGTTGGGAAGAATTAATGTCTTAACAATATTGAGTCTTCCTATCCATGAACATGAAATATCTATTTATTTAGATATTCCTTAATTTCTTTGATCAGAGTTTTACAGTTTTCCTCATATAGATCCTTTACATATTTTGTAAGATATATATCTGAGTATTTTATTATTTTTGGTGCTAATGTAAATGGTATTGTGTTTTAAATTTCAAATTTCAATTTTTCATTGTTGGTATATAGAAAAGCAATCGACTTTTGTATATTAACCTTCTACCCTGGATTTTTGCTATAATCACTTGTTTATTGCAGGAGACTTCTGTTGATTCTTTGGGATTTTCCACATAGACAATCATGTCATCTCTAAAAAAGATAATTTATATTTCTTACTTCAGCGACTGTATATATTTTAGTTCCATTTTTTGTCTTATTATGTTTGCTAGAACTTTTAGTACAATGTTGAATAAGAGTTATGAGAGAGGACATCCTTGCCTTGTTTCCAGTCTTAGTGAGAAAGCATCTAGTTTCTCACCATTGAATATGATGTTAACTGTAGGTTTTTTTAATAGATGCTACTTACCAAGCTGAGGATGTTCCTTCCCTTTCATTCCTAGTTTGCTGAAAGGTTTTTTGTTTTGTTTTTTTTATCGTAGATGGACATTAGGATGTGTCAAATACTTTTTTTTTTAATCAGTTTTCTTCTTTAACCTGTTTATATGATTGATTGCATTAATTGATTATCACTTGTTGATATACCAGTTATATAACTGGAATAAATCCCATTTAATCATGATATGTAATTCTCTTTATATATTGCTGAATTTGGCTTGCTAATATCGTATTGAGGGTTTTTGCATCTCTGTTCATGAGAGATATTGGTCTATAGTTTTCCTTTTTGTAATGTCTTTATCTGGTTTTGGTATTAATTTTTTTTTTTTTTACATCTTTATTGGAGTATAATTGCTTTACAATGGTGTGTTAGTTTCTGCTTTATAACAAAGTGAATCAGTTATACATATACATATGTCCCCATATCTCTTCCCTCTTGAGTCTCCCTCCCTCCCACCATCCCTATCCCACCCCTCTAGGTGGTCACAAAACACCGAGCTGATCTCCCTGTGCTATGCGGCTGCTTCCCACTAGCTATCTATTTTATGTTTGGTAGTGTATATATGTCCATGCCACTCTCTCACTTTGTCCCAGCTTACCCTTCCCCCTCCCTGTATCCTCAAGTCCATTCTCTAGTAGGTCTGTGTCTTTATTCCCATCTTGCCCCTAGGTTCTTCATGACCAATTTTTTTTTTTTTAGATTCCATATATATGTGTTAGCATACAGTATTTGTTTTTCTCTTTCTGACTTACTTCACTCTGTATGACAGACTCTAACTCCATCCACCTCACTACAAATAACTCAATTTCATTTCTTTTTATGGCTGAGTAATATTCCATTGTACATATGTGCCACATCTTCTTTATCCATTCATCTGTTGATGGACACTTAGGTTGCTCCCATGTCCTGGCTACTGTAAACAGAGGTGCAATGAACATTGTGGTACATGACTTTTTTGAATGATGGTTTTCTCAGGGTATATGCCCAGTAGTGGGATTGCTGGGTCGTATGGTAGTTCTACTTTTAGTTTTTTAAGGAACCTCCATATTGTTATCCATAGTGGCTGTATCAATTTAAATTCCCACCAACAGTGCAAGAGGGTTCCCTTTTCTCCACAGCCTCTCGAGCATTTATTGTTTGTAGATTTTCTGATGATGGCCATTCTGACCGGTGTGAGATGATATCTCATTTTAGTTTTGATTTGCATTTCTCTAATGATTAATGATGTTGAGCATCCTTTCATGTGTTTGTTGGCAATCTGTATATCTTCTTTGGAGAAATGTCTATTTAGGTCTTCTGCTCATTTTTGGATTTCACAATTTGTATGGAAACACAAAAGACCCCGAATAGCCAAAGCAATCTTGAGAAAGAAAAACGGAGCTGGAGGAATCAGGCTCCCTGACTTCAGATTATACTACAAAGCTACAGTAATCAAGACAGTATGGTACTGGAACAAAAACAGAAATATAGATCTATGGAACAGGATAGAAAGTCCAGAGATAAACCCACACACATGTGGTCACCTTATTTTTGATAAAGGAGGCAAGAATATACAATGGAGAAAAGACAGCCTCTTCCATAAGTGGTGCTGGGAAAACTGGACAGCTACATGTAAAAGAATGAAATTAGAACACTCCCTAACACCATACACAAAAATAAACTCAAAATGGATTATTAAAGACCTAAATGTAAGGCCAGACGCTATAAAACTCTTAGAGGAAAACATAGGCAGAACACTCTATGACATAAATCACAGCAAGATCCTTTTTGACCCACCTCCTAGAGAAATGGAAATAAAAACAAAAATAAACAAACGAGACCTAATGAAACTTAAAAGCTTTTGCATAGCAAAGGAAACCATAAACAAGACGAAAAGACAACCCTCAGAATGGGAGAAAATATTTGCAAATGAAGCAACTGACAAAGGATTAATCTCCAAAATTTACAAGCAGCTCATGCAGCTCAATATCAAAAGAACAAACAACCCAATCCAAAAATGGTATTAATTTTTAATGGAGATATTCCCTGTTTTTGAGTTAGGATTTTTAGCAGTGCAATAACATCGGTTTTATTACATCCAATTAAATTTGATTTATTTAAATTTGATTTATTTTATTTAAATTTTATTTAAATTTTATTTATTTCAGCTTGATTCAATTTAATACCATCATTAAATAATAATAAGGCACTCTGGTATGTACTGAAGTACATGATAGATAAAACAGGTTCCATACTTCTTGAGTCTGACAATCAGATTGAGTATGTTCCCTTAAGGTAGCAAACTCTAGGTCATATTAGTTTGTGATGGAAAAAGGAAGTTCTTTAAAAACAGTTTAACAAAGCTTTGGTAGGCAAATGTATTTATGTATCGACCCCAGAATATCTACTCCTAATGAGCATAGATATTACCTATTTTTGTTTCTGCTGCATCCCCAGGGCCTAGGAAAGCTTCTAGTATAGAGTAAATGCTAAAAGAATTTTTATTGAATAAAAAAATAAATTGTGTGTATATTTCTGTATGAACACCTGCAACTGGTATTCTGAATTTACATCTTTAACTGTCCTAGAAATGTTTTTAAGTGCTTAATTTAAGTGTTATCCTTGACCATTTTATTTATAATTTTCATTATAACACTTTTCTTGTCACAGCACCCTAACATCATTACAGTTGCCAATTGTAAAGATTTTTTAAATTATGTTTTGATATATTTTAAATTGATCACTTAGAGGGAATATAAAGAAGGTCATTTTATTCTAAAATTAACGTATCTCAAAATCACATAAGGGGGTTCATTTTTATTTTGGTGATAGTCTCACTCCACCCCACACACATTGTGCCTGTGATCCTCCTTCCCCTTCACAGTGAAGTTACCTGTAGAGTGCTCAATACAATCATTATGTTCATTACCTTGAGTCAAAATGAATGTTCCTTCATTGACCCACACACAAATTTTTCTTCATTGCATTATTCCTCTACTTTTCCTCTGGCTCCTCAGCTGTACAATATGGTATTCTGGCTACATGTGCTTACTGAGCATTGAAATGTGGCTAGTGTCACAAGATAAAATTGTAATTTTTTTGGATACATTGGGTTAAGTAAAATGGATTTTACCTATTTCTTTTACCTTTCTTTTTTTTTAATGTAGCTACTTGGAAATTTAAAATTACTACATGTATTGCTCACATTATATTTCTACCTGACAGCATTGAAGACTGTTAAGAATATGTGAGATTGTTAATTTGTTTGTCATTAGAAATAAGTTAATTATGATCTTTAATTTTTGTCATGCATCTACTGATTTTTTAGATGCCCAGAGGAAAGCACAAGCAGCTTGCCACCAAAAATTAATGTTTTCAACAGCCTTTTCCAGTGGTGGGAAAAGTTGGTAACAAATTGGTTGAGTACAGTATCTACGAAAGAATATGACCCCAATGAGTCAAATGATATGTCTAGAAAATGCAGAGGAACAGTTATTGGCTTCCTAGTTAGGTGGTTTTATCTCCTTTTAACATGAGTATTACATACTGTTGGAGTCTATTCCTAAGTCTTTACCAGGTTTAGATTTCTAAACCACATTCAGACTTGCTACTTTTTCAATAGGGGAGGCAGCTTCTGCTTTACTCTGTGGACATTCTATTATTGGTACTACTATCCCTTGAATCATACTGAGTTATTTCTCTTGCTTTGAAGTCTGTGCCTTTCACATTCTATAGACCATCACATAATTTTCCCAAATTATTATTATTTTTTCCTCAGCAAATTTCTCTTGGGTAATTTATGCTTCATTTATATTTACACATGAATAAAACAATCTAACTCACTCACCATTTTGATTGCTGTCCTCTGGAACATTTCCTATATTTAAACTATTCTGGATTAGAGAAACCTCAGTACTTTTCTTTCCTGAAAATAAATGCAATCTCTATTTCATGAACAGGTTGTGTTCCAAAAGGGTGGGAATCATATTACAGCTGGCGTTAGAGTCCCAAGGCCAGCTCACCTATCACATTGTATATCAAAAGTAGAATACTATCTCAAGAATGCTATGAAACTTAACACCACATACTGAAATGTTTCTCTGAAAAACCACGTATTTTCAGGTTGGGTTGGCAGCAATGCAATGGAATAACAGAAGTCTCCCCAACACTCCTACCTCTTAACAAGAGGACGGGGACAGCTTACCAAACTAATGGTGGTGGGTACCACCAGGTCCAGTTCAGGGATTTAAACAGCTGAAGTGTTGGGGATAAAACTCACTTTTTGTTACTGGATCCTGTCCTTACATTCTGCTCCCCCTCTCCCCCATCTTTGGTTTGCCTACTTCACAGCACCGTCTATGGCTTACAAGTAAAGTTTTTGTTCAACATGGTTCAATATTAAAAGAAATAGTGTTAGTTTTTTCTTTATTGTCCATTTCTAAAAGTAACAAAAACTCTCCCTCTCATTGTTTATTTGCCATTGTAGAAATGAGACAATAACAGTTTTTCCTATGTCACTTTTCTCCTTTCACTTAGTGATTTTAGAGGTGCATATGGTTAGTGGAAGATAATCTCTGTACAGAAAGGGCTTAAAGAATATCAATCCACATATCAGTGGAAAAGCATACTTGGGTCACACTGGAGCTCCACCAAAGGCACTAGCTTTGGAACGAAGAGAAGCTCTTGTTATGGAAGCTGGGATAAGAGCTGATACTCAAGAGCAGGGTATCCTAGATGGGAATGGCCAGGCCTAGGGGAGGACCAGGATAGAGGTGAGGGGCAGATACTGAGGTTCTAGCATTTCCTCTTTCTTCAGATTTTCCCCTGACTTTGGCTAAGGGAAATGATGAGAAATGGAGAGAAGTGGAATAAATAGGACAAAGTCTTAGCTTGAAGCCAGGGAGAAAATGAGAGAGAGAGGTATTTTCAAGGTATTTTCCCCATTTTAGATGTTTATCTACATTATCTCAGATTTAGTTTCCATGATGAGCTTTGAATTTCCTTTGTATTCCCTTTTAAAAGATACTTTAAATATGGTCTGTGCCCAGTTAACTCTGTGCTTTTGGAATTCAACTTTGAATTCATGGATATAATATCCATTGACTTGCTATTATACAGTAAGGTACCATTTCAGAATCTGTAAGTAGGTCAAGATGTTTAAACTAAGGTTCTTGGTGTTCATGAGCTTGTAATCGATATTAAAAAAAGCATGGTTTTTGGGACATTCACTTCAGGTGAAGAAAAAAAAAGTGACTTGAACTCACTTGTGTTACAGGTGAATAAACAAATTTAAGCAAGTTTGTTTCTTGCAGAATTTCACTGGTTTCTTAACATGGCATAGATATTGTAACTCTCCAAAAGGGAGACGAAGTGTTCATCGTTCAACAATATTATTAGCCAGAGAATTCTTTTAAAAACACTGCTTTCAAGAGCTAGGACTTTTGGAGTATAATATGTGAAATGCTGTGATATATTTCATTTTAGTATCATTTTCCCACATGTTTTAAGGCTTGGCCTCCTCTAGAACATAAATCTAGGAGCTCAAGGAAAGAAAGAAAAAAAACCAAACCTTTGTTTTCTGGTATTTGTCATGCTGCAATTTTATCAGCATTACTTATTTGAAATTAACTGAAGGACTTATTTGGAAAAAGGAGTTCTATAATAAAATAAAATATGATAACCACTAGTCTAGGCCAAGTGCCTAATTGTTGTAAGTTAGAAAACTTAGGTCCAGACATTCCTTGCAGTGATTTATTATAGATCTTATAAAAGCTAAGGATCAGAACCCTAGTTCATTGTACTTTTGTATTTCCCAAACTGCAGTGAATATGTCGAGTAGGGCTCAAATACAACAAAAAAAGGGGTATAACACAGATCCCACTAAGTGACAATAAAATGTAGTTCTTCTCAACTTGTTACTCAAAAGAATTTCTAATTTATTTTATGCTTATCATTCTTTCTCATGCTAAATTAAGATGTTTCACTTAAAACAAACTTTTGTTCTTATACAAATTATACTTCGTTAGACTAATAAATATTTATGCTGTAATATTTCATTAAATTCTGTAATACTTTTCTTTTTCAATTACAGCGATTGTATTAATATATGTTAAGTAACTTTTTGCTTTATAGTACTATTGTTCTTTATTTTTTATGGCTCCGTTTCCTTATTATTGGCTTAAAATTTTCATCTGCTAGTCATTGTGATGGAGCATGATTAGAGGCTCCATCACAGCTGGGCTTAAATTCCAGCTCCAGCATTTGCTAGATGTGTGAGCTTGGGCAGATCACAAAATTTCTGTGATCTTAAATTTCCTCAAAAGATACGTGATGTGATGTCTGCTTCATGGGTTATCAAGTTCAGGGAATGTTCTGTTCAGACCTTGGGCAAAGTCTTAAACCCCAGGTCCATTCTTTTTGGTTCTGGTCCTAGGCCCTATTTTCCTCCCCTCCCTGCCTTCCTTCCTTCCTTCCTTCTTTCTTTCTTCTGCCTCTCTTTCCCTTTCTCTCTGTCCCTCCCTCCCTCCTTCCTTCCCTTTCTTTCTCATTGTAGCAAACAAAACCTAAAGTTTCGATTGGTGGTATTGTTGCGTTGCTTTCGGAAATGTCTTTACCCAACCAATACTGAATCAGACATAGCTTCTCCAACTAATAATCTATTTTATGACTGAAAGGATAAGGACTTTTTTGCTTTAAAGCCAATAATTTTGTAAAAGTAGATGAAAAATCACAAATCAAACAGGCCATGGGAACATTAGAAAGATTAAGGGATGTTACTTTTTAATAGCTTTTGTGCCTCTTCTAGAAATCCCAACTTATTTTCTTTTCTGCCATCTTGAAGTCTGTATTAGACTTCTGTTCTCAGCTTTTATTTCTAAAGGTAACGTTCATCAGATTATACCCTTCCTCTCCCTAATTCTACTCCAGGAATGAAGTGGACATTCTGACTCATCATATTAGAAGCATCCAGGTCACTTCTTGCTTCTAATGGGGAATTGACATTCTTATGAATCTGCGTACAGTGTATCTCCCACCTCACCAGACCTTCCAAAGCATCCTCACCCTTTATGACCATGAGGATTGGACAAGACTGCATGTTGTCCATATGGCACTTTGTCAGGCTCATAATATTCCATCAGGAAATGTTAGTTTTCCTTTTCTCTTTTCTCCTTCAAAGAGTTATTCCATGGAATGTAGAGCAGAAGATGTCACCAATTACATGTAATGAAAATTATTAGTGACTAATTCCTGAATTAATTTATATCATAGTTTAATTCAGCTTTCTCACATTTTTCTAGTGTACTTCTGACTGCTCTGACTTAGGTTTTGGCTACCTCTATTCTTGGGATGCTCAGTGCCAGCACCTTCCTCTTATTTACATTTTTTTGTTCATTTTTTTCTTCTTAATCTTTTTTCTGCTTGAGCTTGTCATTTGACTACACCTTTTACTCTCTTGTCTATACATTCTTCCAAGATATCACTTTGCCTAAAATACCAATTTTGTGGTCTGCCAATTCACTATCCTTGTATATATATATGAGTTCTCCATGATTTTCTACCCTCATCTTCTCATTACAATCTCTCTTGAGTGTTATAAGCCAGAAGCAACTAAATCACATCAACCCACGTGGATATCAGGTGTTGCTTTATAAATGTTCCATCATAGATTCTCCAAATATTGGAGGATTGGCTCAGGATGCTATATGCCAAGCAGGTAGAGTGATAGAGCCCTAACTAGAATAATTATACCCACATCTTTTATCAAGAAAAAGCTAAACAATTTTGTTATATTCAAACTCCACTACATATAGATGAGGAAGGTGCATCTGCTTCCAGGAAGTGTCCAGATACTGACTTTTTGAACATTTATGAAGACATTCTCAATTTTAAGATTTTTTGATAGGAAAATTTTGCCATAGCTATTACAAAAGTTAAAATTGAAGCCAAAATACTCAAGCCAATATTCATGCAAGTATATCATTTACTGTACAGTTAGATTTCAGAATAATTGCATCACTCATGAAAGATAGTTTAGTATGTCCCAAATGGCACTGTTAAATTTCCATTTGTTGTTGTGTTAAATCATGTAAGTGATACAGTTAAAATTAAGCGAGTAAGTGAAATTAAGAATAGGGTGACTATAATACTATTAAAGAATTTTGGCATTTTAATTCCTAAATTTGTAGACTCATCTAGCAGCAGAGGTCACTGGCATTATAAATTCTCTTTTGTACCCTTTGAGTTGTTGCTTCTGTCAAAATTACATCATTTTTATGAGTCACATGTAGCTAAGAAAACCACCAAATAACCTGCAACTTCTTTCACACTTATTACAATACATGTTGAAGTTGTTTTTTTTTTTTCTTGACTCCAAAAAATCAGGGTTCTTTTGTGTCAAAATTTCTAGTATCGTGAGAGGAAAAAAAAAAATCTATTTCTTGGTCAAAATAGCTAAGAAAATCACCAAGGATCCTCTGTAAATTTAGTCTTACTAGATATTCATTTTGTCATATACAGTGAGATTCAAAGAGAAAGTAACAGAAAATATTAAGAACCAATTTATATAGACTCTGGTCCCTCAGAGGGAGATTGGCACTTTATATTAGGAACAGAAGTCTGACTATCATTTTATGTATTCTTAGAAACTTAAAAAATGTAGGGGGCTACTGAGAGAGTTTTGACATTTTATAATTTGATTAGTAGCTAGGATTATAAAAGAAAGTATATCTGTGAAGTATATGGGATTCTTCCAAGTTCAAAAAGTGCCCTAAGGACTAGTGGTAAAAGAGAGATAAAAAAATTCAGTGGAGTCTATATAGCATTCTGGAATTTTTGTTTTTCGGTATGTTCAATTTCTTTATATTCCAACACCTATGGTTCTTCAGCTCTCCCATTATCATCAGAACTTTGTCGCATAGAAAAAGGCACTAGAATCCACACACACACACAAAAAAAACCCCACAAAAAACAAACAAAAAACAGCAAAAAACCTATCCTAGGTTAAATCTTTTTTTTTTTTTGACATCTTTATTGGATTATAATTGCTTTACAATGTTGTGTTATTTTCTGCTGTATAACAAAGTGAATCAGGTATATGTATACATATATCCCCATATATCCTCCCTCTTGTGTCTCCCTCCCACCCTCCCTAACCCACCCCTCTAGGTGATCACAAAGCACTGAGCTGATTTTCCTGTGCTATGTGGCTGCTTCCCACTAGCTATCTATTTTACATTTGGTAGTGTATATATGGCCATGCCACTCTCTCACTTTGTCCCAGCTTAACCTTCCCCCTCCCTGTGTCCTCAAGTCCATTCTCTACATCTACATCTTTATTCCTGTCCTGCCCCTAGGTTTTTCAGAAACATTTTTTTTTTTTTTTAGATTCCATGTATATGTGTTACCATATGGTATTTGTTTTACTCTTTCTGACTTCACTCTGTATGACAGACTCTAGGTCCATCCACCTCACTACAAATAACTCCACTTCGTTTCTTTATATGGCTGAGTAATATTCCATTGTATATATGTGCCATATCTTCTTTATCCATTCATCTGTCGATGGACACTTAGGTTGCTTCCATGTCCTGGCTATTATAAATAAAGCTGCAATGAACATTGTGGTACTTGACTCTTTCTGAATTATGGTTTTCTCAGGGTATATGCCCAGTAGTGGGATTGCTGGGTTGTATGGTGGTTGTATTTTTAGTTTTTTAAGGAACCTCCATACTGTTCTCCATAGTAGCTGTATCACTTTACATTCCTACCAACAGTGCAAGAGGGTTCCCTTTCCTCCACACCCTCTCTAGCATTTATTGTTTGTAGATTTTTTGATGATGGCCATTCTGACTGGTGTGAGGTGACACCTCATTGTAGTTTTGTAAATCTTATTTTTTTAAATAATTTTTTCTTTGAGAATAAAACTAAGGTATTTTAGCTGAGCATGGTAACTGATCTTTATAATACAGATATAAAAGGCTTAGGACTACAACTGAATTTCACAAACCTATTTTACTAAACTCTATTGCTTGCATTGTATATTTAATGTAATAATTCATACCCATCCAGAGCATAGAATATTTTCTATTTCTTGGAGTCAGGAATATCACAAATTTACTACATACTTAGAAAAATGTTTCTTCCTTTTATTAATTCTCCTTCTTTTATTAACTCTACTTCCTTCAAATATCAGAGCGACATCTAAGTTCAATATTTTAAGACTTGGCTTTTACTCTGTCCATATTCTTTAAGTATTTTTAAAATATTTTAGCTGTATTTTTCAAAGGTACTCACATTTTCCAATAAAGGTATCTAAAATTTTCATCCTTAAATAAAAATAAGCTCATCATTTATTCATTGTGAATTCCTTTCTATGAACACACCTAACTTAGTTCATTTTTTTTCCTGAGGTATAGATTCTAGAACTGCTGAAGTCAAGGACTTAATATTGGTACACAAGCAAAACAACTTAAAAAACAAAAAATAAACAAAAAAAAACCTCTGTTCTTTAGCTGCCATCTTCTAGGAGCAGTTTATATGATTCACATATAATTAGTAATTTTTTTTCATAAATTGATCATCTTTAACTCTTCATCTACTGCTTTTATGCCCTCTCATTGAGCTTAAGATTTTTTTTGTAACTTGTCTTTCTTTTTCTTTTTCTTGTATAAGAAAGTTTAATGTTAACTGAATATTGAAAGATTTCCCAGTGTCTCCCCTCTTCCTCCTCACCTAAAACTATATTCCCTAAGACCTTATCATCACTGATATCTGGGGGGAAACATCTACCTCTATTATGGTTCATCTCTTTCTCTTAAAGCTATTTATGAGACAGATATGAATGCAATTTTACATCTATACAAAACTTGTAATAGAACATATAAAAGTGTGACACCAACCGCAAACCTCCCATGAAACTATTTTTAGCCTATGAATTTTTTTTTAATTGTATTTATTTTTGGCTGTGTTGGGTCTTTGTTGTGGTGTGCGGGCTCTCATTGCAGTGGCTTCTCTTGTTGCAGAGCACAGGCTCTAGGTACGTGGGTTTCAGTAGTTGCGGCTCATGGGCTCTAGAGCACAGGCTCAGTAGTTGTGGTGCACTGGCTTTGTTGCTCCACGGCATGTGGGGTCTTCCTGGACCAAGGATCAAACCCGTGTCCCCTGCACTGGCAGGCAGATTCTTATCCACTGTGCCACCAGGGAAGTCCTTAGCCTATGAATTTTAAAGTTAAGCTGTACCCTTTAAAAATGCTTAATCATAGGAACTCTCTCTAGTCACAAAGACTGGCAAAATGAATTTTTTCACAGATCACTTCCTGCTGGTGCTATCCAAACTAAACCTGTAAGCCTTTTGAAATTTACTTTTTTTTTTTTTTTGTTTTAAGTAGTTGGTTTGGAGTTTTGATAGTTGGTGTGAAAATTTTCAATCTACATGTGAATACTTGATAGATAATGACTATATATACTACAAGAGCAGACAAAGTATGATTCCATCTAAATCTGTCACACCATAATTAGTATAATTCTATATTGTTTTAGTTACGTTACATCATTTGGTTTTAAAGCAAACAAATATTTCATCAGAAGAAAAATGTGTAAATGTTGAGTCAGCAGAGCCTAAAGCACTTTCCTGTGCCTTAACATCAAGGAAATCTTGCAGAGACAAATGTTTTAGAAACTTCTGAAATAAAGCTAAAATAACAAGGGCAAATGTCACATTATTTCATGCAATTGAAATAAAAGTTAAGAGCCCTTGTTATAAACATTGTGGCAAAAAAGAAACATCATGGTATGAGGTATATATTTCAATGAGTATCTTAAGCATGCTAGACACATTTGGAGCTTGCAACGTACAGTGCATCAAAGAAGAGGTTAGAAACTACAGGACTTAGACTATCTGGATTACTTTGCAATGCTTTTCATTTAAAAAAAAGAAACAGACATTCTTTTTCCAGAGAATTCCTGCTTCTCTTGGATGGTATTTAGTGTGGATCCTCAAGTATGACATCGTTATCCATTGGTAAAGAAGTGTGCCTCTTAAAGCAAAGTGCCAACTTCTGTAGCCAGATAATCATGTATTTTTCTTTGTATACTGATTTTGGGGTGGGTACAAAGATGGCCACTTTATCCTCTGGGAATGGCGTCTTCTTTTGGATTCTCCCACACTCTAGGCATTTGTACTTGGGCAACTTCAGATGGATCCATGCTGGGCTTTTGAGGGGTGAGCTTTAGCTCAGAAGAGAAGGTTGAAAAACAATGTTTTTCATCTCCAAATGTGAAGAGATTTTTTCTTTTCTTTTCTTTTCTTTTTTTGGAACAGAATATAATTAGCTAAAGTGGAATTGGGCCAACTAAGAAGAATTAACAGACTAAATGTGCCCTTAATTTTTGGAGCATTCCAAAGATGGGCTCATTCTTGACTCTCATGAAGAAAGGTGAAGCATCTATGAAAGTCAAAAATGGTGACTGGGAGACATGAAAAGAAAGAAACAGTTCAATTTTCTCACAAATTACAGACGATATCTGAAGCTAGCCATCCCCCCTCCAATCTAAAATCCATGTGACTAATTTTTCTAAGCAGGCACTGAAATGTTCCTGCTGGGAACAGGACCGATAATATATGTAGCTGGCACTCTCACCCGAGGGGAACTATTGTTCGGTTTGGGGAATGGAGGCCAACTCCCTGCAACTTAAAGAAGAGCTAATTTAGGACACATCTAAAAGCAACTGCAATGAGAAAGGGGAAAAAAAAACTCAACTTACTGTGCAGTGTGCCAGCTGACCAAAT
Source organism: Balaenoptera physalus (assembly GCF_965194825.1). Taxonomy (NCBI): domain Eukaryota; kingdom Metazoa; phylum Chordata; class Mammalia; order Artiodactyla; family Balaenopteridae; genus Balaenoptera; species Balaenoptera physalus. The sequence continues at coordinate 119,563,259 of NC_138891.1, read as the reverse complement.
GGAAAACAAAACAGAACAAAACAAGATAATCTCCTCCCCACCAACTAAAAAAGAAGGAGGAGGAGGGGGACATTTCTCTTTGTGCTTGATCTGTACTTGTTTGGGCTTTTTTCAGATACTTCCCCAAGTTTAAATTTGAAATTCGATGACGCCCAAGAGTAGAAATGTTCTTTTCCAGGTGTCGTTTTTATCTATTTCTGTCAAGCCCTTTAATAAGATAGAGAACCATCATTTAAGAAAAAAAAAAAAAAAAAAAAAAGATACAAAAGATGGTTGACTCCAGGACAAAAGGTCGTAGAAATACAGTAAATTTACCTAAAGAGGGGAGATTTCTTTAGTTAGTAGAAATAAGTCTGAGAACAGTGCCTGTTAAAAGACGACATCTGGAATTCACTAGAATTAACTACTTAATGGAAAAAAATCTCTCCAGATTAAAAAAAAAATCTTCCTACCCAGAAGTTATATTTTTTTAACCAAATGAAATTTATCTTGTTTGCTATTTCATTTTAGGTAAAAAGACAATAAATGTTTTTGAGATAAAGATGCGTTTATATGCTTCTGTAACTTAAAGGCAATTTTGATTTTAACATAAAACTCTTTCAGATTTCAGCTTATCATGATAGCAAATGCCTCGGGACATTTGTTTCAGTCTTTAATTGAACTGCTTGTATGTGAAGCTTGCAAGAGATCATGCGAGAACATTTCATACATGCGATATGGGATGGTAGAGGGAGTACCAGGCTTGAAGTTGAAACAACTGGATTTGAATCCCCAGCTGAGTGAGGCTGGGCAAATGACATAACTATCTGAAAAATGGAGATAATAACATTTGACTTCTTATCCATACATTTTTAGAAAAGATTAAATGAAATAATGAATGTGAAAGAACAGTAAAATTTATAAAAAGTTGTATAAAGTAAGGTATTATTTTCCCTGGTGTGTGGTCTTTTCTTAATGCACTTGCTTTCTATTATGTTTCTTTTCAAATCTTTATTTCTATCTCATTTCTTAGAGTTTTACTCATTTTACTAAAAGTTTTTTTTTAAAAAAATTAAGTGGATAGTTGTTTACAGGGTTGAGTTTTTTCTCTTCATTTATTTCTGTCAATAATTTCTGGAGTTAATTTTAGAGATTTTGACTCAGATGCTAACTCTCTGAAACCACCCTTTGTCCCATTTTACCACAATGCACAGAAATCCTGGATAAGAATGGAGGCAAGAGATCCCAATATGATTTTAAAGCAATTAAAAAAACTTAGTGCTCCCTATGAGAATATGAGCATTTATGCTTAAGTATGGAAAGATTACAATGAGAGGGGGATATTACAGGAAAATCCATTTGTGAAAAGTGGTGGCAGTCCCGGTAAAAAAAAAATAGGCAATGACATAGGACTGTGGAATCAGACTCAAAGAGTATTTTAGAATTATCTAGTAATCCAGGGCATGGTAAATGAACCTTTTAAATAACATCTCTAATAAGAGGTATTTGTACTGATTTTTACTTCTCATTTGAGCCAAAGCTGTTGTCTCTTGAACAGTGTTTCTCAGACTTTAATGTGCATGTTAAGTCACCTGGAAACCCTTCCAAAATTTATATTCTGATCAAAGTCTCTGGGGTGGTGGCTGAGCTAGTGAAAGGATTCAGTGTTTCCGACAACCTGTCAGCCAATGCCAAGGCTGCTGCTTCTCAGACAATATTAGTAGCTAGACAGAATGTCACTAGAATTATGTTTCGCTTACAAATAACACTCCTGGAATGATATCTATGTTGGAGAAATTGTGGCTATGGAAATATTATTCAAGTAAAGTTTCCCTTTTTGTATAGCTTTGAGATGAAATTGATGTACAACAAAGTATCATTTTAAAGTGTAAAATTTGATGAGTTTTGACATATGTGTACAACCATGAAACCATTACAACAGTCAAGATAACAAACATTTTCATCAAAAAGAACTCATGAAGCTAAATACCAAAAAAACAAACAACTCAATCAAAAAATGGGCAGAAGATCTAAATAGACATTTCTCCAAAGAAGACATACAGATAGCTAGCTAAACAGCACATGAAAAGATGCTCAACATCACTAATTAGTAGAGAAATGCAAATCAAAACTACAGTGAAGTATCTCCTCACACAGGTCAGCATGGCCATCATCAAAAAATCTACAAACAATACATGCTGGAGAGGGTGTGGAGAAAAGGGAACCCTCCTACACTGTTGGTGGGAATGTAAACTGATACAGCCACTATGGTGAACAGAATGGAGGTTCCTTAAAAAAATAAAAATAGAGCTGCTACCATATGATCCTGCAATCCCACTCCTGGGCGTATATCTGGAGAAAACCATATTTCAAAAAATACATGCACCCCGATGTTCATTGCAGCACTATTTACAATAGCCAGGACATGGAAGCAACCTAAGTGTCTATCAACAGAGGAATGGATAAAGAACATGTGGTATATATATATATATATATATATATATATATATATATACACACAATGGAATATTACTCAGCCATAAAAAAGAACTAATTACTGTCATTTGCAGCAACCTGTGTGGACCTACAGATTGTCATACTGAGTGAAGTAAGTCAGACAGAGAAAGATAAATATCATATGGTGTCACTTATATGTGGGATCTAAAAAAAAGCATACAAATGAATTTATGTACAAAACAGAAATAGAGTTACAGATGTAGAAAACAAACTTATGGTTACCAGGGGGTAAGGGCAGGGGGGGATAAATTGGAAGATTGGGATTGACATATACACACTACTATTATAAAATGGATAACTAATAAGGACCTGCTGTATAGCACAGGGAACTCTACTCAGTACTTTGTAATGGCCTACTTGGGAAAAGAATCTAAAAAAGAGTGGATATATGTATATGTATAACTGATTCACTTTGCTGTACACCTGAAACTAACACAAAATTGTAAATCAGCTATACCCCAATACAAATTAAAAAAAAAAAACAACTCAAAAGTTCTTTATCCTGCTTTGTAATCTTCCCCTTATTCACCCTCCCCCTCCCGTGTATCCACTAATCCACTTTCTGTCTTTTTATATTATTTTCCATTTTCTAGAATTTTATATAAAATATCATTCAATATGATATGTACTTTTTTATTATCCAGCTTCTTTCACTCAGCATAAATATTATGAGATACATCCATTTGCTCATTTTTGAAAATTGTTTTTTTGTTTCATAATTGAGTTGCATGTACTCTTTTTATTACTGACTAGTATTCCATTCAATGTATGCATCACAATGTGTCTATCCATTCAGCTGCTGATAGATATTGTATCACTTTCAGTTTGGGGATCTAACAGAGAAAACTGTTATGAGCATGCAGGAACATGTCTTTGTATAGACGTATTATTTCATTCCCAAGAGGAGAATGACTGAGTTATATAGCAGGTGCATGTTTACCTATTTAAGAAATTATCAAATTATCAAAAGTGATGACACCATCTTCCATTCCTACCAGCAATGCTTGAGGATTCCGTCTGCTCCCTCCCCACTTGCTTGGCTGGTATGAACAGTCTTTAATTTTAGCTCTTCTCATGGTCATATAGTGAGTGGTATCTCACTGTGGTTTTAATCTGCATTTCTCTAGTAACTAACGATGTTGAGCAGCTTTTCATGTTTATTGGCCATCTATACATCTGCATTCGTGAAGTGTCTGTTCAAATCATTTGCTCATTTTTGAAAATTAGATTCTTTGTCTTATTATTATGACACACAAGTTCTTTATGTATTCGAGATCAAGGATTGGCAAACTTGTTTTTAAAGGGCCAGAGAGTGACTATTTTAGGCATTATGGGCCATATTATTTTTGTTGCAACTATTAAACCTGGCCTTGTATCATGAAAAGAGTCACATATAAGACACAAATGGATAAGCACGACCATGTATCAATAAAATTTTATTTACAAAAACAGATGGCAGGTCAAACTTAGCCCATGGGCCTTGTTTCGATAATTCTTGTTCTAGATGGAAGTTCTTTGTCAGATATATGTTTTGCAAGTATATTTTTCTTGTTAGTGGCTTGTCTTTCCATTCTCTTAATAGTGTCTTAACAAAGAACAAATGTTTTATGTTCTGATGAAATCTAATGTTTTATTGATTTTTTTATTGTTCATGACTTTTGTGCTCTATTTAGGAATCTTTGCCTAGCCCAAGATTTACTCCTAATTTTTTTTTCCTGAGATAAGAACTGATGTTTTTTTCTTTCTTATCCCAAAAGAATAATCCAAATTGTTCAGCACTATTTGTAGAAAGATGATCAATTCTCTGTGGAATTGCTTTGGCATCCTTATCAAAATCAGTTGACCATGTATACATACATCTTTTTGAGGACTTCCTTTACAGTTCCAATGATCTGTATATCTAGCTTTATACTACTAACCACACTATTACTACCACACTAACTTGATTATTGGAGATTGAAAATAAGTGTCCAAATCAGGTAGTATACGTTTTTCAACCTTGTTCTTCTTTTTCAAACTTTAGCTACATTAGGACTCTTGTATTTCCATATAAATTCCCATATGACAGCCTGTTGGGATTTTCATTAGGATTCATTGCGAGAGTTTGCAAACTATAGCCCATGTATCAAATCCAGTTTATAGTCTGTTTTTCTACTGCCCTCAAGCTAAGAAATTTTTTTTCACATTTTTAAAGGATTGTAACAAACAAAACAAAACAAAAAAACAAAGAATATGCAACAGACATCATTATTTGGCCTGCAAAGCCTTAAGTATTTTCTATTTGGCTCTTTACAGAAAAAGTTTGCCAAATTCTGATCAATAGATCAATCTCTGAAGAATTCGTATTTTAACAACGTTGGATCTTCTGATTTTTGAGCATGCTATATCTCTCCATTTATTTGTTTTGTTTAATTCTGTAAATATTTTGTAGAATTTAGCATACAAATAGTCTACATTTGTCAAATTTATTCCTAAGAATTTAATATTTTTGTTGCTCTTGTAAATGGTATTTATTTTCCATTTTATTTTCTAGGTTTTTCTTTGCTATATATTTAAAATTTTTAATATTGAGATTGAGTCATGTGATTTTTGCAAACATTACACATTAGTTATAATAGCTTTTTAAAGATTCTTTAGGATTTTCTACTTAAACCCACCTGTTTCTGTAAATAGTGTCACTTCTTTTTCTATCACTATACTTTTTACTTCTTTTTCCTTTCCTTATTTAACTGACTATAATAAAATGTTGCATAGAAGTGGTAAGAGTGGGCATTCTTGCCGTGTTTGCAATCTTAAGGGAAAAGGATTCAGCCTTTCATCATTAACTATGTTAGCTGTTGATTTTTCTTAGATGTTTTTTATCAAGTGTAGGAAGTTCCTTTCTCTATTAGTTTCTTAGGCTGCTGTAACAAATTGTCACAAACATGGTGGCTCACACAACACAAATTTATTCTCTTCTAGTTATGGAGGTCAGAAGTTTGAAATCAGTTACACTGGGCCAAAACCAGGGTATGTGTCCTCAGTGTCCTGAGGCTCTAGGGGAGAATCCATGTTCTTGTGTTTTCCAGCTTCTGGAGCTGCAATCCTTGCATTCTTTGGCTCACAGCTGTTTCCTCCATTTCCAAAGCCTGTCATATAGCATCTTCAGATCTCCGAGGTCATCACAAAACCTTCTCTCTTCTGTAGCCAAATCTTCACACTGCTTTACTCTTACATTGACATTTGTGATCGCATTTATGACCCACCAGATAATCCAAGATAATCTCATTTAAACATCATATCTGCAAAGTCCTCATCACATAAGATAATATTCACACGTTCCAGTGATTAGAAGACAATTATTCAATTTACTGCAAATTCTATTCCTAGTTTACTGAGTTTTAAAATTATAAATGGATATTGAATTTTGTCATTTTTCTGCATTTACTGAGAACCATATGATGTTTCTATTGAGTCTTGAGTATTATGATGAATTGTATTGTTTGACTTTCAAAATCTAAATAAAACTTTCATTTCTGAGATAAACCCCACTTAGCCATGAGGTATAGTCCTTTTTATATACAGTTGAAGTCCGTTTTCTAAAATTAGGTTTTAAGAATTTTTCATCTATGTTCATGAGGGTCGTTGGTATGTAGTTTCTTTCCTTCCTCCCTTCCTTCCTCCCTTCCTTCCTCCCTTCCTTCCTTCCTTTCTTTCTTCCTTTCTTCTTCCTTCCTTTCTTTCTTTTTCTTTCTTTCTTTCCCTTCCTTCCTTCCTTCCTTCCTTCCTTCCTTCCTTCCTTCCTTCCTTTCTTTCTTTCTTTCTTTCTTTCTTTCTTTCTTTCTTTCTTTCTTTCTTTCTTTCTTTCTTTCTTTCTTTCTTTCTTTCGTTCTTTCTTTCTTTCCTTCTTTATCTCTTTATCTCTTTATCTCTTTGTCTGGTTTTGGTATCAGAGTTACACTGGTCTCAGAATGAGCAGAAATATTAATTGGTGTTGTTTTTTCTTAAATGTTTGGTAGAATTCACCAGTGAAGTCTTATATATGCCTAGAATTTAATCTTTGGAAAAGTTGTTAAGTACAAATTCAATTTTAAAAGTAGATATAGGGCTATTCAGGTTGTCTATTTCTTCTTGAATGAACTTTAGTAGTTTTATTGTTTTAAGAAGTTTGTTCATTTCATCTAAGTTGTTGAAACAATTGCAATGCAATTTTTCATAATATTCTTTTAATGTCTGTAGCATCTGTAGTGAGTAACCTTCTTTCATTTATATTGGCAATAGGTATCTTCTTTCCTCTTTTTTGGCTAGAAGTTTATCAGTTTTATTGATCTTCTCAAATAACCTGCTTTTGTTTTTATTGATTTTCTCTCTGTGTTTCTCTCTCTGTCTCTCTCAGCCTTTCTCTCTCTCTCTCTGTATATATATATCTATATATACTTTATTTACTTATTGATTTATGCTCTTTTTAAAATTTTGCTTACTTTGAATATTATTCACTCTTCTTTTTCTAATGTCTTATTGTGAAAGTTTAGTATGTTGATTTCAGCCTTTTCTGTTTTTTCTTATATAAACATTTAAAGCAATAATTATCCCTCTATGAACTGCTTCCCACAAATTTTGATATAATGTGCTTTCATTTTTATTTAATATATTTTCTAATTTCCTTTGTGATTTCTTCTTTGACCCATCAATTATTTACAAGCATGTTGTTTTGTTTAAAAAATATTTGTGGACTTTCCATATACTTTCTGTTATTGATTTCTAGTTTAATTTAACTGTGGTCAGACAACATATTCTAATGTTTTGAAAACTTTTATATTCATCGAGACTTGTTTTATGGCCCCAAATATTTTCCATTTTGGTAAATATTCCAAAAGAATGTGTATTTTGCTGTTTTTTTAATCTCTAGAAATTTGACTTTGGTTTTTACAATTAAAAAAAATTTTCCATGTCTCTCCTTATCATGTCCACTTTCATCCACTTTCCTAGACATATAGAGCATATTTGTAGTGACTGTTTTAACATTCTTGTCTACTAATTCTTTCATGTGTGTTATTTCTGCATCTGTTTGTACTGAGAGATTCTTCTTTTGCTTCTTCGCACTCCTGGTATTTTCCTGACTTGATGTCACATTGTGAATTTTATATGTGGTGTGCTACAGTATTTGCATTTCTTTTAATATTTTTTGGACTTTATTCAGGGAAGTAGTAAGTTACTTGGAAACAAGTTGATCTTTTCTAGGTGTGGCTTAAAACAATACCTTTCTAAGGACTCTACCCAGTGCCCCATGATGTAGATTTCTGAGGTTTGCTCTTGTGTAGCTGTCTCTCTGCCCTACAAATTTGTGGCATCTTGACCTTTCTGGAATCTGAACTTGTCTTTCAACTCAGGAATACCTGCAGATTCTCTTTCAGTTCCCTTTCCCTGTACTCTATTGTGGAAACTTCCCTAGACAGCAGGGTGGGGCAATCATAGGGCTTACCTTGTTTTGTTTCCGTTCCCTCCAAGGATCATTGTTCTGTACTGCGTATTGTCCAATATCTGAAAACCACTGGTTTTTTTTTTTTTTTTTTTTTTTTTTAAACCACTGGTTTTTAAAAAATATCTTGCTGGGCTTTTCTAGTTGCTTAAGACAGTATGGTAAATCTTAGGCCTGTTACTTACTTATTCCTGGAGGCAGAAGTAAAAACAGATCACTTTTTAAATGCTATTCTTACCCTAGACATAATGAGAAGTCTGCTTCAGGTGGTTCAAATTTAGAAAGCATCAAGTGACCAATTATTTTTAATGCTGTTGTATATACCTTCAGTACATTTAAAGTCTTTTTTTCTATTCTACCCATTGTAGGAGACAGCCTAGGTTAAATCCAACTTGCGACATACTTGGTGTCTACACCTGTGCAGTTGAACATCACAGGAGAAACACACACAGGTAGGAGAACTGTCCCCCCGTAAAATCCATAATCATTAACATATATCTATTAAGGTAGAAGACTAATACCAAGGTTGTTAAAGAAAAGAAAACAGTTAACAGAACAAGCTGAAGAATCTTACAGAATCTTTATCTTCATAACCGGACACAGTAACTTTGCAGAAGTGAATCTAATACACACAGTTCCTTTCAAACCTATGTGTTTGCAAAAAGCCTCAGTGCAGAAACTATTTCTGGAAACTGATTCAGGCACATGGGGTGGTGAAACAAGCTCATTTTGGCACATGGAATCCTGAGGACATCAGAGCAATGAGAAGTGGAGGTTAGGACTGAACCGAACTGGTGGGTAACATTAGATCTATTGCCTCCACTTGCAGATATTTGTTAGACATGTGAGATCAGAGCCTAGCTACTGGCCCAGGGCAAAGTCCCACAGAACTGTTAATTAATGGGAAAAAAAAATGGACTATGTTAAAAAAAAAAAGCTTTTAATAGAAAATAGACTATATATATATTTCTTTAAGTACAGCTACAAATTTTATGAAATGTTAATTAAAACATGATTGTTATTTAGACCAACAAAATCTTTAAATAAAAATATTTGAATAATTATGCTTCCCTTGAATGTAGTCTCTGCTTCTTATCCATAGTAATTTATTTGTTCCCTTTAAAGTACATTTATTTTATTTTTATTTTTTTATTTTTTAACATCTTTATTGGAGTATAATTGCTTTCCAATGGTGTGTTACTTTCTGCTGTATAACAAAGTGAATCAGCTATACATATACGTATATCCCCATATCTCCTCCCTCTTGAGTCTCCCTCCCACCTTCCTTATCCCACCCCTCTAGGTGGTCACAAAGCACCGAGCTGATCTCCCTGTGCTATGTGGCTGCTTCCCACTAGCTATCTATTTTACATTTGGTAGTGTATATATATCCATGACACTCTTCACTTCATCCCAGCTTACCATTGCCCCTCCCTGTGTCTACAAGTCCATTCTCTATGTCTGCATCTTTATTCCTGTCTTGCTCACAGGTTCTTCAGAACCATTTCTTTTTTTTTTAGATTCCATACATATGTGTTAGCATACAGTATTTGTTTTTCTCTTTCTGACTTACTTCACTCTGTATGACAGACTCTAGGTTCATCCACCTCACTGCAAATAACTCAATTTTCTTTCTTTTTATGGCTGAGTAATATTCCATTGTATATATGTGCCACATCTCCTTTATCCATTCTTCTGTCGATGGCTACTTAGGTTGCTTCCATGTCCTGGCTGTTGTAAATAGAGCTGTAATGAACACTATGATACATGATTCATTTTGAATTATGGTTTTCTCAGGGTATATGCTCAGTGGTGGGGTTGCTGGGTCGTATGGTAGTTCTATTTTTAGTTTTTTAAGGAACCTCCATACTGTTCTCCATAGTGGCTGTACAAGTTTACATTCCCACCAACAGTGCAAGAGGGTTCCCTTTTCACTACACCTCTCCAGCATTTATTGTTTGTAGATTTTTTGATGATGGCCATTCTGACTGGTGTGAGGTGATACCTCATTGTAGTTTTGATTTGTATTTCTCTAATGATTAGTGATGTTGAGCATCCTTTCATGTGTGTGCTGGCAATCTGTATATCTTCTTTGGAGAAATGTCTATTTAGGCCTTCTGCCCATTTTTGGATTTGGTTGTTTGTTTTGTTGATATTGAGCTACTTGTAAATTTTGGAGATTAATCCTTTGCCAGTTGCTTTGTTTGCAAATATTTTCTCCCATTCTGAGGGTTGTCTTTTCATCTTGTTTATGGTTTCCTTTGCTGTGCAAAAGCTTTGTAGTTTAATTAGGTCCCATTTGTTTATTTTTGTTTTTATTTCCATTACTCTAGGAGGTGGGACAAAAAAAGATCTTGCTGTTGTTTATGTCAAAGAGTGTTTTTCCTATGTTTTCCTCTAAGAGTTTTAAAGTGTTTGGTCTTACATTTAGGTCTTTAATCCATGTTGATTTTATTTTTGTGTATGGTCTTAGGGAGTGTTCTAATTTCATTCTTTTACATGTAGCTGTCCAGTTTTCACAGCACCACTTATTGATGAGGCTCTCTTTCCTCCATTGTATGTTCTTGCCACCTTTCTGGTAAATTAGGTGACCATATGTGCATGAGTTTTTCTCTGGGCTTTCTATCTTGTACCATTGATCTATATTTCTGTTTCTGTGCAAGTACCATACTGTCTTGATTACTGTAGCTTTGTAGTATAGTTTGAAGTTGGGGCGCCTTATTCCTCCAGCTCTGTTTTTCTTTCTCAAGATTGCTTTGGCTATTCGGGGTCTTTTGTGTTTCCATACAAATTGTAAAATTTTTTGTTCTAAATCTGTGAAGGATGACATTGGTAGTTTGATAGGGATTGCATTGACTCTGTAGATTGCTTTGGGTAGTATAATCATTTTCACAATATTGATTCTTCCAATCCAAGAACATGGTATATTTCTCCATCTGTTTATGTCATCTTTGATTTCTTTCATCAGTGTTTTATAGTTTTCTGAGTACAAGTCTTTCACCTCCTTAGGTAGGTTTATTCCTAGGTATTTTATTCTTTTTGTTGCAGTGATAAATGGCAGTGTTTCCTTAATTTGTCTTTCAGATTTTTCATCATTAGTATATAGGAATGTAAATGATTTCTGTGCATTAATTTTGTATCCTGCTACTTTACCAAATTCATTGATTAGCTCTAGTAGTTTTCTGGTTACATCTTTAGGATTATCTATGTATAGTATCATGTCATCTGCAAACAGTGACAATTTCACTTCTTTTCCAATATAAATTTCTTTTCTTTCTTTTTCTTCTCTGATTGCTGTGGCTAAAACTTCCAAAACTATGTTGAATAATAGTGTTGAGAGTGGTCAACCTTGTCTTGTTCCTGATCTTAGTGGAAATGGTTTCAGTTTTTCACCATTGGGAATGATGTTGGCTGTGGGTTTGTCATATATGGCTTTTACGATGTTGAGGTAAGTTCTCTTTATGCCTACTTTCTGGAGGGTTTTTATCATAAATGGGTGTTGAATTTTGTCAAAATCTTTTTCTGCATCTATTGAGATGATCATATGGTTTTTCTTCTTCAATTTGTTAATGTGGTGTATCACATTGACTGATTTGCATATATTTAAAGAATCCTTGCATCCCTGGGATAAATCCCACTTGATCATGGTTTATGATCCTTTTAATGTTTTGTTGGATCCTGTTTGCTAGTATTTTGTTGGGGATTTTTTCATCTATATTCATCAGTGATATTGGTCTGTAATTTTCTTTTTTTGTAGTATCTTTGTCTGGTTTTGGTATCAGGGTGATGGTGGCCTCATAGAATGAGTTTTGGAGTGTTCCTCTCTCTGTTATATTTTGGAAGAGTTTGAGAAGGATAGGTGTTGGCTCTTTTCTAAATGTTTGATAGAATTCGCCTGTGAAGCCATCTGGTCCTGGGCTTTTGTTTGTTGGAAGAGTTTTAGTCACAGTTTCGATTTCAGTTCTTCTGATTGGTCTGTTTATTTTTTCTATTTCTTCCTGGTTCAGTCTCGGAAGGTTGTGCTTTTCTAAGAATGTGCCCATTTCTTCCACGTTGTCCATTTTATTGGCATATAGTTGCTGTAGTAGTCTCTCATGATCCTTTGTGTTTCTGCAGGGTCAGTGGTTACTTCTCCTTTTTCATTTCTAAATCTGCTGATTTGAATCTTCTCTCTTTTTTTCTTGATGAGTCTGGCTAATGGTTTATCAATTTTGTTTATCTTCTCAAAGAACCAGCTTTTAGTTTTATTGCTCTTTGCTATCATTTCCTTCATTTCTTTTTCATTTATTTTTGAGCTGATCTTTATGATTTCTTTCCTTCGGCTAACTTTGGGGGTTTTTTGTTCTTCTTTCTCTAAATGCTTTAGGTGTAAGGTTAGGTTGTTTATTTGAGATGTTTCTTGTTTCTTGAGGTAGGATTGTATTGCTATAACCTTTCCTTTTCGCACTGCTTTTGCTGCATCTCATAGGTTTTGGGTAGTCGTGTTTTCAGTGTCATTTGTTTCCAGGTATTTTTTGCTTTCTTCAGTGATCTCTTGGTTATTTAGTAGTGTATTGTTTAGCCTCCATATGTTTGTATTTTTTACAGGTTTTTTTCCCCTGTAATTGATATCTGGTCTCATAGTGTTGTGGTCGGAAAAGATACTTGATGCAATTTCAAATTTCTTAAATTTACCAAGCCTTGATTTGTGACCCAAGATATGATCTGTTCTGGAGAATGTTCTGTGAGCACTTGAGAAGAAATTGTATTCTGTTGTTTTTGCGTGTAATGTCCTATAAATATCAAGTAAGTCCATCTTGTTTAATGTATCATTTAAAGCTTGTGTTTCCTTATTTATTTTTATTTTGGATGATCTGTCCATTTGTGAAAGCGGGGTGTTAAAGTCCCCTACTATGATTGTGTTACTGTCGATTTTCCCTTTTATGGCTGTTAGCTTTTGCCTTATGTATTGAAGTGCTCCTATGTTGGGTGCATAAATATTTACAACTGTTATATCTTCTTATTGGATTGATCTCTTGACTATTATGTAGTGTCCTTCTTTGTGTCTTGTAATAGTCTTTAGAAAATAGACTGTGTTAAAAAAAACCCTTTTATTTAATTCTGTTGTTTTTTATTGATGCTAAGATTTTACCAAGAATAGAAGATAGCGTTTTATGTTAATATTTCAGTTGCATTCCATTTCAAGTGGGATTGAGTCACCATTAAGTTGGTATAAAATAAATGTGCATATGCACATCATACTCCTTTGCTCATTTCTTTTCTAATTCTGACATTGACAGCTTGGGCATACAATAATGCTGAGACATATACTCCTAGGAAATGTATGAACTTTTCACATCTACTTAAAATTAAACAAAACAAATACTTTGTTGAGGGTAAAAATAAACTCTAAATTCAGGCTGAAACAACATAAATGGTGACTTAAAAACGTGCTTGTCTTTTTTTTTAGGTCACAGTGTTTCATACAATTCTAATTTTGCTAAATTCAGCCATATTTTAGAGTTACATTCAGGCAGATAATAGAAAATAGCTAAGCTGTAAATTCTAGGAACAGTGTTAATGTCTTATTAAATGTACTTACTGAAAACTAGAAGTTTTAACACCACTTTCTCTTCCAAAATCTTTTATGTTAGATAAGATCTTTGATCATTGGTGCCTCGACTCAGGCAATATTGTAAGATTCTCTTGAGACAAAGGTTTATTAGAAAATCTAAGGAATTTTCATTGGTCAAGTAGAATTAGGGTGGGCCTGCCTGCAGTGGAGCTGTGGCAGGAGGTCTCTTTTCTCCACTAAGGAAGATATGAGTTATGATTTGCTACTTCTCACCATCTAAGGAAGTTAAATTTATTCATAATATGATCTCATCAGTCACTGTCATGTCTGGCAGGTAATGCTGTTAAAACACAACTGACCAAGAACATATTTTCTACTAAGTAAATGTACTGCAGCTGCAAAAAGTGAAGTGACTTCTTGCCCACTGTCAGTTACTGAGTCAGCACAAGGCCAGGGATGGAAATAGAAAATTCAATAACTTATATATCTTCAATATTTTTGTAGCACACAGAAAACTAGTTCATGAGATGAATGACATACAACATACTGAGTCTTCATTCCCCCCTCTAGATTGCATTAGCTTACCTTCATTGGTTTTTGCCTCAAGTTAATTTTACTTATTAGGTCTGTGAAAAACATGGCAATGTCCTTGGGGCCTCTGGACATGCACACTGAAACAAATCAATTATTTGAAATGCCACAGTATAAATACTATCAGAATAAGCTCCTTGGGAGAAGAAAGGTGTTATATAATTCAAAGCAATTTATAAATATCTACTTTCAGACACAGTTTGAGACATCATCCAAACTTCTTTGAATGGGGTTTAAATATAGCTGCCAATATGATTCCATTTTCTTTTGTTTCATGCCTAAAGTAATGTTAAGGCATCAGAGTTCAAGTGTTTTCTCTAATATTTGTAGAACAGTATAAAAATAATGTAATTACTTATAAAGGGATATATATAGAAAATTACTTTGACTCAGATAGCTCTAGGTTGTAAAGTAGAGATTTATTCCCACTGGGATAGTGCAATCTCTATTGAAATTTCAATGCTGTTCTTTGAGTCAATACTTAACATACTTATAAAATAAGATTCTAAAGTGAATGCATTTTTAGTATTATGCAGAAATAATCAAAGTTCTAATATATTGTTATCAAACATAATGAGGAATGTCAGGGAAGAGAATTCTGAAAGTCAACATAAGAGAAATTACAAAGAAGACTTCTACAAACAATGTATAAATAAGTGGAATAAAAATATTGGTTAAAATAAGTTTATGTAAGTATTAAGGAAACTGTAATTACGTAGTTCTTGAATTAAAGGACCCATCTATACAGACATAAGGAGGAAAAGAAAATAATTTAAACTCTAAGTACCCTGAAAAGTAATTTAGTATCAAGGTGGCTATAAACTATAATTACAGTTATAAACTGACATTGCTAAAGTATGCAGCTTTCAATGTTAACATTGTGCTATGTACTAGACAAATCAAGATCACACATCTCTATTCTAAAGGATATCAGTATTCACAAACTAGTGAGAGAAATAGAGAAGAACTAATTACAAAAAGTGGAATAAATATGTTTTTCTGAGAGAGGTATGCAAAGGATTTTATGGGGTCTCAGAAGAAGTTATCAAATCTAGGTTAGTTTGGAAATGAGAAGGCTCTGAAGAAACTTTATCTGGAATGTAACTGGAAAAACATGCAGGAATTACATTTAAAAAATGTGCCTGGCCTGGCATGTTAAAAATAAACCATATCCTTAATTTTATTATTATTATTGTTGTTACTATTATTATTACTATTATCATCATCTAAATGTAATGACGACAAAGACATTCTACTGAGGTTAAATCACATGTGTAAAGTATGAAAATAAGAGATAGCATGGCACAGTTGAAAAATGCCAAGTATTACATGTGAAGTGTGTAAGGTGTGAAGAAGGGATGGGAAAACAATGAGGTTGGAGAGAAACATCAATTCAGATTCTGAATGCAGAGCTTAGATTTTTATATCCAAAGTAAGTGAGAAACTTTGAAAGAATGATACAAAGTGAATCATATTTTATTTGCCAGTTTGTTATTACTATTTAACTTAAAAAGTAACATATTCCTGGGATGAAAAATAATCATATTATTCAAAAGGAAATAAAATGAAAATTAAATATCTTCCTTCTTATTCCTATCGTACCTCTCAGTCTAACTTCCCAATTTCAGACATTTTTAGTTGATTCTCTTTTAGGTCTCTGGAAGCTTACAATCTGTGTAGAGACTCCTCTTGCATAACACTTCAAAACATCTCATCCCCCACATTTTCCAGCCTCTGCTCTGACAATCAGTTCTGTTCAGGTTTCCACTAGCCTCATGCAGATGTAACCTGAGAGCATCTCATCTTGGCCCTGTGCTAACTTGTTCCCTGTGCCAAGGCTTACTGATGCTACAGAGAACCTACTCAGCACTCATGTGTGGAACACAGATGTGTGGGGACTCCAAGCCCATAGGGCCACTATGAGCCAACAGTAGCTGGGAGTCAATACCTAACTGACTCATTTCATAAAAATTGTTAGATGATCTGGCAGGAAAGGACACTAGTTGCCTGAAGGGGTAGCCAAATTCATTGTTCATCCTTGTATTAGCTTTTCCTACTCTCCTCCTTCACAACCCCTATGCCTAACTCCTACTTCCTGAGCTTACTTAACAAACAAATTACATGCACACACAACTCCGCCCCAGGCTGTGATTTGTGGTGAACCCATGCTAAGACAACTAGTTCTAGGAATAATAGCACACACTCTGTATGGGAATTTAGAACAGGATCATTTGCTGTTAAAAAAGGAATAGTAATCCTGTCCCTGATCTTAAGAAAATGAAGATATCTCCAGTCCTGTTGTAGCATAAAAATACTGAGTCTCACCTATTTTAGTCAGGATTCTTCAGAGAAACAACAAATAGGATGTGGGTATGCATAGAGAGATTTATGTTGAGGAATTGGTCTCACAATTATGGAGGCTTGCAAATCCACTTCTTGTAAGGCACGTCTAGTGGTTATGAACTCCCTCGGGTTTGTTTATCTGGGAAGATCTTTATCTCTTCTCTAATTCTGAAGGACAGTTTTGCTGGGTACAGTATTCTTGGTTGGCAGGGTTTTTTTTCCCCCTTCAAATCAGTACTTTGAATGTATCAACCCACTCTTGCCTCGTCTGCAAAATTTCTCCTGAAAAATCTGCTAATGGTCTCATGGGGTTCCCTTGAATTTAATAAATCACTTTTCTCTTGCTGTTTTTAGGATTTTCTCTTTATCTTTGACTTTTTTTTTTTAACATCTTTATTGAGATATAATTGCTTTACATTGTTGTGTTCGTTGCTGCTGTATAACAAAGTGAATCAGCTATACGTATACATATATCCCCATATCTCCTCCCTCTTGCATCTCCCGCCCACCCTCCCTATCCCACCCCTCTAGGTGGTCACAAAGCACTGAACTGATCTCCCTGTTCTATGCTGCTGCTTCCCAGTAGCTATCTATTTTACATTTGGTAGAGTATACATGTCACTGGCACTCTCTCACTTTGTCTCAGCTTACCCGTCCCCCTCCCCATGTCTTCAAGTCCATTCTCTACATCTGAATCTTTATTCCTGTCCTGCCCCTAGGTTCTTTGAGTTCTGATAACTTAATTACAATGTGGTTTTCGTATAGACTTCTTCAGGTTCAACCTATTTAGAAACTTTGGGGCTTCATAAATCTGGATGTACATTTCCCTCTGCAGATTTGGGAAGTTTTTAGCCATTATTGCTTTGAATAATCTTTCTGCCCTCTCTTTCCCTCTCTTCTCCTTTTGGGTCTCCCATAATATGTGTATTGTTTCTCTTGGAGGTGTCTCATTAGTCTCATAGGCTATCTTCACTCTTTTTTGTTTTTCTTTCTTTTTGCTTCCCTGACTGGATAATTTCAAATGACATCTTTGAATTCACTAATTATTTCTTCTACTTGATAGAGTCTGCTGCTGAAGTTCTCTATTGACATTTTCAGTTTAGTCATTGTATTCTTCAGTTCTAAGATTTCTGTTCAGTCTTTTCTATGGTCTATTTATTTGTTGAACTTCTCATTTTGTTCATGTATTGTTTTCCTGATTTCTAATTGTTTATTTATGTTTTCTTGTAGTTCACTGGACTTCCTTAAAATGATTATTTTGATATCAAGTAGTTTATGGATCTCCATTTCTTTAGGGTCAGTTACTGGAACTTTATTAGTTTCCTTTGGTGATGTCATGTTTCTCTGCTTCTTCCTGACCCTTGTATCCTTGCATTGGTGTCCTTGCATTGGACTTTACAGGCTGGCTTTGGCAGCAGAAGGCATTCACTTATCACCTGGCCTAGGATTCTGAATGAGTTAGCTGGCAGTCTCCATAATTGGGTGGAACCTATTACTGGGGGCTATGGTCAGTGAATGGGGCCTGCTGATCAGATTCTAAGGTTGTGAGGGACTTGTTACTAGGGTTCATGGTCAGATGGAACCCACTGTCAGTGTTCCACAGTTGGTCAGAGCCTGCAGCTAGGTCTCCATAGTCAGGTGGGGCTGGCTAGTGAGGCTCCACAGTCAGACAAGCCACTGGCAGGGATCCATAGTTAGGTGAGTCTACTGATGGAGCCTTGCCAGTTGGGCAAAACCAGTAGGCAGGGGTCTGCAGTTATGTTGGTGGGATTCCAAGGTTGGGCAAGGCTACTGTACTGATGGGATTCCTTTGTCAGATGAAGCTGCTGGCAAGGCTCTGTGGTGAGGCCAGGCTCCTGATGGTGCTCCATGGTTGGGTAGAGCCAGTAGGCAGGGCTATGTGATCCTGAGGTTCCTGAAAGGGCTCCTGATGGGACTCTGTGGTTGGGTATGCCTAGTAAGGGGTCCACTTAGTTGCAAGGCTGCTGGCAGGGCTCCCTTGTGGGACAGAGGCTACTGATAGCCTCCATCACTGGGTGGGGTGGCTCTGGGAGTTCTTGACCTGGTGGCATCTGCAGAGCCAGGGGAGGCTCCATGGTTGGGTAAAGCTGGCAAGGACTTGGAGGGACTGCAGTTTGGCAGGGCTGGCAAAGCCACTGGTGGAGGTCAACGGGCTGGTGCCAAGATTCACACTTGCCGGCAGCTGAAAGTTCTCATCCTTTTATTTGTTCCTAGCTCCCCTCAGGCAAGCTAACCATGACAATTCCCCTAGTGTTCTGCATGAATTTGTATATAAGTGAGCCACTAAGGCAGTGTCAAATGCTGAGGAAGTTGGATGTCTACCTTGGTCTCTCTTTCACCTATAGCAGAAACTGTGGTCCCAGGGCCTCCTTTTCAGCACTGTGCTCTGGTAGATTGAGGGATAAGTGATATGGATAAAGTACTCTTCTTACACATTTTGATGCAGTTTTTCTCATTTATTTTTGCTCCACTGGTGTGTTGTAACCTTTCCCCTGGGTTCCATAATTCTCACAAATTCTCTCTCTCACCCTCATTCATATATAGTTTCTGTTGGGGGTGGGGACTGGGACCCGGGACTTCGTATTCTTCAGTCTTGCTCACATCATTGAGACTGGCGATTCCAAAATATGTAAGGTGGGCTAGCAGACTGGAGACCCAGGAAGAACTGATGCTACAATTTATGCCCGAAGTTTGGCAGGCTAGGAAGATTCAATGTGCGGTTAAGTCCAAAGACTGCTGGCAGAATTTCTTTTTTGCTTGAGGGAGGTCAGTCTTTGCTCTGATTTGATGAGGTCCAACCACATTATGGAAGGCAACTGGCTTTACTCAAGGCCTACAAATTTAAATGTTAATCTCACCCAAAAACATCCTCCCAGAAACATCTAAAATAATGTTTGGCTACGTATCTGGGCATCATTACCTAGTCAGGTTGACACATAAAATCAACCATCACAGTCACACACCTGGGATGGATTTAAATGAAAGTGTAGGGAGAAGAGAAAGTGTTGGGTTATGCAGAAACTATTGCACTTGAATGGAAGGGGACAAGGGACATTTTAAGGATTGTGGAGCTGTCTGGTTACTGTAAACTACTTTGGATGCACTGAAAAAAGAAAATGACTAGTTCATTTTAGTTAATGATCAACTCTAGGCATACTGTCAAAACCAGAGTTGCTATATGGCAGCTTCTAAGGACATTTTCACCTGTATTTGCAGGGAACATTTTTCTGAAAAATTAGGCCCAGCATCTAATTGTAAGTGTAGCAGAGCAATAAAGAATCCATAGCCTTAATGGTTCCCTGATGTCAGAGACAAGGCCTTGATAAGAAGGGACGGTGAGCTAGAATCAGGGGAAGAAGACATTAGGACTGACAAACTTGGCGCTGTTGAACAGCCAGGTTGCCCTTAGTTCTCTGTGCTAACAAAGAATCTGCATACTAGAGGGGAAAAAAAGACTACTCTTGCTGGGAGAACCTGTAAAAACCTCAAGAAAGACCAGCATCTCAAAACTTGATATTTTGTAAAGTCTGCAACTTCTGCTCTTGCCACTCCCCATTTCCTCCGGTCCACATCATGATAAGAGCCTTAGCTAGAAAATAAAGTTCTTGCTATGGGAGAAAAGAGCTCACAAACTAAAGAAATCTTAAGATTTGGCTAACATGTGCCATCAGGAACCAGAGGAAAACGTGTGGGATCTTGAGGATGTTAGAATTCATCCTAAGTTATAAGCCTGGGTAGGGAAAATCTTATTGTTCTGGGGGTCAAGTTTAATCTGCTTAAATATACCTCAGAATGGCTTCTTATACATTGGACATAACAATGATCTTCAATGGTAAAATGGAAATACTGGGACAGCTTTGACATAGTAATAAGCAAGGGGCCAGAAAGCTCAGGAAAATGGGAATGTTTGAATGGTTTCATTATGTGAGACCAGAGAACCTATCTACTGGCTGTTTCCCAGGAGGTCCCAGAGGATGTTCTGTTTGCTTAGACAATAAGAAATGTACTATTGAGAACTATACTAGCTTCTTGGAGAATTAGTTGTAGTTAACATCTGGAGGTTGAGATTAGGAGTAGAAGATGATGCTATGAGACTGGGCTCCCTAGAATCAAGAATAATGGGGTTCAAGAATGGTGGAATCCAGCTTGAAACACATAGTTTGCAGAGATAAATTAGATACAATTACTAAAATGCGCAGCAGAATTGAGAATACTGAATGTTCAGATTTCCCTAAATTTTCTGTGCTAGAAAAAGAGTCTGCATGCTAGAGAAAAACAATCAGTATATTTTGTCTCAGAACGATTTCTGGGTAAAACTAAAAGATTACGGTGTCTCATAGCGCATGATAGACTATCAGTTAAATATAGTGCTATCTGACTTATATTAACAACAACAAAAACAGAATGTCTGATGAGCAGAAGTCTGAAGTTAAACACTGCAATGGAAAAATCACAGTGCCTCACCCAGTTTCCTGATGTAAGTCAATTCACACACCCAGCATCCATTGATTGAAAAGAGGCCAGATTCCATTGAGAAAAGTCTTTGCAACATCAACACATTAATTTCTGAGAGAAATTCTAATTTTTCTCCAGGTGGCTATAGTTATTTACCAAGTAAACTATTCTGGGGAAAGGGTAATACCTAGACTCTATGATGATTGTTTGGATAAAAATCTGAGATAACACTGATACCAGAGGACCCAAAATGTCATTATGGTCCTCTGGATAAAGTGAGAGCTGATGGAGTCCAGGATATAAATGGTACTCTGGCTCAAGTTACTTTCTTGATGAGTTCAGTGGTCCATGTATCTACTCCGAGGATATTTCCATGGCCACTGAGTGTATATTTTATGACTGGCAGAACTCTAAAATTTATTTCCTGACCTGTGAAATAAGTGCCATCATTGTAGGAAGGGTCAGGTGGATACCCCTTAATCTGTTTCCTGTTTCCCAACAAAAACAGAAAATCAGAAGCAACAATACATCCCCAGAGGAACTGCATAGATTAGTGCTACTGTGATTGAAAGGATTGTGGAGAGAGGAGTTGGCAACATCATATCTCCATTTAATTTGCCTCTATGGCCCCTGCAAACACAAACTGATCATGACCGATTAGGATGCAATAACAGAACATTAAACAAATGGTACTCTCAGTTCCTTTATTGGATATGGTATCTTCAGTAAAAAATATAAACACAACCTCTAGTACTTCATATTATAGCTATTAATTTGGTGAATGTAATCTTTATAATGCCAATCAGTGGAGGACTAAATTCAACTTGTTTTCACATAGAAAGAACAGTTTGTACACATTCACTTGCCTGAGGTCTTTTGCTTTTGATGAGATTCTTGATTGTGTTGACATTAGATAGAACACATGTTGGCTTTCAGTGGGCCTGGGAGTGGATGGATAAATGTTTTCCTGTTTCATTTCCTAGGAGATTAATGTAAAATAATTTTTCTAATATTCCTCAGAAACGCATTAGAATTGAGTTTTAATCACCTGTGATGGTAGCCAACTCAATAACCTGCTCATATATTTGCTTTTCTTTCTTCTCTGTTTCACTCACTGTTTTGCTCATTCTTGGAATCACTTCCCAAATAAACTACATTTATTAAAGCCTTAGTCTGAAGCCCTGCTTTGGAGGAAACCAGACTAAATATTTCACTACAGGACTAAATAATAAATACCTTTATCTTGAGACATTATATTCTTCCCATTTGAAAGAGAATTATTTTAGCATTTTTTCTCTTCCACCTTGATAGATATATTATCATTATAAATTCATCCACTGGTTTCTTGTAGCACATTAAAATATATTTATAATTTACTTAAGGATTTTCAAATTTAGAAAGTTTCGACTAACCTTTCACTATGTAAAATGAAAACAGTACTTTCTTTATTTATTTTTAATAGACCTTTATTGGAGTATAATTGTTTCACAATACTGTGTTAGTTTCTGTTGTAAAACAAAGTGAATCTGCCGTATGCATGCATATATCCCCACATCCCCTCCCTCTTGAGCCTCCCTCCCACCCTCCCTATCCCACGTCTCTAGGTCATCGCAAAGCACTGAGCTGATCTCCCTGTGTTATGCTGCTGCTTACCACTAGCTAACTATTTTACATTCAGCAGTGTATATATGTCGATGCTACTCTCACTTCGCCTCAGCTTCCCCCTCCCGAACCCCGTGTTCTTAAGTCCATTCTCTATGTCTACATCTTTATTCCTGCCCTGCCACTAAGTTCATCAGTACCTTTTTTTTTTTTTTTTTTGGATTCCATATATATGAGTTAGCATACGGTATTTGTTTTTCTCTTTCTGACTTACCTCACTCTGTACAACAGACTCTAGGTCCATCCACCTCACTACAAATAACTCAATTTTGTTTCTTTATATGGCTAAAGTAATATTCCACTGTATATATGTGTCCATCTGTCGATGGACATTTAGGTTGGTCCCATGTCTTGGCTATTGTAAATAGTGCTGAAATGAACATTGTGGTACGTGACTCTTTTTGAATTTGGTTTTCTCAGGGTATATGCCCAGTAGTGGGACTGCTGGGTCATATGGTAACTCTATTTTTAGTTTTTTAAGGAACCTCCATACTGTTCTCCATAGTGGTTGTATCAATTTACATTCCCACCAACAGTGCAGGAGGGTTCCTTTTTCACCAAACCCTTTCCAGCATTTGTTGTTTCCAGATATTTTGATAATGGCCATTCTGACTGGTGTGAGGTGATAACTCTTTGTAGTTTTGATTTGCATTTCTCTAATAATTAGTGATGTTGAGCATCTTTTCATGTGCCTCTTGGCCATCTGTATGTCTTCTTTGGTGAAATGTCTATTTAGGTCTTCTGCCAATTTTTGGATTTGGTTGTTTGTTTTGTTGATATTGAGCTACTTATAAATTTTGGAGATTAATCCTTTGCCAGTTGCTTTGTTTGCAAATATTTTCTCCCATTCTGAGGGTTGTCTTTTCATCTTGTTTATGGTTTCCTTTGCTGTGCAAAAGCTTTGTAGTTTAATTAGGTCCCATTTGTTTATTTTTGTTTTTATTTCCATTACTCTAGGAGGTGGGTCAAAAAAGATCTTGCTGTTGTTTATGTCAAAGTGTGTTTTTCCTATGTTTTCCTCTAAGAGTTTTAAAGTGTTTGGTCTTACATTTAGGTCTTTAATCCATGTTGATTTTATTTTTGTGTATGGTCTTAGGGAGTGTTCTAATTTCATTCTTTTACATGTAGCTGTCCAGTTTTCACAGCACCACTTATTGATGAGGCTCTCTTTCCTCCATTGTATGTTCTTGCCACCTTTCTGGTAAATTAGGTGACCATATGTGCATGAGTTTTTCTCTGGGCTTTCTATCTTGTACCATTGATCTATATTTCTGTTTCTGTGCAAGTACCATACTGTCTTGATTACTGTAGCTTTGTAGTATAGTTTGAAGTTGGGGCGCCTTATTCCTCCAGCTCTGTTTTTCTTTCTCAAGATTGCTTTGGCTATTCGGGGTCTTTTGTGTTTCCATACAAATTGTAAAATTTTTTGTTCTAAATCTGTGAAGGATGACATTGGTAGTTTGATAGGGATTGCATTGACTCTGTAGATTGCTTTGGGTAGTATACTCATTTTCACAATATTGATTCTTCCAATCCAAGAACATGGTATATTTCTCCATCTGTTTATGTCATCTTTGATTTCTTTCATCAGTGTTTTATAGTTTTCTGAGTACAAGTCTTTCACCTCCTTAGGTAGGCTTATTCCTAGGTATTTTATTCATTTTGTTGCAATCATAAATGGGAGTGTTTCCTTAATTTCTCTTTCTGATTTTTTGTTGTTAGTGTATAGGAATGCCAGTGATTTCTGTGCATTAATTTTGTATCCTGCAACCTTACCAAATTCACTGATCAGTTCTTGTAGTTTTCTGGTAGCATCTTTAGGATTTTCTATGTATAGTATCATGTCACCTGCAAACAATGAGAGTTTTACTTCTTTTCCAATTTGTATTCCTTTTATTTCTTTTTCTTCTCTGATTGCCATGGCTAGGACTTCTAAAACTATGTGGAATCAGAGTGGCGAGAGTGGACATCCTTGTCTTGTTCCTGATCTTAGTGGAAATGCTTTCAGTTTTTCACCATTGAGTATGATGTTTGTTGTGGGTTTGTCATAATGGTGTTTATTATCTTGAGGTAGGTTCCCTCTATGCCCATTTTCTGGAGTTCTTATCATAAATGGGTGTTGAATTTTGTCAAAAGCTTTTTCTGCATCTATTGAGATGATCATATGGTTTTTATTCCTTAATTTGTTAATATGGTGTATCACATTGATTGATTTGCGTATATTGAAGAATCCTTGCATCCCTGGGATAAATCCCACTTGATCATGGTGTATGATCCTTTTAATGTGTTGTTGGGTTCTGTTTGCTAGTATTTTTTAGGATTTTTGCATCTATGTTCATCAGTGATACTGGTTTATAATTTTATTTTTTTGTGATATCTGTTTTGGTTTTGGTATCAGGGTGATGGTGGCTTCGTGGAATGAATTTGGGAGTGTTCCTCCCTCTGCAGTTTGTTGGATGAGTTTGAGAAGGATCAGTGTTAGCTCTTCTCTAAATGTTTGATAGAATTCTACTGTGAAGTAATCTGGTCCTGGACTTTAGTTTGTTGGAAGATTTTTAATTACAGTTTCAATTTCATTACTTGTTATAGGTCTGTTTATAGTTTCTAATTCTTCCTGGTTCAGTCTTGGAAAATTGTACCTGTCCAAGAATTTGTCCATTTCTTCATGGTTGTCCATTTTATTGGCATATAGTTGTTTGTAGTAGTCTCTTAAAATCCTTTGTATTTCTGTGGTGTCAGTTGTGATTTCTCCTTTTTCATTTCTAATGTTATTGTTTTGGGTCCTCTCACTTCTTTTCTTTATGAGTCTGGCTAAGAGTTTATCAATTTTGTTTATCTTCTCAAAGAACCAGCTTTTAGTTTTATTGATCTTTGCTATTGTTTTCTTCATTTCTATTTCATTTATTTCTGGTCTGATCATTATGATTTCTTTCCTTCTACTGACTTTGGGTTTTCTTTGTTCTTCTTTCTCTAGTTGCTTTAGGTGTAAGGTTAGATTTTTTATTTGAGATTTTTCTTGTTTCTTGAGGTGAGATTGAATTGCTATAAACTTCCCTCTTAGAACTTCTTTTGCTGTGTCCCATAGGTTTTGGGTCATTGTGTTTTCATGTCATGTAGTTTTTTATTTCTTCTTTGATTTCTTCAGAGATCCCTTGGTTATTTAGTATGTCACTGTTTAGCCTCCATGTATTTGTGGTTTTTACAGTTTTTTTCCTGTAATTGATTTCCAATCTCATAGCATTGTGGTCAGAAAAAATGCTTGATACAATTTCAATTTTCTTAAATTTTCCGAGGCTTGATTTGTGGCCCAAGATGTGATCTATCCTGGAGTGTTCCATGTGCACTTGAAAAGAAAGTGTATTCTGCCACTTTTGTGTGGAATGTTCTTTAAATATCAATTAAATCTGTCTGGTCTATTGTGTCATTTAAAGCTTGCGTTTCCTTATTATTTTCTGTTTGGATGATCTGTCCATTGGTGTAAGTGAGGTGTTAAATCCCCAACTATTTTGTATTACTGTCGATTTCCCCTTTCGTGGTTTTTAGCATTTTCCTTATGTATTGAGGTGCTCCTATGTTGGGTGCATAAACATTTATAATTGTTATATCTTCTCCTTAGGTTGACCGCTTGATCATTGTGTAGTGTTCCTCCTTATCTCTTTTCACAGTCTTTATTTTAAAGTCTATTTTATCTGATACGAGTTTTGCTACTCCAGCTTTCTTTTGATTTCCATTTGCATGGAATATCTTTTTCCATCCCCTCACTTTCAGTCTGTATGTGTTCCTAGGTCTGAAGTGGGTCTCTTGTAGACAGCATATATATGGGTCTTGATTTTGTATCCATTCAGCCAATCTGTGTCTTTTGGTTGGGACATTTACTCCATTTACATTCAAGGTTATCATCGATATGTACGTTCCTATTACCGTTTTCTTAATTGTTTTGGGTTTGTTTTTGTGAGTCTTTTTCTTCTCTTGTGTTTCCCACCTAGAGAAGTTTCCTTAAAATTTGTTGTAAAGCTGGTTTGGTGGTTCTGTATTCTCTTAGCTTTTGCTTGTCTGCAAAGCTTTTGATTTGTCTGTCGAATCTGAATGAGATCCTTGCTGGGTAGAGTAATCTTGGTTGTAGGTTTTTCTCTTCCATCACTTTAAATATATCGTGTCACACCCTTCTGGCTTGCAGAGTTTCTGCTGAAAAATCAGCTGATAACATTATGGGGATTCCCTTGTATGTTTTTTGTTGATTTTCCCTTGTTGCTTTTAATATTTTTTCTTTGAATTTAATTTTTGTTAGTTTGATTAATATGTGTCTTGGTGTGTTTCTCCTAGGGCTTATCCTATATGGGAGTCTCTGTGCCTCCTGGACTTTGGTAACTATTTCCTTTCCCATGTTAGGGAAGTTTTCCACTATAATCTTTTCAAATATTTTCTCAGACCCTTTCTTTTTCTCTTCTTCTTCTGGAACCCCTATAATTCGAATTTTGGTGCATTTAATGTTGTCCCAGAGGCCTCTGAGATTGTCTTAAATTCTTTTCATTCTTTTTTCTTTAATCTGCTCCTCAGCAGTTATTTCCACCATTTTGTCTTCCAGCTCACTTATTCATTCTTTTGCCTCAGTTATTCTGTTATTGATTTCTTCTAGTGTATTTTTCTTTTCAGTTTTTGTGTTGTTCATCTCTGTTTATTTGTTCTTTAGTTCTTCTAGATCTTTGTTAAACATTTCTTGTATTTTCTCAATCTGTGCCTCCATTCTATTTCTGAGATTCTGGATCATCTTTACTGTCATTACTCTGAATTCTTTTTCAGGTAGATTGCCTCTTTCCTCTTCATTTATTTGGTCTTATAGGTTTTTACCTTACTCCTTCATCTGTGACCTATTTTTTTTGCTGTCTCATTTTTTTTTTCCTTTTTTTAATGAGTGGGATTGTGTTCCTGTCTTACTGGTTGTTTGACCTGAGGCTTCCAACACTACAGTTTGTAGGCTGTTGGGTAGAGCTGGGTCTTGGTGCTTAGGTGAGGACCTCTGGAAGACCTCACTCTGATGAATATTCCCTGGGGTCTGAGGTTCTCTGTTAGTCCTGTGGTTCGGACTCAGAGCTCTCACCATAGGAACTTTGGCCTGACCTCTGGTTCATGAGCCAAGATCCTGTAAGCTACGTGGGGTACCAAAAAAAAAAAAAAAAGGAGAACAATAACAAAGTAAAAAATAAAATCAGACTAGGAAACTAACAGCTATGTTAGAAAAAGTATAATATAAAAATATAGATGAAACAACAAAAAACAGAACCACAATATTAAAAAAGAGTAGGAGAAAAAAAAACGTGGAAAAACCTTGGCTCTGGAGGGCAGGGCCTAAGCAGGGGTGAGGCATGTTCGGTGGGCAGGGCCTATGCTTAGGACCCACAGGGCTCGAAAAGGTGGGGAGGGGGTGTGTGTGGGGTTGTGGGGGTGAGTCTTAGGCTTAACAGAACAGATGGGCCCCAGGTGTGCCTCCCACCTCTGGTCTCAGAGGGCGGGGGAGCCCACCTGGGAGCCCAGCAGGCCTCCAGTGCCCAAGTGGGTGAGGCAAACACCCTCTGCTCTTTTCCCACTCCTCTGGTCCTGGAGGGCCGCCTCTCCTGTTCTCTCCCAGCCTCCCTCCTATGCCGCCAGGACCAACCCAGCCCGGAGGGGACCTCTGAGGGTTTAGGATCTGGCAGAGTTTTGGGCAGCCTTCCCTGGCTGATTGGGTAAGGGAAACGTTTGACCCACTCCCCCGTGATCGGAGCCCCTGAGGGTCCCTCCAGGCATGGGAAACTCTCCCACGTCTCAGCCACCCCTCAGGGGTGCTGGTCCTGTCCGGCCTCCACTTCTCCTCCCTCATCAGTCTCCCCCCCACGTCCTACCAGTTTGCTTGGGGGTTCTTCCTTTCTCTTGGGGCTTCAGGGTCCCCCACTAGCATCTGGCAGGTGCCTTAGTTGTGGGGAGACTTGAACTCTGAAAACACAGTACTTTAAAAAAACCCTCTTTCTCTCCATCTTCCTTGTTGCTACCTCTAGCTTTTTAAATCTAATCTCCATATCCTGTAATTTTTCCTCATGGTTTTCATTTCTATCTTTTTTTGATCCAACTTATAAGAAAATTCCCTGACCCTGTCTTTTAGACTTAAGTCTTGAGCTATGTCATTCTTATACTCATCAATTTGATTTTTAATCTGGAAATTATATTTTTAACATCAAAAAAATCCAAATGTTCTTTACAGTTTCTTTGTGTTGCTCTTTGCATATGATATCCACCCCTCACTCCTGAAGTTTCTAGCACATAAGACTGTCAGATTTAACAAGTAAAAATACAGGACACCCAGTCAAACTCAAACTCTAGAAGAACAACAAATTACCTTTTGTATAAGGATATCCCATGCAATATTTGGGATATACTCACACTAAAAAAACCCTGCTCATTGCTCATCTGAAACTCAAATCTAGCTGAGTGTCTTGTATTTTATCTCAAAACTCTACTAGCATGGTCCTTTAGACTCAGAAAATTTGGTGATTGAATGGAACTTGTATTTTTAATTTCTATGAACTCTTTGTTTTCTTATTCTTTTATGCCTCAAGCAGTTTCTTTTTATGAATTCAACAGTCTCTTGATCTATTTGAGGATAATCATTGGATTTTACATGAAACTATTTTCTCTCCTTGAGTTATTGCTTCTTTTATATAGGATCAGTTTGATTTGTTATTCTTTCATCTCTTCCTTGCTGCTGAATCTGTTTAAATGTTTAGTGATCCTTCTTTGTTTAATAATCATGCCTGCCTGAAGAACTATCTTGATCAGTATTGGTAGCTGCATTGCTTTCCTTTTCTTTTCTTTGTTTTTTTTTTTTTGTCACTGTGTGGTTCTGTTTTCCTAAAATGCTTTCCTTGAGGACATATTGACAAGGATCTGACACCTCTTACATGAGTGCCATTAATTCATTATTGCCTCACTTACCAAGATATTTGAAGACAAGCAAGCTTCAAGTTTAAGGGGAAGACGATACATTTAGTGTTAGACTTATTAAATTTGAGTAAACAGTACATTACACTGTTAGAGAACTGAATCAACTGGAAATTCATTTGGAGTTTGAGTGAGTGGTTGCAGCTAGAAACATAGATATTGAAACTAGTAAATAAACTTGTGAGAAATTCATTGGTATTCCATCCTAGTTTTTAATGTCAGTGTTTACATAGTCAGGATCCTAGATACCTATTGACTTTTGATATACAAATAAAAAGAGTCAGGAAACAGATGTGCATTTATATTTTCCATCTGTAGATATGTTTTAGAAATTATGATTAGGGAACTGAATGAATCAGGGTCATATTGTTGCATCATTACACATGTTTCTGCAATATTTCTGTTTGGCCAAACACTAAAATGAATAAATTTATGTCCTTAGTCAACAAAGCAGTAATTTGAAACAATTTTAAGAACTATCAAAATAAAACAACTATGCCACATGTAGATATCAAATATATATTTTCCAGAAGCTTTTATGACTTTTAATAATTTCTTTCTTTCTTGTCCAAAAATTATATTTCTTGAATGAATGCTTCTATGCTTATAGAGCATAATGGTGGAAAAGGCAGCTTACTGTTCAGCAAAATGTATTCACCCTTTCAGGATGTAGAATGATGGCTGTTCCTAGTCTGGAACTGTATTTCTCTATCTCCTTTGAATCTGGGTATGACCTTGTGAGTAGAAATTATGTGTTCACGTTCCAGGTAAAACTTTTAAGAAGTAAGAGTATTTTTCTTGTGCATCCTAAAGCCAGGTAATGATATTGAAGCCCTGAGGGCATAGCAGAATCACAGTGTGAAAAGAGTCTGAGTCCCTAAATTGTAGCATGAAGAAGAGTCTCCATCAGCCAGGAGCACACACCTATGACTGAGAAACAAGCTCCAATTGTCTTAAGCTGCTAAAATTTGGCGTCCATTTACTACTTCAGCCTAGCTTACCTAAATCATATAATATTCCTATTTGATGCATTTGTCTCTCACTAGTGGCACCATGTCTTATAGAAGTAGTTACAAGTTAGAAGCACTATCATTAGAAATGAATAAAAACAATCTTATAATATACAAAATTAATTTATTTAATATTTTCAAAAGAAAGCATACTAACTATAAGTAAATATAACAGATATTTTCAGGGTATTATTTTTGCCAATATTTTGATCTGAGTTGATGGATTTACAAGTATTATAAATTTCTTCTTCTACTGAAAAATGATTTATAAAGGGGAAAAATAGGTTGTAATAAATTTGGCCTTGTTAAATATGACAGTTTTTTCCTTATCATTCAATAACATTGAAGTGATTTTGAGGATGATCAAATGAATACTATAAACAGACTGATATGGACTAAATTGTGTCTCCCGAAATTCATTTATTGAAGCCTTCATGATGGGATTAGCACATGTATAAAGGAGGAAGAGACATTAGAGCTGTCACCACCATGTAGGGACACAAGAAGAAGGTGATAGGAATGAAACTGGGTCATTTGTAGAGACGTGGAGGGACCTAGAGACTGTCATACAGAGTGAAATAAGTCAGAAACAGAAAAACAAATGTCGTACATTAATGCATATATGTGGAATCTAAAAAAAATGGTATAGATGGTCTTATTTGCAAAGCAGAAATAGAGACACAGACGTAGAGAACAAACGTATGGATACCGGGGGGCGGGGGGGTGGGATGAAGTGGGAAATTGGGATTGACATGTATACACTACTATGTATAAAATAGATAACTAATGAGAACCTGCTGTGTAGCATGGGGAACTGTACTCAGTGCTCTGTGGTGACCTAAATGGGAAGGAAATCCAAATAAGAGGGGATATATGTATATGTATAGCTGATTCACTTTGCTGTACAGTAGAAACTAACACAACAGTGTAAAGCAACTATAGTCCAATAAAAATTAAAAAATAATTAAAGAAGAAGGTGATAACCCACAACTCAGGACGAGGGTCCTCACCAGAAACTGAATCTGCTGGTATCTGATCTTAGACTTCCCAGACTCTCAAACTGTGAGAAAGAAATGTCTGTTGATTAAGCCCCCCAGTCTATAGTATTTTGTTACAGCAGCCTGAGTAGACGAAGTCATAGATCTAATATTTTCTTCTTTTTCTTTTCTTTTCTTTTTCTAAAATCTTGGTCAGAATATTGTAAATAGTTACTGTTAAAATTTATCCTGAAGTAAACTGGAAGAAAACTAAGCTAGAAAAAGGGCTTACTATGTAATTGTGTAAAGTATCATAGACCTTAAATAGATCAAAACCTTTTCAGGTTCCAGTAAAAAAAAAAGTGATTCATGTAATTTTCTCTCTCTGTGTGTGTGTGTGTGTGTGTGTGTGTGTGTGTGTGTATGTGCTTGTTCAGAGATAGGAAATTATAACAGGTGGGTTGTGCTAGTTAAAAAGGGACAAAACAACCTTACTTAGAATTTATGCTCTGAATTCATCAATTATCTTATCTTTTATTCTCCTACTGTCTTTGGTTATAAACCAAAGTTTTAAAATACTCTCACTAAAGCAGTGATTTTCTCAATCACCCAAAAAATTAGTATGATTGAAACAAAAGTCTACTCTTCCTGTGTTTGATAGTTATATTCTTTTGATTCTATTATCGTCAACTAAAACCCTCGCACTAATGGAGAGCCACTGTAGCAATTATATAAATAGAGACCCGTGGATATTGTACCAATACCAGTGCAGTAAACTTCTGAAACAAGAAGGCGTAGAGAGAACTGAAGACACCAGGCCAAGTTAGCAGGTTATTTTGTGCAATTATTTACTGAATAATGTCCATATTTATAAAGAAGATGTAAAAGTGTTTGATAAAGTAGCTAACTTTGGTGTAACAGAAATACTTAGCCTTCAGTCCACTGCCCTGAGATTTTGGTGTTCTGAAAGAGGGAGTAGAATGGGGAGAGGAAAAAGACAGATTGCCTTGAACAGAATAGCTTCTCAAAATAATTTTTAAGTGAATATGTAGTGAATCTAATTTTCAGCATGATGAGTTTGCAGTTCATGACACGTCTAGATGGAGTTTTTAGCTGTCTGGTTTCAAACTGTCAGTTAAGCATTTGAATAATAAGTCTGGAAATTAAGTGGAGAAAATTCCAGCCATGTAACACCATTATTTTTTATTAAATTTTACTTTAGCATGGTATGGCGGAACTTCTGCATATGTATTTTTGTTTTCCCTAAACTTGTACTCCACACTACGAGGGTTAATTGCTGATTGAATCTGAGAACATGAGTTTTATTGGTCCCATGATGTAGACACCCCTCTGCAACTCCTCCAGCTCATCAGGCAAATTCTAAAATAATAGTACTGTCTACCGCTACTAAACTAGGTCTTTGAGAGGAATTTTTTTCCTCAAAATCAGATATGACACAGTTTTTTTCTTAGTATAGTTTTCATCTTGGAACTCTTATAAATTAGCTCATATATGTAGATTTACTGTTAAAGAGAAGAAAGGGAAGCTACATAGATTTCTTTAAATTGTGATTTTAAAATTTTATCTCCAAATTTCCTGAGGATGATATATATTTTCATACAAAAGTGTAACGGGTATCAATTTACTGTCTTTGTACTATTTCAAGATTACCTCATAAGTCACATAAAATACGACCCTGGTCTGGTTATAACCACTGTCTAAACAAATGTTCATACTTCTTTCTCCAGGTATTATACTAACAACTCTGGGGATAATAAGTAGTCATTTCATAATCAGCCTTTAAATAGGTGAAAAAATATTCCACTAATTGTTTTATTACTCTTTTATCCTTTTTTCCTAGAATGATTTAGCAGGATGTTTTTATCTCTCTCTTAGTGAATGTATGTGATGTCAGTATGACCTATGGCAAACAATTCAGTGTTTGTTATCTATTTTCCCCGGAGTCTCTGGCAGTTTCTTATCTTGAACTATATTTGTAAGCTTCAAAATGTACAAATGCCAAAAACATGCCTGATATTATTCATATATATTTTTTAATTTCAGAAAAAATGAACCGAGGCTAATATGTGGAAGGCATTAATACTCAAAGAAATATATCATGGGAGTCAGGAAATAAAAGAGCCAATGTAGGGTAGAATTGCAAAAATAATTTTTTTTTAGAATATGAATTATTAAAGGAGACAATAATTTAAATGTTTGATATTTTTGTAAGGGAATATGTTAATATTTGCCTGTCAAAATTATTTAAAAATTAATGCAAAATGGATAATTATATTAAAGTGAGACAGTTATCCTTTTGAAAATGTCATTTTTCAATACCAGGAGTGGCAAAGAAGTGAAATATATTTCATTAGGTCATCAGATTTCTAGACAATGTTTTCTTATCTTCTATAATTGTCAATTTAAATTCTAAAATACAAATGTATATGATAGAGTTTTTGTTTCTAAACATAATAGCTGCATTAGTCTTATAGTGCTATGTAACTCAGTTTTATCTGTGTTTGGGGTATATGGCAACAGAATTAGTGTTAAGGTATTCACTCTGCTTAGGTATATCTTCTGCCTTTAACTTCTTTATATTACAATGTAACAAATATGTGTTATGCTCTGTTACAATTTGAAGGTAAGTAGTAAGACAGAGCTATATATTTCTATAGTGTTAATATCTTCATGTACCCATTGCAATTCAGGTTAAGGGTCTCAGCTCTGTAGTCTTAGAAATATGAGAGTTAATACAGGTGGAAATTAGAGGGCTCTGGGTCTTAACTGGCTAAAGTTATAATAAATGAATATATAGAACTTAATGCTAGTTTTAAAAGTTACAATAAAAATCAAACAGACCAGAGATCAGAGTTCACTAGCCAGTATACTCTCTCTAAAGGTTAATCACATGCAAACCAAAAGATAATTAGCAAGTTGGTGGTAGGAATAGAATCAGAGAAGATGAGCTGGTCAGATGATTTGAATGGCTAGTGTTACGGAGCTGTGAAAGTCTAATGGATTCATATCACCTTTAGAGTCATAGTGGTCACTAGTATCAGGCAATACCTTTCATGGTCCAGAACCTCCTTTCCCTTGAAGAGTACTATGGATAGATTGACACTTCCTTCTTTGTTGGCATTCCACTTTCCATAATTATAATAATTGTTAACCTCTTTTGATTATAATTATTTCTTGAGCTATGACAAAATCTTCTACTGAGTTCCTATAAAGTCTTAGTCTAAGGACCATCTGGTTCTTCAGTATGGTTTGGCATATCTCTTCTCTGATGCTCATAGGCATAAGCAATCTTATATACCTCTTTCTAAATTCTTAGGAAGGCACCTCATTATGGCATATATTATAATTCATAGCTTCGTATTTGGTCTCTTTTTTGAGTTATTCTACATTCTCTCATCAGTACACTCTTCTAAAACACAAATTTAAATGTGTATGTCCCTTCAAGGTTTAGATTCTATTACTCTCTATTGATGCAACTCCCATACTCACTAACAGTCAATGACTTCCCATTGCTTGTAGCAAAAATAACATGTAAATACATACCACCTCACATCGTTCTATTATCAAGACTCTCTTATGAAGGCTGAATGTGGTCTCAGAATCCTTGTCAATATAGTTTATCAGAGTTGGTATTAGAGAGGAAATCAATTTATCATCTCTCTGGTCTATGGATAAAGTCTTAGTTTTTAACCTGACATCAACACAATTCACATTATGTTCCTAATCTGACTTTACCATTAAGTATGATATTAACTGTAGGTTTTTCATAGATACCTTTTATCAGTTTGAGGAAGTGCCCTTCCATCTCTATTATGGATAGTTTTAGTCAGAAATGAATGTTATAATTTACCAAATGCTTATGTTGGATTCCA
The DNA here is from genome assembly GCF_965194825.1 of Balaenoptera physalus. NCBI lineage: Eukaryota > Metazoa > Chordata > Mammalia > Artiodactyla > Balaenopteridae > Balaenoptera > Balaenoptera physalus. The sequence goes on along the minus strand of NC_138891.1, from coordinate 119,527,827 downwards.
TTTGCTAAAATTTTGTTTAGAATATTTGTATCTATGTTTATGAAGGATATATTCTGTTGATTTTTAAAATTGTGTACTATCTTTTTCTAGTTTGGTATCAGAGTAATCTTGACCTTACAGGATAAGCTCAGAAGTATTTCATCCTCTTCAGTTTTCTAGAAGAGTTTGTGAGAATTTGTGTTATTTCCTTTTTAAATGCAGAATAGAATTCAACAGTGAAGACATCTGGAACTGGGTTTTTCTTTGGAGAAAAGTATTAACTAAAAATTCACTTTATTTAATATACAGGGCTATCAAAGTTATCTATTTCTTCTTGGGAGAGTTTTAGCATTTTGTGCCTTTTAAGGAACTTGTCATTTCATCCAAGTTGTTAAGTTTATGGGCATTACATTTTTAAAGTAATATTCTTTTTTTAAAAGAAATATTCTTTTATTAATTTTTAAATATTTGTGGAATACGCTCTAATGTCACCTCTTCCATTCCTTATTTTGCCATACTAAATAGAATTTAAAACAAATTAAAAATTGGTAAGAATTAGTTTTTCTTCCACTGGAAGAGATGTTAAAACTGAGGGAAGCTTCAGAATTGTCAGAGGAAAGGACGAGAGTCAGACCTTGGAAAATATCTCTAAGCAAGTCTCAAGCCCAGATACTTACTTCCTCTACATTTTTGATAAGTTTTGGTAGAACAAAATTAGAAAGGACTAGTTATCTGCTTCCTTGGTGTAACCTGGTGTAAATTCAAGTCCTCAGAGAAACTTTTTGAATAGCAGAATGTCAGTAGATGGGTGAGCGGTCACAGATTTCTGCTTACTCAGTATGGTACATGATGGAACATACTAGGGTTTCCTAATGCCCAAGTGGGAGGGGTGAAAAAGGGACTGTGAGTGACCTGGAAGACTTGAACTTGCATCATAACTGGTGTGATGAGGACAGAGTGTGTCTAGTATCAAACATGGTGATTAAAGGATAGATAATGTACCAAAGGTGAATGCTAACCATCAAAGATCTATAAGGAATGTGCATCTTGGTAGAGGTCAGTGGAGAACAGAGAGTTGTTGTGGACCAGGCAGTCTTTCTCCTCAGTTCTGGAATGATAAGTAAACTGCCTGGAACTTAGGTCACTCCTAGGTGGGTTTAATCTGGACTCTAAAATGGATTAAGTATTTACTCAAAAGAATCTGTGGAAAACACAATGGAAATGTGATTGATTATATCTTGAATTTTGAGAATGGTAGCTCAAGAGTTGGTAAAATTCAAATTTGGGGGAAAGGGTTAGATTTTTACATATCTGTAATTTAGTGATGCAAAACTCACATTCAGTACACACAGAATCCAAGAAAACCAGTGGTTGTATTTTTGTCCTCATTTTATTCCATCTCACAATAACATTTGACATAGTTTGCCAATTCCACTTTCTTAAAATCATTCTGCTTCTGCAGGGGTCATCAAAGTTTTTTTTTTTTTTTTTTGGTAAAAAGCCAGATAATAAATATTTCAAATTTTGCCTTCCATACAGTCTATGTTCGAACTTTTCTGTTGTAGCACGAAATCATTCTTAACTCAGAGGTTGTATAAAAACAGGTGGGGTGAGAGTTCAGAGGCAGAGAGTGGAAGAAGGGTCAGATTTGACTCATAGGCTGTAGTTTTGCTGACCCCTGTTCTTTAGGAGTCAACATCATACATCTGCAATTTTCCTTCTACTTTTTTGTTCATTTCTCTTCAGTCCCTTCGCTTGCTATTTCTTTTCTACTATGTTTCTCATTGTGATCAGCCGTCTTCCCTCTAGTTATAAATCCTCCTTGGGTGATCTCATTTACTCCTATAGCCCTTTATTTTATTTTGTTTTGTTTTACTTTATCTTATTCCATTAAATTTTATTACCCTTTCAGAGATGGTTAAATTAATCACACTTACAAGTTTATAGCCATTTAACATTATTAATTTGTGCAAGGAACTGCTTTTTGTTTTATTACCCATTTCTTTCTTTTTATTGTGTTTCTGTCATTTATGTTCTTCATCTCCATTCCCCTCTGCCCTCAGGCATTCTTTTTTTTGATATTGTGGTAAATACAGAAATTTATTTGAAATTTACCATCTTAGCCATTTTTAAAGTGTACAGTTCAGTAGTATTAAGTATATTCACATTGTTGTGAAACAGATCTCCAAGACTTTTTCATCTTGCAAATCTGAAGCTTGGTATCCATTAAATAACAACTTCCCTTTCCCCCTCTCCCCTGATAACCACCATTCTACCTTCTGTTTCTATGAATTTGGTTACTTTTAAGTATCTCACATATACAGTTTTTGTCTTTTCTGACTGGCTTATTTCATTTAGCATAATATCTTCAAGGTTCATCCTTGTTGCAGCATGTGACAGAATTTCCTTCCTTTTAAAGGTTGAATAATATCCCATTGTATGTATATACCACATTTTGTTTATCCATTCATCCACTGATGAACATTTGGGTCACTTCCTCCACTTGGCTATTGTGAATAGTGCCTCTGTGAACATGGGTGTGCAAATATCTCTTTGGTACCTGCTTTTAATTCTTTAGGATATATACCCAGAAGTGGGATTGCTAGATCATATCGTAGTTCTGTTTTTAATTTTTTGTGGAATTTCCATATTGTTTTCCACAGCAGTTGCATGATTTTACAATCCCGTCAATAGTGCACAAGTGTTCCAACTTCTCATGTCTTCACCAACACTTTTAAAAAATGTTTATATTTTAACAGTAGCCATCCTAATGGGTGTGAGGTGATATATCATTGTGGTTTTGGGCATCTTTTCATTTGCTTATTGGCCATTTGTATATCATCTTTGGAGAAATGTCCTTTGCCCATTTTTAAATTGGGTTATTTGATTTTTTGTTGTTGAGTTGTAGGACTTCTTTTATATTCTGGATATTAATTCCTTATCAGATATATGATTTCCAAATATATTCTCCCATTCTGTAGATTGTCTTTTCACTCTATTGGTAGTGTACTTTGATATACAAGTTTTTAAGTTGGATATAGTCCCATTTGTCGATTTTTGCTTTTGTTACCTGTATTTTGGTGTCCTATCCAAGAAATCATTGCCAAATCCAATATTATGAATTTTTTCTCCTATATTTTTCTGTTAGAAGTTTTAGAGTTTTGGATCTTACATTTAGGTCTTTATTCCATCTTGAGTTAATTTTTGTATGTGGTGTAAGATAATGGTCCAGCTTTATTCTTTTGCATGTTTCCAGTTTTCCCGACACCATTTGTTGACTGGCTTTTCCCTATTGAGTGGTCTTGGCATCCTTGTCAAAGATCATTTGACTACATACCCAAGTGTTTATTTCTGGGCTCTCTATTCTATTCCATTGGTCTATTTGTCTGTCTTTATGCCAGCAGCATACTGTTTTGATTATTGTGTTTTGAAGGCATTTATTCTCACAAGTTTCATATATAGTCTCACAGGACTTCTATCCTAAAATTTGTCTTAGTTGTTTATAAATGTTCATAAATGGCACTGTGCTATAACTTCATTCTGTTTTTACTATATTCATTCAAGTCTATAATTGTAAGATCCCTCCATGTTGCTGAATTTGTTGTTTCTACATGCTGCATGGTATTCTCTAGTATGCATCTGCCACAATTTAATTAATGGTTTCCTTAGTAATAAACAACTAATTTATCTCTAATTTCCTATTAATGCAGTGTCTGGATGATAATCTTTGTATATGTCCTCGTATAGACTTTTTCTTATGTAGTTACCTAAGAATGGGATCATGGTATCATAGGTCAAATGCATAATTAATTTAAAAATACTTCCAGATTGCTTTTGACAATAATTAAATCATTTTACATTCCCACCAGCAGTGTATGAAAGTTCCCATCTCCTCACAACCTTGACAATACTTGGTATTATGTAGGTTTCTAATTGTTGCCATTTTGATAGATGTGAAGTGGTATGTCAGTGTTATTTTAATATTCATTTTTCTGATTATTCGTGATTTTGAGCATCCTGTAATATGCTTGGGCATTTTCTTTTATGAATTGCCTTTACATCCCTTGTCTATAATTTCTATTGGATTTTCTATTATTTTTATTTGTTTTTCAGGAGCTCTTGGTATCTTTCAGCTATGAACCCATTAGATATTGCAAATATTTTCCTTGGTCTATAATCTATGTGTTTAACTTGATTTATAGTGCCCTTTTTTGAATAGATAATTTAAATTTTAATACAGTCAAATCATGTTTTCTTTACCATTTGTGCTTCTTGAAGTCTTTCTTCAGACATAGGTCACAAAAATGTTCTACTACATTTTCTTCTACTGATTCTATAAATTTACCTTTTATGTGTAGTTCAATAATTTTGAATTTTCTTTGTACATAAGACATGCGTTCAGTTTTATTTTCTTCTTAGAATGTGGCACCTCTCCCAAAGTCATTTACATAAAAGTGTATTCTATTCCCCTTGCTCTGTTGTTTACTTTTAACATATCAAGTTCCTATATATACATAGTTTTATTTTTGACCTCTGCATTCAATTTCAGTGGCCTACTTATCTGTTCTGTAATACCACATTATTTTAATTATTTTGGGTTTCAGTTTTATCAATATATGTTAAAATCGGTCCTTACTCTTTGCTTTTGTTTTTCACAGATGATTTAACACTTTAACAATCATTGTTTTATAAATTAAATATAAGTTTCAAATTCCCCTAAAATTCTTCTGAGTTTCTGAATGGAATTTTATTGAATTTAATTTGTAGAGGATTGACTTTTTATGTTTATTAATCTCATTTATAAACATACATATATCTCTTTATTGATGTCATATAATTTATTTTAATTTATTTTATTTAAATTTTTTGTAATGATCTTATTCATTCTTTGACTAAATAATTCTTAGGTTCTTTACAATTTTTTTACTGTAAGAATAGATTGTTATTGTTTTCTCTTACATTTTCTATGTCTATTGCAGGCATAAAGAATGCTATTGATTTGCATGAGATAGCCAGCCTGTTGAATGTTCTTGTTAGTTCTAATAGCTTTTCTGGAGATTCTGTTGGGTGTTCTAGATATATGACATCATCCTCTGGAAAGAATGTAGTTTTACAGTTTCTTTTCCAACCTTTAGAGCACCTATGCAGTTTTCTTTCTTACAGGATTATCTGAGTACTGGGTTTGCCACTTACCAGTTGTATCAGTTAAGGTATAACCAGGAGACAGAAACAGCAAAGTAATTTGAGAAAAAAAAATTATTATAAAGAATTATTACAGAGGATTGGAGTAACAGGAGATTGACTAGTGAGGAGTAAAATACTCTAGAGAATAGAGGACTTGCAGGTAAAGGAAACAACCAGTACCCCTAGGAATAAAAAAGGATACTTAAGGAAGGAAAAAATCTGGGAGACGCCTTCTTCTCCAGGACTGAGATCCAGACTATCAGAGAGGGTGCAGCCATAGCTCACTGGATGGCAGAGATGTTTGCTGAGGCTACAAGATCATCCAAGAGAGTCCTGGGTGGGTTCAGAGGAAGCCAGCCACAGGGAGGTGCCATGTTGGCAGCTTTTGCTGGGAAACCACTCTCCAGGATGCTGGCAGAAAGTGCCCTGGCGAGGCACTACATCTCAGAGCACTCTGTGCAGCATTTTATGGGGAAGTACCAGACTAGCAGCATGTTCTGTTGTACAGCCACCCAAGAGGGTGCCTGGAGATGCTCTTCATGGTAGGTGTCATGCTGGTGACTCTTCACTAAAAAGCCCCCAAAGAGGAAGCTGGGAGGAGCTGTCCATGGAGAGTTGCCATGTGCTGCTGCTTGGTGGATGCTGCTGGAACCACGTGCTACGGAAACCACCCCTGCTGCAGGGACTGGTGTCACAGGTGCTGTGCTGCCCATGTTGAGAAGCCTAGCTAGAGGAGCACGCCAGAACCAGGGAGAGAGAGAGACATCTCCCCTTCTCCAGTGTGCCTTCAGCAGCTTCTACTGTCAATGCTTAATACCATGCAGGCTGAAAAGGAGAAATATTTACAGGGTGTTAAGGGTAGAATCATGTCCCTCCAAATTCATATGTTGAAGTTGTAACCCTAGGTACCTTAGAATTGACTGTATTTGAAGATGCAGTTTTTAAAGAGATAATTAAGGTTAAATGAGGTCATTAGGATGGCCCTAATCCAATATTTCTTGTGCCCTTATGAGAAGAGGCGATTAAGATATAGACATGCACAAAGAGCAGACCATGGGAAGACAAAGGAGAAGACAACTATCTACAAGCCAAGGAGAAACGCCTCAGAATGAAACCAACCCTGCCTACATCTTGATCTCAGACTTCTAGCCTCCAGAATCATGAGAAAATAAATTTCTGTTTTGTAAGCCACCCAGTCTGTGGTACTTTGTTATGGCAGCCCTAGCAAACTGATACACAGGGTCTATCTCTATTACTGAATAGCTGGCTGTGAAGGGTGGATTTGAAGCTGAGAATTACAAATTGATAACTGACACGTCATGTTTGTAAGCTTGCAAAGTTAAAAAATTCTCTGAAGCTCTTATCTATAAAAATAGTATCCTTGCCAAAATTGAGGGCTCTTTTCAAACAATCAAGAGTTATTTCCATTTTCTCCCTGACCATCAACCACTGAGACAGCAACTCTCTTATTCATAGAAATAATTTCAGGTAGACCCCACCCTTTGGAATAAAAAAAAAAACCTGCTAATTTTGGAGTCTCTGTGACCTCAGCTAAATTACTTAACTCTCTGAACCTCACTTTCTTCATATGAAAAATGTGGGTTATAATACTTACCTCAGAGAGATGTTGTAAGGATGAAAATAGTATAAATATATATACACATACCACTTAGCTCTGTGCTTGGCACACAGTGCTGGATAAATCTCAGAATATTATCTTTGTAACTCTGGTATCTAATAGAATGATTCTCACAAAATCTGTGCAACGTATTTGTTGCTGAACAAACTGAACTAAACTGAACAGATTTTCAGTGGGAGAACTTCAGATATAACAACTGACTGTGTGTGTGTGTGTGTGTGTTTGTGTGGTGTGTGTGTGTGTGTGTTGGAGAAGGTTGTATGTTTAGATAGAGTATCTACTCAGTACCTTTCAAATCATAAAAATGGCCCTGATGGCTTGTAGGTGTGGATGACCACAAAGGAGAGAAGTGTGGGACTATTCTAGAGTTATAGGGGATAATAGACCTCAATGAACAGCCAGGAAAGAAGAATAAAAAACCTTTCTGAAACAAAGAAAGAAATGATTGAAAGAGGTCACTCCCAAAGAGTGAAAAGCTAGAGCAAATAATTTAACACTCTGAGAAAGGAACTAGCACCAAAAAAATAGGAAACCCATCAAGCCTCAACTTGTTTTCAGAAAGTCCCTAATTAAATCATGAAGGCAAAATCCAACAGGTACGAAAGAAAATCTGATTTTAATGACTAACAACCTCATAGCTTTAGTTTGGGGCAACTTTAATATGGGCTCCCCCACTGTTTCATATTTTAGAATCTTTCTCCTTAAGATAACATGGTAGGAATCAGTAAGTTTATTTTAAACTTCATGTCTAAAACAAGGTCAAGCAAGCTCTTATGTCTTCAATAAAGTGATTGTTTCAAGCTGAACCTGTGTATTAGTGCTGAGGCATGAACAAACATAGGAATTTTCAACACCAGACAAGGAAGAGAAAGCACATAATTCGATGTTGAGATTTCTAATGCTAAGTGAACAGAACTGATCTTTTTAGAATTAAAAACGTGGATGCTAATTTTTGCTCTCAAGGTACAGACAGTCACATACACACAATTACAAGATTCACTGCTTAATATCCTCTTAACCACTGAAAGTGATTCTGTTTATGTTAGGAAAAAGAAGCCAACGAGAAAGGCCATTAAGTTGTGTCTGCAGCTCTCACTCCTAATATGTGAGTCTCATTTATAAGTAGAGGAAAAAATCAATAATCCTTTTAAGTTGCCCTGGATTCCAAGTGGAAAATGCTTTAACCCACTGCACTGTTGTGACTTAGAGCCACTGTGAGATATTATGCAATGTTGTTTCACCAAGGAACCCAGCTCACTTCATTTGCTTTTAATTGGATGGTTGAGTCTGTCTTGGCTGGCGAAGAAAACAAAGGCTGTCACTGTTTCCTGAAAGTTTAACTCTTTTATTTATCATTTGTTTTTTATCATCGTCTTTTTTTTTTTTAAGTGTTGCTACGTTATCTTTTCAATAGTACATTTATTTATTTATTTATTGACTGCACCATGTGGCATGCGGGATCTTAGATCCCCAAGCAGGGATAGAACCCATGCCCCCTGCAATGGAAGTGAGGAGTCTTAACCACTGGACCACCAGGGGAGTCCCTTTTATCATCTTCCTGAAAGTTAATTTCGCTTTCAAAAAAGTTACCTGGAAGGTTGAAGTTTCAGAAACACAGTTCCAGAAGACCAGGGATGAAAACCTTCAAGCTTTAATTTAATTATGTTCAACTAATATTAAATAAGCACCAACTGTGTATAAGGTCTTGCATACTAGGTGGAATAGCTGACAAGAAATGAGTAAGACACTTCCTGTTTTCATGAAACTTTAATTAACTAAGGAGAATGAGTTAAAAATCCAAATATCTGCAATTTGAAGTTTTATATAAGTGCCATATGAGATGAGGAAAAAACTTTGTCCAGAGTTTGAAGGTTGGAAGGAGCTCTGTCCCACACACATAAAAGTAAGGGAAGACAAAGGCTTTTGTGGCCTTGAAGAATGGATGGAAATTGAAATGAAGAGGCAGGGATATTGCCATGTAGGGGCAAGTGAATTAATAAGTAAAAGTGAAGGCAAGATAAACACCAGACCTTTCCCAAGCTGGAGCTCAGGCAATAGAAGCAGATGATTTAGAAAGCAGGTGGAGTTCAGGTTGTAAAGTTTTTTGTTTTGCATTGTTTTGTTTTTTTATTGAAATATAGTTGATTTACAATGTTTCAAGTATACAGCAAAGTGATTCAGTTATATATATATAATTTTTTTTCTTTTTCAGATTCTTTTCCATTATAGGTTTTTCAAGATATTGAATATAGTTGACTGTGCTATACAGTAGGTCCTTGTTGTTTACCTATTTTATATATAGTAGTGTGTATCTGTTGTTCCCCAATTCCAAATTTATCCCTCCCTTCCCCTTTCCCCTTTGGTAACCACAACTTTGTTTTCTATGTCTGTGAGTCTATTTCGATTTCGTAAATAAGTTCATTTGTATTATTTTTTAGATTCCACATGTAAGTGATATCATATGATATTTGTCTTTCTCTGTCTGACTTATCTGTAAAGGGTTTTTAGTGTGGCACTTTCGTGAGAAAATGATTAACATGATCAAGGCAAAAAGCCAGAAGGAAGATCGGTAGTTGAGGAAGATTACTCTGCACAGTAGGGATTGAGAAGATAGACCAAGGCAAGTAAAGGCACAAGATGTATTTGATTAGACATCAGATGCTTTGGAAATAAATTTTAAGGGTATTGTATGTTGATTAGTTTACTAAGTAACTAGCCACCTGGGAAAAGTTCTTAATTTATGCCCCCAGAACATGGGTTCTAATGCAATTTTTCTTCCATTAAATGTGTGAGCTAAGTAAGAATAAATAAATAAATAAATAAATAAATACATGAGTGCCAATTATGTGCCAGAGACTGTGCTTCACACTACAGATATTTCTAATATCCATAGCAACTCTTAGGTAGACAACAAAAACTTCATTCTACAGATGAGGAACTAAGGCACAGAGAGTGTAGGTAACTTGCCAAATGTCAGAGAATTGATAAGTTGCATAGTTGAGATTTGAGTCAAATAGTTCTGATTAAAGTCTGTGCTTATTCAACACTAGGTTTGAATCAATTCCTGCCTTGCCTTTGCTCTACAACTTTTTGCATATTACTCAATATATTAGTTTCCTGATCAGTAAATCAGTATAATAACTTCATACTTGCTGGTTATCAAAATTGAATGAAAATGTCTGTATCATAGTGCTCCATAAACTTACTTTTTAAAAGGAAGATGAAATTAAGGAGATTATAAAAAAGAATCTATAAAACTTGTTTATATGATGATAGTTCCTTGTCTCTAAAGTAAATGTTACTATTCACCAGTGAATTAAAAAATACTTTTAGTCCTTGTAACCTCTTCATAATTCATCTCTAGTTCATATTATTTAATACCCTAGATTTTTAATAATGCCTCCGCCTCATACTATATGTTGCACACCACACAATATTCCTACAAATCATCTAAATATGAACATGTGAATGTTCTAAGAATGTGTAGTGTAAGCACACTCAAAGTGCTTCATTAACATAACATATTATATATAACTTACTTTAATCTCCATCGGTGAAAGATTAGGTGACACTGAATTGATTTTCCTTCCCGTTTATTTGGTTTTGATATGCTTTGACAAATAGGATAGATGAGAATGGTAGGGGTGCGTGTTTCTGGGTGTTTTTTTTTTTTTTTTAAATTTTATTTATTTATTTGTTTATTTATTTTTTGGCTGTGTTGGGTCCTCGTTTCTGTGCATGGGCTTTCTCTAGTTGCGGCGAGCGGGGGCCACTCTTCATCGTGGTGCGCAGGCCTCTCACTGTCGCGGCCTCTCTTGTTGCAGAGCACAAGCTCCAGACGCGCAGGCTCAGTAGTTGTGGCTCACGGGCCTAGTTGCTCTGCGGCATGTGGGATCCTCCCAGACCAGGGCTCAAACCCGTGTCCCCTGCATTGGCAGGCAGACTCTCAACCACTGCGCCACCAGGGAAGCCCTCTGGGTGGTTTTGATAGAAAATTTGATGCACGCTATGGAATAATGTATTAAATGTATACGTATCAACAAAGACCTATTTTTTTTAATACACTTATTTATTTTATTTATTTATTTTTGGCTGCATTGGGTCTTTGGGCAAGCAGGGGCTACTCTTCGTTGCAGTGCCCACGGGCTTCTCATTGCTGTGGCTTCTCTCATTGTGGAGCTCTGGCTCTAGAGCACAGGCTCAGTAGTTGTGGCATGTGGGCTTAGTTGCTCTGAGGCATGTGGGATCTTCCCAGACCAGGGCTTGAACCCGTGTCCCCTGCATTGGCAGGCAGATTATTAACCACTGCACCACCAGGGAAGCCCAACAAAGATGTATTTTTAGAATGAGTTCATAAAAAATAAAAAAGAATAAGATATATAAAAAAACATAATTTATATAGATTAAAAAATACGTGTGTACCAAAACATGCATTTTGGGAGAACATCTATGAACAAAATTATGTTAAACCCAATAGACTGCCTGTGGGAGGAGAGGGAAGGGTATGGGCTATGAGAACATAATGAATGATAAGTAAAGCCAGTGTGGCTTTGCGTTGCAGGTGTTGATAATGTACCATGAAATGAGGGCTATGATGAGTCAACTCTCTGCACCAGAAGTCGTTTCAAAACTAGTAGAAGAATGGACTTCTGATGAACTTTCAAAAGAGGAGGGAATCCAGGCTCGAGTCAACAAAATTATCTTACATCAAAAGGTGAAAAATATTTAGAAAGGTAGTGTTTGATGACATGGGGATAAATGAGAACCAGCAGCATGGAGGGTTAAGGATGTAAAGCTGTTTCTTGGCAGTCTCGGTAGAACGTTATGAGGTTTTGAATTCTCTAATCTACTTCTTAAGGTTGACTCTACCTCTGGGAGACAGCAGGGTTCAGGAAGAGAACAGTGATCTTTGGAACCAAGAATTGGTGCATTTAAACAAACTCCATCACTTACAGTGGTGAAGAC